>NC_089813.1:27713505-28461005 GCF_029633855.1 Hoplias malabaricus | reverse complement strand
CATTTGATCTATAGCAAACAGCAGATGGGCAGCAATGTTTCTTTTGTTTTTTTTTTTTCTTTTGTTTTTTTAGAGAGAAAGAGAGAATTGACTTTCACTCTGCAATCCTGCCATGCACATTACTCCTGGGCTCCCCCTACAGTTGCAGTATAATTCATTTTTACAGCACTGTCCTGAAATCAATTGCAAAGGGATAGGGCGTGGTTATCTACCCTCCACCAGAAGTTACAGAGTGCATTTTCTGCAGTGCTGAGCTAGCAGTGATAGCGCAAGAGACTCTTTTCTCCCTGTTACAGGTCAGTGAAGCATCGTAATTTTAAGGACAAAGAACTACATGTTGTTCAATTGTTTGTGCCACGATACACTTCCACAAACATGTTTTGTAAAGATCAGACTTTCATAGATTTTAATAAAACAACCAACAATGCACTTGTGAACATACTTTTAGGACTTGTGTCTTGTACGTGATAATGTTTTAGTCATATTCCTGCATTAATAAAGAAATTTCTTTTCAATTCTGATATTGTCTGTAACAATCAGAGAAGAACAGCAGGACTTCAGATAAATTTAGGGTGGCATTTGCATTTAGAAGTATTCAACAATCGTATATTATCACCCACTCCTAACTTCTCTGGGATATGAAACTGAAATGAGCACCTAATTCTGCAGCTTTATTTTTTCCTTTTTAAATCTTTCAGTTCCATCTTTAATGTTGCAGTGACGTTAGCTGCTAAAATGCAATTGGAGTATCATTTAATGTGGAACTGAATCTACCAAGACTACAAGTGTACTACAAGTGATGCTTTATGCTTATTGTGAGGAAAAGGGCGAAAGTACTGACCCCTACCTATAGGCAAAACTGAGAAATGGAATTCACCCTAATTCCCAATATTGTTGTCAAGAAACAGGCCAACGTCAGTTCTATGTTCAGAGTGTGTGTGGCCCGTGTCGCCATACAAATCAATGTGTGTCACATGAAAGAATTTGAAAAACAACATAGGTTGTACACTACTTTTTGCAGTGGGATTGTTTGAGCATAAACTATGCTTTCGTACACTACTACAAAATGGTGGAACCTCAAAATAATGCACTCTATATATTTCCACCAACAAAATTAGGTTCCGAAAACCAAAGAAAAGCAGGTTTTAGTAATTTTTTCAGTGCAAATGGTGATGACATTTGTCTCACTTCTGTTTACTTCTGCTGTGCAACACCCTCTGACATATTCTGTGATGTATCTTTGGTTCCACTAAAACTGGTGCAAACTTGGGCTGGTTCGCTGAAAAGCACCAAGGTTCTTATAAGCCCGAACGGAACCAGTTCAAGAACCAGAGTTCTTTTGGTTAGAAAACGCTACCCATGTCATCTACCTGACCTCACTGATGCTCTTGTGGCTGAATGCAAAGAAATCTAGTATAAAGCTTTCCCAGAATAGAGGCTGCTATTAAAGAATTCAACACTGTACACCAACGAACAGCTGATCTGTTTCCATAGATTCTCTACTGTACTGTAATCCAAACTCTCCGCAAGCACCTGTTTATAAAATCAAAATAGAACTACAACCAAGAGAACCAGAGGTAAAATGTGTTTAATCACTTTTCCTCCGAACAGTTTAGTCAATAACGCACTCCCTGTAATAAATGTAGTGTCAGGAGGTGGGCCGAGCCAATCTGTAATAATCACACTAAGTGATGGATTGTTTTGGAGGTGACTTGATCATTATGTTTCCATTTCTGCACTGCCAGGGTTCACAAACACACACACACACTGCTCTCACACACAGGCGCTGACAGCACACACACACATTGCTCACAGACTTCTCTCACACACAGAGGCTCTGACACAGTTCCCACAATACTCACAGATTACTCACAAACAACTCACACACTGCTCACTCACTACTCTCTCACAGCTCACAAACACAGCACAGCACATATTGCTCACACACTGCTCACACAGCTGTCATGATGACTGTGATCGCAGTGGAACTGCCTCTGGTTCTGTTTTAAATGATATCGGCCATTAACACTGATTATGTTCTGTGTGGAGACAGGCTACAAACAGCGGCACAAAAGCCAAAATACACAAAGAGAAAAGGGGTCTTTAACAGGTCTATTTTTGGTTCATTTAAGGTACAAGTAGCATAAAGTCTTAAGATCAATTAATGCAATTTAAAAGTAATATTTTCCAGTAGGAAGGAACATTTTCATAGCATGTTCTTATATATAAGTTCAAGGGTTTGTCATATACAGGTAGATCACCAAGGCTTGCTCTTTGAGTGAGTGGAATGACCCCATGGCCTCCCTTCTCCCCATCACCACACCACAGCCTTCACCTTCCCAGCTTGGTAGCATTGTATCCTATTTAACAGTTATCGATGTGTGTAAAACTGTAGGCTATAGGCTGCAGAATGTCCAGTTATGATCCCTAACTCATGAGATATACAATATGATAAAATCATTTCATGCGGTGCAAATGAAACTATTAGATATTTCCGCATCCATGCTATAGAACAGAGGTCTTCAAATCCAGACATTGGATCCAGGTTCCAGACCGGGATATTAAAATGGCTGGCTGGTAATAGCTCAGGGATGCACAACTCCCTGGAGGTCAAGTGTGCAGTAAAGTTTGGTGATATCCTACTATTACACAGATCAAGAATCAAGGGGGTGAGAGCAGATAACTTACTGCACCATGCTGGAAAGCAGCACTCCAGGACTGGAGTTGTGCAATTGCAAAATGCACCAAACTGGTCAGGTATAACCTCATACCAGCCAGCATTTGTAAAATCCCAGCCTTTAACACGGATCAAAAGACTACCAGTGGTTCTCTAGAGAACGTTCAATGTACAGTTCCCTAATGAACCTTTAAATGGATGTTTCCCTAGAGACCCCTTGTAGTAAATAGAATCCTTGGGTGTAAGAAAACCTTTATAATTTTAATACACATAATGTACAGACTTCAAACAATTAAAGATATCTCCCCGCAACTAATCTTCTAGACAAGCAAAGGGTCATTTCTTTTTTCGAGTGAATGGTCCAACATTGGATTACGACTTGGAGACTTCAGTGCATTAGCATGTTAATTTGGGTATCTAAATCACATACTGACCCGACAGACTGTTACTCTGCTCCTCACACTTTAGTCCTGGGCTCTCGGGCTGAATGCGAGCTGTGTGTAGCTCATTCTCATTTAAAGAAGCAGGTACTGAAACCTGCCTTTCTGAACAGAGGAGAATAGTGCTATGTTCTTTTATCTTTGAGCAAAGCATTTCACATACGTTACATTAAGACCCCAGGGATTTCTGTTATTAGTAATACACTATTTAGAGAGGACAGCAGACTTTTTAGGGTTTTGTTACCTTAATGAATATTTCTCAAATGGTGATTTACACATAAATACATGTCAAGATCTCAGCCATAGTGTGACCATATATAACCAGGAACATATTTCAGCTTTATTTGACTTATTCTGTTTTTAGTTTGCCAGTTACTTGGCAGAGGAAGTACTGCAGCTCTTAGAGACAGCTCTGATTGGCTGACATATATACAAAGCTTGGACAATGAAACTGAAACCTGGTTTTAGACCACAATAATTTATTAGTATGGTGTAGGGCCTCCTTTTGCGGGATGCTGGTGGAGGAAAACGTTTCCTGACTCACTCCTCCAAAATACCCCAAAGTGGCTCAATAATATTTAGATCTGGTGACTGTTTAGGCCATGGGAGATGTTCAACTCCACTTTCATGTTCATCAAACCAATCTTTCACAGTCTTGCTGTGTGTATTGGTGCATTGTCATCCTGATACACGGCCCCGCCTTCAGGACACAATGTTTGAACCATTGGATGCACATGGTCTTACTGGTGTAATGTGCAATTAATGAAGATTGGCCACCAGGCTGCTCCAATTTAGCCATGAAACCTCCCTCACTAAAATGACAGGTGTTTCAGTTTCATTGTCTAACCCCTGTATCAACCCTTATATTGTATATGGCCACATTCACAGTTCTTCTGAGCAACTGAATCTTTTAGATTAATGCTTCTTCATCTATTTTAGGAGCCTATACTGAGGTCAGCGTTAGGACATTGTACCACTGCCCTACAAAGCCATGCCAGAAACATCTAGTATTATCCACAGAATACTGCACTGAATGTGAAAGCTAGATATTATATCGAAAGTGGCCAATGCCTGAAGTTCCATTTTAAGACTCAGAGTCTTCTGTTTGCTTTGGTTGTGCTTTCTCTCCAGCCTGCTTTAGGCGTGACTACCACAGCCGTCTAAGTGGGACTCGGCCTGATGCGTCCGCTGCCATTGTGCAGCAGCTGAGTGTGTGCCGTGGTGCAGTGCATTAGCCGCTCACCCCAGAGGCTTTTCCAGACGACTGGCCGGAGATCCCACTATCTCTCCCAGAGTGCAGAAGGTCTGACCCAGGAAATCCTGCAAGGACAGCGGCGACATGAAAACAGGCCCCGCGGGGACATCCGGAGCACAGGAAATGGAGTGTGGAGAAAGAGAAAGAAAGAGAGAGAGCAGGGAGAGACAGAGAGAGAAAGAGCACTGAGTCAGAGCCGCGCGGTTCGAGGAAACATGTTGTACGGCTAATAAAGTCTAGGAAGGCAGACACGTACGTTCAATTCGGAGGGCTTCCAGGAGGGAGAGGCGGACGGGCGGGCGGGCGAGCAGCATTAACAGTAACAAGAGTACATCATGTAACAGAAAGGACAAAAATAAACAAAAACAAAAATGAAAAAAAGAAAATAAAAAGAAAACAAGACTGTTGTAGTCAGGTGTAAAGAGATGCACTGAAATAAACACGAGAACTAGAAGAAAGAGAGGTAAAAAGAGAGAGCGAGAGAAAGAGAGCAGGGGGCATAACCACCCACCCCAATAATTCATTACCACACATTAATGCGAGCACCAAATCATAAATCCTGACCAGGCAGAGAAAAATTAATGAAAGTGTTTTGGTGATATGCAAACAACTGGGGTCAGACACATCCTTTGTTAAAACCCAGACAAATTATAACCATCAAAGCTTCCGGCCCTAAAATATCATCCACCGAATGCTGATTAAGAAGAGTATTTTAGATATACTGATATATCTGTTATGATAATTCTTTGTTATGGGTTGTAAATATTCTCAGAAAACAAGCGCTGAAAGCTTTGATAATTGCACTTATATACACCGATCATCCAAAACATTTAAACTCCCTTCGTGTCTCTAAACACAATGTCCAGCTCCACTGACTATATATGCACACTTAGTAGTTCTACAGTTTCAGCAAATGTACAACTGTAGCCCATCTATTGCTCTGCATACTTCATTAGCACTGTTTTACCCTGTTCTTCAAAGGCCAAGATCCCCAAAAGGCCACCAGAGAGCAGATATTATTTGTGACACTGACCTGCTAGTACAAATGGATCAGACACATCAGTGCTGCTGGAGTTTTTAAAATTGTGCTATGTCTGAAATAGATCTACTAA
This sequence comes from Hoplias malabaricus, assembly GCF_029633855.1. Lineage (NCBI taxonomy): Eukaryota > Metazoa > Chordata > Actinopteri > Characiformes > Erythrinidae > Hoplias > Hoplias malabaricus. Next base: position 28,455,521 of record NC_089813.1, on the reverse strand, counting down.
AAGATTTACTCTTCCCCTATTCTCAGTCCAGTAGTGACAGTGAGGGGTTTTAAAACTCCAGCAGCACTGCTGTGCCTGATCCACTCGCACCAGCACAACACACACTAATACTACCACCACCACCACATCAGCGTCACAGAGTGGTGGTGGTCTTAACAACTGAATAACAGGGTGAAGTGGGCTAACAAAGTATGCAGAGCAACAGATGGACTACTGTCTGTAATTGTAGAAATACAGAGTGCATCTATATGTTCAGTAGAGTGGAGAGTGTAGAAATAAGGAGGCTGTTTTAAATGTTATGACTGATCAGTGTATATGGAACCCTTTCATTTCCTACTGAAATGAAGTGCACGTTATATGTGCATTATGTGTGCATTAAGTGCACGCATAAAAAAAAGAAATAATCATAATAATAATTGAGACGACTTCAAGACAAACTGCCATCAATAAGGAAGAACTGGTTCACAGCAGCGAGTAGATGGTGCTTTATTAGTTCACAAATAGTGGTCCAGAAACCATGAAGCCCCTCATGGTTTAAAGACATGCTTATAGCATGTGTCACTCTCATTTGCATAAAACCAATATAATGATATGGGTAAAAACATGCATGTGAACATGCGCAGAAATGCATTCAGGCTTTTCTTCCAAGCAAGCACACATACACACTCTCACATACTTACATGTTTAGCCAGATCTGGACTTTTGGAGTCAATGTCATATCTGAAATCAGAGGGTCATATATGGATCATACAGACATCACATTAGAGAGCATTTCCCCACTGTCCAATTTATTACAGTAGAAACTGTTACATGATCATTGTGTGTATGTTTATTCCAAGCTCCCGTTTGATTCATCTATTCATAGAAGAAATTGGATGCAGGGATGATTATAATAATAATAATAATACATTTTATTTATAATGCACTTTAAATTGGGAACAAATCTCAAAGTGCTACAAGGTAAAACATTTGCATGAGAAAAGAAAAATAAAAAAATAAAGAGATGATGAAAACATCAGCAGGTTTCTTATAACTCATATATTCTTCTAAACAGGAATATTTTGAGTCATTTTTTCAAATTCTCTCACAATTATGTCTGTGTGCCATTAATGGCTCCTTCAAAGTGAATCCAAATTGGCCGTGTCCAACATGTGCTATAAATGTCTGCAGTCATGGCTCCATTCAGCTGCTGATTTAAATTCAAGCCAGTAACTGAAAGGTAAAGCAGTTATGCAGATTACAGTCTAGTCTCATACAGTATGACCAAAAAATAAAAAAATAAAAAATAATAACAGAGGTGGTTAACATAATGGAACTTTCACACCAAAATTAAATGCACTAATTGCTTGTTTACATTAGTCTGTTTTCTGCCATATTGTCACCAACATTTTGAACCGTAAACCCACGTCAGCAGTGTTCTCATTGTTCATCCTTCAACACAAAGGTAACACAGCAAGTTTGTGAGTCCAGTGTGAGATTTTATAGAGATCTCCACTAAAACCTCCTTTTACTCTGGAAAAAGATTCAAGCAGCATGTGACTTGAGCACAAGTCTTTGTCATCTCCACCCAGCTGACCACTAACGTCAAAAGACATTGACATCTGGTTGAATGTTGGTTGTGACATCAGGTGACTAAAAGTTAACGTCAGGATAGCGTCTAATGTCAATGTCAATTTGATGTAGAACACAGACAGCATATGACGCTGATATTATGTAACTAAAATTCAACTTCGATGCAAATTTCAAGCTTGAGGTCATGGTGACGTTGGGTTTTGACGTCAACCTGATTTTAATTTCCAATGTATGTCCAACGTTAGAGTCCAATGTCTTGCTGACGCCAAGTGACGTCATGTCCCTACTGTACTTTCCATATTGTTCCAAAATAAATATTATGTGAAATATATAAATCACTCCAATTTCAGGTACTTTGACACTGGTCTATGCACCTCTTTACAATGAACTGACTTTTGCCAGTGTTCTGTAAAGCTTCCAGCAGTAACAACAAAAGAACACATTTGTTGGCGGTACATGGAGAGATACATACGCTGCTTGCAGTTGTTTCTTGGCCAGCTGAAGAGAGCTGATTTGACAGTTCTATGTTGCTGTTATCACACATAATTAAAATAAACACAATTTCAAAACTCGGAAACTGTTTTTATTTTATTTATTGACTTATTCTCCTTTTTTTGTGAGATTATTGAAACAGCATAGGATTAGCTGTGTCAAAATCAACATCAAAATTTTGGTATATTGCTAAGAAGCAAGTGGTTAACCACCACATTAAATAGAGAGATATCTTAGCATGACCTCAGAGACATTACCACAAGATGTAAAGTACTTGTAAACACACAAAAAGTACAGAAAAGCCTACTGAGGTCTGGGTCAGAGTCTCATGGGCAGATGAGATGAGGATTAAACAGCATCAGAGTGATACACCCAGGAAGAATGCTCAACATCCAAAGCATAAACAAGGTGCTATGACTGTACATGGCTGCCCACAGCACTGGCCCTGCTGTCTTTATTGAAAATCTGAATGGGTGAAGCGGCAGAGTGAATTCTGAAGCCTTTAAAAGCATCTCAACTGCCCACATCCAATAAAAGCATTAGAATCTGGTGAATGAAATGCTATTAAGATATCACAGTGCTAAAGCAATGTTTTTCAGGGTTAAGTTAGTCATCCTCCATGAACCCTACTGTGCCCCATTTCCCAAAGGCAAAACAGAAGGCAAAAACTTGAAAGCAACAGGAATAGAAAAATCACTGTGTTACAGGCTTTATAGGGTCTAAACAGAGAAGTAGCCCAACACTTCATGACTCCCATTTGTCGACAGCTGGATCTGTAACTAAGTGATTCACATAATCATTTCATATCAAACTCATTTCTGCGGTTAGTTATGGTCCTGTCATGGGGGATTATTTATAGGATGCTCTGTGATTTGTTTGGTTCACCCAAAGCTAAAATATGAATCACTTCAAATTTAAGTGGATAATCTGGTTTTAATCTCAGTTTTTAGACTGTAACTGCAATTTGAAGGAACTGCTTAATGTATTCAAGCCTCCATTATCAGCTATGTTGTCTTTACAAGTTATGGTTGGGAAATTTAGCCTCAACACACAGAGTGTGTAAATATGTCTAGACAGATGCAGCCAAACACCCCTGTGTTGTGACATCACAACCACACCCATTCTGAAATTCCTGCAGTCTGCATTTGCCTGAAATTGGTGATTTCTTTTGATGCTTTTCCACTGCATGGTACCTTCTCCACTTTTTTTTTTGCTTTTCCATTAGGCAAATTTGGTACCTGAATCAGGGTTTTTTACACCCTTTCTCACTTGTGGTTCCAAGCAAGTTGAGCAGGGACTAAACCATGTCATGTAAACTTTGCATAGCACTGATTGGCCAGAGAGACTTAAATAATGGCAAAATTCAGACATCCGGCACACACTATCCATCATAAACTCTCCAAGCCGGAATCACACATTTTTATGTGACTCAAAACAACAGCTCGTTAAATTGCCACATGGTATTTGAAGTAGTTCAAACTTTCCTTGGATTGGTGGCCAAAGAAAGAATCCTATGTGATTTGGAAGCTGCAATAAGAATATATAAAAAAAATAAATATATTAAAAAAAAATACTGACCCGTCTGAACTGATGCACAGTGAAGCTGAGCTCTGTCCAAAACAACAATAAAAACATGCAAATACATGATGAGTAAACAATGCTTTGCGTTTCCATGTGGTGGTAGCAGTGGGAGACCAACCAGGCACCAGGGACCAAAAAGCAGGTAGAGCCGAGCAGAGTTGAATAGAGTAGGTACCATGCAGTACATTTGATCACATCACATCACTCCTTGTGTGAACACAGAGTAAGGTTGTAGCCTAGACTTTGAAGTGCAGCTACCATTAAAATCACTGCCACACTATTGTTGCAAAAAATTGTAATAAGATTTGTATCATCCCCATATTGTTCAGCCCTAAACTTAGTTAAAATACTAAACCCAGCCACTGTCCAGTTCCAGGCTGAAATATTCACTTGGAAATCTCTAATGAGGGCAACTCTCATCAATCACACAGGCGACAGTTTCACCTGCTTATAATTAAAACTTAACGGCCAGAGCCAAAGCCGCAGACTTTGGAGGAAAAAGTGCTATCCTCAGATCTCCTCCGATGCCCTGAGTCAGACGTCCCAGTTCCCTTATTAAGTCTTTATATCAGCGGCTGGATCCCTGTGGGCTGAGCATTAATAACTCACGATATTAAAAAAGTGCTGCTGGTTTCGGCAGGGCCACGTGGCCCTCGCCGTATGTGCATATTTGCCTTGTTAAGAAGAAGAAGTGTCATTACAGAGCCGTAATGTGATTCAGCCACAACTCTCAGAGGTTTGCAATTATATCCTGCACCTCTGGCCAGCTCCATGCTTTTCCCCCTTTCAACCCAGCACCAGCTACTGAGGCTGAAGGAAGAGAGCTGGAGGGATGGAGAGGCACTGTGTAATTCATCCAAGATGCAGTGACAGAGTGGTGGTGGGTCAGCCTCTTTGTTGAACACTTTCAAGAAGATTGAGGACAAAAACTTGAATATTTAGCAGAATTTCAAACTGATTTTAACCAGCAGACTCTGCACAGGACAATCAGCACTTACACAGAAGCACACACACACACATATGCACAATTACTGCATGAGAGAAGAAAGAAAGGAAGAAATATAGACAGAATGCACACAAGTGGCATAGAGATGGTGTGTGAGAGAGAGAGAGCACAAAAGAGAGATCGAGAATACACTAGAGATAGTGAGCGAGTGAAAAACAGAGTGCTTACAGAGAGGGAGAGAGATTAAACTTAATGGGCACAAAAAATTGTGTATAGAAATGTAGAGAACTATACTGAGTTAGACTAAATAAAGGGGAGAACATGGATACAGAGACAGGGAGGAGAAAGAAATGAAGAAATGAGAGAGGAAAAGGAGAAGAGAACAGGAAAGACTCCAGAACTGAACTGAAATGTAATGAATCAGGAAAACGAGAGAAAGATAAAGAAAAAGAAGGAATAAAAAAGGAAAAAGTGGAGGCCTCCCTACAGCAGGAGGAAGTGGGCCAGCACATCTGAGAGGCTGAATTCCTCTGTGCCGCCATCAAAGGGATTAACTTACATGTCAAATCGCAGATTCTGCTTCTCCTCAAAGAAATAGTCCAGAATGTACTTCCTCACAAAGTCCGGGTTCAGGGTGTTGTCAATCACCTCTGTCCTGCCGAACTGAGAGAGAAAGAGATAGTGATTGATTTAGGGATAAATACAGAGAGTGAGAGAAAGAAACAGGGTGAGAACAGAAGCATGGCATTGATAAAAATCTGACAGACACATCTCTCTTTTGTGTGTTTTTTTTCCTCTTCCCCTCAGTGGCTCTGTGGCCACAGCTGCAGACTCAGAGCCGTGGCAAAGAAAGAGAGCAGGGTGTTGGCATGCTGTACCAGACCTCTGCTTCTCTGCTACTAGGAATTTGAGCGAGTAATCACCTGTGAGGAAAGTGCAGCAAGGAGGTATGGTATTGTGTGATAACACAGCTTGCTAATGAGATGCACATATGGAAGGAATCCTCCTGAACCTCCATGAAGCAGCACACACTGTTCCTGGCTCAGATCATGGCTCCAGTCCTAAACAACACGTATGTTAAGTGTTCCTGTCTGAGGTTATTTAAAACGCAACTTGTTTCCCTGTTCCTCTTCATTCCTAATCAAAAAAGTGACTACTAATGAAGTGGAACTCCTACGAGGCATTGTGAAATATTTTTTAAATGTTGTGTTAGACAAGGTTTTATGTGAATGATAACCATTTTCTATGTGAAAACGATCAACGTTACACACTTAGAAGCAGTGAATGTTTTGCACAGTTTGGCTTGTATTGTAGTGAATTGCTAAAAATCGTATAAATAAATCACTTACAGCGAAAACTGTGTCCTCTGATAGCTACAGAGAGCCATTTTACAACACATTTTCAATTCCACCTTAAATACTACAAGCAGCAGGAAGCCAATTAGTCTTATAATGTCTGTTTACTGTTCTCCAGTTAAGGTGGAATGGAAAAGTCTAACACAAACTAAAAACAAGCATGTTCTTCTGCAGAATTCACACACAGCAACCATTTAAATAACAAATAGTCCTAGACCTTTAGCTACCTCTTTAGAGCTCTCATAATTGTTTCTTTCCATTTTTGTTGGATCATTCATCACAAAACAGCAGCTGGTATTTAAAAAAATGGAGATACAACTTTTTGTTAAGTAAGTGTAAGCCCTACTCAATTACCCCATTCTTAAGGTTAATTGTAAGCATACACTAGACTCTGTAAACACTAAAAGATGTGTAGTGCTAAAAGACACCCTCTCACATCTCAAAACAGTGTGTTTATTGTCAAAGACAGTCACTTAGCATTTCGGGAGAAACTCCCTCGAGGTTTTGAGTAGCAGAGCTGTCTGTCAGTGTGTGTGATCGGAAAGTTTGTGGTGGTTCAGGTAGTGTGGGGACTTTGAGTACTAAGAACGATCAAGCACTGAAAAATATGTGAAAAATGTCTTTATGTGTGGGGTGTCTCATGTTTTCAGCACCTGTAAGGATCTTTAAAATCCTGTAGTGAGCCAGGCTTAAATGTTTGTATTATGATATTAAACAAAATAACTTGACTTTTTGAATATGTTGATTAAAAATTTTAAAAAAAGTATTTGTCAACATGTCAATTATTTACTATTGGTGTTCTTGGTGCTGAAAATAATTGCTTTAACCTTAGTTCTTTTTATACAAAACCTAAAACATTAAACTTAATTTTAACTGAAAGGATAATGCCACTTTAAAACTCTAGCTGAGCTCTATTTACTCAGTCTGTGAGACTGGACATCATCATTTTTCCAAATATCAACAAGTCATGTCATTTTGTGTACTACAATGAGACTGGTTTACTAGTTGAATTGGCTAATACATGGGATACCCTGTTATGCCAAGATAGTGGCTTTATTACAGATAAATCTTGTAAATCTTGCCTTTGAAATTAGCCAGTTGCTTTGATGGTGAAGGTGTACCTGGAAAAAGCTCACTTTAGAAGATGTATATCCACATGCCACGAAAAAACACATATTACTCAAGAAAAAATAAAAAAGTGGAGCCACGTTTACAGTAAATCACCAGACATCTCATTTAGGAAATCTCGGTATGTACACCATATGGTGCATCCCTCAAGTGCTGCCATTACAGAGCATCCAAATTGCAGTGAATCACTCTATGTCATGTTTTGAAAAGTGAAGAAAAAGTAGAGAGGAAATTTATGGGTGATGTTATGGGGGGGATGTTCTATGGCACTGTTGTACATAACCGTATTTTGCTTTCTATCTTGTTTTTTGTTTTTTTTTTGGTTTGAAAAAACAGAGGGAAGAAATAGAGCAGGTTTCATTCGCTCTGTGTTACAGTGAACATTTGCTGTTGTAATGTAAGACAAAGCTATACATCTAAATGAGCTCTCTTCTGGGCTATGCCCTTTATTGGGCCACATAGCTGAAAAAACACCTTATAATTGCACCATTAATTGAGAAAACTAACCCACTGCTGAATAGGCAGTTGTATGAAAATGTGTTGGTTTTTGTGAAATAGTTTCAATTTGAGAGTTTTGCTGTCTGACACCACAGACGTATTTAACAAAGTGGTGGATTTATGGCAATTGTCCACTGAATAGGGCCTACTCTACTCGGCTCTACTCACTTTTTGTACCCTGGTACCTGGTTTGTTTTCTACTAGTACAGCTCCCTGCAAAATGTAGCCAGAGCTGTCACAAAATACCATCTCTAACAGGAACAGCAGAGTTTGGGCTTGTTTGTGTGGGATGTCTACATTTTGTCATGATTTACAAGTCCCTCTGACCAATCAGCACTCTGCAAGGTTTACATCTCATGGCTTAGTCACAACTTGGCTGGCTTGGAACGACGAGTGAGCAAGGAATAAAAAGTACCCAGTACCAGGTACCAAATGTACTTAATGGAAAAGTAAAAAGCCAAGAAGAAGATAGCGTAGGTAGAGTATGCAGTGGAAAAGTGCCATTAGAGGGATATGTTATGTTGATGGTGAACATTCTTTTATCACACATTTGCCTTTGTACATTACATATGCCTGAGGAAGAGAAGCGCATTTGCATTTTCAGATGTGCACAGCTCAAACTCTTTTTGTACAAAACAAGCAGACAGACTAAGCTCAATTAGGGACTGAAATGGCCACAAAACCCTTAGTTTATGACACCCTGAATTTGAGTCTAATGACTCTGCATTATCACCTGTATATGGTGAGGGTCTACTATAACACCACATCTAAACCCATCCCTGCCTTCAAGTCTTCAAGAAGGCTCTTTGGTTGTGTTATTTCCAGAACAGAGTGGCTTGTCACAGCATTAGCTGTAAGCTGTGTGATCTGAGACTGTACATAGAAGCGAGGGGAGTGTGGTAATTCTTCAGAGAAGGTGCCTGTCCTCTTTAAGGATTTTTCTGTTCTCCCCTCAGAAGTGCTGCTCAGCCAAGAGCTGGCAGTTTGTTCCCTCAGCTAATTGTGTTTATCATGAATAATTCAATCTAAAGATGCAACTTTTCAGATGTGTATAAATAAAATATCTCTCACAGGAGTCAGCACGCTCCAGCAGTGTGAACGGTCAAGAAGAAAGTTAAACGAGCAATGAGCAGATGAAAACAAAGAGATGAAAGTTCAAGGAATCTATAGCGCTGTTGAAATGCAGATTAGGAGGCTGTCGGGTACTGTTTATTGTCATCTTTTGTTGTCGCCCTGTCGCTATAGCATTTTTTCTAGACTACAATGAAGTTCACATATGAATGGAGCCAATATCTTTAGAGGGAAAGTTTTTCACAGATGATCATATAGGGAATGATTTATCTGTACATCACACAGCTTTTATTTATTACACTCCCTTTAAAGTGACTGACTGACTGACTCTTAATGTTGAAACACGCATGTGAAAATAGGAACTGTTAGTTCAACTTTATTTCACAGAGAGAACTTAAGTTGGCTCTACTACACGTCTGTTGTTTGCTCAGCCATATTTCACATTCCAGTTTGTAAATTAAATTTGGAACTATTCTATGCATTTCCACCAACATAAACATGTTCACGAAACATAAAAATATTAGTTCCCAGCTAGAACTAAAGGAGATTAGGTTATTCAGCGCACACTGTGGCTGAATAACAGGAAATAAGTCAGGAACACGCTTCGTTTGTGTGTGTTTCTGGGGCTGTGTTTGGCACGACACCAATGCACATTAGCTAGAGCCTTGGCTTGGCGTTAGTTTGTTCACAACCTTAGCAGGATGGCAACATTTACACACATATTATATTTCACAGAAAAAGGAGAACGGCTGAATTTGCCTTATTTCACGAAGCTGACTTTGTTTTGCTAAGTTAGCAATTTAGCACCTAGCAACAGAAGCAAAAGGGATGTTTGGAACATATCCCTCATGCAGCAGAAGACTACACTTGTATGATTAAAAACAACAAGGAGGCCTTCAGCCTCCTATAATCCTAAAAGAATGGGATTAAACTCATTAGCAGATAAGTGTGTGTGTATCAACTGGATTTGGAGCTAAAAGTCCAATGAGAATGTGGGTGCCTTTACTTGAAATAGTTTTTAAAAATGATTCAAGATAAGATACAAAAACTGTATGCAGTGCTGAAGAATGGCTCAAATATAAAAGAATAGCCAACTTCCATTTAAGGTATGACCAAAACTTTTGAAAGCTGAGTGAGTGGACAGAGCAGAATCTCAGGTGTGTTTATGAGTGGGTGGGGTGATTGTTTTTGGTGCTCACACAAATAATCCAAATGCCCACCCAGGAATGACATCTTAACAGTGCCTCTATGAGGTTTGCAACACCACTTGTATATAGTTGTTGTCCAAGAAAAACATGTATCTTCATTTCTGTGGCTTTTTCATTTACACAACATTTGATTACAGCAGCAGTCCTTCATATTGTGTGAAAAGTTCATGATGAATGGACCAACAGAAATGCTCCCAAATTGCAAATTTCTCCTGTTAGGTTACTTTTTTGGAGATGAAGCGTGTTTTTCATTGGACAGTGATGATATACACCATATGATTGTTTTATTTCTGTCACTAGTTCAGTTCTGTTTCATTGATTTTGCTGCCTGTGAGTCAGTCAAGTGTTCTGTTTAAATCATAAGAACATGCCCAGACATGTCTCGTAAGCGGTTAAAGATTTATTATGTATCTTTCTAGTTATTTTGATTTAAATTTGCTGGATGTTTAATATTACACTGAGTTTAAGTATCATTCAAAGATGTTTTAAATTTTACACAGTGTTCCCTGGGCATTTTAATATCCTTTACCACTGCCTTCAATACTTCCACTTTCAGCTGTGGAATTTGTGAGTACATTATGTTTTACAGTATGTTTAGTCAGAAACAAGCTGGACACGCTGGAAATTGTTTTTATTTTTTTTTTGTTTGTTTGTTTTTTGTTTTCTGTGGTTTAAATTTGTTTTTGTGTTTCCAAATAAAGTAATTTTAATATGAGATTCTATAATAAAAAGCAGAGGATGTGACTTGTGCAGTCAGAAGCACTGAGTAACATCACTCATGCTTTTCCACGTGTGAATAAAAACTTTAAAAATAGATTTTATTCAGCTGTGTTATTGTGTGGTTTTTGCATAATTAAAACACACCCAGTTTACGCCAGAACTATCAGCTGCTTCTGCTGCTCTTATGTAGATGAGCCCCGGACTTGGAAAAAAAATTGTGAGTGATTACAGTGAGACTTTGATGTGGCATTCATTTCTCCTCATCTCTTAAATCAGCCTTTCCAATGAGACGGGAAAATTGCATGTATTCAAATGACGTCCAAATAATATTATGCATCATCACGTACCTACATTATAATATACAGCTGCACATGGGCTTAAAGTCACTGTGCTCAATGCCAAGTGTGTGCTAGATGGATATTAAATCCCAAAGCAATGGAACTGAGATCTATGGTGTGATGGAGAAGCATTCACTACCAAAATGAGTTCCAACATCAGCAGCACACCACATTAATATGCGGCTCAAAGCCATCAGATCCTCATAGAAAAATGTTCTAGATCTACTGTAAAGTCTTCATGGAAAAGAAAATGATGTTACTGTATGTAAAGACTGATTTCAGATTAAATGGCTGAGTAGTATAAAATATGGTGATTTAACAAGAGCTTAAATACCTTGTCACAAACCAAAGGCTTTTTAAGGTCTTTGTGCTTTGTTGAATCTGAGCCTGTTAGATTCTGCCTAGGCAGGTCAGAACACTTTATGGGAGTGAGAGGAATTTATATTAGAAACACCCAGAGAGGATGACACATGGTCAGGGCCGACTAAACGCTCCCAGAATCAGATCTGAGAGAGCAGGAATAATGAGAAGTTTATTTTCCCCAGCTGTTTGTATTAGTGAATGGATTCATCTGATCCAATCGATTCAATCAATTTATTTTACTACGGAGTAAACTGACTCAATAGCACCCAAATGATTCAGTTCCCAAGTAGTCAGAGATAGGGTTTTACTTTCATGCCATTAAAGGAATGACTGCAACATCCCAAGCTTTACTTAAAAGAGCACTACATAATATTTTACCTAAAATTACAGCTTCAAAATCATTGCGGGGCCCCATTGACCTTTAAAATGGAGAATAGAGCTTCTGCCTTTGCTACTCTGTGCCCATAAAACACAATAAAAAACACCTGTTCCCATTAATTTGCAAATTTATTAATACAAAAGAGAGCAGGCTGATCACTCATTACTGCCTCTGCTCAGGCACCATCTTTTTGTTTTATGTTGCTGTGACCACACCCACAGTCTTGCATTTTCTATTGAGTGTGAGGAGCCATGTCAGCCTTGTGATTGGCTGGAGATTGATTATGCAACTGTTCCCCATGATTTGGACCACTTGTTTAAAAAACAGTGAGAAAAGTGGGAAATACTGGTGCAATACTGCAGACATTTTTTTATTTGGAAGATATTCATAAGACATCATTTGTACATGTACATTGTGGGCCTAGAGGGAACAAGATGAAATTAATTAAAAAAGAAAATGCAGATTTAGGTTCCCTGGGGCTTTTTTCTGTAGTTATCACTCTGTCTGCCTTTATAATTACTAAGCTGAAACTGACTGAAATTTCCTCATTTTATGATTGACATGAATTCAAAAAGATAACTGTTAATTTATGATGTTAATGTGTGAGAGACTATGATTCGAAATGTGCTAGACTGATACTTGATGAAGAAAAGGTTGTAATTATAAAGGCACCCGGGTAAGAGAGACCACTTCATTGCAGTAAGAGGAATTCATATTAGAAACAGGGCCAACTAAACACTAGTATGTAACATCCCAGCCTCCTAAACACAAGACCAAGCTCAGATTTAAATTCAAGTTTGATTCAGTCGGTCTTTGGAAATAGTTCATATGGTTCACTGAAAAGAGTGAGTTCAAAAAAGTAATTAACTCACAAATTAGTGAATTCATAGTGAATTCTAGGGAGAGACTGATACGTTGCATCACTTTACATGGCCAAGAACTGCCTACTAGGGGAGGAAAAGCTATTTGAGGTGCAAAAGGACCAATCACAAGTCTGCTATCTTAATATGACGTGTAGAAGGAGGCAGATAGCCATTCAGAATGCAACTGGCAGTATCCTGACAGTGAAGCCAACTTAACTCACTGAAATATCAGTCTCTCCATCAAATTATGGGCGGAACATCTGTAGCTGAGACTAGTGAATTCACCAACTAGTGAATTTAACATCACCACACCCAATGTTAAAGTTGTAGAGCAGTGGAACTGTGTTCCATGAGGTGATGGTCAGAGTGGGGTTTGTGATCCAAGACTAATCGTCCAAAATCAGAACCAGACTTCACTCATGTTCATGAGAGTAGTACAATAACAAAATGATAAATTGATCAAAAGTAATCTTTCCCATCTGTTAGTACTGTGCCATAATGGAATATTGGAGTATTAGAGCATGCTAAAATGCCATTTTGTTGTAACAAGCTTGACATCATGACAATAGAAGGACCCTTTTCTAAAAGTTGGTATTCTCCGTCAATATGTAAAACCCTTTCATGAGGCAAAGAACCTTTTAATCATGCAACAGCTTCATCAAGTGTTCAGGGTTCTATACAGAACCATTTTTTTTACTAAAGAGAACCCTTTCAGAACCATCATTTTTAAGAGTGTACCCGAGAGGAGACCACTGTTCTACTCACATCAGCTTCATTCACCAAATCAATCCCTCTCAGCATGTGCCCCTCATTTACCAATAAATCACTGCCGCTCTTGTCTCATTATCATTTTGTTTCCCAATTTCCAAAACCGCTCTCTAGGTACACAGTAGTATTTATCAGTCCCGGATCTCATTCATCTTTAAATTAAGATAGATGTCTTCATTTATGAAAGCGTCCTTGGTCCCTGAATGGATGTCTTAGCACCTCATCTCTGTCTCCTCAGACCAGATATATTCAGTCCTGATTCGTTAATCATGCAGCACTATCAGCTAGCCTCCTGGATCCAGTATGAATGCCAAATGTTTAATGTCAGGCTGAAGAACATGCTTCAGAAATTTTGAGGGGTTCACTATTGGAATCTGTAACATATTGCTGTTAATAAATGGAAGATAAAACGTTGCATTATACAAATAGTGCTACTGCATACTACATCAAATTCTGAAACAAAGAGCGAACCCCTTCTCTTAATTTTACCCCTAACCCTTGTATTCGAGTGTTATCTTGCCCCTTGGAACCGAGTTACAAATTGTAGTGGTTAGTATCTTACCTCACAAAAGGGAACAACCCTTCACGAGAGTGAGACGTCATCAGAACACAAAAAATAAGCAGCACTTCAGCTGCACTCTGCAGCAATATCAGAGATTCTGGAAATGTAGGGCCTTTAAAAAAGCATTCCACAATCATATATTATTACCCACTCAACACTCTGTGACATGAAGCTGAAACTACATTGAACTATTTTAAGGATAGTACAGTGGTTATCATAGTTTTTAAAGGTGAAAATACTGACATTCGTGGCGTTATTTGGTTGTTTGTGCCCCCATTTTGCCTGTAATTCAGAAGGCATTTAAAGTCCTTCGTCTAAAATGTGTCCCTGAAAAATCTCTGTTTCAAGGAGTATATAGCCCTACATCTCTTTCCCAACAAGCCTTGACACAACCCTAGACAAAATGGAGGGGTAGGGCTAAGTGTTAAGGCAAAGGGGTGAAATGGGATTCATCCAAACTGTAAAGGTTCTTTCAGATTTTATGAAAGCTGCTCGTGTTTCCAGACTTGGACATCACTGTGTGTTTAGCTTTATTTGAATCGTTAGAAGCAGAAAAAACAAACCATTTCGAAGAACTCTCCTAAAAGTTTTCTAAATAGACACTTTTAGTGACCATGCTATACACTGAAAAAACTTGTATGATATTTAGTCTTGAGGTTTCGGTTTTATTTTCTGCTAATATTAGCATATACTTGTGGCTTGAAAGTGAAAAGTGAATAAACATAATGGCCATTGCGAATGGAAAGTAAATAAATGAAGGGTGGACTCTTATATTGCACTGCACTGTATATGTTTTTGTTTTAGCCCATCCATCCAATGTTACGATTAGCTTTGCCTACACTGCAGTACAGAGTTAAAGTAAGGCGCTATAACAAACACAGCTCAGCTGACCTCAATTTTCAGCCTTGACTCATTGCACCATAAAACTGTGGCCTCCTGCTCCTTTGAAGGATATTTCCATGCAAGTGTGTAATTTTACATTTTGTCATGGCACATAAAAAAATACTGCTGCCATGCCATTCACAGTTTTTTCTGCCATGAGAATTTAACATAAGCCATCTATGCAAACCCTTTTCTGCTCCACTGTGGTATTTAGCCATTTTTTACCACAAAAAAAAAAAAAAAACATATATATATATAGGCAAAAATATATAAAAGCTGGCACATTTGGTAACCAATTTGTGATTGGTTGGTTCACTTGAACCTTTATTTAGCTGAAAAAAAAGCAAGGAATACATTTCCAATGTTTACACTGATTAACTTGATTGTGTTTTTCAAAGATAAACACATTCCAAAAAAGACAAACACATTCCAAAAAACTTAGGACATAATATTGAATTTACACCACTTAGAAACACTGCACTAGAGAATACTAAAGGGTCTTTGACCAAACAGAGCTGTGGCTCACCATATTGTGGCGAACTTCATAAGAGAATCAAAAACAGAATTCAAAAAGAATGTTCCTAAAGGCTACACAGAATTTTGGTGTTTCACCATGTACCATACCCAAATTTTGAAAGATTTAGGGAATCCAAAAACTCTCAGTCCATGTAGAGAAAGGGCCAGACACCACTGTTGAATGACTGTGACCTTCAAACCCTCAGATAGCACTGCAGGAGAAATCGTAATGCTAACAGAGTACTTTATAAATGTTCGAAATTTGTTTAGATTTCCACAATAGAATACATATCATGAGTGAAGTCACTGAAATCTTTTCTCTGCAGTTTTGTCATTTAAATAAAGCTTCAAGAAAATATCTTTAGAGATTTCTCAACTTTTCTCTAAGCTTTTTTTTAACGTCCCTTAATCCTTTTTGGGGGAGAAATGAAAACCCAACAGAAAGAATAGACTTAAGATAAAAGAAGATTTAGGTTGAAGTTTTGACATTTCGAAGACAACTCAGATATAATGAAAAAAGCAGGTGCATTTAAAGCTAGACCTGATGCCAGCTGTGGTAAATCTAAATGACATCAAGCATAAAATTGAATGATCATAAACTGCAACAACAAAAGCATTGCCCTGAGATTTACAGAGCCTTCAAGCTTGAGAAAGTTTCCTTGGAAAATAACTCTTAATAGAAAACATGGATACTATACACCAGTGGACCAAAACATTAAGACCACCTGCCTAATATCATCACTAGCATGCTTTTCAGTGAGTACACTTACTATCTGACTATTCGCCTGGAATTTATTGCAAACTAGGTGTGTGTATTGTGTGTGTATTGTGTGCACAGCACAGGAGTTCACCTCCAATTAAATGGTTGCATTGTGAAAGAGGTTAAGAACAACTCTTCTAAATATTAACTTCATAAAAACATAATATAACCCTGAAATGGTGAAAGGCATTGCTATAATATGTACAGAAATACACATATATCATGTTTGAAATAATGCCATACACTCCCAAGCCTTTACAGGGCATTTTCTGAGATGTCACAAAAACGTACTCATTTGCATATATTCACTCATTCATTTATTGTCTGCAACTGCTTATCCAGTTCAGGGCCATGCCAGAAGCCCTCCCGGAACCACTGGGTGCATGGCGGGAACACACCCTTCACAGGGCGACACACACTCACACCTATAAACACTTTTGAGTCACCAATCCACCTACAAACGTGTGTTTTTGGACTGTGGGAGAAACTGGAGCACCCGGAGGAAACCCACACAGACACAGGGAGAACACACCAAACTCCTCACAGACAGTCACCTGGAGCAGGGTTCGAACCCACACCCTCTAGGTCTCTGGAGCTGTGTGACAACAACACTACCTGCTGTGCCACCGTGCCGCCCCATTTGCATATACGTAGCTGCCTATTCGGCTTATAGTTTTTAGTGCCGCCACTTCTTTCTAAAGTTATTAGGCTTGTTTCACATCCAGTGCTTTAGACTGCATTGCCTTCTGAACCAGGCACAAAACAGAGCAAATCAAAAACTCATTTACATATCAGTCTTACAGGCACAGCAACAACAACCAGCCTGTTTAACTCTAACATAGAAATGCTGATTGGAATAAAGTCATACAGAAAATCATTATGACTTGGTGCATATAAAATGCACAAGCATTATATTTGTACCCAAGAAGATTCAGATATGAGGCAGATGGTGATTTCTAACTCTATAAAATACAAAACAAAAACACAGAAAAGAAACTGCAAGGCTGTGATAGGACTAGCAAGTTAACAGCATGAAATTTCTTGCGTACTTGGACCAGGAGGAAATTGATTTTCCTATTTGGACTGTGTAGAAAGCGTACATTATCTCAGGCGAGGGAAAACAGAAAATATCTCTGCTTTTACAAAGGCCTAGGAGACCACTGCTGGTGGTGAAGAAGGTGCTATTTATAATCTTAAACATTCGTGGAGTGGTGTTCCCAGGGACTGACTATATAAAATAACAGGGGAGGAAATAACAGTGGAAAGATATTCACTATATCTCCAAAGCATTTCTTTTGTTGTGGAAGCGACACAGGAGAACAGGAAAGAACAGAGGATGAGGACGAGTGGATCCTGAGTGTCAGGCAGTCTGTGGTGTGTGTGGTTTTAATCATCAGTGTCGGAGGAGTGGAGGACATGGTTGGAGAGTAGGATAAAGATAGAGGACCGCCTCTGAGCTGAAAAAGTGCTAATTAAGAAGCTTCAATGCCAAGGAAAGAACACCATCAATATCTTCTTCTGCATGGTCAAACACTTCTCAGACACGGAGGGAAGACCCAGCGTTATCACAGCCTCCCTGCTTTTGGGTCTTTCACAAAAAGTGGTGGAGAAGGCCAGAGGGGTTCTATATGACTAATCTGAGAAAGTGATTTGCTCTGGTATTGTGTCAGTTGACCTCCTTTTGGAGGGGTCTACAGCATGTAGGCCTTCACAGTGAGTCTGCTTTTGTACAATTTCATGCTTAAATGCTTAAACCAAGGTCTCAATAAAGGTCTCAGGACCTTGAATATAGTTTCAAGTCCCAAATGCTGTAATCACTGGTAGCTTCTTGAACTGTTGATGTAACTGATTGGTCACTGTAGAGTCTGGTTGTGTACCTATCACCAGTAATGACAAAATCCAGCTCTGGAAATTAGATTGTGGACATCTCTGACCCATTGATGTCCTCACTCTTGGAACTACAGAACTTCCATCAGGTTTCATTACATCCATTATGTAGTTTCACTGTAGTTAAAGATGGCCCAAAGTTTATTTTTCTGTTGAGTGAATTAACAATTTGAACACTAAAAACATATATATTTAATTTTTGTTTTAGGATTTTGTTTTTGGATTATCATAACCATTTTTTGTTTGTTAAAAATATATAAAGCGTCCATGGGTTTGTGAAAATTCATTATTATTATTATTATTATTATTATTATTATTATTATTATACATTATTATTATTATTGCATTGTCTGTTGCAGATATCAAATTTCTTCATTAAACTAATCTATTTTTAATATACAGATGTTTGTTTTTAAGTCATAAGTGACCAAATCCTGGGCTCCTGAGTGGCACATGTCTAAAGGTTAATTTATGCTTCTGCATTGAATCTACACCAAAGGCAATATGTTGATCCTGTGTAGCCATTAACCCTATGCCTTACCCTATACTCTGTTCCAATTAGCACTCTACTCCCTAAATAAAGCATTTCACAGATTATAGAACTAATACTTCTACAACACTACACTACGGAGGGAAGAGGTTTGAGATTCAGCCCTAGTGTTTTGGTGGTTCTACTTCACCACTTTGATTGATTCAATTCTTGTTGGGAAAGAGGGATAGGTTGAAGTGTTAGCCCTTGAAAGGTAGACTTTTCAGAAGCACACTTTAAACGGAGTGTGAATCATTAGAAAGATGGCCGTGCAAGCAACAAAATAAACCCTTTGACGTCAGATGTCAGTAAATGCTTATCAACCACTTTTGAAAGCACATGATGTCCTTAATTTCACTAATATCCAGCAATGCTCCTCTGAGATCTCTGCATAGTGACAGAACTGCATACAGAGCACCACTATGGAATGAAGGGTGACTGTCTGTGAGGAGTTTGATGTGTTCGCCCCGTGTCCGTATGGGTTTCCCCTGCGTGCTCCAGTTTCCTCCTACGGTCCAAAAAACACACGTTGGTAGGTGGATTGGCTAGTCAAAAGTGTCCGTAGGTGTGAGTGAATGTGTGAGTGTGTGTGTTGCCCTGTGAAGGACGGGCGCCCCCTACAGGGTTTATTCCCACCTTACGCCTAATGATTCCAGGTAGGCTCTGGACCCACCGTGACCCTGAACTGGATAAGCGGTTACAGATAATGAATGAATGAATGATGTGTCAGGCTCTTGAAGGGTCATCCCATTTAATAGGGGAAGATTTAAACCACTACACACTACACATCTAACTCAATTCCAAGGGGCAAGGTGACACTCCATAGCAAGGGGTACTGGATTCACCCTAAGTGCAGGTTCTATCATAATTAGATAACTAGTTTAATCATCTCTAGTTTTGCCTCAGCCATCCAAGGCTGGGAGTCCAGGGGACCTCATCACAATGTGTACAGTGTTGGCCAGTGCAGGTGTCTGTTCACTGACGGGACAGACCTCCTATGGGGAGTTGATGTTACATTATTGTTAGTTTGAAAAGTAGTGGTGGCTATGCTTCATGTCTCAGAGGAAGCATAAGTTATTGCTTTCACCCTCTCAGGTTGGGGTGAGTGTGTGTGTGACTTGGGGTGAAAATACAGCACATTTTGGGTATAAATAGAGACTGTAGTAACATCTGCTCAGACGAAACACACTGGTTGTCATAGTAACAACAGCGGCATGAGTACACCGTGGGCGGGAAAACTCCAACCCTGAATGACAAAAGACACAAAAAAATCTGGCCAGAACGGTCAAACTCTGAAATCATCTTTGAATCAGATTTGAAGCCAGATATAAATGTGACTTGAATGCGATTGGAAAAGGTCAGAGCTGCATGTGGATTTTTGTCGTTCAGACTTCAGACAATCGGTCCTGCTCAGATCAGATATGATGAAATATCTACTGATGTGAACAAGGCTTTGGTGGTCTTAACCTTATCTGAGTTCACAAGGCTGACAAACAAGGATCTAAATTGTCATTGTGAACAATCTGAAAATGAATGCTGTTAAATTAACACTGGTCAAAAACCGATATTAGTCATTGTTTCCTTTACAACCCTCACCTGAGCAAGAAGGCCAGCATTTATGAGGCTGAAAATCTGCCAAACCTGTACCACTTCAGGGCAGGACCACACAGCCAAGGCTGCTGTGGATTCTTCCCTTGTTTAGATCATGCTCAAGGTCTCGTTTATTGCTTAGCCATCAACTGGAACGGCAGCCAGAGTATCAGGTCTTTAAGCTGAGTTGCCAGATCTGATGGGGCTTTATCTAATGCACCCGCTCAGTGTGAAAAATCAGCTCCGATGAGACCGCGGCCCCATTACTAATGCCTTGGCTGACGGACAGCGATTGACTTTAATGCTAATCGCTATCAGAATGTGTACAATCATCTTTACGGCAGGTCACTGGAGACCAGGGGCCATGTGGGGCCCACACAGGGCCAAGGCATGAATATTCAACAACAATATCAATGGGCAGTGATGGACAGCTGAAGGCCAGATGAGCAAGAGAGTGAGAGAGTGAGAGTGAGAGAGAGAGAGAGAGAGAGAGAGAGAACAGTAAGCAGGCACTAAAAGGATGAACACAGCTGATTAGAGGAAATAGCCGAAGCTTCAGAGGATTCAGTTTCTTTCCTTTAAAGTCCATCACTCACCTCTCGCCACTGCTTCGACTCCATTCCCTGAGTATACAGGATACACACTGCAGAGAGAGAGAGAAATAGATGAGATAAAAGGGGAGATAAAAACATTGAAAAAAAGGGAAAGAGAAATCCAAAGAGAGAGAGAGAGTGAGAGTGAACCACTGACTACAATGTTAACTTCAACAATTCTTATAACCATATAATGGAAACATTATTTTTACAGTAGTAACTGAATCAGTTACTGGTCTTATAATAAATCATAGTAAAAGACACTTTAGAATGTCCAAATCCATTCAGTTTCTCTCCACTCTTTGTTTTTATTCTGTAGTTCATTCATTTAATTTAATTCTGGCTTTAGATTGTAGACTGATTTAGACTGTCTGTTTTACCAGTTGATTTTTGTGTATTTAGATTACTTAAATAGCAAAAACTGACCTGACTTAATTATGAGAATATACTAAATCATGTGTTTTCATATTTTATTACTAATACTCTAATATGGATGTAAGAATAATAACAACAAGTAGTACATTCCATATAAATGTGCTTTGCTTAAACATAAAGCAACACAGAAAACTGTTCAAAAACATAGCTGAATAAATAATAATAATAATAATAATAATAATAATAATAATACATTTTTATCATCATCATCTCGGCTGAATCCGTTTCAAGGTCATGGTAATAAAAATAGCATAGAACAAAAATTTAATTTGAACTATTAACACATCGTTAAAATAAGACAACACTGGCACGTTGTGTGGTAGTCTTTGTTTGGTTTTCTGGTGCTGTTCTACAGAGTTCTGTAGAGTAATGACCCCAGCCTTGCCTCAAGCAGGTCCCAGTGAGAACGTCCTTGACATGCTGTACGTATTACCGCTGTCATATTAAAAACATGCCACCCATTTTCCCGCTTTTACGTCTCAACATCATTGGAGCACAGCAGCAGCCCTTTACACTGTATGAACATTCAATGATGAATGGGCCAGTACAAATGGAGCAGAATTACTGAATATACAGTGCTGGGAGAGACCTCTCATACTTGTCATTCTCACTCAAAACAACCATTAAAAATGACTCATTTTTCAGCCTCAGGAAATAAAAAAAATACAGTTAACTTATATTTCACAGAAAATGATCCTGAATCATCAGCCACAAAATATAATATTACATTTCCCAGGAATATGTTTTTGGACTGTTTGGTTTCTTTTCACGACTCTGCAAATGTATATTCCACTCTTCAAATTTCAACTTGGAGGTTGGATGCATTTTCTGCTTCTTACGGTCTAATAACTCTGAACACACTCGGTGATTTTGAGTTCTGAGCTTTGGGCTTCTGTACTTTTATTTATATTATTTTATTTTAATTTATTTATTTATTTATTTATTAATTATTTATCCATTCCATTAGCATAATGACTATTTTGCAACATGAAGAGGAATCATTGGTAAAATTACTGACTGGACAGCAAACTTTCCGTTATATAGCAGCACTATTTTTGTTCACTGAACGCATATTCTTAATTTTGTCATATTTTATTTATTCGTTAATTAATGCATTCATTCATTCATTCATTTTCTGTAACTGCTTTGTCCAGATCAGGGTTTTATTGGTTCCAAAGTGTACACCAAAATCAGTATGTGCAAGGTAGGAACACAACCTGGAGAGAGTGCCTGTGCATCACTGATTCCACCAACCAGAATGTGTTTCTGGACTGTGGGAGGAAACTTAAAACCCAGAGGAAACCCACACAAGTACAGGGAGAACACACCAAACTCCTCACAGACAGTGATCTGAGGCTGGGTTTGTACCAACAACTTGAGGCCCCTCAAGCTGTGGGGCAGCAACACTACCTTTGTGTGTCTTTCAGGTATAAAGGAAGTGTCTCCACAAATGAGGCAATACGAAAATCAACATATTTTGGACATATTTACAGTAGTCCTGACACTAATGGGTGACCATGTAGATAATCCAGCCTTAAATGAATTATAGGTGTATAAAAGTGTAAGTGTATAAAAGACCGTTCTAACCAGCTTTTCTTTTTATAGGAATTCCTATTCACAGATGGTTAATTCCCTTGGATCAAACAATCTAAGTGTTGTACAAACTTCTTTCTTAACCCTAGCTGTAGGATCATGATTGAGGCTTTGGTAAAGAGGAGCTATTTGATAGTTTCTGTGAGATATGGCTAATATCTCGTAGTAGACTACTCTCTCGAGTGCCGTATTACATAAGTACGAGTAAATCTGTAATAGCATCAGAGCATCAAAGAGCAGATTCTTTGTCTCCTCATCAAACGTTCTAATACTGCACTTGATTCATTCTAGCGCTCTGATAAACCATGTCCCAGGGTCTGTGTCTGGCTAGATATCACAATCTTGCAGCGATGTCTGTGATAAGGCTGATAACGTCAATAGCAGTGAGGTTCAGAAATGTTACGTCTGCAGATCTGCCATTGTCACTCGTGTCTCTTTGCCCTCAATCTAAGAGAGAGCAGAGCCACGGCAGCAGACTCTGATAAAGAGCCAGCACTCCAGCCCACCGCTGGGATTAGTATTCAAGGGGCCGGCTTTGGGCTCCGCATACATTAGGCCGTTCTGTTGATGCTGAAGAAACACAGTCAAATTACTATGCAAATGCAATGCGCGTGTTGAAGAAACGCTGTGAAACAGCCGAGTAGACAGAAATGCTCTTAAGAGCAGAGGAAAGGTGCAGCAAACTTAAAGGAGCACATGGGGAAAGAAGATCCAAAGGCAGGGTCTCTGCTGAACTCAGGGGTCACTCTTAACAAATAATGCATTAAAGTGTTAGTAAGCTCTCAATTTGAGTAGGGTTCTGCCCTATGGCAGCAAAGTAAGGCCAAATTGTTGTTAACCAAAAAGCAGAATCAATAACAGAGAAATAAAATTTTGAAAATGGAGAGAGCTGTTATTAATATTGAGAGTTAAAAAAACAGATTTGTAAACAGAATATTTCCGTGTTTAATCATGCCATGTTTGTTGCGTTCTCCCCGTGTCCATGTGGGTTTCCTCCGGGTGCTCTGGTTTCCTCCCACAGTCCAAAAAACACACTTTGGGAGTTGGATTGGTGACTCAAAAGTGTCCCTAGGTGTGAGTAAATGTGTGAATGTGTGTCGCCCAGTGAAGAACTGGTGCCCCCTACAGGGTGTATTCCTTGCGTCCAGTGATTCTTGGTAGGCTCCGGACCCACCGTGACCCTGAACTGGATAAGCGGTTACAGACAATGAATGAATGAATGAATGAATGACATACACTGTGCACTACATAGTGTGGAGGAAGATATTTGTGCCTCAGTCTTTGAAAAAAAAACAGCAGCTGCAAATTTTCATTACATGCGCTGTCATAGCAACAATTCATCATGTCCTGTTAGTAGGAGATGCTGTAGTATGATAATAATTTGTGTACTAACTTGCCGAACTCTCACCTTTACGATTAAAGCATAGTATATACTGTATAGTACTAGTGTGTAATACATAATTGGGACACAGCCCACGGCTCTGGCTGAATACAGCGAGAAGTAGTGCAGCAACAAGCAGAGATAGATGGTGATGAGCCCCGACAGTAACAAGAGCTCTCCACCTCCAAATAATTTAAATAATTTCACTCTGTCCCGTGTCTCTCTCTCTCTTCCTCCTTCTCCTCCTCCTCCTCTACTGAACAATTAGGTAAAGATATAGTACATGGGCCAGGGAGAGAGAGAAACATACACTGTAAAACCTACAGGGGTTGGACAATGAAACTGAAACACCTGGTTTTAGACCACAATAATTTATTAGTATGGTGTAGGGCCTCCTTTTGCGGCCAATACAGCGTCAATTCGTCTTGGGAATGACATATACAAGTCCTGCACAGTGGTCAGAGGGATTTTAAGCCATTCTTCTTGCAGGATAGTGGCCAGGTCACTACGTGATGCTGGTGGAGGAAAACGTTTCCTGACTCGCTCCTCCAAAACACCCCAAAGTGGCTCAATAATATTTAGATCTGGTGACTGTGCAGGCCATGGGAGATATTCAACTTCACTTTCATGTTCATCAAACCAATCTGATACACGGCACCGCCTTCAGGATACAATGTTTGAACCATTGGATGCACATGGTCCTCCAGAATGGTTCGGTAGTCCTTGGCAGTGACGCGCCTATCTAGCACAAGTATTGGGCCAAGGGAATGCCATGATATGGCAGCCCAAACCATCACTGATCCACCCCCATGCTTCACTCTGGGCATGCAACAGTCTGGGTGGTACGCTTCTTTGGGGCTTCTCCACACCATAACTCTCCCGGATGTGAGGAAAACAGTAAAGGTGGACTCATCAGAGAACATGATGATACATGTTTCACATTGTCCACAGCCCAAGATTTGCGCTCCTTTCACCATTGAAACCGACGTTTGGCATTGGCACGAGTGACCAAAGGTTTGGCTATAGCAGCCCGGCCGTGTATATTGACCCTGTGGAGCTCCCGACGAACAGTTCTGGTGGAAACAGGAGAGTTGAGGTGCACATTTAAATCTGCCGTGATTTGTGCAGCCGTGGTTTTATGTTTTTTGAATATAATCAGGGTTAGCACCCGAACATCCCTTTCAGACAGCTTCCTCTTGCGTCCACAGTTAATCCTGTTGGATGTGTTTCGTCCTTCTTGGTGGTATGCTGACATTACCCTGGATACCGTGGCTCTTGATACATCACAAAGACTTGCTCTTTTGAACGCTGGTATGTCACCCATAATGTTGTGTGTATTGCAATATTTTGAGCAAAACTGTGCTCTTACCCTCTGCTAATTGAACCTTCACACTCTGCTCTTACTGGTGCAATGTGCAATTAATGAAGATTGGCCACCAGGCTGGTCCAATTTAGCCATGAAACCTCCCACACTAAAATGACAGGTGTTTCAGTTTCATTGTCCAACCCCTGTAACTGTACTTCTTAATGAAACAATTAAGTTAGCTTAACTTAAATGATACAGAAATGTGGGATCACTCAAGCTGACAGCCAAAAAAAAAAGAATAATTGGATTAAAAAAATGGATAATTAGCGTACACATTTATACACAATTATTTTGTGTAAGATCAACTTTTGGAATATGTTGAGTAAAGGTGAGTTTATTTTATACTTAAGTTTAAGTTATACTGACCGAGGGAACTGAGTTTTTTGTGTTTTCTCCGCATGGGGGCGTGTCTGTGATGAAAAAGGAGCGAGTACCAGACTTTGAAGCAGAAAAGTGAAAACTGGACACGTAAATTATCAGCACTCACACAACTACACTAATACACTTCCAGTTCCACCTTAAATGCTCCTGCTATTACACTAACACCAGCCTATTTGACATTTCCGTTCCACTTTAAATAATAAAGCAGTTACAGAGGTCTGGATGTAAACAACTGCACCATTTAAGGTGAAACGAAGCTGAAAGCTGGAGAATAAAAAAGCTAAGCTATCCTCACTTTCCATCTTAAAAACTGTAGCTGTGGTGTTGGTTCAACTACCTGTGTTTATGTTTCTGTTGGTGGAGTTAAATTCAAGTGCTACAACACGTTTTCTTATTGTCACTCAGTCCCCCTTAAAATCTCCTGTTGAGCTTCTGTTTATGTGTGACGCACCCTCTCCTGATTGACTGGACTCAGTCCGGCGGCGGCTATCTTTTGTGTGCTCCTGAACACAACACAACCCATCATGCACTGCGCTCACAATTGAATTGAAAAGGATCCATTGAGGCAAAGTAAGGGCAGTTCGACATTGATGAGTGAAACTCACATCTTTCTCATTGGCTACTGGCACCATCTATTTGCATATGGGCGTGGCTTTCCCCATCACTCACCATGATCGTTGGGTTTTCCCCTTAGGTCACCTTCCTCTATGTGCCCAGTTTAAAGCTGTAAGGTTATATTTGTTTGGTTTGATATTGAAAGTCCTAAGAGCAAGTTACTGCTTTTTCTGCTGTAAGCGCATTATGTTGTTGGTTGAAAACCAATGAAGGTGTTGCTTGCGCAGAGCTGTGGTATAAGCATTTGGGGTCTTGATAATTGTTGGTATAAAATATTACAAGTGTGTAATATTCATTTGTAGTAATTCACTGGTTTAAGTGGAAACCAATTCTTGTGATTTTAAATAACGTGAACTTAAATAGAGTCCAGTTCACTTATTTCACTTAACAGAGCTAACCACATATATATTCTTACAAGTTAGTCATTTGTACTCAGTTCAGGGTGTTATTTTAACTCAAATATTTGTATTTTTGAATGGTTTAAGGCAATCGGTTTCTGCATTCCATTTGAGTTTACTTGACTTGTCAGTTTTTTTTTTTTTTTACTTTACAGTGTAGGGGATGTCAGACACAGGAAACACTGCACCTTGGGGCTTGAAAGGGGCATACACCATGGATACAAACAACAACCACAACTCAATGCCACAATGCAAGGGAAAGGACAAGACAAAGATAAGAGTATTAGAAAACCTGGGAACAATCAGAAACTATGGCACCCACAACTCAAGTGCATCACATGATAACATGGGTTTCCTTCCTTATCATTGATTTGCATTGATATACAGATCAAATATATATATATATATATATATATATATATATATATATATGTGTGTGTGTGTGTGTAACCATCTTCTAAGACTTCTTCTTGTTTAAAAGTTGGATGAAATACATTCAGATATATTTAGTGAGGCTTCTGTGGGTCTTTAATTCATTTTTTTTAATGCTAAAACACTGTACATTTGTTTTGACTGTAAATTAATATAAATACATGTCTCTGACTTCCACAAATGATGGTAAACAAGTGGAAATAGAATACAAAACTGCTATTAAAGGTTATGAGACCAACTGTCCATTAGGCTTCTTTGAGATGCAGTATGTGGCTTGCAGATCAAGTAAGTGGGTTATGAAAGTAAATAAAGTAGGTTCCTCAGCATTTCAAAAGATATATAAAACTGTGGTACTTACATGGGTCAGATTTGGAGAAGGTGTCTCGATCCAGCAGGTTTCTGCAGGAAGAAAGGAGAGTGCAGGTCAGCAGGTTATTTGTCTAGGCGTCTGAAAGCCGTGTGCATCAGTCAGTTTTATCAGTCATCTTGTGGATCTGGAACAGTTGGAATAGTGCCAACAATCCGGATACTGCTAAATAACTGCAATGTATCGCAGTGTGAGATCCAACCAAATACAGCACAACACTGAATTTTAGAGGCAAAGCACCTCACGGAACTGGCTTGTAACACACTCGCTCACTCAAGGTTTTGGAATGCACCACAAGGAGTTCTATACCTCACATACTCTCTCACATTTTGGGGTTGCTCCACAATGGCGGAAATCTTGTGCTTGTTGGAATATGTCATCATACACTGATTAGCAGCCACTGTGGGCTACATTGTGTCTCCTGCAAGGTGTAAACACCTTTTATAATGAGTGAATGCAGCTTTGTACATAGACATTCAGCTTAGATCATCTCCAGAATAAAGCAATGAAAAAGGATGCAGTGCAGCAGCTGCACATAAGCCTGAGATCACCATGTCCAATGTGTTCAGCTAGAGGGGTATAAACATCCCCAGCACAGGGCTGTGGAGGAGGGAAAGCATGTTTTCTGGGGTGATGGATTCCTTTGAGATGAACTGAAGGGTTGTTTGGGATCTAGAAGTAATCATGCAACTTCAGTACCTGACTGCACTAACGCTCCATCAGTGAGTGCCATCACGTTCTCACAGAAATGTTTCAACATGCAGCATAAAGAGTAGAGGATGATACTGCAGTAAAGAGATGTGCAGGTGAATAAACTCTGTAATAATAGCTTTGATTTTGAAAAAAAAAACTGTTGGGTGAAATGATGGTCACATAGGTGTTTTATTCATGTGTGAGGATTGTGGAAATTACTGCAGTTTTCCTCACTCGCACTCAGTCACACACACACACACACACACTCTCTCTCTGCAGTGTGCAGTGACTTTAAAGTTAAGTGCTGCTTGAAGGTGGAAGAACAAGCACAGGAATAGCAACAGAATCCATGTTGCTAAAACCATTCGTCCAAATCATAACTGTCCAAAATTTCACGGAAATTCTGTGAGCATCATCATGATTCATAGAAGATATTGAACCAGGATGTCAAGATACTGACACATATGACCTGTATACTTTATCTGTACACTGTACACATATCGATCTCAGCAACATTAGCTGAACAGCCGAAATAATTCATTCCTCTCAGAATCCAAATGTTCTGGACAGAACTGCTGCTCAGCCACATGAGGAAGGACAAACACACACAACGTTGTATCTATGAATTGTGGGGATATTACATACATCTATCATTCATGTTGTGGTGACTTATCATTAACTTTCTCATAAGTACTGCCAGCTTACTCCTCACCTTGGCACTAACCTTAAACAAGTATAAACAAGTATATAATGTAATGATTTCCAGATGGTGGTCCCCATGATGAATATGAGTCCCCACAAAATAAACAGGTTTTGGTCTCCACAGCGTGACGCACACACACATAACACATAACACATACACATCAAAAAGAAAAACACCACTGGTAAGCAAGTGAAAGAGATATATAATGTCATTTGTGGCACGATGGTGCAGCAGGTAGTGTCGCAGTCACACAGCTCCAGGTGACTGTCTGTGAGGAGTTTGGTGTGTTCTCCCTGTGCCCGTGTGGGTTTCCTCCAGGTGCTCGGGTTTCCTCCAGGTGCTCCGGTTTCCTCCCAGGGTCAAAAACACACATTGGTAGGTGGATTGGCGACTCAAAAGTGTCCGTAGATGTGAGTGTGTGAGTGAATGTGTGAGTGTGTGTGTTGCCCTGTGAAGGACTGGCGCCCCCTCCAGGGTGTATTCCTGCCTTGTGCCCAATGATTCCAGGTAGGCTCTGGACCCACCGTGACCCTGAACTGGATAAGCGGTTACAGATAATGAATGAATTAATATAATGTTATTGATCATAGATGATGATACATGGTGTATGATATATGATGTAATTTATTAAATATATGACACCCTTCACACAGAAATTCTCATTTCTAGCCACATCATTAAAACCACATAATGCTTAAAACTATATTTAGCATTGGCTTCCTCTGAGACACATTTTGAACTGTTGTTAACACATGATTAGACAGGTCAATACACTTGAAGAAGGAAAATAACTGCCCAAATCTACTGGCCAATACAATTGGGCAGCTAGTTTGTCCATTTCTGAGTGCACAACATGACAAACATGTGCTGGGTAGCATTGCATTATGAAGTTATGAAAGAGAGGGAGGGCTGTTCTATCCACCTAGGGACTCTCAATCCATTTTTATGAATGAATACAGTGTACTTCTTAGTATACTGTATGTCCACGTTACTAATGCACCTGGGTGCTCTCAGAAGCTAAACGGTATGTGCTGAGAACAGTCTAAAGGCTGTCCTTTAACTTAAAAAAATTAAAACATATTCATCCCTCCAGCCACATACTCCTACAAAAATAACATTAAATCCAACTTTGCTTTTTCAATATACCATCAAACATTTACAGTCCAGTATTTCTACTTTTCAATTGCATGTGCAGTGCACTGCTCAGGTTCTGTTACCCATTAAGCTAATAAGCAATATGATAATAACACACACCTGGGAAATTAGCAGGAGACATTACAAAGTCAATAACACCACATCGGGCTAAACCCTACTTGCTATTAATTAATCAGATTTGCTTTATTGATGCCGGCGAAACCTATTTTCCTCTTTCTGTACAACTCTGGGTTTTTACATTTTGGAATTTGTGAGGAGCCAGAAACAGCGCTGCTGTGACAAAAGAGCACGGCAGCCATTCTGCACTCCAGCAGCCTGTCAGTCTTAATCTCTCTCGAACACACACTGGTGCAAAACAAAGCCCTGTCACTTCTCCCTCAAAGCGGTTTGAACACATTCACTTTCTTCAATTAGTTTCTCCATTCTTCCGCGGTGGGTAATTACACCCAGACGCCACAACAAGTTCATCTTCACGGAGACAGCTGCCATTTTAATCACAAAGCTTGCCTGCTCCTGCGCAGGAGGACTCATTCGGGAACTACTTGATGAGCTCAGGTCATGATTGAGCTTCATATTTACAACTCATGGTAATCCCCATATGATGTACACTGAATGACCAACAGTTTTTGGACAAAGGCTTACATGACAACATTTTTTGTAGGTATTATTATTATGAATATTATTATTATTATTTTGCCCTCTTTCCTGCAGGCTTTAAACTAGATGTTGGAACATTGCTGTGAAGATTTGATGGCATACAGCTCTGAGATCATCAGTGGGGTCAGGTACTGATATTTGAGGTACTGCCTCTTGGACAAAAAAAAAAGAGGCACTCAATTCATCCTAAAATCATTGGTAGGGATCCATCAATCCAGAGAACACAGTTCCACCAGCTCCACAGCCCAGTCCTTGGACACATAATACCAACAATGGCTTTGAGCAACTTTGAGCAACTCCAGAGCATCTCATTTCATTTTATGATTTTCAGTGAAGATAATACAAGTTGTGTGTGCAGAACTGAACATCTGTTTCCACAGAGATTGTGCAGCAAAAAAAAATAAATTGTGGAAATCATTAACGATAAGCAGTAGCTACAAACTTTTGGACATAAAGTGATACAGTGTAGGTATTAATGCATGTGGCAAAGATATATTACATAACCAAAAGTCTCTGTAAGACAACGACCATAATTCTGCAGCTTCACTTGGGGAACAAAAAGCCTCATAAATTCAATAGGAGCATACATTTTGTACCATTTCCACAGTAATTCATGAAGCATTGTTATGATACTCATGCTCTGTGATTCATTCTGAATTCACTCCCATCCAGAGCACTGTCTCCTCCAGCTTAAACTAGAGGATTACTGTAGATCCTACCCATCATAAATTACTAACAAAGGATGAGGGCACTGAGGACAAACGGGAAAAGAATGAATGCTGGAGAGAATGAATAAATAAATGGATGAATGTGTGCATTTTATGGACTGAACTGTCAAAACGATGCTTCTAAATGGCAATTATTATTAATATAAAGTGCTGTCAATTTGATTCTGACTCTGGGATAGTGTCTTTGCAGAAAATCCTTTTTTCTGTTAGTCTTTATATAGAGATACAAATAGGAGTCACTTATTGGTTTATTACAGTTGCTCTCTAACTTTTTCTATCATTCCCCACCTCAGAAGTAAGGGAATTTCTAAGCCCCACATCACCCCAAAATGGTAAAAAAAAAAAGCATGTGCACTTTATGCAGTGATGGAGATAATGTTGAAAAGCATGCAAAGAGATGAGGATGCTGCTCTATTCCTTCTCCGTAGGTGGCTAACACTGACTTATATTTGCTGTAACAGTTACATTACTTGAAGTGGAACAGACTCCAAATTTCCATCAAAGATACAGTCAAATTGCTGAATGTAAACATTTAACTTGTGAATTTTCTGATTCAGTGAATTACAGCTGAAATAACCCTTTCAAAGCCATAAGAGTGAAATTTAAAGCCATTTAAAATCACATCTGGTGTAAACAAATTAGATGCCCTAATCAACCTGCCAAAGTGAACATATGGTGAACACATGAAATGTGCTGAGTTGTTATAACCTGAGTTTGAAAGTCTTTAGCCTAGGTGTATGTAAATGTTTAGACTCAAGTGTATTAGGCCTTGGTTAGTGCGAATAGACCTTATCCTGCAGTATGTCCTCTAGTGCCCTTTTTAAGGTTGCTTTCCCAGCTGCGCTTGGTTAATTAATGTAAATGATAGGAATATTAATGTCTCTCCTGAATTAAGACCTCCTGGTGAACCTCAGCTCTGAGTGAAATAGTGCAGAACTTCTCACAGGATGCAGTCTTGCCTCAAGACCCAGCGGAGCCAATTTGAGCTTCCTTTATGCATCTGTACGTCACAGATCTGTCAAAAGTTTCTGACCTGTCTACCTGAACCTGGTCCCTAGGGTCAGGTCTGAACATTCCTATTAGATAAAAGTACTGTTTTACGTGCTTGTGTAGCCATTGCTTTAATGTACACATGGTGTAATCAGACACATGGTGCCTTTTAGTAAGCAGGAGTAGAAGCAGTAAAAGATTAAGCTGATTGTCGACTTTGTAGACTACCGTACACTGCTAGAAATAATGGTTTCTTCTGGAAAGGTTCTATAGATGAAACAATCTATTTGGCTTGTTCTTTAAACAGGAATAGCTGACATTCTTCTCTGTGCAGTGCTGTGCATTCTACAGTAATTGACTGTCTGACATCTTCAGACACAGCACATGTAGCTCAGATATGAGAGCACTCAGGACAGTAGTGTAGGCCAAGCAGAACAATATGACAAAATTGTAACTGACAATCAAATTCCTTATAAATAATAGGGATTAATATATTAATCTATTAAAATTCAAGGTTTAATTTTATCAAGATTGTATTGGATTACAATTGTGAATATCTCCTTTAAAAGCGTCCCTATTAGGGCTGGGTGATATGACACTAAAATAATATCAAGATATTTCAGGGTATTTTTGTGATAATGATATTCTTGGCAATATGAAAAAAAAACACTTGCCTATTGTGTAAACTATAACTTACCAAGATTCTGGTTTTGTATAAAACAATAATGTAGCATATAAATCTATCACACAACCAAAGTGCAGAAAATTTTACAATTCAATTATCTTCAAAGAATTATTCTTTTTGTATTTTTTTTTTTATTTAGCAGAGTCCTGTTTGGTGTTTTTAAGTAGAAATGATTAGCTGTAAATGATTGATTAACTGAACATCTGAGATCACAGATGTAGAACCAGTGTGCAGCAATTTTCAGCCGAGATGGTGGACGGTCTGGGGTTTACTGTGTTTTATGTGGATGGGTTTGTGTGTTTATCCTGGGGTTGTGGGTTTGAGCCCCACATTGGGTTGTTCTCCCACAGTCCAAAAACTGGTAGGTGGACTGTTTGTGCATAAGTGTCCATATATGTGAGTGTGTGGGGTTCTGTGCCCAGGTTACAGACAAGGAATAATATTTTGTGGTTAGGTTAGAAGAATTCTTAGAATTATTCTACAATAAGTTTACCCAACATTCAATATATAGTTAAACTACTTATAACAAATTAGTTAATATAATATTACTTTATAATACTGAGTACCAGAAATGTATCTTTTTTGAGTTGTATCAAACATTAAATGTAGTAGACACTTAAAGTACATTTGTATGCATATTTCTTCTTACTAGTTACTTGCTAACTGAAAAGATATTGTGACATGGAATGTGTGAAGTTGGTATGAAATGAATTTGATAGTCTTTAGCCTTGGTGTACATAAACTTTTGGTCTCAACTGAACCTGCTTTTAAAAGTGGATGCTTTTGCCTTTTTCCACCCACACAACCACACAAACATTTGTCCCGTCTTATTCTACCACATTTTGTGTTGACGGGTGACTTTGGCATAGCAAAGCGGTGCTTTTTCCTTCTTTGAACCTGCAATATCACACCACTGGACCTGTGATCCAATTCCCCTCACATCCACGCTCTCCAAGAACCCAGTGGCACCATAATTGGCACCCTTGCGTGGGAGAAGCTATTTCAGCCTGAGAGATCAAAATAGACTCTAACCTCCTCAGCATGCAGTTGATCTCTCATTGCTTCGGAGAAGCGGAAGGCATGATTCATGATCGGCGAGTTTGGAGAGTGCTAACTGGACGAGAGGGAAATATCAGGATCCACTTTACCCTTTAACCCAAAGCCAAAGACCCTTATTTTTAGTGTTATCAAAAATTAAAAACTGTTGTGGGCAGGTCATGCTTCCAGAGACAATCCCACTGAAAGCTATTGAGGTCAGCAGAACTGGGTCTGTTGTTACTACGGTTTGATCGATGCTGTGTAAAACACAGGGCAAGGCAGAGCGAGACCAACAAGGGAAAGAGAGAAAAAGTTCCCCCGGGGTGAGCGGGAGAGGATGGGCACCCCAGCACAATTTTGAGCCGAGTGCTGGCATTCAGCCAAGCTGTTATTAAGACTTTTTTTTCCCTGTGTGATGGCAATTTCTTTTCAGCCCTGGAAGAAGAGAAATTCCCATTATGAAGTTTCATTAGCTCCAGTGTGATCGGCGTACCTTCTAGCTCGTCAGTTTTAAGAGGAGCCGCAGCCAAACAACAATGTCAGCACTTCAGCAACTTATCCACAACACCACAAATAGTGTTTGTACAGCATAATTAAACCTCAAGCACCACTTCAGCCTACTTCACTTAGGAACGGAACATTGGTTTTCCCACAGAAGCCCAAAGGCCCAGTGAACATGTCCAGAGGGTCACATTAGTCCTCGTCATGCTTTATCACCATGTTCTCGTGAATGTCCAGGGCAAGGTGTATGGTGCCTAATCACTTCTCCTGTGAAATGATAAATGATTCTCATTTACACAGAATTACTGCAGCGCTTTATCTGATTCATGACTGTGTGCAGTACCAGGGTAAGACCTACGCCTTAGGGTCTCAGGTCTCAGCACTGAAGAAAAAATAATTGTCAAAGATTAATTGAAGAGGCTTTTAACAAATCTTTCTAAAGGTATGAGAAAGAGCAAGAGGTCCCCAAGCAGCCCCACCTGGAATTAGGCCTGCCACCCCTCTACTATACTGTATAACCCTGAAGAATTCAATGAAATATCTGCGTCTGCTGTTAAATTTAGGTACAGTGTCTATAAGGATAGTTATCTTTTAGTGAAAGTACTGACCTGAATCACAAATGCATTTGTCCTACAC
Organism: Hoplias malabaricus; assembly: GCF_029633855.1. Classification (NCBI taxonomy): domain Eukaryota; kingdom Metazoa; phylum Chordata; class Actinopteri; order Characiformes; family Erythrinidae; genus Hoplias; species Hoplias malabaricus. The sequence goes on along the minus strand of NC_089813.1, from coordinate 28,420,166 downwards.
TGTCAGAAAAACTCTCACTGTAGTGGTATCCTCAAGAGAACATATTCTGTACCTTCAATGAGGGAACAGAACTGTATCTTATTGTATTATTTATTTATTGTTACACTTATATAGCACACATTGATATCCAAGGACACTTTACAAGTAACACCGCACAGAACGCCATTCTATTCAACATACAGTTCACACACTGGTGAGAAGCAGCAGCCAAATGCATACAGCGCACTCTCAACCAGGAACGACCGTTCACCTGGAGGACAGCATCGGGCACTAGGGATCCACCCAGGACGGAGCGCTAAACCATATCTTGGCAGATACACATTCACTCACTCACTCACACATACCAACATTCATTTTTTTACACTGTCATTCACTCACACTAGGACAGTTATCAGAGAAGCCAGTTGACCTAACCAGTGGCCAGTGAGTGGACACACTGCTTAAGGAGGCTGAAATGGGTGAGCAAATGGGAGAGCAACAGGTGGACTACAGATTGTAGGACTCCCATAAGGACGGCAAATTCAGAAACAAGGAGGTGGGAATGATTTTATGAAGTTACTGTATATTCCCACTCCGGGTGACTGTCTGTGAGGAGTTTGGTGTGTTCTCCCTGTGTCCGCGTGGGTTTCCTCCCACAGTCCAAAAACACACGTTGGTAGGTTGATTGGCGACTCTGTGTCCGTAGGTGTGTCCGAATGTGTGTCTGTGTTGCCCTGTGAAGGACTGGCGCCCCCTTCAGGGTATATTCCTGCCTTGCGCTCAATGATTCCAGATAGGCTCTGGACCCACCGCGACCCTTACAGATAATGAATGAATGAATGAATGTATATTGGGTGTTTATACGTTGGGCAGCTGTGACCTGATGGTTAGAGAAGAGGGCTTAGGACTGAAAGGTCACTGGGAGTGAAGGAACAGCACTGTGTGTGTGCACTAGTGTGTTTGTGTGTGTTCACTGCCTGAGATGGGTTAAATGCTAAAGATACATTTCGTTGTGTGTTGAACAATGACAAATAATTGCAAACCTCACATTTATATATACACCATTTCATCCAATCTCCTGACTGACTGTTTACCAGGCTGCCTCATATTTATGCACATTGTCATAATAAACACAGACAATGTTATGAACTTTTATATTTTTTAAATAAAGTTTTCATCCTCATTTTTTTATCTACAGTCCTGCTGTACAAACTCTGCCCTTTCAGGTCACTGCAGCCAAAGCAGCAGCCATATTGGTTGAGAATGCAAATTTGTGTGTCAGCGTTCCCTAAACGTTCGCTCACCAAACGTAAACACACTGAATATCTGAGCACAAAATCATGATGAATTCCTTTTAAATGAATGGGATCTACTGATCTAGACTTGTTTTGTAGGGGTTCACTTTGGTTTACTGCAGTGCCAGCATCTCATAACAAGTCAAACTAGAACAAGACCTTAACTAAAGACCCAAGATGTGACTCGCACTCTAAATCCAGACATTTGAGACTAGACTCCGACTCTATTGGCTCTGCTCTCTACGCTCTAACGAATGCAAACATTTCAGATTTGCATGAGGTTTTCACTGTTGCACATCGGAATCCTTCAATGACATCAATAATAATTCAGCACAAAAAAGATGTGTAAAAAACATGCAGTCATCCTGCAGAACACTGATGCCTGTTAGAATCAGCAACATCAATAAGACCTCACATTAGAAAGATCTACAGATACTTAATTGGTTTGTGTTTTTGCCAAAGCTACACATTCTTGGGTTTAAACACACACATTTACATGCACAAAAGAAAAACACACACACACACACAATCTGCCAGCTCTATTAACGATTGGCCTAGCCTCACCCTGACCATCGATCCTTCCAGCAGATGTTTGTTTCCCACCATCTGTGTGGTTACTCACCGTAACGTAGGAGCCCCTCAGTGACGTTGGCAAGGGAAGAAGGAAGATTCACTGCTTAAAGCAAGGTAAAAACAAACCATCAATATCTACCTTCAATAGAGCGGCTCTGCCTCTTTTCAGGTCCTCATAGACTGAAGAGAAATCACTATCAAAATGCAGAACAATAACAAGCGCACTGATGCACAAGCTTATACTTTGACATATTTATATGCAATTATGCTACAGCACCTACATTATTAATAATAACAGTAGAAGGTTTGGTTCCACTTTAGATCCCTAAACAACCTTAAACTGGAGGCTCCAAGGTTTAAATACCATACACAGTATTTTAAAGAAACAATGGATATGGCATTATTACATACAGTTATTATACACAGCTAAAACGCTATATCCAATAAAGAACCAACTAACAACCAGATAACTCACTCACTCACAGTAAGGGACTGAACAACATGCTAACATACTCACTCAGGTTTGTGACTGCAGTTTAACTGAAGGAGTCACTGTAGAATAGCTACATATAATATTAATATTAATATATTCATTAATATGAGTGTTACAAGCTTCAGACAAGATATCTGAAATATCTTTTACAAGCTTCTGGGAAACTAGTTCATGTGCTTACCTTAAAGCCAACATGATATTCGAAATCCTACGGGGGCACTAGTAGAAATTAGCATTATCATAATGTGCATTTATTCCTCTTTTTCTGACCAATGCTTTGTCGTTTTTTGGCCTGAACTGAAGGCCTAGCTCCAGTGGTCTTGATTCATTATGGATGGCACCACATAAACTGCAGAGAGGATAGAGGACAATCGCTGTAGTAAACAAATCCACAGTTTTAGTAGCGCGTGAACATAGATATACACGCTTCTGCAGCAAATTGCTGTGTACTGGAAATTCCGCAGCTGTATTAGAATTCCCCTCGACTCACTCTTGTGGGAATGTCGGTCAGCCCCTCTCTCTCTTTCTTCCTCCCTGTCCCCCATGCATCTCTTTCTGCATAGATAATCATTCACTCCACTGGCCTCTCCATTCAAGCTCTGCCTAATATCCACAAAATTGGAACTGATCTTTCTTCCCTTCATCACGCTCAAAAGAGCATGAAAGACTATGTCGGCTTTCAGATCTCAGGCCTTAAACAGTCTGGCCAGCAGTGTGGTCAGATGAGGATCCATCCACAGATGAATGTTCCAGGAATATGATTCTGAACTAATGCTTGAGCAAGAATAAAGACAAGAGCTGAAAGCAACATGCCCCCTCAGAGACATCAACCAGCCAGACCAGAGTAAAGTATGGGATCGAAAACCAAACTCCCCTCCAGGTCCAGTGCCTTTAAAACCCAGCAAGGCACAAAGAAACTTTTACACCAAGTCCCAGGGGCACTTCTATCTAATGTCTATTCAACTTGTGCAATGGCCCTTTGGTTAAAGTATTAGCCCCTGAGGAAAGGCCATCTCTGTCATTCACAGGGGAACAGTTAATGGCATTCTCTGGATTTACTGAAGGCACCTCCAGTCATTTCGCTTTGTGTCAATGCAAGTAAATAAGTCTTGGATAATTATCTGTCGCTGCACAGAGCTCGCAAAGCAAACACAGCAGAAGAAATCCATATATTGATATATTGTCACGGTCAAAACCTTGTATCTCCGTTACTGTCATTTTGTAATTTCATGAGGAATGGGCCAATAGAAATGGCCCAAAGCTGCTTCAAATATATTAGGTATTAGTATTAAAATTGTATTATTGTTAAATTGTCACATTAATAACAAAAATAAATAATTAAAGAAAATGAACTATTAATATGCTACGTTTGTGATCTCTAACATTCAAATGACTTTTTTTTTTTAAATCGTCTAAACCAAAACTCTAACTCTAGACTCCAACCCTAGCCCTTGCAGCTCTTTTTCCTTGATGGAACTCATAAGCTTGTGTGGGAAATCACTACTCTAAATGGTTATGAGTGCTGTCTTGGAGGAAGAAGGAATGTATTTTGTTATTGGTTAGCACAATATTTACTGATTGGTTAGCACACATTGGGTGGAGATTTTCAAATACCCCGCTATAATCTGGTAAAGCTCCACCTAGACACTCGCAGTTTGCCTGCTCTGACTGCTGGAAATTACTTTAAAAGAGGCAAGTGTCCAATATAATTTTATTTTTTGTTATTGTAGACTTCTGTTTGATCATTTATAAGAGCATTGCAAAAATCTACTTTGTTTTGCTTGAATGGAGAGTTATGTAACTCACTGCCTCTGAGGAAGCTGCAGAATGTTGTAATGCTCTACTGTCTCTGAGGCAGATTCTGAAGATTAATATTTCTCCACATTTGAGTTATGACTGCTTCCTCTGAAAGAACTACGGAATGTTATATAATAATGCCTTGCTTCCTCTGAGGCAGAGGCTAAAACAGAGTGAAATGGCACATGATCGCTGCCTCTGTGGAAGCAGTAGTAGTAACAGCGTAGTAGCACCGTGCTGTCAAGTTCTCCGCCCGGGGTTCTGAAGTTGAAGAGTCTAGTTTTTGGAGAGCTCAGCCCAGGAGAGCAGTGACAGAGGCATCTCTATTACATTGTCATTTTGAAGCTGAATTTTTTTACTGTAAAAGTAATACACAGTGTTCTTTCAAAACTACACAACAGTTACTATAAAATGACAAAATCCTTGAAAATTTTAGATTTTAAATGACATTTATATGTTACACAAATATTGAAAGTCAAGAATGTATTTCATTTACCTGAAAACTGCTGTATTATCACTACTGCATTAGCCCTGTGACTGGCCGGTGTCCTGTTCTGGGTTTCCGATAAATTCTGGGTAGGCTCTGGACCCATCAGGACATTGAATAAGATGAAGCATTCAAAACAGAAGATGAATGAATGAATGAATGAATGTAAGGAGAGAGGATTCTTTCGTGCAGATTTGAGGCTGTCACCATGCATCAATGTGAAAAGCCTATGGTAAACACACCCAGGATGCATTAGGAATATATAACTTCAACCACATTCAGAGATGGATCTGCACCACATGAAATCAAATGCAATATATTCTTTATATCTACAGACAACTGACTAATCGCAATATAATATTTGATATCTCTAAGCCAATCACAAGCATCCCTTCCTCGATTATATGAAGGCAGGGCCATAACTAAAATTTAAATTTTAATGAGGTCCACACTGCAGGAATGCAAAATACCTGTATTAATGCTATAATTAAATCAGTTCATGTCCTTATAATGTACTAAAACATAGATTATGTACAACAAATTTAGATTACAATTAAATTACAAAATATACTACTTACAGTTTTATTTGTGGTGGCTTTTTATTATAAAGTGATATATATTTTTTATCCTGTGTTAGGATGTCCTTTGTATTCTGAAAGTTAAACCAGTAAACACTGGGTAGCACGATCTGACAATGTAGGTAACAGCTGTAACAGCAGTAAGTCTGTTTAGCTAATGTTGCTGCAGCTAGAAAACAGGCTTTGATTAGCCCTGCTACACACACATTTGTGACTAAACTTTCAATTTGCCCTCACAAACTCCTCACGTTAATGTCACAGCAGCAGTGTTGTATGCTAGTCTGTAATATATGCATAACATACCTCTCAGCAAATATTTAAAGACAGTTAGTAATTGAAATGTCTTATGAGAGCAGGTTAGCAATTCTACCGGCAAACAGAGAGCAAGGTTGCCAGGTCCAGCAAAAATATTCAGACCAAATTCTGTCTAAAACCCGTGTCCTAGAAATATGAGAGAAACAACCAAGGTCCTGACCTCGATGTCCTCATAGTTAGTTACAGCCATGAAGGAAAACCTTACAGAGCAAAGTTGCAGTGAGAAAGGTGGGGGCAGTAAATCAGATAGAATCAGTGACCTAAGAAAGATGAAAAGGAACTGGGGAAATACTGAGGACCATGCCTGTGCTGACCATCTGGAGGGGGGTGTTTTTATTTCATGAGAACATGGTGTGTTTCATGTTAACCTGCCGCTTTTTTCAGTATCAAACAGGCAATATCCAGGGATGTACATTTATATTGGTAGAAAAGCCGATGGGAAGACATCTAAGTGCAAAAGTGTATGGGATCTAGTCTATATAACCCATACAATGTCCACAAACACATAATGGACATAACAAATATGTTTACACAAGGACTGAAAAAGGTCTTTGTTTGATAGACCATCAAATAAAAAGCAGTTGTGCTCATGGAATCTTTCCTTTCTTGGAGGTTTTATGTTTAAGAGTGTGCACTATAGCATGGATGAGAGTGGAGGATAACTGTTTATGATTCAGGTACAGAGGCAGAGAATGCGTTTAAGTAGAGTTACACAACAAATCCAGCAAGAGTGAACAAAGTAAAGGAACGAGAGGAGAAAAGCACTCTGAAATCCACACACCTGCAAGGTCACGGCACCGGCAGCCAAGAGCCGCAGTGGAATTGAGGCTTACCAACAGCGGCAGGAATATACCAGAATATGCATTGAAATGCCTTCACCAAGTTGAAGTTATTACCACTGCGAGGATAACAAGCAGGAAGGGGCTTGGTGCCTATAGACCTGCAGGCCTTTGTAAGGTTTATATACTGCTGTCTAAAGCAGAGTTACTTAAAACTTATTTTTGTTTTCACCGCTTAATCTCCCCCAAGGCAACAGTGATGAGCACTTTTTCTCCAAAGGAAAATGAGGTGGTTGATTTGCCATAAATTTTTGGCCATGGACCTATCTCCATAAATTTGAGGCTAACTCTTACACTTCTCTATATCACTATTCTGTCCAATGTCTTCTACAGGGGGAGCACACTTTCAAGCCCAGTGTGTACCCACTAATCAGAGAGGATGTGTCTGTTGTTTCTTTTATCAAGGGGGACTGAAACACAACCCCCATATTACAGTAATTGTCCATCATAATGAGGCTTTTACCTGCAAAACAACAGAAAACATCATGTACATTATTCAGTGGACCGGTGTAGAGAAGTAACAATGACAAGCCACCTTAAGGGATGTGTTGACATTTATGACCACTGTGTTTCTCCCACTCCTCAACGTCAGCCAGAGGTGGGGGATCTTGAGCACTATGACATTTCCAGTGGAAAAGGTGAAGATGTTTAGTGCCAGGACTCCATCAAACGGGAACAATAACAAAGCTCACAACACCTAGGTTCTGTCGGTCGATACCATTATTGATGTGACCACTGAGGCTAGAAATGTTCAAGGAAAAGGACGTTTAACAGCCAGTGAAAAGGGCACATCCTAACATTTCTTTTTGTTGTATTACTACGTGGTGGTTTGGGTTTTTCTCAGCTACTGGAACTTGCTGGGACTTGGAAGCTGGTGGGAATTCTAAGATTTATTGAAGTATGAAGAATATAGATTTGCAAGACTATTGTGTCAATTTCTGATTGCTGTGGTAGCATCTTGGTTGGTTCTATGCTGTTAAAGATGTAAGATCCTACTACATGTTTCTTTATTAGACATGTGATCTTTCCCTCTTATAAAAGGTGCCAAGGTCCTGATAGCTTTTTCCCACAAGCATGGAAAACCTAATTTGGAATTATTTAATGCACTTTCATAAATATAAACATAAATAGAGTCCAGAACCAGAAAGGATCTTTCCTAACCAGCCAGACCAAATCTTCTGCAGGATCCGTGATGGGGCCTGTGAGCATGTCAAGTTAAAGAAGCTCTAGAAAGAGGTCAGCACACCGTATTAAATAAAGTGTTATCGCACAATGGGACAGGACTGGCTCATTGGCAGTGTGCTATTGTCCTCAATGGCATGCTGGATAAAAGACCAGTGAACCACCTTACATTTTGTAAAATGGGAAATGGGAAATGGCCTTTCATCCAATATCTGATTAGAAAAGAAAACTGGGAAATAAAAACAGAAAAGATCGTTTTTTTAATGGCGTAAAAACCCGTTTATTACATGGCCTCTGATGATATATCCTTGTTTCCCATCAAAACCTATGGAAACACAGGCTGGTTCACTGAATAGCACAGATTCCAATAATCCTGAATGATACCAGTTTAAGAGCTAGAGTATATTTGGTCTAAGTTGATCACAAATGTTGGTAGTTGCAGTTGGTTTGGGCAAGGGAATACCAAGCTTATACGGTTGTGCCACTCACAGACTCAGAACAGCATGTGCATCTACTAACATAACAGAACCATGCAGTTAACATTCTCCTCTAAGCATATTGACCTGTCAAATGGTCATAAATCTTATTTCTTGAGGACCCATCCACTGAAAGATGCTTTAGTGGCTTTTCTCTGGTTTCAATTACAAAGAACCCTGTTTGGCACATTGATTACTAGTTGAGTAAAGGTCATAGCCGTATGGCCCTGAGGTCCCACGACTGTAAAGGTCTAATAGAATCAGAACTGTCTTTCACTTATTAAGTAAAGCTTAGAATCAGGTGTGAGATTACAGGTCAGTATAATAGTTAATCAAGTCTTTTAAGAGTGCCCCAAACTAGAAGGGTTCATCATTATGCCCCATTTTACCTTCACACAGGAACTGCATGAATAATTCAGGCCCTGTTTCTTCTCTCACATCTGAGAACATTATGCCTGGCGCCAAGTGCCCTCCCTTACCCCCTCCACCACACTCAGAGATACAGCCTCCCTACCACCCTCTTCTGCAACAAACCTCTACTCCTCACTGGGTTACAGTGCTTCTTTGTTGTTTCTCCATAAAACCAATCCATCAAGCATTTCCAAGGGAGTGTTTAGATTCATATATTCAGCATTTATTAGTTAGACTAAGACAGCTCTACAGGGTGAGTCAAAAGTCACAGGACACCATTTATTCTGAATAAGCCAGCAAGTAATGGGTGAGGGTGCCTATCTTTTAGGCTATGTCTGGAACATGACTGCCACTTTGAAAGCCACCATATTGGATCATGGGCAAGTTTTTCCAATGGGAAGATGGTCATGTAGCATACCAAAGAAATAAAAGGGTGTCTTGCGACTTTTGACTCACCCTGTATAATGAGTGAATTCTGTACTGAAAGTGGCATCCATTTTGGATAAAGACATCAAGCTTTAGGTCACACTGTTCAATGCCAAGCGTCGGTTAGTGGGGCAGATGCATAGACTTTATTGAAGTAGACTTTATTGAAAAATAACCGGTAAACAACAAAGTACTGTTGTTTTAAGGCTACAAGTAGTACGTTCAATCAGTTATACCAAGAATGGCCTACATAGTACATATATACACTGTAAATAATAGTGTGACCTCATATAACAGATTCTTAAATGGATTTCTGGTTTATTTACATTCAGATGTTCCACGTCCTTTAAGGTGGAACTGTGTGTTGTTTGTATGTAGCTGAAGTTGAACTTTCCTGTAAGTTTTTATTCACTGTTTAAATTACCACAGAAACTGGTAACTCAAGTTGATTACTTTTGTAACACTTTTTGTCTCTTTACATTCATGCCTCCAGCGGTCTTCTGAATTTAGAGTGGGTTCCTGCCTAAATCGTCTAAAACTGCAAAAATAAGTCAATATTACCCACCTGTGGTTCAGGAATAAGGCAATATCCTCATCACTTTTCATCTCTTTGTCATTTTTCTGCCATGAGCAGAGAGAGAGGAAGCCTAGCATGTCTGACCCAACCAGGGCTTCATAAATGCTTCTAATGCATTTTTCTCAAAAGTTTTTCAATGCAATATTACTATTTATTATTTACAATTACATCAAAGTGCAACTCCCTGTTTTTTCCAGGAAGGGGAAACCTGTCCCCCCATCCACCCCAGGATTTCTGCCCTGTAGTGGGGTACTAAGCTCACATTAGTACCTGTACAGTAATCTTAAATACAGTTTGGGATCCAGCACGAAATACATCAGGATCTGACCTCCCTAATGCTCTCATTACTGAATACCATCAAGACCTCACAGACATATTCCTACATCCAATGTCAAGCCTAAAACGACCTATTTCCAGAAGAAATGTTGGATGTGCAAATGTGTGGTCATATAGGGTAGTATCTGTTGCTAATAAGCAAATTTAGGAGCCCAGATCTTTTCAGTGCCTATTAATCCTGTGATCCCTTCATTGCATCTTCAAGCTGTCACAACCCTCAGCATAATCACTGCTAATAAACGGCTGGCGTCTCCGGGCCTCTGCGCGGCTGCTTCTGTGATGAGGGTTATAGGATTCAATTCCCTGGGTTTGTCAGCCTACATTTTCCCTCCTCCAATAACAACAGTAGCAGGTTATGAGAATTTCTGGAGGTGGCAAAGGGAGCAATTTTATTCCGTGTTCGTCCCCAGCTCCAGGCACAGAGCCTGCACTAAATCAATTACAGGAAACAAACGCCAGCAATCTCTGACCCCAGAGTGCCGTGGCTCATCACCGTGTCACAAACATTGTGTGTGCGCAAATGGCACCATTCACAGAGGATTGCACTCTGTGATGGCATTTCAGCACTGCAGCGTTTTAGTTAAGGAGGGAACATAGGGCTATCTGCTGACTGGTTTTTAGATGCAAAGGCCCTCATGGGCTCATCTATTCATTCACTCACTCGCACATTTACATTTAGCAGGCTGGAACTGCTGCAGAGTGGGTGCCGCTGTCAACTAAATAGACTTTGACAGTTCATAAGAGCTGTGCATTGAATATTTATAACTCAAGCTTTTTATAGGGAAGTATAATACTCCTCTCCACGAGTTAACACAGTTCCCCGGGGTCTAAATGTAACATCTGTGACATGCTTTGGTCAAAATACCACAAGGGTCACAGCACAGTTCTCCCACTGTCTAAACAGCCTTCTTCAGGATGGCCAACTTCAGAGTCTGTTTCTTTAAATAAAAATAAGCCACAGTTCACCCCACATCCATAAATCAGTGCGGGCTGAAACAGTAGTGGTGTGGATGGAGCAGGAATGGGTGGAACAAAAACACTGTAGGATTTGTTTATTCATTCATCTGTAACTGCAGCTTCCTCATTAGGTTGGTGGTGGGTCTGAAGCTCTGGACAGGGCACCACACACTCTCTCACACATTCACACAGGTGCAAAATGTCACACACTCACCCAGTCATCACACACACACACATCTTTGGACAACTCACACAGCAATACCACCTACCTACGTGTTTTTGGACAGAGAGTGGAAACCTGAGTATGTGGAAGAAACCCATGCTGACACAGAGAGAACACACCCTGGAACTATGTGGCAGTGAAATGGGCTGTTTTTGCAGCTTTGTTCCTATAAACACACTGCACTGAATGGTGAGTGAATGAAACTTTAACACTGTTTGCTCTTTTGGCGATGTTTTATTATTATTATTTATATGTGCCATTAAAGCGGTGCATGAAGCACCTTCAGTTCTAACTCCATCCAATTACATCCACAAGCTGTGTCCAAAACCTGATGAAGTCACTTTAATCAGGAAAGGTGGTCAGTTTGTGGTTGGAGAGAGAGAGAGAGAGAGAGAGAGAGAGGCAATAACTCTTATTAGAGCTCAGTGAATGATTGGGGCAGTCTGCTTGTGAGTTGCCCGCGACATGATTAAGTCCAAATTGGGCTGGAATGCATAATTTACTGTAAGTGACTATTACAGAGGCAAAGCAGGCATTACATGCACCAGCTGTATCCATTCCTCCTCAAGATGATTGAAGCCCCCCCACACACACACACCCCAGCAGCCCACCCCATTACTCTGAGCAATTTGGCCGACTGGTGTCTCGATTGCAAAGGCAGCGTGGAGGAGATTGAATTTCTTATCAAACCCATCTCTGACTTTTATCATAACACGAGACTTTTAATTGAACATGTTTAACACTCCAGACTGTGTGTGTGTGTGTGAAAACATGAGAGGGGGATAACGGAGATGTGTGTTTCAGCTGCACATACCACTGGGAGAGGAAAGACATATTTGAGCAGCAAGTGAGTGTGTACTGTCAGAATGTATAGTGCAAATATAGGACAAGAGAAATATCTGAATTCCCCACTGGGCTGGAGTGTATTTATATTCAATGGGTCTATGGAGCTGGGTGTGTTGTGCTCTGACTCATAAGCACCATCAAAGCCCTTCATCCCAATGGGAACAAAACTTGCTATGGTTTCATGCTAAGGGCAGATACACTGTTTACCTGCATTTCCAGCAATGCTGTATTTCATTAAACATACTGTAGGTGAATGTTTTAAACACACCAACATCTAGCTTTTCCAGCTGCAGACAAATATAGTTCATGTCCAGAACTATACAGACACCCCTTATAATTATAATCAGCTACTTAAAGGAACACTAAGCAAAATTTAGTGTTTTTGCTTCTGAGCAAGAATGTAATACACTTACAGCACTGTCTAGAAATCAAGGTGGGGTGGTTTCCTAACCTCTTATAAACATTACATAGTGCAGTTCCTGCAGTGATGAACCCAGAGAAACAATGACAGAGGCTCTATTCTCTATGTTACACATCAGTGAAGAATCACAATGATTTTGAAGCTTTTAAGGTAAAAATATTACCTACTGTTGCTTTAAAGTTGCAGCAATTGTGGACACTTACACACAGCTTGTTTCATTTCCACAGAAAACTATTATGGGACAATATGGAGCAAGTACATATAAGATTTCATCCTGTGACAAGCCCATTGAGCATGTGCTGGCCAGAGGGGTATAAAGCTTCCAGCTAGTGAACTGTGGAGTAGTGGAACTGTGTTCTGTAGAATTAAAGTGCTCCATCCTATGACTTTATGACCTATGAGTTTAACTACAACATTAGTACCTGGCCTCACTAATATTCTCATGGCTCATGCCATCAAATCCTCACAGCCATGTTCCCAAAATCAAGTGTTAAGCCTTCCCAAATGAATAGAAGCTGTTACTACCGCAAAGAGAGAGCAATCCGTCGTAACCACCTTCATTACATGTGAGTATGTGTCCACAAAATTTTGGCCATATTGTGTAAAACAAAATGGAAGCATGATTTGCTTTCAACTCCACTCACTGTTTTCCGATTACTGCTCCATTTATTCTGTGTGCATTTTCAGTCAGAATCCATCAGCCAATCACATCAGTCAAAGCGTATAATTACAGGAAAGTCTAGGATGTTAGCTGAATGAGTGCCTATTATTAATTGCTGTAGCGATGTCAAAGAAGGTGAGGACGATGTAGCACCTATATGCTAATGTTATAGGAGAATTGGAAAAGCAAATTCAGAGAGACTTTATAAAGGCTCAGAAAAGCCCCCAGCCTGGTGCTTACTAAAGCCCTGACCTGAATGGTCCGGCAGACAGTCCAGCTGCACCTGCACACGAGGACTGAGAGGCTTAAAGGGGTCCCACTTCTCAGTTTTCTGATCAAAATTTTGCTCACTAGTGTCCTCTATGCACGCTTACTGTGCCATTCCATATCAAGGATGTGTGCTTGGCAGAAGCCTATTACCCAAAATTCCTTGAGATACCAGTGGCTGTCGGACCAGCGTGGCAGACAAAATGTTAAGAAGTGAGTATGAATGCATGGGAGATGTTTTGTAATCGTAATCTGAACTGAGCGACTGAGCTCATTTAAAAACACAAGTACAGCCAGGTACCGGTGGAACCTACAGATGTCTCAGGTCTGTAGCAAATGCTTGGGAGTGAACCAAGCACCTTTGGGTCTGTTTCCTTATGGGTGTATTATAGTGTGGACTTTTAGGAGGACGGCAGGGATTCGAGTTTCAACTGGATGAGGTTTTAACTCAACAGAATCTGGATCGGGCAGAACTGAATTGGATTTGGTGGGCTATGTTACAGAACACACACACACTCACTCACACACACACACACACACACACAGAGAGAGAGACACTCACAATTACACAATTACACATATCCGTACAAAAACATCACAAATATTAAGAACAAAAAGCTACCGCAACATAATATCATCAAATATAATCTCAGAGTATGTCTTTATAGGGGGCGCTCTGCATGCAAGGGCCCCCAACGGAAGCGCGAGCTCATGGCGTATCCACAAACACGGATGTTGACAATCTCGATTACTATTTTGTAGTCAACACATTCAAAGGGTTTCATTCACAACGATTAATAATGATGGACAAACACGATAAATAATGATGGACTGCTGGGAGTGGACTTTCCAAACAGCGCTACGTTAAAATGAACCCCGGGTTCAGAACAGAAACAAACATGTTTGGTACAGACGCGCTCGACAGTCCTCGGTTTTACCGTGACATTAAGTTCAGTCTTTATTTTATGGTGAAACGTCATAAGACGAATGGAGAGACCGCAGTAATTTTCTGGGGTGAAAGGAGTAATCAATATTTATTACGAATTTTTCAGCATAAACAAGCTTTTTTTTCTTGATATCTAAAGAAAACAACACGTGTTTGGTCGTGGAAATTAAATAATGATAATAATAATAAGAAGAAGAAGAAGAAGAATATTTTCCCAGTAAAACCAAATCAGCGGTTATTAAAAAGCCCTCACGGTTAAACGGCGTACAGAAAATGCCAAACTATTTGTGCTTGTGTATTTCTATCAATAATTTCGCCCCCATTTTTTAATCCAAACTTGTTACAAATGCATCCCCATGAATTCTGGGAGAAATTTGTTTGTTATTTGGGACTGAAAAACGTTGTAAAAATGTTATATTCACAAATAAAATTATTCAGAACCGCTAAGTCCAACTGGAGCGTACGGGGTTCAACAATTTCACACAAGTTTCAAAACCAAAACCGTGCGCGTCCTACATTAGGAGGGAATGGTCTGCAGGAGAAGCAGCAAAGGGTTCGGTTCCAGCAGAGCGCTGTGTCTGAGTTCAGGAATTAGCTCCATCACTAATAGCAAAACAATAGAAAAACAAAAGCTCCGTACTGATGAACGAGTTCTCTTCAGTCTATCGGAGCGGCACGTCCTGCTGCGTGAGGAGTGAATGGTCTGCAGTAAGGAGCGCAGAAGTGAGGGTTCGGTTCCATCAGCTGACAGCAGCTGAACTCACGGGGAAGTGTTGGGATTGAACACTTTATCAGTGATTCATCCACATCTGATGTTAACAGTTACCAAAACATATTGGTGCAAACTAAGAAACGAGTGCTCGGTCGTTTACGGGAGCTACACCCTACCCTACACACTCAGAGAGCAGGACCGGGGGGTTCGGTTCCAGAGGCGCACTGTACCTGCAGGAGACGGAGATCTCCACTTTGGTGGCGGGAATGCTGCCGGCCAAGGGGTCGAAATCGCACACGGAGGCCATGTCCTCCAGCTTGTCCATAACATCTCCCTCCATTGTGGTGGGCGTTTGAGAGACTTTTTTAAACGCCTGGACGCGCAGGTGAGAACCTGGAGCGCGAGGGAAGAGCGCGAGAGCCCAACTCGATGAACGAACGCAGAAGAACCTCAACTAACACACACCACTGAGCGACTGATGATGAACAGAGGAATGCAGAAAGTCCGCGAAGAGACGCTCTCTCTCTCTCTCCCTCTCTTCGTTTGCTCTCTCTGTCATTCTCTCACTAGCTATCACCTGCTCTCTCTCTCTCTCTCTCTCTCTCTCTCTCTCTCTCTCTCTCTCTCTCTCTCTGTGTGTGTGTGTGTGTGTGTGTGTGTATAGAAGTGTAAGAGCTGAGCTCCGCCTCTCATTTTTCCACACACCGCTGCGCTGCAACTGACTGCTGCTCAATGCAGCGCCACAGCATCGATCCACACACGGCTATTACACAGCGCCCTGCGAGATTCACACACGCTCTGCATTCCACTGCCCAGCCTCAGCCTAAAGACACACAAAAAAGACTCTACAAAGTACAGCTGTGTTCTTGCTGAGACATTCCAGTGACAGAATCCACACCACCGCAGGTTCAACAAAGTCTCCCTGAGCGCAAGGTGTACATTTGGTGTGAATCAAACTCTTCTCCGTCCTATAGAGGAAAGTAAAGGTTAACCACTGTGTCCTATAATGAGTGTCTCAATTCAGCACCACAGCAGCGGACAGCTCCCCACCAGTCTCAGCCTGAACCAGTCTGTTCCACACCCATAATACTATACGACCACTACAGCCTTCATCACTAAGCACTGTCTGCAGATAATTACAAAAAAAGATAGTAGGAGAATTATAGACAGCAAGGGAAATGAAAAGTGGAACAGAGTGAGTGATACTGAGGGAGAGAGAGAAGGGGAAAATATGTGTATATATAAAGCAAAATATAAAAAGTGTAAGACAGTAAGATAGAGCACAATGGAGAGAGAGAGACAGAGAGAGACAGAGAGAGAGAGAGAGAGAGAGAGAGAGAGAGAGAGAGGGAGAGAGAGAGAGACAGTCAGAGTCTCAAGGGAGAATGAAAAAGAAGCAGAGGAGACTGGAATGAGAATAATCAGATACAGAGACATTGAAAATAAAAATAGAGAGAAAAAGACAGAAACAAAGAGAATGAATGATGGGAGAGATAGAGAGAGTGAAAGAAAAAAAGAAAAGGAAAGAAAAGAATAATCATGAGTGGTGTGTGTATATCTATGTGTGTCTTCAGGAGCTTTTCTGTCTCATTCCACTGTACACACCACACACTGCACACACCCCTGTGTTCAGCTAGAGAGAGTAGACTCTAGAGAAGTGGAACACTGCCCACTGCAGTGGTCAAAATTAATACAGCCATTACAAAAGGGAGTTACTGTCTGACATAGCCTTTCAATCTCTCTGACTCTATTTTTTGTGTCTCTTTCTCTCTCTTATCCTCTCCAGTTCCCCTTGAGGGGTTCACTGACACCATCAGAAGAGCTGATACATCACTATACTGTGGATTTTTTAGATGAATAGCTTGTTAACATAAGAAATACTGGAAAATGAAGCAGAAAATGGAAAATGCAACATAGTGCAGATATAAAACCTTATGACCAGGCTAAAGCAAGTGGTGTCTTGCTCTCTTGGGGCACATAACATTAATGTCAAGGTAAAAAGTATTTATTCAGCAATTTGAAGCATTTCTATTGGTCCATTCATCATGAAATATTCACACAACGTGAAGGACAGCTGCTGTGTTGAAAGATTAATCTACAAATCAACAAAAGCGGAAAAACATGCTTTTCTTTGAACAGTGATGATACGATCGCCTTCCCCTGAATATATGGAATTTTTGACAGCTTGTTTCATAAAATGGCTGTAAGGGTGAACTGTTGAAATTCTGCTATTGTAGGTTTTTAGTGAGATTCAAGTACTGTAAATATCTCAGTACGCTGGGAAGGAACTGATTATATTACACTCATGTTATTGGGGCAGCAAAAAAACAAAAGACTAGAGAAAAGGTCATAATTCCCATATAAAACAAGAACCAATCAAAGTCAATTCAAAATAATTTTGATGGAGAAAAAAAAATACAATGTGACCAATCTGTTATAGAGCTGCCCACAGGCACAAGTTCAGGAGAGAATCTGTAGAAGAGAAACATTTTAATCAGCCAATATCAACCAATTTAGGCGACATCTGGTGATTAATCCTAATATTTTAGAGCCGTTTCTAAAATGCAGCCAATACAGAGTGATGCACACAATCCGTTCTGTGTTAATCAAATATACAGTGCACATGGCTTCGGGAAAACCAGTATTATACGCACACACTTTTGCCTTGATTTGTGTCTCTTGCTGCTTTAGAAATGTGTGTCAATAGTGAATATATTAAGAAGCAATGTTTGGGGGGGTGGTACTGCATTGGATACATAATCATGTGTTGTGGCATTAAACAACACATCCAGCCACCACCAGCGTGTATTTTTGAAAGACCACTCTAACAACAGGTTAAGAACTCACTGCTTTAAGTAAGTTTTAATGTTTTTTTGTGTAATTCATGGAACTGAATGAATGCTGTGATGAAATTTGCCATTTTCTAATTATTTTGAATAAATTACTTTTGGTTAATTTGTTGTTGATAGAAACAACAATCATCATTTTAATTCTAGGCAATAGTTAGCTAAAAATGAAAAAGAGAATGTTTACATTTTTAATTACAATTATATGTCTCATTATATGTCTCAATTATGTTCTGCATGACAAAGAGTTTAAAAAAATTAAAATGGGTGGGGCCTTATCATCTTATCAACTATAGGTCAGTTGGGGGTGGGGCTTATGGGAATAAGTGTAGTGTGCTTGCTATCAAAAATGAAGCCCAAGCCCAGTACAGCAGCCCATTAAAGAGGAGGACAACCTGTCCATCATCTGTCCATCTGAACTGAGCTACACAACACACAATGAGCGAGACAAGGTGCCTGGAAAACACACAGTACAACCCCCCAGTGAGATAACAGGCTATCTGTTTGCTTGATTGAAAGGTGGGAAATTCACATACTGCTCCAAGACACCTAGCTCTCTTTGATGCTTGGAGGAAGGACGAGTGAATGAGGAACAGAGGTGTGGCCTTGATCCTGAGAGAGATCCTTTGACCGTCTGATCTCTTTCATCAGAGCTCAGCTGATTTCAATGCAGCTGACTGATGGGTCACAGCTTCAGGAAACAACCTGACAATAGCACAACAGCAACATCCCACAGTATATACATCATTCTGCTTTACTGCTTATTGGTTTACTGAAGGGTTAAATATAGACACATCCATCCTGATTGAAGGCGGATCACCTTCGTCAGAGATGTAGAAGCACAGTTTCTAAATTATAAAGAGCCACTCGTGTTTGGCAGCATGAGTATAGCTGCACCTGCTAATGTACCTGACTGGCCAGGTATTATGGCCAATTTAAAATCCCAGCCTGGAACCCAGATCCAGTGTTCAGATTTGAAACAATAAGCAGGCTAACCTCGCTAAATGCAAGTACGCTCCTCTTTTAATGCATCCTATATAAAATGGGTGTGGCACACTGCTGAGTGGTCAAAGCAAATGGGGCTATTGGCCTTGATTCACCAAAAACTGCATTGAAACATGAGCTACAGCACATGGTACCTTAGTTTCACAGGACATGGCTAAACCTGGCCTTATATACATATTTGTATAAGGCACACTTCATGTATCCAGTTGTTTGGACAGTGAGGCAATAAAAGAGGATAATTCAGCAGCTCATGATCCAATGGTTGTCCTCACAGAAATAGATGGATCACTGAATTCACTACTCTCTCTATTGGCCAGGGGGTAAACTGGCAAAATCATTTTTTCAGATAGTAAAATTATTGACTGTGATATGTGAACCTTCTCAGAAGATTTTGCAGTAGTAAGTTAAAAAGTTTTATTTGTATAGCAGTTTTCTAAGACGAAGCTTCAAATTGCTTCCCAACAGAACAATATAAAAATCAGACACAATAAAGTTCCTCGTATAGGACAACATACAGCGTGTTTTGTCTTATACATGGTTAGCTATGTGTAGTTATTTACTGCATCAGTGTTAAGCAAAAGTGTTTAAATGGAAAGTTAATTATTGTAGCAATTGTTTCAATGATTAGAGTCTGTTCACCTTCATCAGATACGCAGCTGCTCAGATCTGACACTGCTCAGGAATTCAGCTCTGTGAAGCTCAATATCCCAGATATAGGGAAGCAGCTGCATTTCTCATTTTTTGGCAGCAGATATTGGGATGAATGCTCAGTAGCGGAGGGGGAGATGATAGGTTTATGAGGCTGAGGAGCATGATGGGTGTGGAATTAGAGCTTTGACAGCGGTACCTCCATTCTCTTTTATTCTAATCCCAAGGCCTGGGCAATAAGCAAACAGTGTTTTGAAACTCCCTCAAGGTGTTGACAGAAACTAATGAGCGTAAAATGGCATGAAGGAGCTTAGTTTGATGGTGTAGTTCATTGGAGTCCTGTGTTAATTAGCTGGGGTAATACTAACCGGTGGAGGCCACTTATGAACCAGAGTTGGGAATCCCTCCCACAAGGCTGTGATAATTAAAGGCTTGCCTTCCTCCTCCTCCTCTTCTTCTTTATCTCCCGGAAGCATTCAAATGTTGCACTGACAAACAAAACCAACTGCCCAGGCATTTAGAGATGTGGTTGCGGCATGTGACACAAAATCAATGGCTCTAGTTGCTCGACCCTGTTAGAAGATTGTCTGTGACATTAGGGGTTTGACAGGGAGCAGTGGTTGAAGGGAGGTGGAAGTAGCACTGCTTATTTAGACTTGCAGGATGTTTACAGCAAAAGCAAAAGCATGTGCTGCTCAGACAGGGGTAATCTGACAAGTGCTGGTACACTACATTTTCTAAAATCTGTAAGCACCATGTTTAAAGGTAGATTTTCACTAATTGGAGGTGTACTAATTGCAGATTGTAGCCATTCAGTTGGACACAGTGGAGTCTTGGGCCAAATGGCACATTGCAGTGAATAAATTAATCAGGAAACTAACCTGACATTTTCACTGTTGAACAGTTTTTTTTTCTGGTCACTTCATATAGCAATACCACCAGTAACTAGGTGGCTATCCCAAGGGCGTAGAATTAGCATGGACAGAGGTGACATGCTCCTCCAATAATTTAATCCCCTCCAAAGATCTGTCAATGTCTCATCAACCTTAAAGGGTTAAATCAAATTCTCTATCCGAGTTCTACTTCTACGTAACACATATGGTCAGCGTGATTGGCTGTGCCTCTCCCTGCTGTCATGTGAGTCTCTGTAGTCTGGCAGTGCCAAAACGGGAAGGAAAACTTTCCAGTCATATCCAGTATTACTGTGCAAGACTTAGGTGCAACGTGGGTGATGCACAGGTGTCAAAAGTGAGTGAGGATGGCAGCAAAAAAGAAGGTGGACATGAGCTATTTCTCAAAGATTGTGTTAGTCACTTAAAGTCAAGTTCGCTAATGAAATGAGTCCATCATAACAACAGCAGGCTAAAATCTTGTATAGCTATGAATAACATGGTTTGGAAATTAACTGCACAACAAACTGTCAATTGTCGGTTCTCTTTCATTGTTGTTTTATCACGAAGCAAACAAACAAAAAAAAAAAATTAAAAAAAATAGGCAGGGTGGGGGTTTGTGAGTGGTAGATTCATCTGTCCCCAACAATGTCCACAGCAAATCTACGCCATTGGGCTACCCTCTTCACTATCATAAACACTTTACTCATTCATTGTCCTGTAATCCTTTGTCCAGGTCAGGGTTGTGGTGCATCTAGAACCTTTACACAAGTCAGGAACACAGTCTGGACTGGACACCAGTTCATCACAGGAGAACACTCACACATTCACTCTCTCACACTCACATACCAGAGAACCTCTTTGCATAACTAGTCCACCTACCAACTTGGAAAACTGGAGCACCTGCTGGAAACATACACAGACACAGGGAGAACTCACCAGTCACCTGAGACCCAGAAACCCATAACACAGGACCCTGGAGCTGTGAGACAGGGACACTACCTGTTGCAACACAGTGCCACCCACCTCACTACCCTCCTGAATTCAGATCCCTAAAATAGTGCCAATTTTAGTGAGAAATGTAGGGAATAGTGAGTCATTTTGAAAACTCCTCAAATTACATTTGAGTCTATCAGTCTATCAGCAATCTAGGCAATTTTCAACCATACTGAAATCACCCCAAAAAAGTCAGCAAGACATGAGACAGTGGGTGATATATTTGAGTCAGACACAGCAGGGCTACTATAGTTTTTAAAGCCTTCACTGTCACTGCTGAAGAGAGAACAATCCACCAATCAAACATATCCAGATAGCAGCATCCTGTGTCCACTGATGAAGGTCTAGAGGGCAACCAACACAAACTGTGCATCAGCTGAGAAAGATGAGCTATTGTCACTTTGTGACTTTACAGTGAGTGTAGATACGAGGTAAGTGTTCCTAATCCAGTGATCATTCAGTGTAGAACATAATAAATGTATTCACGTCACTAGTCTGTGGTTTTAATCTTTTGTCCGATTAGTGTAAATCCTTCCTTGAAGGGTAGAGGGTGGATCATACTGTAGCAAGGAACAGTCACACACTCAATCAATACCCTTGATTTCAGATGAAATATTGGGCAAGAGGATGTTAACACACATTTGGCCTATGGTATAGAGGCCTTCTTCTTAAGAACGCTGGACACAAGCAATTGTTCCTTCCAAGTAAACTTTCTAAACACAACCCTTTTAAAGCTCAATCTTGTGGTTTCTATGTTGAAATGTGAGCTGACATCTACTTATCAGTTGCATCTCCACTTGAAATGACTAGGAGGTTTATTGATTTCCTGAGACTATGTCAGTAATGAGGTGCAGAGTTTGCAGACAGGGGTTAAACTGAGCCAGACCCATCTGCAATGTCATTTCATCCACATCAGGAGGCATTTTCCAGCTCACATTCACTGCAAAACAACTTGCCCAACTGAGAAACCAATGAAACTAATTGTGTTAGATATAATTAATATTCCACGTGCTTGAGAGACCATGCTTAGCAATTTATTTCTCATTTTATTTACACATTAATGATCATATTTTCATACAAACCTATAAACTAATTATCGTCCTTGCTTTCTACTTATCTTTGCCTATTAATGCTAGTCCTGAGAGACACATAGATGTCTTATAATGTCTACAAACAAACAATGTCTTACATTTACCTCAGTAGAGTTTGGAAACAGCAGGAAAATAAAAAGAGTAAAACCCTCATTCTAGGCAAGATTGCATAAACGCTAATAATGTTAGCGTTCCATAAAGTGTACTGCAGGTTAAAATCCCGGTTTTAACAGCTCACACACTTACCTTGAACTCTAGAACTAGGATTTAGCTTCAAAACATCAGAGATTTAGACCGCAAAATATTCCAATATCTATATTTCTGTCTTTCATGCCTATTCAGGCACTCAGCAATGCTAACAAGGCAAGGTTTTAAGAAGAAAACACTGTATGCCTCAATAGAGATGTATTGAGTCCACTTCACATCAAATAGAGATGAACATGAAGATGCAATTAACACAACATGAATCTACATGTGCTATAATTGTCGTGTGCACCATTGGCCTCTTAACAGTAGTCGGGATGTTAGTGTTCTCCTCCAAGCATGTTGCACTGTCAGATGCCAGTGAGTTAGCAAATGGTTGAAAAGAAGCTGTGGCCAAGCCTCAGTGAATACATGCTACTCTTCACACATTCCAGCACAGCATTTCAAAGTAAATCCCTGTAACAATGTCAACTCATGGTCATAATGTATTCCAATACAATGACTGATGGATGGAAAAATCAATCTTCCCTGTGCTACATCAGCTCCTTTGGTGTCTCAGAAATAGGAAACAAATCCCTAACAGGTAATCCAGCTACATGTGTAAGCTCAGTGATTTAACACATGAACATCCTGAACAAGCAGGGAAGAAGAGTCTGTAATTGGTTTTTTTCTTAGATTACCAGCTATCTCTGTCTCCTGCAGTTGTCTGGGGCAATAGCTTGCTTCTTGTTTTTTTTCATTAAGTGAGAAAATTCCAGCCTCAGTGGGATACAAGCCATTAGGAAATAGACATGTAATAAATCTTTGGAAAGCTGGTCTTCATTAACATCAGGGAAAATCTTGCTTCTACTAACTCATATTTAGTGTGTCATTTCCATGGTAGGAAATTATCTATCCATGCGCCACCTACAAATGCACCAATCAACTATAATATTAACAAGACCTAAGAGTGCAAGAGAGACATACACTTCTTGTAACAATTCATTAACATGTTTGTGTTAGAGTGCAATCAAATCCTCACGGAAATGTTTGCACATCTAGTGTAAAGCCCTCGCAGAAGGAGAGACACTTTTATTGGCAAACATCTTATTGATACTTTAAGAAAGGTCAACAAGTGTCCACAAACATTACATACATAGCCCTAACATTAAACTCGTTGACCATGTAGATACATGTTGTAGTTCTACCAATAGCAACTGTAGTCCATCTGCATGCTTTATTAGTTTCCTTCCCAGTAAACAATTAGCCGTTGATTCAACGTTGAAATAACATAACGACTGCCATCTAATCAACGTTCTCTTAAGGTTGAAAATGAAAGTTGAAAAGACGTCCAAACACAGACATTGAAAAGACGACTATTAGACGCATTTTGGACGTCCACCGACGTTATCGATTGGTCACCATTTAACTAACTTATTAAGATGGATTTTGGACGTCCATTGACGTTTAAAATATGTCCTTGATGGACAGACTATTTTTAGACCTATTTTGAACGTCCAGGGACGTTCCTTGTTTACTGGGTTCACTGTTTTCAATAGACAGTTTCAATAGAAAGTTTTTAAACACCTCAGTGTCACTAATGGACAGGAAGAGTCCTTTGGATTAGTCCACCAACCAAAATATCCAGTCAACACCATCCTCTGGTCTTGTGTGCAAAATCCCTACTTAAAATTGGTCTTGAGGCAGAGCTACCTACAAGGCAGACCGAATGTAATTGGTTACCAGCCAAAAAGTGGTGATGAATGTGATTAGTTAACACGCATTGGGAGGAGATTTTCAAATATCACATCATAAACCAGTACAGCTCAGCCTGGATCTCTATGGTTTCCCCGCTCTACATGTCAGAAATGTCTCTGGAGGAAGTAAGTGTCAAGTATAATTTTCCTTTTTTTACTGTAGACTTATTTCTGTTTTTATAATTTGTTGGAAGTACTGCATAAATATCAGTATTATGTTTTGCTTGAATGGAGGATTCCCCCTACAGGGTGTGTACCCACCTTGCACCCAGGTGATTCTGGATAGGCTTCAGACCCACCGTGACCCTAAACTGTGTAAGTGAATGAATGAATGAATTTAATGAATGAATGAATGAATGAATGAATGAATGAATGAATGAATGAATGAACGAATGAATGAATGAATGGGGGATAATTTAACCTCCTTTAATGAAGCTGTGAAATGTTCTAATGCTCTGCTGCCTCTGAGGCAGATTCTGAAGAATTATATTCCTGCACCTTTGAGTTAAGACTGCTGCCTTTTAAGGAGCTACAGAATGAAGTGGCACATGGCTGATGCCAGTTGAAACAGAGATATGTGAAATCCTTCACTTAAGGTAGGCTCCCCCACCCTACCTGAATGGAGCATGTCATCTTTTTCTAGCAGATATCCATTGGCCTCAAATTTGGAGATGCTGATCTGCAAACTGACCATGTCACACTCAGCTAAACTGAGCAAGTACATGCTTGAGGTCTCTATTCAAAGAAACCAGAGGGGCAATACGATCTGGAGATAGCAGAGATGACACCTCAAGCCCCACGGTGGAAGCACTGCTGTCCCAGACTACACTTTGCCACCCTGTATATGAGTATCGGTAAAACTTGTGGAGACAAGGCACAGCCCTGACAGAGTCCAATGCCCACACCCAACAACCTGACTTATTGCTGAGTATGCAAAGAAAACTCACACTTTGAACATTCAGACTGAACGGCTCACTTCATAAACCCTGGCTTCCAAACTCCTGCCAGAACCTATTCACTGCCAGAACTCTCTTGACCTGAATTTAGGCTCATGAAGCTGCTCCAGAATGTCCCATTTTATACTTTTTAATATGGAGAGAGATTAGTCTCAAAATACTTTACAAATGTATAAATGTTAATCCACAAATTAAACAGAAGTAACAAACATATTTCACTATTCACAATCGAATACATCACAATCTGTGTCTCACAGTCTGCAGTTACATTATCAAATCCAGTTACATTCATAAATACACGTTTTTGATTTTCATAGATATAGAATAATTCTAAACACATTAAATAAATGTGTTTACATTCACATTGCAAATAATTGTAAAGTCACTGTCTCAATTTTAAAATGTATTTGTAAATTGTTGAATCTGCATTTGTGGATCAGGTCACTCACTTGTTTTCCGTGACGTGTATTTGTTCATTTCCTCTCGCGGGTTTTTGGATTTTGAGAATTTGCTTTCGCATTTCACCCGCACCAAATACAAATGCAGCCTGATCCACAAATGTGGCCAGCAGTCGAACAACCCACCACTTGGTGGCACTGTTGTTTTAGGACGTGTGGGGCCAACGTAAATATAGACGCATTTGCGCAACATTTTACTGTGGAGGTTTGAACAAAAAGCCGCTGAATTCAGCTTCATATCACAGACAGGAGCGGGGGATCACTGGGGAACACTTTTGAAAGTGCCCTAAATTTAATGACGTTAAAGTCCAGCGGAACGTCCTGAATTTCGCTGCAGACTAGTTTTGTCAAATAAAATACTTTAAAATCATTCCCTATTTGGACACTAAAAGCAGTGTTGCGTATTGGACTGATACGGGACGTGTTGTGTGGGATTGTTAAAACGGGTGATTTGTTTCAAACATGCTGCTCTCCCTCAGACGGAAGAGGGAGAAATACCCCATGGCTCCTAAACAGAAAATGCGCTTCTCATTGGTCATCAATTTATTGAGCCAATCGGCAGCCAGATTTAGTGTTCGTCATTAACTATGGCAGCCAATGGAGTCACAGTCCCGTCTACAGGGGGTTGTTTTGCTGCGGCCCTGAGAGCAACAAGTTAGCCCTGCAATACTGGGGGAAACAACAACGCCACCTATCGGTAGCTCGTTCGCCTGCTGGCCACATTTGTGGATCTGGCTGCATTTGTATTTGGATCTGGTGAAACGCGAAAGGAAAGTCTCAAATTCCAAAAACCCGCGAGAGGAAATGAACAAATACACGTCACGGAAAACACGTGAGTGACTTGATCCACAAATGCAGATTCTACATTTTAAATTCGAGACAATGAGTTTACAAATATATGCAATGTAAACTTAAACAAATGCATGTATTTTTGCATAAAATTATGTTATATATATGAAACCCAAAAACATGTATTTATGAATGTAACTTGATTTGTACAATTTGCAGACTGTGAGACACAGATTGTGATGTATTCATTTGTGAATAGTGAAATATGTTTGTTACTTGCGTTTAATTTGTGGATTAACATTTACGCATTTGTAATGTATTTTGAGACTAATCTCAATATTTCAATGGCAAATATACAAGCTGTGTATGTACATCTGAAATTTGATCACGTTAAAGTGGCTGAAATTAATAATCATAAGGCGTCTACTAACACATGGACATAAAGTGTATCTGCAACCAAATCACCAGCATGTCTAGATGTTCTGGCCCATTCTGGCACAAACAGGATGAGTTTCTTCAGTCTAACCCAGAGAACTGGGTTGTTTGAGTGAGTTTCGGCATTCCTTTTAGATGCACTGCAACATCTAAAGCATGCTTGACCCAATTTCCACCTCTCCTCTGCTCACACATACATATTTATAAGCTTTCTAATCATAAGCCAGGAGTGAATATGAAGCACAGAACATTTTAATTATTGTTAAGTCAAGAAGCCTTGCATGTTCTCCTGGTGATTCAGTAGCTGCTGCATCCGATCCGCTGTATTAATACACTAACTCATAGTCATTATTTAGTGCTGTACTCTGGTATTGACATGTTCTTGTACTGTGCAGGACATTTAGTAGATCAAAGATGCTTTGTATTGGCAACTGATGCAAAGTCAATGCTAATGAACAGACAAACTGCATTCCACATGAGTTTATGGCATATGTTCAGACACTGGGAATACTCTGCCAGGAAAAACATTTCAGCAAGTTTAGTGATTGGCAAAGAATCATTCTATAAGTGCCATTATGTCCCAGTAATGTATTTATAAAAGGTCCCATCCAGTGAAACTCCAGAGTTTAACCTCATTAATATTTTTTAATTAACTACAAGACACATCTCAGTGCCATGTCAGATAATTTCAGCTTTGCAACTGAATTGTTCCAAGGACCTGTCCTAAATGGGCGACTTCAGATTCTTACATTCTTACTCCTTACATCACACACATAAGGAACAACTTCAGCCAATCGAAGACTCAGAGCTTTTGAACTTAATGTGACTGGCAGAGTGTTAGATGGTGATAGATGGTGTCCAACAGCATGGTCCATGAATACTGAATAAATATGAAGGTATAGAGTTATATCTAAACCCACAACGCATTAGGGGAGTATATTTTTTTTTCATGGAAAAAGCATCTAAATCTTGGCGAGAAAATGCCTAATTTTGATCAAAAGTATTGAGATATCCACAACAAAGTTTATATAAACCCTAAATTTTCCAAACTGTAGTCAACAAAGCTGTTTACACCAGTTGTGAGGGACAGTGGGCCAGTTTTGATGCCCCCTTCCCCCATAAAATCAGGAATCAAACCCATCTCTTTTTGCAATTAAACCCATCAAAACATGGACAGCCCAAAACTGAAAAAAGAAATGTGAGCTGTAACTGTTCACTGTGAGTGTTTCAGGCCTTTGCTGATTTATTGGTAGATTAAGTTACAGTATTTTGGCTTCTGAATGTTAATGTATAACAGGTACTTACTCAGGTATTTTTCCTATTTCTTGGCAGGTACTGTTTAAAAATATGCCGTTTTGCTGCCACAGCCGCAATATCAACAAGTACACACACACACACACACACACACACACCAGGGAAAAAAGCCTCACTCAATCATTACTTGTTTCCTATTCCTTTCGTGCTGCTGTTCTGTGGCTGACGTGTCATTTGCGGTGAGAAAAGGGCAGGAGCAGAGGAAAAAAAAGACAGTATCTTCAGAAATGGCCCGTTTCTTCAAAAAGCCTCTTGAGAACTCCCACACAGCAAAACAGAGTCAGAAATGTCACATGTGGGCTAACAATTCATAAACAAACACCTCCAACATGAAAGGCAAATCCCTTTACCACAGCCTTTTCACCAATCTGAAGATACAGCCATCCATCACCAGTATTACCCGTCTGAGCCTTTTAATCAGTGATTACATGGTGGGGTTATTTCACTATCACAAACCCATGGGGTCTTTTTTAAGTCTAAGCAATGGAGCAAATCTACAAAAATGCTTTAAATCCTGATGTACAGTCGTGTACACTTTTCATCCACAGCTAGTCATCACAATTCCAGCTGTCAACATCCCGCTGAGCTGCCGTGACAGCGCAGTAAGTGTGGCGCTAACGCTGGATGCTAATCCTGTTACTGCAGGATAGCGACCGATGCTAATGAAGTTTTGGAGGCCGTATGGGAGCCGCTCCTCGCTGCAGATTAAATTAAAAGGATTTGGGAGTAGAATTAACAAAAAAAGTGCTGAAATGAAACACTGTACGCAATGTCATTTCATTTCCATGAGGCGAGGCGACTAAAATCATGGAAGGTTTTTCAGGAGAGTGAGACAAAAACAGCCAAATAAGCTCATTCAGTGAAGCCAGAGGTAAGATTCAATTAAACAGTTAGAAATATTATCAGATCAGTTATAATAAAGTAATGGGGTATTTTATGGGAAAAAAAACATGTTCCTGTTAAAACCTGGTAAGGCAATCAACAGGGAGTTTGTTCCATTCGCAACAGTTGCAGCCTCTACTGGGAAGGCTTTACACCAAATACAGAACCATCTCAGAAAGGATTTGGCTGTGCTCAGCCACAAGGATTTTAGTGAGGCTGAGTGATTAGTTCTAGACAGAGCCAGTCGGGACTTCTCTGGGGCCCTAAGCAAAATTCTGATAAGGGGTCCACCTGCCTAAATTCTGTGAACCAAAACATGAAACATATTCAGCCATGTAAATATGAATATTTATACTATTATCTGAATACTTCATGAGAATAAATTACTAAGATATTTGCTATGCATCTATATTGCAGTATATGTACAGTTCCATTCAGTTCAATCTTTAGTATGAATTACTTTCCATCTTAAGTCCAGAAGTAACTAAACTTGGTTAAAACTAAAACTTGAGTGAACGATTGCCTTGTTTTAAAATTATTTGAGTGTACTCACCCATCACAATCATTTATTTTCTCTAGACTGGACCTCATAGATGTTATTATTTTAAAGTGTTACCACTTGAATTTAGTTCGTTCACTATTTAAGGTGGAACAGAAAAATTAAATATGCAGCCGACAAACAAGGACTGCTAGTACTAATTATAAGATATATATATAGCAGCTACACTATTTCATTCATCAGTGGGGCCCTATGCAACGTGCGTGCTGAGACTTGAGGATGGCCTGGCTCTGGTTCTAGATCACAAAAGCTTTTCCAGCTCATCCCAAAATCATTGGCAGGAGCTCATTTACAGCATAGAATGCAGTACATCTGCTCAACACCCCAGGCCACGGGGCTTAATATGTACGATTGGGGTATTTACAATTTGTTTGACATAGTGAGTAAAATGTTGAGAGAAAACAAAACCATTCACCAACTTCTTAGAATCAGGCAGACCAAAGCATGGTCTAAATTGAACAGTATTTAGTTTCAAATATACTGTCCACTATGTTATAATGTACATTTATAGCAATATAACTATCTGACTCAACAGAGATATAAAGCTTGGTGCTGTCTGTGTTAATAATAGAGCACAAAGAGAGAAAAGAAGAGAGAGGGCTTAGAACAGAGCCCTGTGGGACACCATAAGAATCTCATATATTTAGAAACATGGTGGCCAAGTGTAGTGCATTAGTCAGTCTGTCAGTAGAGCTAAAGTTTCATTGTAGGCTACATATCTATGTAATCATCACAGATAGACAGGGGATTACAAGAAAGTGATCAAAATGAGTAAAACATGGCACAATTCAAAGGAAATATTTTACAAGATTGCTCAAGATTACAATGTGCTAAAGGCAGCACACTAGAGATCCTAGAGTCATATTCATTACAGAGTAAAGAGCACACACAGAGAGAGAGAGAGAGAGAGAGAGAGAGAGAGAGAGAGAGTGGTTGCTTGCTGTTGCTCTGCTGGAATAAAAATTAAGAAGGGAGGTTCATATAGGTACCACATATTTACATCCTATAGAGCTATGAGTAAGGGTAAGTCATGACAAAGTAGTATGTCTAATCATTTAATACATACATTCATATGCCAGCACAATTTTCACAATAAATAACTAAAATATATCCCCTCAAAAAACAACAAATACAACAAATATAATGATTTGACATATTACATTAAACCAGAAATATTGTACACAATTTTATCAACTATTCCAATGTGTTCTTCACTTAATACCATTAAGAGCATCAACAGTGTTTTACTGTAAACAGTCTTTATGACAGTGATTATATTGTCAGTTTAAAAGTGCAACCCACAGGAAATTAAAAACTGAATTTGTAATATCTGTATATTCTCCATAGAGTTTATTCTCCATAGAGTAGGTCACCCTGTGAAAAGTTTACTACAGAATCTGATGAGCCAGTAGGTGTCAGTATATTGTTTAATTCATGAAGTAATGTATCATCAGGGGGAAAAATCGCCCTTCTTCAGCAAAGCTGGGTGTCCATTTCATAAAATAATAATAATAATAATTATAAAACAGTCATAAATCATAAAATACACAAGTCTGTTTAAGACAAGATTGAACATTTTGACAAATCTTGGTCGACATTTGCTGTTGTGATGCCAATATATTACAATGCATCAGTTTCAAATCTCAAAAAACAATTGCTTTGCTTTGGGGTTGGATTCCATCTGACCCATTCTGTGGCCTTCTCTCTCTGCCTCACCTACACGCACACACACACCATGATGACATTCATAGAAAAATAACGGCAGGGATAAGGTCTAGCTCCTCCACAGCTCTGTTATCCAACTGAAACAGTGATTAGTCCCTCCATACAGAGAGAGAGAGAAAACCAGGCCAGATCAGCATATGCTATTATCATATTCCCTGCTAGCAGAGCTACACACGCTAATGCACATCAATGCACGGTCATTCGTAGATGTTGTCAAAGGAAATTTATACTGTTTCAGACTGTCTGTGTGTGTTTGTCTGAGTGTGTGTGTGTGTGTGTGTGTATGGCCTGTGGGGTTTTGCTCCCTACCTCAACTCACAGCACTGATCTTCAAACTGCATTTCTGCCTCCAGTCAATTCAGATGATGAATATAACCTCAAAGGCTTCAAAACACAATAAATGCTGCAATATTTCGTCATAAAACAGAAACACTGACATGTGGTGAACTGTGTAGCTCTTAATTTGGGACATACTGGAACCCCCTGGTCAGGATGGAGTTTTTGGCATTTAGAGTGAAATTAGAGTGAAAAATTGCCAACAGCTCTTATCTACTGACATGTTACTGTTCTAGGGGACAATAAGTTAATACTTTTTCCGCATGCAACAGATTTTTATCCATGATTATTTTCTAAGAGTAAGTCCAGTATAAAATAATCCATTGCAAAAGAAAGTGTGAAACAGTAGAAAACAAAAACGTGACTTTTAAAAGCAGGGTTTAAAAACTTAATCAGAGTACAAGGGATTTCGTACAAGACCCACACACAACCAAATCAGTCATCAGTTTAATATTAGCCTTCAAAGGCAATGTTCTCAATGTCCGTACAATAAGCTTTTTATAAAGTTCAGAGAATGCTTTCTCCCCATTTGCTCTGTTTGGTGGTCAGTAAACACAAAATGAGTTTGGGATCACTTTTGAAACTGCAACCACAGAACTGAATTTGGAACATTGAATGTATGATTTAAAAAAGGAAATCCTTACATATTTCTTTGAAAAGCTGAAAACAAGTTCCATGTAAATACACACACACACACACACACACACACACACAGACACACTGTTCTAAAAGATATGATGTTACATTTAGTTCCTGTTTAACTTATACTGTTGTTTTTTAACCTGCGCTGACACATTAATAGTGTGCAGTGGATGGCCACTTTGACACAATAACAAAATCTATAGCAGATACAACAGACCGAGTATAATGAATGGCTATGGACAGGAGCCAAAGTAATGTATATGTTATCATGAGAATAATTATCTCCTGTTGTCCTCCATCTTCACTCCAGTCGATGCTCTCATGGATATTATTCATTTCCCAGCTCGACTCACTGCCACACTGACAAAGCACAGAGAGAAACAGCCTTCCTCAGCGTTCAGTATAAGATCATACATTACCTAAATATCAATATCTTATTATCATTGTTTAATGTGAAGTACGAGGAAATGTGGCTACAGTCAGAGTCTGAGAAGTGAATGTAAGGAATAATAATAGTCTGCTCATCTTCACCGTTCTTACACTTTGGTTGGCTGTGTGTTTTGGTTCTGAATACAGTTTACAGTGTTTGTAAATATTTGTCATTTTATTCGGTCTTGTTTTTGTCAGTTGTACTGTATTGTAATGTCATTGTGTGTAATGATACATTTTAAGGGGTACAACATGAAAGAAAACATTTTCATTGTGCTCTGTGTAGATGAGTAAAAAGCTTTGATTTTCTAAACTGGTCCGATTTCCCCAGTGTACATGTCAAGTTCAGAAACTGTATTCTTCTATTGTTACAACAGTAGTGAACATTCATTCATTCATTCATTCATTATCTGTAACCGCTTATCCAGTTCAGGGTCGCAGTGGGTCCAGAGCCTACCTGGAATCATTGGGCGCAAGGCAGGAATACACCCTGGAGGGGGCCAATAGTGAACAGTTCTGAACAAACGTTTGGTCACCTCTTGTCAAAAGACTTCAAATAAGTTACACATGCTCCTCAGAGACTGCACTTCATAATATCCATTATTTTAAAGCTCAATACAATAAAAATGTATACATATTTTTGCAGGAAAAACAGATCCTATTAAAATGACTGCATTGATGCAGTGGTCTAAACACTGGCCCTGTCACTAGGAGATTACAGGTTCGAATCCAGGTCATGCCTCAGACACCTGAGACCAGGAGACCTAGAAAGCAAACCTGTCCCCCTCTCCTACAATCACTGGCCATGGTGCTAGAGAGCTCTAGACAGATTGCGATGCGCTAAAGATTTCTGTCTGGTTTCTCCTGCAGCAGTTTTAAAAAAATGCACTGGGAGATTCAGTGAAAGTTTGTAATTGAAGAAGATTTAATTTCCTGTACATTTGAATTTTTTTTTGTCATTAAATCAAAGCTCTATACAGCACCTCTTGTGGAGCATTTTGTTAAATGTGAGTGAGTGAGTGATAGATAGATAGATAGATAGATAGATAGATAGATAGATAGATAGATAAGCTATTTCCATGAGGTGCTTTGCATCTAACAGTAAACAACAGCACTAAACAAAAGCGGTAAAACAGGAAGATGTTAGTAATAGCACATGTAGGTAATGAAACGTAAGGTGGTGAGGTGTAACACAATCTTACATAATAGTGACTGTAGTCTACACTGAACGATCACTGGATTAGGGACATCTATCATGTATCTACACTCACTGTCCATTCTCTACAATTACAGACTGTAGTACAGCTCTTTCTTACTTTCATACTCTCTTATCTCCAATGGTCAGCAACACACAGAACAGGTATTATTTGTGTGGCAGATCATTCTCAGTGCTGTAGTGACACTGACGTTGTGGTGATGTGTTAGTGTGTGTTGTAATGCTACGAGTGGAACAGACACAACAGTGCTGCTCGAGATTTTAAAAACAGTGACCACTCACTGTCCACACCGTCAGACACACTCCCCTCACTGGTCCACCTGGTAGGAGTGAGGTCAGAGACACCTATGTTTGTGCACAGTGTGTGTTGTTCAACTCTAGTCCTTCACTGGTGGACAGAGGACACTTTTGGCTGGATATTTTTGGTTGGTGGTCTATTCCCAGTCCAGCAGTGACAATTAGGTCTTTGAAAACTCTAACAGCCCTGCTGTGTCTGATCCACTCACACCAGTGCAACATACATTAACACACCACCACCACATCAGAGAAACAGATACACTTCTACAGTCTGGAGCATGGTCAGTGGAGCTGAGAAAATGGACAGTTAGTGTAGATACAGGGTAGGTATTCATAATCCAGTGTTCTTAGGGCTACAAACCATAAGAAGCTGATACATACCACAGTCACTGGAGCTGTTAGCTGATTCCCTGATGCCTGAAGGAGTGATCTGTTTCAGACTGGACTTGTTTATCTGTGTATAATGTGTGTGCCAGTGGAAAGGGGCTGGGATGTAGTGGTAGAGCAGGGTCAGAGGTTATATTTGAAGCCTTTGTCTTGATGTTCTTGATGGGCAGACGTTGCACTGACGAGAGTTCACCAATGTTTTTGAAACCTCGCCCCCAGTCAGTTCCACTCTGAGAGTCAGGGATGCTTTTACGAGACAGTGATGGACGATGGTTGAACTGTCAGTAGCTTTAAAGCTTTACTCTCTTTAACATTCAGCAGCTCTCTGTGGAAATGCAGTCTGCAGTTGCATTTTAAACATGGTCAAGTGCCTTGCGTTGTTGATCAATATTTCTCACAGCTACCCTAACACCTTTAATGTTAGTCCTACATTTAATGGTATTAAGATGTTTGTTCCATTTGCAGCAGTAACAAACTCTGTTGTTTTACTGGATGCTGAACTATTTCTGGGATATCTGATTGCATCCAGCCATGAGACTAATGAGAACCTGAGTGAGATTAAGCACTGAAGCGGTGTCCTGCTGGAGGTCATTTTGCAGGACTCTGGCACTGCTCTTCCTGTTTCTCCTTGCACAAAGGAGGAGGTAACGGTCCTGCTGCTGGGTTATTGCCCTCCTAAGGCCCCCTCCCCATCTCCTGGTGTACCGGCCTGTCTCCTGGTATCTCCTCCATGCTCTGGACACTGTTCTGACAGACACAGCAAACCTTCTTGCCACAGCTCGCATTGATGTGCCATCCTGGATGAGCTGCACTACCTGAGCGACCTCTGTGGGATGTAGACACTGCCTCATGCTACCTCTAGGAGTGAGAGCACTGACAAATACAAACGTGACCAAAACATCAGCCAGAAAGGATGAGAACAGAGAAATGGTCTCTGGTCACCACCTGCAGAACCACTCCTTTATAGAGGTTATCTTGCTATTTGCCTCTAATTAATCTGGCTTGTCAAATTACTGTTTTTCGTAATCTTATTATTATTATTCTCTTCGCGATTTTGTCAACGCTACTTCTCCTAGGGTTTTCATGCTATAGCCACAAAATTTCACACAATCATAGATCCTATACCAACTCGGTCTATACCATCTTTTGGAATATGAGATCCCAAAGGAATGCATTGGCCAAAATTTCAACCGGTCTAACTTTTTCAGCTATAGCCATGAGGTTTCACTCCGTTGGACTCAGGCACTCCGGAACCCGTCACGTCCAATTTTGGACCTCTTGCACTCATCTGTTCCATTTTATCTCTCCTTCAATATCCCTCCATTCACTTGAATGGGGGATGGCTAGAGTGTATGATGTCACTCTAGCTCCTCTGCCCGGAAAATCTTTTTTCCACGTTTCAGCCGACCATTCCCCCATAACGCCCTTATACTTAAACCATCCATCCATCCATTATCTGTAACCGCTTATCCAATTTAGGGTCACGGGGGGTCCAGAGCCTACCTGGAATCATCGGGCGCAAGGCGGGAATACACCCTGGAGGGGACGCCAGTCCTTCACAGGGCAACACAGACACACACACATTCACTCACACCTACGGACACTTTCGAGTCGCCAATCCACCTGCAACGTGTGTTTTTGGACTGTGGGAGGAAACCGGAGCACCCGGAGGAAACCCACGCGGACACGGGGAGAACACACCAACTCCTCACAGACAGTCACCCAGAGCGGGAATCGAACCCACAACCTCCAGGTCCCTGGAGCTGTGTGCCATTACCTGCTGCGCCACCGTGCTGCCCTATACTTAAACCTTAAACTGCAAACTTTTTTTCAGCAAATCAATCCCCAGAGTGTCCTTGTCTCTATGGTATGTTTGGTTAAAACATTTTTGGGAAAATTTTCCAAGCTACACATTTGTTTGGAGAATGTTCCCCCCGTAGGAATGAATTGCATTGTGAATCTCTCAGTGCTTCAGCTGCGAGTGTGTGGGCATGTGAGAGAGAGAAAGGGAGGAGGAGGGGAGTTTCTTAAGGTGGAATTTTTTAAAAAGATGACAATCAAAATGTATTGGTGGTCTTTTTAAGGTATTAAAGGCTATTTGAAGTGGTCATTTATTTAATGTGGTTTTTTATTTTTAAAAAATATTTAAAGTTTAATTTAAATGACTGTTTTTTAAAGGTGGATTTTTTCTTTCAAAGTGGCAGCCAAAATATATTGGCCATTTTTAAGGTTTTAAGGGATATTTGAAGTGGTCATTTGTTTTATGTGGAAGTCTAATTTATGGAATTTGTTTTAATGGGCGGCACAGTGGCGCAGCAGGTAGTCACACAGCTCCAGAGGCCTGGAGGTTGTGGGTTCAAGTCCTGCTCAAGGTGACTGCTTTTGAGGAGTTTGGTGTGTTCTCCCCATGTCCGCGTGGGTTTCCTGTGGGTGCTCCCACAGTCCAAAACACATGTTGGTAGGTGGATTGGCGACTCAGAAGTGTCCGTATGTGTGAGTGAATGTGTGTGTGTGTGTGTGTGTGTGTTGCCCTGCGAAGGACTGGCACCCCCTCCAGGGTATGTTTCCACCTTGCGCCCAGTGAGGCTTCAGACCCACCACAACCCTGAATTGGATAAGCGCTTTCAGACAATGAATAAATTAATTTTTTAATGTATTTTTTAATGTATTTTAATGTAAAGTATAATGGCAGTCTTTTTAGCTGGTGGTATTTTAAATGTAGTATTGGCTAGATCTATAAATTTAACGTCATAGCTATTAAACAGCATATAAGCTAATGTTGCAACAATGCTAGCAATATGTGGCAAGCCAAATTCATGAAAGTTCACAACTTTCATCCTCTAGTTTCTACCTGTTGTCTGTCCACTTTTTCAGTGTGTGTGAATGTTAATGTGTGACCTGGAGCTACTACCAACCCACAAACTGTGAAACAAGACAACCTTGTCCGTTTTTGTGGGCTTCCTATGTCACAATATATGACACAAAACTTGCCATTTTAAAGCGTGAAGACTTTAGAATTGTACCACGCACCTCATTGAGATTCTCCAATCACAGTGCCAGACTGGAGTTTACGTGACAGTGTCATGATGAGGTTAAACCGCATAAAATAAACAAAATGGCAAAAATAAGAATGGAGAAGGTAGAGGACTGAGCAAAAGCAGAATAAATATGTCCCTCAGTTCTCACTGCTGCATCAGTTGACAGTAAATATAAACTGAACTCAGTGATCTTGCTGTTTTCAGTGGGGGATCCTGTGGTCAATCATGTCACTTCCTGATCGGCTTCTTGTGCATTGAGAGAAAGTGGGAGAGTGTGCAAGCACGCGCATGAACTGGATCTCCTGCGTGCCCTTAAAACAACGGGACTGTCTGTAGAAAATGTGCTGATTAATTCCCTGCCCTCCTTCCAAAAGAAAGATATCTTGCCCAGAATGACGATGTTTTTGCTTTGATGCAGAAGTGTAAGTTAGTGAGAGCCTGCAGTGCTCAGTTTGGCATTAGTTATCACCATTCCTGAAGAATATTTCTGTTCTAGCTGTAAACTGTCTGCTTAATATGCATTCTGAAACTCTATATTTATACGTGACAATATAATCTATATTTTAAATAATTATAAATTACAAAATGATGTAAAATGATATAATATACTTTTCATTTCATTGCCACAAAGGTGAATCGCTGTGCTTCTGGATTATACTGAGCACCTGTTTTTGGTCACAGTTTCATCACTTCATCTTTAGCATTGTTGTGGAAAGACAGAAAATCCATTCTCTGCAGAAGAGAACCTTGACTGTTGTAATTGGAAACAAATACCTTTATTATTGGTTCAAAGACACCCCAAAATGAACGGCAATATAGTAAATTACTCTCAAATGGTCTTCTCATAGCTCTGCCACTCACTTGCCGTTGTATGGTGGTGGTAGGCTCAATCACAGGCGAACCACTCACAAGTAGTCAGAGAGTCCGATACTTTCAGTGCGTTAAAATGGCCTCACTGTCAGGATTATGCCAATTGCATTCTGATTGGCTATCTACCTCTTTTACACATCAAGCCAAAATAGCAGACTTGTGATTGATCCTTCAGTCAAATTTCTTTTCCTGCTGAAGGTTCTAGGCAATGTTAGTGGTGAAAGGTACCAGACTCTTCCTAGAAAGTCTGACAATGTGAGACTAGGGTGGATGTGAGAAGAGGCTCATTATAATTTAAAGGAATAGGCCCTGAACTTGACAGTTCTGAAGAAGGTGGTTTAGACAGGGTAAGAATTGTGCTGAAATATTTTTCCTGTAAGAATAAATGTGTTCCCACTGACACATTTAGGACATATTGGGGTGGTTTACCAGATAGGGATTAAGCCTAGTCCTGGATTACACAGCATACTGTACTGGAATTTTCTGTTGATAAGAGCATGCAGTCCAGGACTAGGCTTAATCCCTCTCTAGGAAACTACCCCATTATTCATTCATTCCTTCATTATCTGTAACCCTTATCCAGTTCAGGGTCGCGGTGGGTCCAGAACCTACCTGGAATCATTGGGCGCAAGGCGGGAATACACCCTGGAGGGGGCGCCAGTCTTTCACAGGGCAACACAGACACACATTCACTCACACCTATGGCCAATTTTTGAGTCGCCAATCCACCTACCAGCGTGTGTTTTTGGACTGTGGGAGGAAACCGGAGCACCCGGAGGAAACCCACGCGGACACGGGGAGAACACACCAACTCCTCACAGACAGTTTGAGATGATACCCTCAAGTTTCAAGTTAATTTTGACAAGCAGAGGTTGATCTGTTAATATCAGTGTGATGATTTGTTGAGAGGACTTTGTGGACTGTTGCTACCCTTTCTTCAGGCACATTTATTTATTTGCTTAATATTATATGCCATTGTACTACAAATGTGATATCACTACAAACTGGTTCTCTTTGGATCAAGGCTTCAACTCCATTGTAGGAAAAGTATCTTGAAATACACTGCCTTTGCAACAGTTCTGTTGATGATTCATATTACACAATGAGGGCTTTGATCAGAACAGTGAAGATCTTTCTGACTTCTGCTGAAGTTGTTCTGAAACTCTGTCCCTGAGAGAGAGTCTTAGATCTCCTCAGGACTATAAATCAGTCTGTCAGCACCTTTAAGAAGGCCCTCAGAAAAAGTGAGACAGAGAGGACAGACTGATTCTCACCATTCCACTGGGAACGTCTCCTTTAAATGTGTATGCCACATTTTTTTAGATGGATTCTGGGCTATTTGAGAGTCTGACCATCAGTCTGGCTTGTTAAGGACAGCAGTTAAGTGACAGCACATCAAAACCCCCTGAAATATCAGCAAGCTTCATCATTAAATGATTCATTTTCCAACATTAATGAGCTTGGTTCATCAGCTCTTGTATCAGAGGCCATAGGTTAATTCCTCTGCTCAAACAGCACAGCCTTGAGATGCATTTTCAAAAACTAATGATTCAGTCATGCAGCAAGAAAAACACTATCAAAGTCATTCCAAGTAATTATCTCTTAAGAGCCAGAAACAATTAGTGTTTGGCTTAATTCTTAACAACTGATGCAGGACCCTCTGTTCATGGCATAACTCTGCTCTGCCAGTGTAACACACAAACACACCACCACATCAGTGTCACTGCAGCACTGAGAAAGATCCACCACCCTAATCATGCTTGCTGTGGTGGTCCTGTGGGAGTCCTGAACAGGGTGAAAGGGGGCTAAGAGAGTATGCAGAGCAAGATATGGACTACACTGTGTAATTGTAGAACTACTTATATGCAAAAGTGAGCCTACACTGTCAGTGGCGCTGATGAAATGAACAGTGAATGTAGAAACGAGGAGGCCATTTTAATGTTATGGCTGATCAGGGTATAGCACAAACGGTGAGATCTGGACAGGAGATTGCATTGCTTCGGCTCATCTCAAATGTTTGTGTTTGCTTAATTAATTAAAAAACGGAAACATCCTGTTACCAAAGGACATATATATTTTTAAAAACTGTAGCAAAAATCCAAGCCTTTCAATTCAACCCTTTGTAAACAGCAGTGTGGAAAACAGGTTAATGCTAGTTACAGTGCAGCAGTGTGTGTCAAGGTTCGGGGAACTGCATTAGGAAGGACCTGCTGAATGCACTCTGCACCTGTAACACAGCAAATTTCCATCAAAATGTGTGTGTGTGTGTGTAAGGTCAAACTTCCCTTTGTCCTTGGATAAGGATGTAATGCCAGTTCAATATATTTATTTTTTTTCCCCTCACTTTGTGTTCAACACATCTAGAGCCAGTGTCAGGACGTGAGGTCATTCATCAAATCCTCATAGATCTGAAATAATATACCAGAACCTATTCATTATGAAAAGACCTCTTCAAACTGAGACAAATTTGGAGATACTATATTTAGTTACAACAGTGATGCACCACCTTTTGCTGCAGTATTATCTTCTATTCTTATAAGAGAAGACTTATAATTACACTGGAATATTTCTATGAGGATTTGATAGCTTTCAGCCCTCTGGAACATTCATTCATTGTTTGTAACCGCTTATCCAATTCAAGGTTGCGGTGGGTCCGGAGCCTACCTGGAATCAACGGGCGCAAGGCAGGAACACACGCTGGAGGGGGTGCCAGTCCTTCACAGGGCGACACACACTCACATGCACTTTTGAGTCACCAATCCACCTACCAACGTGGTTTTTGGATTGTGGGAGGAAACCGTAGCACCCGGAGGAAACCCACGCGGACATGGGGAGAACACACCAATCTCCTCACAGCACTAGAACATTAGAAGGGTCAAATACAGATGTTGGATGATTAGTTTTGATCACAAATTCCAGTCTACTTATCCAAAATGGCATCGAACATTATGCGATTATTCCAGAGAACACTGTTCCTGAAACTGGGACATTTACCTTATACCCCTCTAGCCTACACCATTGAACATGGCAATCATACGTTTATTTGAAGCTACTGCAGAAGCAAACCCAATTTCATTTCCATGCTTTACTATGGAGATTTTATTAGCTGGGCTTCCGTGTCCATGATGTGTGTGCCTTAAATTAGCTGAATTCACTAACAGGCAGGGAATGGCTCAAACATTTGAACATAGTGAGATTAATACAAATGGTATTGTGATTTTATCACTGGTTTAAATCAGCTGTCATGAGCTGGGCTTGCCTTGGGTTACGGCACGTGTTGTGTAGGCCAGACGTGGGCCAAATATCGATTAGGACTGCATTTGTTCCACAACACACCTGATATCTGGCTCATATTAGCTGGACTTTTGACTGTCAATACAGGTAGACTCGCCCAGAATCTGTGCCATGATTCAAGGTCAAATGTTGGCCATAAAAAAATGCAGATGTGCTACATTTGGGGCAAACTTTCATTGTTATGTGAGTCATGTTTGCTCCCACAAAAAAGAAAAAAGGTGGGTGAAGGAGCTGTGTGAAATTATAAGGTGAATATATGATGTCTCACAATAGATGCCAATAAATCTGGGTGGGCTCTGGACCCACTGCAGCCCTGATCAGGATGAAGCAGTTGACTAACATTATCAAAATCCTTTTAATAAGTTTTCTCCTGTAAATTTACCATTACCCAGAGGTTTTATTACCATATACTCTGTATTCATGTGTGTTGTGCCAGTGTGAGTTTTGTTACTTTGTTACTGTGAGTTTTAGCACAACATCTAAAGCCAGTTTGGATGTAATCATATTCACAGCCACACAGAGAGATTAGCCGAGAATAACAAATGAATGGTGACATTTTGGAAGGGCAAAACTCGTGATTTGTAGCTTTTGTGTGCAAGTGAAGCCAGGCACCACTTGTGAATACATTACCATGAATGGACCTGAATGGAAAGCCAGAATGGTGGTGTAGTATGTTTTTTTTTTCACTGTATGTGTGTGTATACCAAAAGGCATGCAGGTTAAGAGTGTGAATAGTAATGAGTGTTTACCTTAATGATAAGGCTGCCCCTGAACCTCCTGTGCCAAAGACCCTCCATTTAACAGCCAGGAGCATCCATGCAGTCCACTATATGCTCGTAACTGTCTGTAAATAGGACGACTGCCCGTCGTCGCTGAGTAGAGTTTGCCGCTGTCATTAGAGGTGACAGATAACCACATAAGCCGTTTGGCCGCTCTGACTGACCTATCCATCAGCACGGAACGCAGACAGAAGAGAGGCATTACCAGGTCAAAGGAGAGCCATTACATCAAGGCTGTGCGTGTCTCCAGTGCTAATGAAGGGACGTGGAGAAGCTGGAGATGGTGTTTGGCCCATTGCTTGCTGCATGGTACTTCATCAGCAAGAGAG
This sequence comes from Hoplias malabaricus, assembly GCF_029633855.1. Classification (NCBI taxonomy): domain Eukaryota; kingdom Metazoa; phylum Chordata; class Actinopteri; order Characiformes; family Erythrinidae; genus Hoplias; species Hoplias malabaricus. Next base: position 28,377,218 of record NC_089813.1, on the reverse strand, counting down.
GGAAGATATAGTGAGGAGCTGTTTCTAATGAAGAGGCCAAGGAGGCCACAAAGAAAATTGCAGTTGTTTGTGTTGCTGACTTCTCCAGCCCCTCTCCAGGCTTTCTTGAAAAATAAAACACTGCCCTCTCTTGGCCAGATAAGCTATTTTAATTCATACATTTATGTGTTTTGTTGATATTCTAAGGGATCTTAAGTGGAAAATATCCTCTGGAATATATGTATACATTCTATGCATCCAAGGTTTGTAGGTTCAGATTTTCTTCTGAAATCATGGCTATAAATAAAGAATTGCTTTACCAGCTTCTTGCAGCAGATGTTGGAACTTTGCTGGATTGGATGGAATTCAGCTACATAAACATCAGAGGTCAGATAATTAGTTGGATCTCAAAAATTACTCCAACTCACCCAAAGGTATTGGATGGTGCTCCACTACTCATTACAGTGAGTAGCAAGCAGTTTATCTGCTTCAGTACTCAACAAAAGCAGGTGGCTTTTGAAGAAGACGGAGCAGGTGGGGGTTTGGTGCCTTGCCCAAGGGCACGTCAGTTGTGGAAGTTGAGGAAAAAAGTAAGCACTGTTCCTTCTCTCCCACAAACTCTGTTTTTCCTGTCAGTCTTTGGGATGGAACCAGACCCAAACCCACTTTTCTAGCCCCAAATGTATACCCCTCCATACCATTGGGTATGGTGAGGTTAAGAGCCGGGGCAACTTCTCCAGAGCAAAGTGTTGTATTAGGAATGTTTTTTCTGTGGAGATTTCAAAAGAAAGTGAAAGTTATTATTGTTACATATATACACACAATACATTCAATACTGAATGGACGGTGTTTCAGGATGTGCTCAGTTTTCTACCAAAGTGTTCAATTAAACAATTACACAGCAATGGTGTATTAAAATGTTGATATACTGTGAACATGGGTGACCAGGGACATCCAAACTTCTGCACACAACTATTATAAAGTCTCACTTTCTTGATGCTAAAAGAGCATGAACTGTCTCACATTTCTGAGCCCTCTGATTCTCAGCTCATTAATGATTCCCATCAAGGAACACCATGGACTCATTGTGCTGAATGCAGCCTATTACAATTATGACTGTCACCCTTTAGTCCAGTGTGGGACTTTATTTATTTATTTATTTTTATTTTTTAAGAAAGAAAGAAAGAGAGAGAGAGAGAGAGAACGAATGTGTGAAACTCCCTGAACTAAGTCCATGTTTTTCTGCTGAATGCTGGTCCTCATCAGACGTAGCCCAGAGGTGAGAGAAAATTGGTCCCAGGCTCGTGCCAGGCACCGACTTTGAAGGCATGCTGCTGCAATCATCCCCCAGAAAACTGCAAGGAGGTCAGAAGGTCAGAAAAGAAGACGTCAGGGGATATATCATTGATCTCAAAGAAGAACACTTCTCACTATCTCTCTCTCAATCACACACACACTTGCTCTTGCTCATTAAAATGATCCCTGAGACTCCTGGATTGGTGTATGTGAACAGTACATGGGATATGTACCATAATATAAATGCTAAGGGTGTGCCCTGTTTATTTTTTGTTTTGTGTGTGTGTTTTCTCTTTGACTTGGTCCTTATGTTACAGTAGAGAAGGGGGTTGTGGGAAAAGGGGTTATTAAGATGTTATGACACTGAGGTTCTGTACATTGTATTATGCATGGACATGCAAAGTAATAAAAAAGTGAATCATTGTAATTGTTCATAATTAAATATAATTTATATCATTATATAAGACACTTAAATATGTCTAAAACCTGTTTGCCTGCAGGACATCACCTATCCTCACACTGCTCTAGTCTTTGTTCTTATTTAAGTCTCTTCTATAGTTTGGTAACTGTAGGGGGATTCTGAGTATTGTGACTTGTTTGTTCATCATTGTTGCTAATGATCTTACTGAGAAACGGTATCAGATTCAGTTGAGGACTCAACTGGCCATTTAATTATTTCAGAGTTAATTACTTCAAGGAAATGCTTAAACCCATTTTGCTGGGTGATAAGGGACACTGTCTTGCATGAGAATTGATGGCTGATTTAGAGATGGTTGTGGGGAAGCACCGTGAAAAGTGTAATCTACTTCTAAACCTGAAAATTGAGGGATTTATTTAAAAAACTGAAAACCTCTGTAGTTTCATGGTAATTGTCCATAAAATATTAATATGTCCTGATCGTTTTCTCTTTTAATGGCTGCTTTGGCTGTAAATTAAACAATGAAAGCTGGTCTTAGATTCTGCGCAGCAGTGTAGGTCGTGCTAAAGAAGTGAATGGCCCAAATCTTCACAGAAAGCAAAAAAAATAAAACTCATTACATGCACAAAGAATAAATAATGACTTTTACTACATCAGATTTATAGAGGACAACTCTTAAGCAAACCTCAGGCGATTCAGTGTTCACTGCTGAAATCTAATCGTTTTCCACGTGTCATGTGTAATTGCCAGCACTGAACCAAGAGCAATATCTCATTACTGTACAGTAAAACCATTAGCGTAAAATGAAATAAAGGGTGCTGTGTTGATATAATCTGGTCATAAATGCAATTATTGCCAATGGTGTCATGGGTGCTCCAGGCTTTGTGCATTATCGTGGCCATTGTTTTGGATTATTGGATATGATTTATCAAAATGTGTTTGCTTAATGGTGTCCTGAGGGTAACACTGCATACAGAGTGGAAATCTGGATTCAGGATAAACAATATATAGCCCAGTACTTTCAAAGTAGACAAATAAATAAGTAATATACAGTTGAACCAATATATATAATGCAATAATTTATGTATAATACAATGTAGAAGTTCAGTATGTAATACCAACAGCTCTAATATAATAAGAATGTCCATGGATGAGGTAGGCTACCAAATAGGAACTTAACTTAAGCCTACAGTACATAATAATCAAAAATATACTCTTAAATGGAGCCTTAGTTTACATTGTACCTTGGACATCCACTGGTTTCGTGTCTGTGGACTCCACCAACTGAAATTAAATATTCCAAAAGATTATTGCATAGCACTGAGCAGTACACTGTATCTATACAAGTGAAGTGATGTGTAGGCATACCCTGCTGTAGCCTCCTGCCAGTTCACTGATCCTCAGTCTCTCTGCAGATGTTGCTTGAGCAAAAAGAAGCTGTAGTGAATACTATATCCTGATAATGTTCCTGCACGTCATCAATTTTTTAAATTTGATAACCATTCTATATTTTTTACCATGTTATATGCTTCAACAGCCACCCTGGGTAACTAAAGACTATGTAGTTTGCATTACAGGCATATGTGATGAACTACACTCAGATAAATGATGAGCACCTCATGGATGCCTGATCAGCTTGCAGCTACCTCAAATCAAATCCATTAGTATCTACAATGCAATGATCGATTGAAGTGAATCAAGCTTCAGCTTCAACAAACTAGTGATATCCATCATGCAGCTGATACGATGTGCCTCAAGGTCTAAGCAAATATTTGGGCATCCATCAAATTCCTGTAGAACACAGGGACAAAAGACCATGACTGGTTAGGTACAATATCAAATTCACAGCAAAGCAAACTGTCAGAATATGACCAAATGCTGAGAATGCACCACATTATTAAAAAAATAAATGGCACTTTCCAGTAACAGACACACCATCCCGTTCATGGCTTCCTCATGCAGATGCGCCCTTTTTTTGATATTGTTGAACTTAAACATACTTGAGCTTCATCCAAAATAAATGTGCAGACCTCATGATCTCCAGTCAGGGACATGGGACTCACGTATAAATCAATAAATAAAACAGCTGTCACTTTTCCCTGACCGCCTGCCCTTGTTCAGAGGTCACACATTTTCAGGTTCCTAATCATATACTCATTTGATTTACTGCAGTGGTAACATGAACAGATTATTAAATATTTCAAAAAGAGTGAAGAACATCTAAGGTGAAACTCAGAAATAAGGGTTGACATTTTGAATGTCAGTCGATTGAATAGTGAATTCAAAAGGTCCAAGACCTTGCTGAGACCTCTATACCATCTGCATTCATAACAGCACAAGAACCAAGCTCTTTTATATATTTTTAAATTCGAAGCACCTGGAAATCACTTAAACATAGATGTCAACCCCTAGTGCCAGCAACCTTTACATCACATTATCCAAACTCTATTAATTTACTGATAACACAAAAAAATATTCCAGCATTAAAGCAGTAAAAAAAAGAATATTCTTTAACAGAATATACAATTGTGGTTGCTAATTATTTTAAAGCTAGGAGATGTATGTGCACAAATATTTTAGTATTTTTGACAATGTTTTGAAAAGTACAGTAGGGAAATTATAGGCAAATTTACTTTTGTAACATTAGTCCTCATATTTGTATCCTATATATGACATGTGTGAACTTTATATTCGACCGAAGGGCACTGTAATATATGCATATTCAACAGAGGGTCTACTCTGATTAGCAAAGGAGAACAAAATCCTGCCTCAAATCACATACTACATACTATCGTCATTAGAAGTGCATTTACTAGTTTAGTATGAACATAGTAGTAGTCTGTGCTTTGAGATTTAGCCTCCACTTGGCACAGCTAGCATGAGCCTGCATGTGTGCCATAAGAGTTGTAAAAGCCTGACTGTGCCTGCATTCAATGCTCATCCTTAATCAGAGCTTTATTCTTGACTCAACCTGAAGCATGTCAATATGCCAATATTTTTAAATAGAAATAACGAGCTGTCTTGTTAAAAAACAAAAATAAATCTGCTGGCTTTAATGTAGACTAGGCTGAATCTGTACTTATAACACATCATTTTAATATGTTGTTTAACAATAAATAACATTAGGAAGATCAGTTAATTTAGTACTCATATTTGTGATAGAAACAAATATAATGTACTTACCAGTCTTTGTTTTATGTTTCATTATAGTACTTTGAAATACACCTTGAATATGATGTCCTTAGTAGCTTTTCGCTAACTAGGTACAATCATAGCTTGGGTAATAGCTCATTGGAATGGGTTGCTTCCATCACTGAATCCTCCACGTTATTAGACAGGAATATTCTACCTTATGATCAATATGAACTGGTTTCCAGAATCTTGTATTCACATGAAATTGGCCAGCTTTCATATTTTGAATTAAATCTGCAGAGAACCTCCTCTAAAGCTAATTTATTTTTAATTAATAACATTTATTCAAAATATTTATTGTACTAATTAAGAAGGCAGAGTGCTATAATGTGAGATACTGGGATACTAATGTACTGACCTTCAGCTCTTGTTGCCACACCAGGGTCAATAACTCACAATATAACACAATGTATTACTGTAATTACACCACAGTTCTGTTTTTAAAAAAAAGAAAACAGATAAATAGTTGCTTATTTACATTCTGCACAATAAAATAGTTCCATTCTGTCAGACCCCCCCTACTGTCTTGTAAGCGTTGGTGTCATTGCTTTTATGTGTATATGTGTCAGATTATTACCTGAAGAGTTTGGTCAGTGTACATTTATTGTGCAAAAATGGCACTCCTGAATTGTCTCTCAGCCAATCTCGGAATGTGGTGTCAGAACTAACTGTGGTTTAATATAATTGGAGCTTTAATTTATTACCCTCAGCCTAGTGAACAGACTGCACTACAAACACCACTAGAAACTGTTACTAATCTTAATCTGGGCCTTGGAAACAGTAATGGTATTTAGTAAAAAAAAAAGGATAGCGCTGAAAACAACAATATGTCTGCCATACTGAAGGGTATTAGTAGGGTTTTTTAAAATAATGAACAATTCCTTGTTTAATTTACATGTTTTAATTTCATTTCATGTGATAAACTACTAACATGAGGAGCTTTAAGGATGTTCAATCTGGTGTTGAACTGTTGGCTTTAGTTTGAAGCATTTTGGTCCACACAGACTCCAAAGTTGGTATTCACAATAGAACCTCCAACTGACCAGTCTCCTTCACACTTGAGTCCATTCTCACAGGGGCAGAAATAATATGTTCCATACAGGCTCTGCATTGAGGAGAAAACAGTGTAAGTATCTGTTCATATTCTGTTCAGTGATCTGAGCTGTCACTCTTCAGGATATCCCATTTCCAAAAGTGGTTCTTCAAAGGAACAGCTACTGAAATGTCCTGTAGGGAACCATAAGTGGTTCTTTTACAGGATTGCTCTTAAGAGCCCTTTCTGTAAGTGCAGTACTTGGTTAAGTACAGTCGTCTAGGAGGTTGATGGCTCTCTTTCAGCACTTGCCATCACATGATCTCCAAATAATGGCAATTGTAGCACTAAAACTTGAAGATACTCCAACCCTTAAATTTAAAGCCACTTTTAAGGATAAAAGTCAGAAAAATAAAGATCACCACGGTTTCTACCGTTCACATAACAGCCTGTATGGGCTTCCTTTGTAGCAGCAACAAAACCTGGATTGCCATTTGTTATTATTATTTGACTTAAAGGTCCATTATCAGACTTAGTGTTCAGATAAGATTTTCTATTGTACCAACTAAAAATGCTTTTATAAACTCGTATCAGACTTCCACATTTTATTCTCCATTGCATGCACATGGGAACATCAGACTTCAAATGTTAAAGTGTAATTAAGTGTAGTACTGTAGCTTTTGGATTTGGCTTCACAGAAGGCCAGAATATTCAAAAGTTATTTAACTGTATTCAGCAGTTAATGCCAATTACTGCACATATCCACAACAGAGACTGCACGTCTGAACATTTCCACACATAAATCCTGTTTATTTGCTCAATGTAACTTTTGGGAAATAAATAAATAAATACGGTCTGTTTTAAAAATGTGATATATATTTTTTTTAATATTAATGTTTTTGTATATTATGTTAGTATATAAAATAATTTGTGTACTAAATTTGGCAGAAAATGGCATATTTTGGTTCAAATATTTTCACTTTTTTTTTCTCTGACTAGGACAGGATGCCAGTGCTGCCAATTTTTACCTTTTTTGAGCACGTCTCTCGCTCTGCAGCTCGAGGGGCACAGCGTGCCAGGCTGACCCCTCTGGGCCGATGGCAGCAGGAGCTTTTACACTGAGCACTGATGGCACACAATTCTCCGTTGTCCTGTAGAAACAAAGATATTTAATTATAGCACAGTAAAGATCCAGAGACAGACTCCTACAATAAAGGACCTATGACCCCAAAAAGGCAGACATTGAATTGCTTATTATCCTGCAATTATAGCAGTGCGATTCTTGTAGGAATTCTTCAGCCCTGCCACTCTCTATCAGGTTTCTGCACACTTACCAGGTTGATGATAATGCCTCCTGTTTCTGGAGTATCTGGAGAATCAGGAGAATCTGGAGTAAAGGCCAGAGCTATGGCCATCAGACACAGAGTAACCAGCAGCAAAGCCTTCAACATTGTGGTCAGACGTCCTGTCACACCGACACTGAGGGAAGAAGCCTGCTGGACGCTTCCCTATAAAAGTGGCTTGTGTACACAGACCCAGCTGTTTTCCAGTGACAAATTTCAGCCTTTAGATAACTTCACTATATTTGTACCTAATCCAAAACACCTATTACTTAACTGTATCTAATCCAAATTAAATTACTTATATCCTGAAATAATAATTGGTGGAGAGGAGGATCATGGGGTTAACTTCTTAAAAATATATAAATCAGGTGTCACTTTTCACCATTGCGTTACGCCATTTTGTACCTGCCGTCGTTTGCTGGTCACACACATTTCCGGTCTCTGTTTGCTGTTGATGCTTGGGGAAAATGTGGGAAAAAGGACATGCAAAACATGTGTCTGTTGAACTGCTGGCCTATAACAGCAAGTAATTAGATTATGGACATGAAGGTGATTTTAAAATGTTTATTTTAACAACGGTCTAAAATGTTTCATTTTATATAATATGCAGAAAAAAACAAACTAGACTGGTTTATGCACGTTTCAGGAGAATGTGGACTTCCTAAAAAAGATGTTTCCTCATGTTATGTTCTCCCTGTTGTAAACTTAAATAATAAGCCAAGGACAAAAAAGAATTCCAAGAGTCTTGTTGAGACAGTAGAGGCCAGTATATGTCGTGCAATAACATCCATTCATCTTGTGTTACCATATCTTTATCAGGGTCACAATAGGTCCAGAACCTACACTGAATCAATGGGCACACACACACCCTGACAAACAGTGCCACTGCCCATTTGTTGTTGTCAGACTTCATGGTAAAGTTTGTCAGATGATAAATTTACGGTGAATTATTAAATTGAATACAATTATTGCAACATTCTGAATATTTGTGTGTACTGTGATAACAGCAGTACACGATTACTCCATGCCATGATGTACAAGGTGCTACAGCTGAAAACTTGACCTAATTCTCAGACACGGTGATAGCTGCTGCTGTTCAATAAAGCAAGTAGCTCCAAAATGGCAATTTGACAAGAGAAGGCAAAACACATGCATTTCTAATGTGAATTACTGTCTTTTTAGCACATTGCTATTGGTCCAATAATCATTCAACATTCGACTTTCACACAGTTGAAAATACATAAGTATATATAGATATATTTTAGGAAACTGACATAACTGGTCATAAAATAATTATCAGGCACTTTTAATTTTCACAGTACACCCTTTTTGCATAGATCTCCAAAACTATGAGTGCTTTCATTAAGTGATTTTTCATCAAGAGGTACTGCATGACCATAATGTATATTTTGACTGCACAGATTCTGATCAATTAAAACCTATAATAGGAACGAGCTTTGAAAACACCAAGATTTTGGTTGAAGTTTATAATCTCTTTTTGGCATTAGGTATTTTTTTGATGTAATGGAGTATTCATTGATTTGTATTTGTCATTAATTCTTTCATTCAATTCCCCACTGATGTACTTCAATAACAATTATAATATTAAAAGGCACTGAGGATGTTCTAGTGAGGAAGTTGGTGTTGGTGATGGATCCTCCAATAGACCAGTCGCCGTCACACTTCAGTCCATTCTCACAGGGGCAGTGGTAATATGTACCATACAGGGTCTGTGTTGAGAAGAAAATGTTCAGAGATCCCACTAAACACTGGGTATTTAGTGCAGCTTCAGGAATAGTGACATATATTCAGTACTGTGCAGAAAGCAGACACCAATCTACATATTTATGTTTTGTTGAAATGGTCATTTAGCTCCTAATTACCCCACAGATGCCTTTGTCCATCTTACACTAACAACCCAGTGGGTCTGAAAGAGTGTAGCTGTCAAAAAGCAGGTGCTCTTAGAACATTTGGCTGAACACCCCAACATCAGAATTAGATTACTGTAAATATAGAAACAACTTCTAAGAATGAACTATGGAGGTTTAACTTGAAATTAAATACAAAGCAGGGTGGTCTCTGACATTTGAACATTACTGTATATAATAACTGACCTCATCAACATTCCCTAGCCTAGATTACATGTGTGTTTCTAATGCGCAGCTATAGAATTCACATCTGCACAAATAAGCAGTACTTTTACTGGGTACACTAAGGTAATTAGGTACACAATGTGTTCTTCTACAATGAGTGACACAGGACTGCTTATGACTAGGAAAAACCCCTTACTGCCATTGGCAACCATTCCTGATTGAACTAATTAGATTTTTAAGTGACTCTTATCTGGATGTCAAATTGTAAATTGACCGATAAGATGTTTCATGACCTTCACATCTACTTGAGAAATCAAGCTGTTAGATGTCCAGCTCCTGGTGGACTTCTGGGAATTTCACATTTGAATGAAAGTCTTAAATAAAAAGCAGAGGTAGTAGACTGTATAAAAAGTTTGAACTGGACAGAATATTCAAAGCTTCTATGAGTCCCAATAGTTCTATGAGGGACTTGTATAGGTGGGCTTCACCTTTTTGGAGCATATCTCTCTCTCTCTGCAGCTCGAGGTGCACAGCGAGCCAGGCTGAGACCAGAGTGTCGATGACAGCAGGAGCTCTTACACTGAAAACTGAACATACAGAGCTCTCCATTTTTCTATGGAACAGAAATTTCAACAGACAGAAATACACATTTAATAATCATGGGTACAGTACCAAGCAAGTACTGCTCATCTGATGTAAGTGGGAAAAGGAGCATTCAAAAACAAGCCAAGAATATTATAATTCTGCAACCTCCTCTTCACACCCATGAAGGTCTTTTGCCATTTGCTTTAAATGTCTTAATTAAAATTTAGCCTTTGGTTACACTCTATTTTAAGTAAGCTGAGTAACGCCTGGGCGGCACAGTGGCGCAGCAGGTAGTGTCGCAGTCACACAGCTCCGGGGACCTGGAGGTTGTGGGTTTGAGTCCTACTCTGGGTGACTGACTGTGCAGGGAGTTCTCTCTGTGTCTGCGTGGGTTTCCTCCGGGTGCTCCGGTTTCCTCCCACGGTCCAAAAACACACGGTGTGTGGATTGCCGACTCAAAAAGTGTCCGTAGGTGTGAGTGTGTGTCGCCCTGTGAAGGACTTGCGCCCCCTCCAGGGTGTGTTCCAGCCTTGCGTTCTGTGATTCCGGGTAGGCCCCGGACCCACTGCGACCCTGAATTGGATGAGCGGTTACAGATAATGAATGAATGAGTATCACCTCAAAACTTACATTAATAAATAATTCACTAAATTAACTTTGCAACATTCAGTTTTCAGTTTTGTCAAATTTACATTTATTGTAGAGCTTTAAAAGGGACACATACTTCTTTTCCACAAGTAAACTCAGTTCCCACAATACCACAAAGAACAAACAAGATGAGGGGGCCGTACACATTACTTACTTCATTTTAAATAAGACTAGATGTTTATACAAGCTGTTCCTAAAGAGCTCTGAGGAAATAAAATAAATAAATAAATAAACAATGGTTACATAAAGAATCATAAATGAAATGATGATCCTTAAACAATGCATTTTCTACGGCATTAACTCCTAAGGACCCATTCTGACCCCTTTATCAAAAGCATATTGCATAGCCAAGCACACGATATATTTGAAAAACTGAAAGTCTCCTGAAAGAAGTAGTAGTAGTAATTTAGGTGAAGGGCAAACAAACTAAATACGGAACAATATCACACTGTAAAATTAGCTGCATTTAGTTGTCAATCAACTGTCATCAAGTTTCCATACCCTTACCAGGTTGATGATAATTCCCTCAGCATCAGGAACAGCATCAGGAGAGAGAGGAATATTAGGAATGTCAAGAGATGCTGGCAGAGATGTGGCCATCAGGCCCAGAGAGATCATTAACAGAGCTTTAAACATGGTGTTCCTCAATGGTCAGCTGCCCAGTCCAACAAGCTGCTCCTATATATCAGAGCTCCTATCACACGAAGGGGCCAACGTTAACAAAGGTCATCTTTCTCAAACACATCTAAAGTAGTGAACTATAAAGTTCTATTGACAGCTGTACAAGCAAAGCAACATTTCCATTAGGCCAGAGTCAAGACAGAGGGCTTATTTCTAACAGGCCCCTTACACCACTCAGCCGTAACAGTAAAACGACCTCCTGTCTACACTCATTGTACATTTTATTGGCTCCACTGACCATATAGTGGTTCTGCAGTTACAGACTGTAGTCCTATTTTTGTTCAGCATACTTTGTTACACCTTTTTTTTCCACCATGTTCTTCAATGACGTTGATCCCCACAGAGCAGGTATTATTTGGGTGGTGGATCATTCTCAATGCAGTAGTGACACTGATGTGGTGGTGGTGGTGGTGTTAGTGTGTGATGCACTGGTATAAGTGGATCAGATACAGCAGTGATGATGGAGTTTTGAAATACTTTTGAAATATTAGATCATAAAAAGCTTGAATCCAATCAGCGTCATGTTATCTTTACATATAAATTATGAATATGTGATATTGACTGAGGTTGTAATCAGAACTCTATTGGTTTAAAATGAATGGTATATTTTCCATGAGCTTGTGGAGACAACTGTGTGTTTTGAAGCACTTTCTACAATCTTGAAAAAGTGTTATATTTTGGACAGCCAAAGTTTATACTGTCACTGTATTGGCATAGAAATGCAACTCTTCAAATGCATCCAGGATATATTCAGACCGTGAAGTGTGAATTATTATAAGAAGAAGAAAGTGGGTATACAACAATGTTCCAAACAATTCCAAGCCACACTGTCCCTGTTTCTATCTAGATCCCCACAGCTGTAATGTTAGATCTGTTGAGACATGATGCTGGTGGATACGGTTGTCTAGGCTCTGATGGCCTGTTGCTGCTGTGCGAAAGTGGCTTCTGGCCAAAGCCTCATCTCTGACATTCACCACGTATTAGTTCGAGCCAGAAGCCAAAGCCTATTGAATATCTGATTACTGCGGCAGACTGTTTCATCACCTTCTTCTTCTCATTACATTCCCATTCATAATTTAGGTCCTGACACCTTTGTTGGCTGGGATACGGTTTCTGACACAAAGAAACGATGCTGCTCTGTGACTCTTCACTCAGAGGATCTCTCTACTGGAAAGCTTTACAACACTGGGGAACTAAATCTAACTAATGGATGTTTTGGTACACAGTATATAAACCTTTCCTGCTTGTGTACATAAAGAACATAGAGCTGAGGGGCTGCTTGAGGCTGTTTAAGCCCAACAGGAGGTTGTTGAGTTTCATCAGCTCCCTGGCTTTCTTCAATTGACTGTCGAGATGGAGAAGATGCTTCCTGCCCAAGAGGCGGCAAAAATCTACCACACGAACTATGTGAGGAACTCCAGAGCTATTGGAGTTCTCTGGGCCATTTTCACCATTTGCTTCGCTATCATCACTGTGGTGGTCTTCATACAGCCCTACTGGATTGGCGACAGTGAGAATACTCCTCAGTCAGGATATTTTGGCCTCTTCTACTACTGCATCGGAAACCCCATCACCTCAGAACTAGTGTGCAAGGGCAGCTTACTGGACTTTAACTCCAGTCCCTCAGGGGCCTTCAGGACAGCCATGATCTTTGTGGGCATCTCCATGCTGCTTAATGTGGGAACCATGGTCTGCTTCAGCCTCTTCTTCTTCTGTAATGCAGGAAGTGCGTACAAGATATGTGCCTGGGTGCAAAGTGCATCAGGTAAAGCTGGAGCACTGTGATTAAACTGAGGTTACACTCATAGGCAACAGTCTTTAATTTCTATTATTTTTTGCTGAGTTTATGTAAAAAATGTAGCTAAATGGGCCATGAATTTTAAACAGATCACATTGCGTGTATTATTTGTTTCTAAACGGGGTAATTAGTGTACTTGTGTAATTTGTACTTGTGTATTCAACACAACGGGTAATTGGACCAAATATGCTCTTATTTTTGCATGCAAACTTACTGTTGCCATTTTCAAATCTCTGTTCCAGTTATGTAAACCATCTGCATTATCATCTTTAAAACTTGACATATGCTGAGAAATGAGCCTGTAGCAAATCAAGTAACAAGGTGGATGACTATGCCCCATTTTAATGTCTCAGTACAATACAGTCAAATGTTACACAAATAATGAAGGGCTAGTGTTAAAAATGAGTTGAACTAAATTTTATACAACAGTGAATATGGATAATGAGATTGTATAGGATTTGTGAGCTTTTGAAGGATGATATTTGTACATACACCACATGTGGACTGTGTTTGTGTGTGTTTGGGAGGCATTAAGGGATACTGTACCTTTAAAGAAGACTGACTGAACGCAGTACTGAGTTGATGTGTTTGTCTTATTTGCTGTAGCTGTGCTGCTGGTGATGGGCTGTATGATTTATCCGGATGGCTGGGACTCTGCTGAGGTGAAGCGGATGTGTGGAGAAAGGACAGGTAAATACACTCTGGGGAACTGCACTATCCGCTGGGCCTACATTCTTGCCCTCATCTGCATCCTGGATGCTCTCATGCTGTCCCTTCTGGCCTTCACTCTGGGCAACAGGCAGGATAATCTTCTGCCTGAGGACTTTGAGGTGGAAGGAGAAGGTAAGAATAAGACATCCATTTCTATTAATGAACTGAGCAAATCCCTTTACCACCCAAATAACATTTATCAATGTAATTGTTCTCATTGTTCTATTCATGTGCAGTTCTCATGAAATGAATCACATTACTATATAGTCCCTAAATGAACCAGTTTATGCTCTGTACAGCAGATCCCACTCATAAATATATTTCAGATGTGGCTTACCACACATCCAAATCACAGATGTAAACTGTCGTTACAGGGAAAGCCTGAATCCAGGAAACATTCTGAAGCAATTAAGAAAAAAAATAAGAAGAGGACGGCCTGAAGCCACAAAGCACGGAGCAGTAAGGCGGACCATGATGTGGATTACATTCTGAATTTAATCCACTGCCAGAAATCCAGCTAAATGAAAGGCAAACTGCAATCTACAACAACAATCACATATTTGTCATATTTTACCTTTGCATCACATGGGAATTCAGCATCTTCTATGATTTTATGTGGCTTTTTAAAATCATCTGATTGAGGCAGCAAGGCTGAAATAAACCTTCAAAATGTCAAGAGGAAGTGACAAACGAAGTTGCACCCATCTTCCAAACGCTTTATTAAAACATTTCTGACCAGCTAAATAATCTTAGTTAAGATACAATAGTAGGATTTCTTTAAAAACTGTACATGGCTGTAATATACAGATCAAGGCAAACTCTTTGGTACACATATATACACACACAGACACACATGCTCATTCACACTGTTTTTTTGTTTTGTTTTTTTTTTATACTATTTAACAGCTACTCTCTTGTGTGGAAGCCTCTTGAACATAATTACCTACTGACCAAAACAGTGAGAAAGAAAACCTCTTACAAGTGTAATCAGCTATAATTGACCAATAAAGGACTCACCACACATGAAAGGAAACAAACAGACTGACACTTAGCACTGAGCCAGAAGTACACAGTGGTATGGCATTTCCTGAAAAAACTACAGAACGTTGTTAACTGCCTAAACTTAATTCCTAAAAGTCATAATGTAAACCTAACAGTTCCCTTTATATAGCTTGCTATCTCTTTTGTGTATCTTCCCAAAACTATGAAACATATGTAACAAATTAGGTTGGCCCTGCACTAACCATAAGTTCTGGTCTAACAAAATACAGGGCTCAGGTCTTCAGAACACAGGAAAGATACTACAAGAGATGTTCCCTAAAACTTTTTAAAGTGTTGTGCAAATCAAGATGGAGGGGAGAAGAAAAATAAGAGTGTGAGGAGGAACGCCCTCAGGAAAACAAGTCTCTCTCAAGACATAAAAAAACCCACCTGGAAAACAAAGTACTCCTTGATTGAAACAAATATAGAAAACCACACATGAATACACAAACAAGTAGTATTCCTATATGCGCTCAAATCTGGAAAGTGTTATGTTGCAGTCTCTTTTTGTCATGGAAGTGGAGGAGAAAGGATGTGTAGGGGCTTGGGTGAGCCACTAGAGGGCGATCCAGGGGTGCCGCAGGCATTCAGCAGCTGTGACTCTTTTCTCCGGGACGAGCTCCAGCATGGGAAGCAGAAAGTCTGTGAAGCTCTCTGCCTCCTCCCGTGACCATTCGTACTTGTCCAGCAGAACCTCCAGCAAACCCCAAGGCTTCAGCTTAGTGATGTGCTTCAGGTCACCTGCAGAGATCACACACTAACTCAGTGGTTCTCAATCCTGGTCCGGGTGGGTCACTACTGTGAATGTAGTTTTCTCCTCTCCCAATAACATCCACTTCACCATGGGAAGGGGCTGTTCATTATTATAATTATTGTATTATTATTATAAAATATTAAATACATGAAAATAATAATAATTTGAATCAGGAATTGTGGGAATAGACGAATCTATAAACATGAAAGGCTGTTGGCCACAGCAAGACCAAAAAAAGTAGGGGCTTCCGACTTTTAGATCTGACCAATAGGACCAAACATGAATAAATTAGAATTACTATGACTTGTTTCTTATAATGTTAAGGTATGCAAACAGCAACACCAAGATCAATAAAAAAATAAATATACCTCAAAAAATAGTTACCAAAGTGTCATTTTGAATAATGCACAGATAACGTAGCCCCCACTTAAAATTTTCCAGAATCTATCACCGTTTTCTGTTACTGAACAGTATTTTGGTTCACATCTTATACCAAATTAAAGATACACAACAATTGGGATTAATACAGACTTCTTTTAAAATTAAAAAAAGCAAACAATTGTACATCTGTAAATGAGAAACGAGGGTGCAGAGACCAAAAAAAAAAATGCTGTACCCTATAGAACTCGTAACCCGTATGATTTTCTATTTTAAATTCTTTTTTTAGATTTCCTTATAAGGACATTTATAAGAACCCCCTATGTGACAATACTTTACTATGTATGTATGTTGGAATAGCAGAACTATTAGGCAATTCTGGGCTACAGTGTCATCTCTAGTTGTCTGCATTTTATTCATTTTATTGCATGTGTAATTAGAAATATTTCTTCAGAATGTTAATCAAAGTGGAGCTAATCCCATTTCATATATTTTAAGAATTTTTATGTACCTGCATCTAAAGATATTAAGTACATGAAAACTATATCATATACTCATATGCAAATGTGTTGGGGCTACAGGTTAGAACATAAATTATAAATGCACTAGATATCACTACAAAACCACAAATTGGACTTTGATGTTTGGAGTGTTCTTTTAAATATCAGAATTAGTAGAAAACTAAAATGTGATGTAATGCAGTGTAATATGAAATGAAATAAATTAGCTGCCATTTAATAAGTGTGTCAACATTAATATAGGCAGCTCTTACACAAACATGCAGGAGCAGGTGAAGAGACCCTTAGGTCTTAATGAGCAGCCATAAATCAGACAACCCTTAATTAGATAAAACATTTGTGCTTTCACACACTCACTCAAAACACACACACACACCCCTATTTGTTATTCTATTCATACAATATTGTAATGGCAGTGAGGGCATGACAGCACTACAGACACTACCTCTAACAAGCAAAGAGACCTCTTAGTTGAGAACTTTAGAAATATTCTTCAAGGCTTATCACACTTACCTGCAATTCATGGACCCCAAATTAATGTTTTGGTTGTAATTGTAATATCTCCTAATATTCTAAGTCATTAGAAAACAAGGCATTTTGAAGACAGTTTTACCTTTCTTGGTGAAAAAGTCCTTGGAGTATTTTCCCGCCATTACGAGTTTGCGTGGGACCATCCCCAGCAGCTCAATGATCAAAGCAATGTGGTCTGCCATTATGAACGGCAGCACAAAAGATGGGTGTTGTAAAGGGGTTGGAGAGAGGAGGGAGGAAGGAGGGGGCGAAACAAATGACAGACTGATCAAACACACTTCATAGCCATTTATCCACCCTGGGAGAAGAGGGGAAATCAGAGGAGTCATCTGCTTAATACTGACAGGGATAATTGTGCAGTCTGACTACTTCCATTCTTCTTTTCTCAAATCAAATTCTTAATATCTTGTGACTGGCCTTCAATAAGTCTTAAAATTGTGTGTGCAGATTTTAAGATAAGAGCTTTCATTGCTGACTAAATCTGTGCAGTAGCTTAGCAAGCCCTTACAAATCACATGCACTTTCCAAACAAGCTTGTGTTAAAAAAAAGCTGTCCAGTAAAGATTTCCCTAATGCTCAAGTGCTCTCTTTAGAATACATTCATGACAAATTTAGGGATATGTTGGAAACTAGTTGCAAACTTTTGAATCCAATAGTGTTATTAAGGTGGGTCCATATTTGAGATGTGCTGTAAGAGAAGAAGCTGCAGACTCCTTCACATTCCCCCTCCAAAGACCCAGGTTGGAGTTTCGCCAACACGGCCATGTACCTTTTCGGCTGAAGTATTCCTGAGAGAATTTCCCACACAGAGCATAGTGACGTGGAATTCTACCCAAGAGCTCAATAATCAGAGCAAGGTGGTCTGGAGAAGGAGTCACAGATGGACAGGAAGAAAAGACAGGAAGCAGACAAATACAGAAAATGGCAGAAGCAAGATGAGAAGCAAAAGGCATGGTCTCAAAAGAAAATGAAGCATTATCAAGTTAAGACAGATGGATAATGATGGCAAAGACAATCAGGCCAGTGTCTTGCTCTCCCTATTACGTGTCTATACTATGAGACTTTCTTTAGACTGGATTCTTCACAGTTTGAAATATAACATTGTGTATAACTAAAGATGACTTTCTACAAACAAAACACACAAAAAAATTGCCTAGAATTCATACATTTTACATCGTACACCAAAAGATGCAAATATATACAAAATGGGAAACACTACAACTTTTCCACATAGTTAAACTAAAAGTAATTATCAGTTTGTGGAATACTATATTGTGATTGTGTGCCTTTAATAACACTTTACATAAAGAAATTGCATACTTTAGAAACTAATACTGCCACATAAGGCAAAGTTTAAAATCATAATGAATTTCACATTAAATAAATATAAAAATGAAGACCTGGAGAGAGACACTGGGCTTTGTCCTAGTTAAAATTAAATATAGTAAAAATGAGATGAGCATTTACTACAGTGAGAGTTACAGTTGCAATGTAGCACAGATTAAAAGCTCAACGTGTTTTTATTTTTATTCAAATCATTCCAATAAAGCTCATTCCCAGAATAAATTTTGATAAGCATATTTGCATATAAACAGACCAACCTAGGAAATAGGTTTCAGACCAACCTATTTCATGAATTCTACTGTCTGGTTTGGTAACATGTGAATATGAACGTGTTCTCATTTTGGCATCTACCACTCCAGATCAATTTTAGCTGTAATGTATTGTGTTTCAAAATTGGTAAAAAAAAATTAAGAGCATACAAAAGCCTGAAAACTTCCTATAAATGAGAGCCTTACACTACTCTAGCCTCAAGTGTCAGTGAGTAAAACAATATTTTCAACTATGTTTTCTAGCTGAAAAATACTGAATAAACAATGAAACAATGTGGCAAGGATTTTTTTAAGTGCCTTTATAAGTCAAGCGTAAGCACCCGAATACTGGGCAAGATGCTAAAGTTAACGGCAATATAATTAGCTGAAATATACAGGCAAGCAGAATGCTTCACAGACATCAAAAAGTTTAGAATAACTTCTACAAGCAAGCCAATGGGAACAAAAAAAGCAGAGAAAGAGAACTGAGTGATGAGAAACAACCATGAGGTGAGTGGTGAGAGAGAACAATATCTATTTAAATCCATTCTGAACAATGCAGCTCTGTTAGAAGGGAAACAGACTGAGGAATACAACGTAACATGTTCATGTACTTGTACATAACACACATCTATCCAAATATTTGTAAACACTCCTAATTATAAGTGGTGCACCTGTAGAGGACAGTGGTTTAACTGTCCATGTAGAGTTTATATTATTTCCAAATCTCTGACCAACAGCTGCAAATGAGCCTATGCAGCCTCAAGCAATGAGCTACTGCACAGAGAAACTTCATCTTCTATGTAACACCATGGCATTACTTTGGGCTTAGCTGGGGTTGGATTTGTAATCCAAAAGTAATCACACAACCTCAGGACCAGAAGACAAAGGGAACAAACACCCCATAAATAATCTTCATTCCAGAAGAAATGGATGATCAGGTTTCCACAAATATTTGGTCATACAGTGCACCACAGATAATCAGTACTTGTAGTTCTAACACAGTGAGCACTTTTAGCACAATTTGAGATATCTGCAGCAAGATCTGTCATTCTTGGTCTTCATTTATCAGTTAATGTGTTACAACAAAGTGCTGCAGTAGTTTTAGTTCATGAAAAGTTTAAAATAGTCGTGTGAGCACAGAGAGCAAAAAGTGTTTTTCTCAGTTGGCAGAGGAAGTGAAAAGCAAACAGAAAGTGGAGAGAGGAAGAAGCAGCTTTACCTTCGTCTCTGGAGTAATCTTCACCAGAGTGGGGTTCAAACAAGTAATCCCCAGTGGCAAGCTCAAAGGCCTACAATGGGGATATGAGAGAAAATCATTGAGGGAGGGAGGGGACAGGGAGAGAAACTTCAAGAAATCTCAGGAAATAATCAGAAAATTGTTCAAGGTTCTCTCATCTTCTCCTGGTTGAACTAAATTGCTCTAGCTATATTTAGTGCTACACTACATGGACAAAAGTATTAGGACAACTACACCTTATACCTACAGGAAATTTTATGACATGCCATTTTAAATCCATTTGCATTAATTTAGAGTTGGTCCCATCTTTGCAGATATAACAACTTCCAGTATTCTGGGAAAACGTTCTAAAAGATTTTGTGTTGTGTCTGTGTGTTTTTTTCACCCATTCATACAGAACAGCATTTGCAAGGTCAGACACATGGTATTGGTTAAGAGGGCCTGGCTTAAAATCTCATTCTTTTCAATAGGGTTTAGCTTAGGACTCAATGTGGGCAAGTCAAATTCTTCCACACTAAACTCACTCAAACCGTGCCTTTATGGACCTTGCTTTGTGCACTGGGGCACAGTCGTGCTAGAATAGAAAAGTGCCCCAAACACACCAAGAAGCATAACATGATTCAAAATGTGTTGGCATGCTGAGGCATTCATTTCTCTCTCCACTGGAATTAAAGAACCCAAGAAAAACAACCCCGCAGTATTATTATTCCTCCTCCAGTTGACACAACACAGTCAGGCAGGTAACATTCCAATGACATTCACCAAACTTGTCAGACTGCCAGACAGAGAAGCATAATTGGTCCTTTAACAGAACACACTTAAAACTTCATGGATAAGTTGCTGTGATTTCTAAATAATTCTTTAAGTTATACCACTTTCTATGTCTTGAAGCCCATAAGTGGTAGTTATTTGTTAAATAAAATGACATCTATTCAGTTTTTGCATTTAATATTGCACTATAATGGTATGTTCATTAATTAATAAACAAACGTGAAGATTAAATTACAAAAACATAAATGTTTGAAAACTGAATAATGGTTGTCTGTGGTTTCTGGACAACATTAACATACTCTTAAAAATATATATCGATGATATACATCTTGGTGGGTCCAGAGCCTACCTGGAATCATTGGGCACAAGTCACCCTGGAGGGGGCGCCAGTCCTTCACAGGGCAACACACACACACCTATGGACACTTGAGTCACCAATCCACCTACCAACGTGTGTTTTTGGACTGTGGGAGGAAACCGGAGCACTCGGAGGAAACCCACGGACACGGGGAGAACACACCAAACTCCTCACAGACAGTCACCCGGAGCGGGACTCGAATCTACAACCTCCAGGTCCCTGGAGCTGTGTGACTGCGACACTACCTGCTGCACCACTGTGCCGCCCTAATTTTAGTAATGTTAACAAAAATTTAGTAACAAAAATTGTCTCACCATGCAAGCTGTGCTCCATATATCAGCTGGTGTGCTGTAACCTGCACCAATCAGCACCTCGAGGGAGCGATACTGCCTCGTCTGAATGTCCTCAGTGAAGTGTTTGTGCTGCAGGGGAGAGTAGAGTAATTCAAGGTGTCTTTGTTCAGATCAGGCATATGGCAGATGTGTATTAAACAACACCAGGCAGAAGAAACTGCAAATAAGTAATCCTTCAACTACCATGAGTGACAGTCAGACATTTTACATTATCAGACATTATATTCAGTCTAATAAACAGCAGTAGGCTCACAAAAGAGCCTGTAAACTATAAACATTTTATAGAGCATCTGAGCAGCAGATTAATAAGCCATAACTGATTTGTACAGTACATTTACTAGAGGCTTCCACAACAGAAAGAATCCTTAAGAGAATCTGGTTTCTAAAAATGGAAGGGTGAGGGGGAGGGAAAAAGGAAAAAAATAACCCTAATCACTTCACTAACGTCAGTAATTAAAACACCTTGCATGATGCCATTTTATCTCACCTAGATCCTGTCACAGTGCTATCACTGTTCAAAGTTTCATGCGACAAATCTGGAATCCATCTGCCTCTAATACATTTTGTATATTTTTCAATGTTTTTGAATCTTTCTGCATATGGTCATATGACAATACATTTTATACAAGACAGATACACATACACAGATCAACAACACCACCACCTCACTGTCTCTACACTTACTGCCCATTCTCTCAGCTCCACTGACCATGTAGGAGCACCTTGACGTTCTACAATTATAAGTTGTATTGCATTCGTTGGTCTACATTTTTTTTTTACCTTGTTCATCAATGGTAAGGAACCCCACATGACAACCAAGGAGCAGTTATGCTTTGGCTGGCTGATCATTCTCAGTGCTGCAGTGACACAGACATGTTACTAGTAGTGGCATGTTAATGGGCATCATGCTTTTAGGGGTGCATCAGACACAGTAGTGCTGATGCCATTTTTAAACTAATCAAATGTCACTGCAGGACTGAAAATAGTCCACCAACAAAAAATATTCAGCCTACAGTACCATGTGGACCACATCCAATGACCACTGAGAAAGAACTAGATGTCCAACGCAAACTGTGCAGAGAAGCTGTCTCTGACTCAGCTCCCGCAGCACTGGTGTGACTGATCCACACATACCAGTGCAACAATCGCTAACACACCACCATCACAGTGTAACTGCTGCACAGAGAATGATCCACCACCCAAATCATACCACAGATGTGATTTGAAAAGTTGGGAAACAGAATGCTGTACAACATAGACTACAGTCTGTAATTGTAGAACTACACCGCACTCCTTTATGGTCAATGGAGCCAAGTGAAGGCACAGCGTAGACAAGTATATGGTCGTAATGTTATAGTTGATCACTACACACACACAGCCATATATTAAAAAGCACATACACAAGATAAGGGTCATTTACAGTGGGGAAAGTACAAAAAAGGTGAATTATTAGAAGGTAAAGCCTCTCACCACCCAGCAGGCATTGCCCAAATCAGCAATCTTGACCTTGATCTTGTCTGCATTTAGCGGGTCAAGGGGATTGACCAGAAGATTACCTGCTGCCAGCTTAGCTGTGAGGTGGTCAGAGAGGTTAAATCAAAGTTAGCCAAGGTTATCATCCTAAATCCATTAAAAACAACATACAATATCTAAAATGAGATTGAAATGTAAGAATTAAAAACAGCAGTGTAAAGCCTGCATAAGTCTGACCATTCTTTAGGCTCTCCCGTACAATGTCCTGGTTTTCACTTGCAATCACTGACTCGTCTTGCTCCTCAGGTCCAAGCTCTCCTTCCTCCCTTAAGTCTCCATTGCTGTGGTTCTCCTCCTCTGGCTCAGGAGAGCTAGCTCCATTACAGTACTTATAAGGATTTTCCTCTGAAGGTCCTGCATTTGCATTGTGGTGGTCCTCATGTTTCAGCTGGATTTGCTGTTCATTTTTGTCAATGTCTTTCTCAGATAGGTCAGGGTTGATGGGTAAGTGACCATTGCAGTTGAGCTCTGCTGAGGCATCTGAGGCCAACCGAACTCTGGGGTTGTCTAAGCCGACAAGACAAGAAAACAGCATTACATCTCTGGAGTCCATATCTGTTAAATTTAGCTTAAGTAAATAATATCTTAAGATCTAGAGTCAAATATAAGAAACATTGGAACAGGGAAAGGTAAATAAAATCCCACAAGCAGTAACCCTTGTACCGACATGAACTAACCTATTACTTCCTCTTCACCAACGTCCTGAAGTGAGGCATGCCTGAGAGGTGCACAAATAGGTAATTTTGGAGACTGTTGGTCATCACCTTCGTCATCTGCTCCCTCTGGCCCCTTCTCCATCTCTTCCAGGTCCATAATGCACTTCTCTAGCAGCTCTGCTTGCCGCTTCTGCTTCTTTTTCAGCTTTTTCTTTTTGTTCTTTGACATTTTGGGGGCCTGGTGAGACAGAATGAAACAAGCTGCACTACTACCAATTAGGTGGAAGAAAATTGTAATAGACTTAACTAGGCTATGCTGCACAATTTTACAGAAAACGAAAAGGAGCACAATGTTCTGCTGAGGAGATATGTGCTGAAACAATAATTAACAATAAAAAACAATACAAAAAGCTCAGAAATCCACAAGTTAACTTACTTGTTTGGGGACTGGCGCTGTGCTTACTGAAACACAGATGAAAAGAGTGATGTCAGCACAAAAATAGATTAAGAGTTACACAACAAACTCACAGACATTCCACAGTCACTCAACAGCAATGCTGTAGGGCCAAAAAAAGTGTATAGGAAACAAAAAAAGTCAGAAAAATAATAAGGTTTCCTCATGTCTGTTTATCAAGGTCATTGAGCAGAAAATTTACCCAGTGATGTGGATGATATGGATGTGAAAGTGATACACTGAGCAGAGAGAAAGAGAGACAGACACAGAGTGTGACAGAGACCTGCTGATCCAGATGGAGGGGGTGCTCCTGCTTTCTGCCATTCTGTAGCTTCAGCTGCCAGTCTCCTCACATATGACTCATCTACAGTCATTAGGATGTTCTCTGGTTTTATGTCAGTGTGGATGATCTTACACTTCATGTGCAAGTAATCGAGGCCCTGCAGAACCTGTAACAAAAACAAAATGAAACAAAATGTAAGTTAATAACTTATTTTACTTGAACCCAAGTAAAGCCCCAATTTTCTTTTCAACAAATCCTTATTTTATTCGAAGTCTAGCAAGATTTTATGCAATAATTACAGGCAAATGGGTGGCTTTACCTGTCGAATAATGCTCTTGACGCAAGGCAAAGGTAAGCCTTGATAGTTGGACTTGATAATCCATTTAAGTAAATGGTGTCCCAGCACTTCGAATACCATGCACACATCTGAGAGGTGAAGTTAAGAAATAATCTTTCAAATATTGGCAGCCTTTACAGGGAGAGTGGATTAGCACAGGTTAAGAACATTTTTTCAAATAACAATAATAATAGAACATCACTGAAAAACTTCAATCCAGCTCTCACACAACCACGATTCTTATACACATATTAAGATAGTACTAACAACGCAGATTATCAGAGAGAAAACCCTTTAAATTGCTCAGAATTTGGTGGCTCTAGGTCAGAAACTTTAACAATGTGAAGTAAAATGAGAAAGCAATTCAATAGGACACATTCAAAAACACACTGTACATGCCTACAGTTTGTGTAACAGTATAAACATTCTTACACATCTTTAAAAACATCACATGCACACAGGGGTGCTTCCTTTAAGACAGAGGATACGAGTTCCATTGACCCCTGAAATTTTGAAATCATCCAACAACTGAACCACCATCTCTCTATTAGGATCATCAGGGTCAGTGTTTCTAACCTGAACACAAAAGAAAACAGTAAGTGTAAGTGTAAATATGTCACATAAGTATATCATTACTGTCCAGTGAAAAACATGCATCTCCAAAATAGCAACTTTATAGGAGAAAGGGAAAAAAAAAATTAGCTTTCAATGGAATTTCACAGTTATACGCCTGTGGTTCGTGTACACAAGAATAACAAAGGAAAGCAACAAACTAGACTGAGCAACAGAGACATACACGGAAATGGAGTATTTATAAATGTAGACAGTATCCCAAAATAAGGACATTATTTATGACGTGCGTGTGGTCAAATTTCTGTTTTTTCTCTTTAGTAACATGGCCAAAAATGTATGCGAATTTAATAGAGCCGCAGAGAGGGGGCGCTGTGGGAGCTCACTGAGATGTGACAGCCTGAAAACGAGAGGAAAAACAAGCCTAGTAGCTCACCGCAGTTGTGTGTTTAATACTGAGTTTGTGTTAAAAGATAGAGGAAGAAGGATGAAAGCAAAACAAAATATTCAGAAGACCCTTCACTCGATGTTGTGCTCATGGGTATGAGCCTTTATGCTCTAATTATGTGGTTTGAGCATCAGTTCACTGGAAAATTATCTGCTGTGGTGTGTTAAACCACAAGCTTTTGTTAGCTGGGCAGCTCTGCTTACAGCATAGAAGCGTCTTATTTAGCTTATTTTCATATTTTTCAGTTCCTCCACTCCACTGCACAGCGCAAACACTCAGAAAACCCTTCACTCAACTCATCTTTCTCAACAAGAGCAATAAAGTTTCATTTATGATTTCACTGCAGACGATGGTTCGCGCAGCACAAATGGCAAACATGAGAGTAAATCAGACAGAACTTACAGATCTCAGCAGCTTTATCTCATCCAAGGCTGTTTCAGTGTAGTGCTCCGCACTCTTAACTACTTTCATTGCCACAAATCGCTTCTCTCTGGACAAAGAGAAAAAAATAAAGAAAAAAATAAACAGAGAAATAAGTGCAACAAACATAAAAATACAAGACAGCATTAATAATCTAAATATATTCCTCTGTACATTATGTAACACAACTCACTGGATGTCCCAGGCAAGCCACACTGTTGAGAAATGGCCCCACCCCAGCTTACGGATCACATGGTACTTCCCAACATATAGGTCTCCTATCTTCACATGGTGGTAGCCACCTAGGCAGCCAGGAAAATAAAGTTTTTTAAACAGCACAAAGGGCATGCAAAGGGCCGGTTTTATGTTGGGATTTACTATCCCTAACAGTTACTAGACCAAGCAGTACAACAACCTGCCCAGTCAGAGAGAGCCTTCTGAACCCTCTGACATCTGTTGCATATTGTTTTTCTCTGAGATATCTGTGCCATCAGTCACTTAAACATTTTTATGTCAGAGGAAACAAATCATACTGCCTAGACATCAAGTAACTAAAAAGGAATCACTAATGTATTAAGCATCAAAATTGAAACACTTTACTTTCCACATATGTATGCAATTGTGATTTATTTTTTCCTTATTCAGTTTCCTGTTTCAGGTCATTTGCAGTCTGGCAAATTTAACAACAATTGCATTTGGTAAAAAGGGTTCCTGGCAATTTAAGTTAAACACTCCATGCTAAGACAAAAGGCCTTAGAACCAAGGTTCATAATGCTAAAATATCAGACATGTACAGGAAAAGAAAATGCCTTTAAGAGCTTTCAGAGGTGCTCAGACACATGATATAATTTCTCAAATGTTTCTGCAGCTCACCTTTGCAGTAGTCATTGGGATCTTCCTGCTCTTCATCATCTGAGCCCAGGATTTCTTCATCTGGTTCCTGCTGCTGGGGCTCCGCAGGCAGCTCCTGCTGTTGCTGTTGCTGCTGCTGCTGCTGCTGCTGAGGCGCTCCTCTCGGTTGATGAGATAACCTGCAAAAACAAAAATGTCAAACACATACTAATACAGAATTCAAACTAGGTCCTAAGCAAATGGTTTAAATAAACAAACAAATAAATAAATAAATAAATAATAAATGCCCAGACATCATTTTTAAATTTGGAAAAAAAAAAAATATTAAAAATTAATTCTGCCAAGGTTTCTGTCTCAACTGAAACTGGATACTTCAATGATTTCAGTACGGTTGTTTATGCACACGCATGAAAATAAAAACGAAATTAAAAATGATATGTTGCATAATCAGTTTAAATTGGCTCCATAAAGCACCATCATATTGAATTTTTGTTATAGACCTGTGAACTGATAGTAGCAGGTCTAAACAAGAATCTGTTTTGTCACACAACCTTTAAGAGCTAAACATGTTTACATTTGGGAGGTGGAAAAAGTTCCTAAGTTCGAAAAAAACATTAGCACTGGTGTGGTTTTTTTGGGGTTTTTTTAATCACTTATGCAAAAGAACTTAACAACTTATGGCTTAGGTACCTTTTATGTTGAGAACTTATCATAAACTAGACTGGTTTTACATGAGCCATACAATCAAAACGAACTAGTCAAACAAGTATGTAGGAGCTATCTACAACAATTCACCATTCATTCAAATTACTCATTAGCTTAAAGTTATTTTGCTTTTGCAACTGCCCTTTAAAATCATCCATGCTTAGCCCTTCAAATACAAAAAGGACATAAAAGCACAGAAATGCCCTGCATCACAGAAGCTGTGTAGTATAGACACAAGCTACAATAAAAACCCACAAATAGACACGTTTATAATAATAAGTGGAGTATGTGAATAAAGGTTCAAACTACAGCAGTTGACAATAACAACTATAACAAATGCAACACGCTATAGCAAGTATACTATGTTTACTTGAGCCAGAGTGTTTTAATATAGTCCCATGTTAAGGTAAGCTGATCTTAATTTGTCTCTGGGGAGTCTGTGTATTGCCAACACTGTATGGCACTTTTCCGCTGCATGGAACCTCCTCGACTCAACACGGCTCAGCTCTTTTGTATTTCCACTAGCCAAAACGGGAACCTGGTCACTGGAACCAGACTGACATGTAGTCGCCAGTAACAATTATGAAGATCAATACATTCTTAGATTCCTAACACAAGACAAAACATAAATTATTGTATGAAAAATACTTTATTCTAGAGACACTCTAATTTAGAATTCGTAAGAACACATGGAATGGTTACAAATAAATTTGGTAAAACTCCAGGAATTTTAGTTCTGAGATAAGGCTTTAATATATATTTTTTAAAGGCTACTTTTTAAATGCATTCAGGGCAGAGGGATACATAAAGAAGGACACTATGTGAAATAGTATCCAAAAAATATAATAACTGAAAAAATAACTGAATCTGACTATGTGCTAATAAGAATGTATTTATATATACTTTTTTATATATTAAACACCTGAAACCTAATTTCTCAGTGGAACATCCATTTCAGTTTGTAACCATATGAACAAAATCTGTTAACACCTATTAAAACCTATTAGTAAGTGATAGACAGATGATTGTTGTGCCTATCTCTTTCAATGTACGTATCAGACAATGCTTACAAATGAAGCTTACTGTTTTGTTCTATGTACACAGCCCCAAGGAAAGCTCTTAAAAAATATACAGAAGGTAACACACTCACTTCTTAGTTGACTTCTTGGCCTTACCCCTTTTCTTCCTCGCCTGGAGTGCGAGAACTGTTATGTGAAAAAAAAAAAATAGGAAATACAAGGTAACTGTTAATAGTTATTTTACCGTGAGCTTTCAAGGGATCCTCCCATCACTCAGACTCACAGTACTCTACATTGGTTTTAGGATCCCAAGAAGACTGATTTGACTGAATGTTTCATTCAGGTTATTCAGGTGTGCTTCTAGTGGATTTGAACAAATGATGTCCACTGCAAAAGTTTTGACCCACTCAAACCATCACCAAGTCAGTGTCACTGCATCACTTAGGATTAGTGACCACCCAAATAACACCTGCTCTGATGTTCCTATCCACTGAGGACCCGGATGAAAAGTTGCTAACAAAGTAGGCAAAGCAACAGATGGACTAAAATCGAATTGTAGTACTTCAAGTGGCACTTATATGTTTATTGGTTCTGATAAAATAGTCAATGCCTTTAGAAACAAGGATATCGTTTTTATGTTATGGTTAGTCTGTTTTTACCACAATAATCTCATTATTATACAATCGTATTTATTATTCTTAGTTTTTTTTTTTTTATAATGTTCCAAAGAGTTGTATCAAATTGCTATACAGTAATATTATGAAGTGAAAAGACAAAACAGAAACATCATCACCCTAGGACAGAACACATAGCTACGTAGAAGAAACACACCTTTCACTCACTTCTGCTAACTAAAGACTCACAACAATACATTACATTTGGGTAACATTAGCTTATTTGCGCATAGATGATCATTTTGACTAGTGATCATTTATATAGTGGCAGGGTGCGTGTGTGTGGGGGGACATAAAGGATTACTAACCACACATTATTAAGAAATTATTCATAAACAATACATTAAGTTGTAGAGACCGTCATATCTTCGCCACCTGAAGGAACGGACGTAGAGACAAGGTGGTACTGATTGATAAACAATTTCCATTTATTAAACGAACAGTGGTAAATTGGCTCCAGCTAATCATGCAACTCCCCCATCATTCCTCAAGAAGCTGAAGTTAGCTCCTTATTCGAAATGTCCATCCCACCTTAAATAGAGCTGCCTTTACATTAACTTGGATCCTTATTCGAAAGCTTGTCCTTCTAATGTTTGGCTCCACCTTAAATAGTACAGCCGTTACATTCCTAGTATAACATTCTATATGTAACTGCTGAGCTATTTAAGGTGGTACGGATAATTCGAACACAGCACGCCAATTTAAGCCTCGTCCATGGTAACAAGCGTTTAAGACATATCCCAGTTAACTTAGCTGTGGTTTTATTTAAAAGACGGTAATACAGTCCTGGGTACCGAAGGCCCTGCAGTGATTAATTATGTGGATATAAACGGAGATAAACAGAGCAGCGGGCTAAAGCTAAAGCTGCCCGGTGAGAGGGCACTACGCTCGGCTTCGCGTCTGTGTTCACGGGTCGCAGTGTTCACGATAGCAATGCGCGAATACAAGATTAAATAATAAAAAAGTTGTCAAGTATTCGAATGCAGGGGGCTTATTCGAGCAAAACAAGGACACAAAAGTGGAAAAAACCCCATTTAAAAATAATCTTGAGATTACCCTTTCTCTCCATGTTGGCCCGGTAGTTGGTGGCTGGAGCGCCCAAGCGCATGCGCAGTTTCTCCACACAACCCTTCAGTAAAGGACTCCTCACTCACTCACATTACTAAGGTAATGACCTGAGCACCTCTCAAATTTTACGTTGTTAAAGGAGCATGCCACCCAATTTATGAAAGTCTCTCCACAATAATAACGTTAATCTATTACCAAAGCCACGTACAATGGAATAATATCATTCCCTAATGACCCAGAAAGGGAGAATTCTTCAGTATTGATAAGAGGAACCAAACGTCTAAACCATTTAAAGCCAATAATAATAAGAGGTTTACAGAGAAGTATTAATGAGGTTAATGCCTCGAAAATAACACGTGGTATTTATATATAAAACAGTCCCCGTATTCATATATTTTCTCAGACTTACGCCATTGTATATAAAACACAGAGTTCACTGGTGGTTTCAGACAGTAAATAAAACATATTTGTATGTTCATATTAAACAATAACTATGTGCGGCACGGTGGTGCAGCAGGTAGTGTCGCAGTCACACAGCTCCAGGAACCAGGAGGTTTTGGGTTTGAGTCCCGCAACGGACGACTGTCTGTGAGGAGTTTGTTGTGTTCTCCCCGTGTCCGCGTGGGTTTCCTCCGACAGTACAAAACATACGTTGGTAGGTGGATTGGCGACTCAAAAGTGTCCGTACGTGTGAGTGAATGAATGTGTGTTACTCTGAAGGACTAACGCCCCCTCCAGGGTGTGATCCTGCCTTGCTCAGTGATTCCGGGTAGGCTCCAGCGGTTACAGAAAATTAATGAATAATACCAATGTTAATTTTGGAGGTTTATTAAATGGCAGAATATGTAAGAAAAGTTTTAGTACTATTAATGTATCAAACACTGTCATGTTTCATTATATATTTTACATGTTACATAGCATTTAAGAAGCATATTTTCATGTATCATGACACATTCACTGCTTACGATTTCAATGTTATTGTTGTAGCTAACCAACCACATTCAGAACAGACTTCCGAAGATATGGAGATGTCCGGGTACGTTTTGGAATGGTGTCATATGCCAGTCTGATTTAAAAATAACTCACTTTTACATTTTAACACTACTTACTACTTAAAGGAGTATCTAAACCCAAATTACCACATTTGAAATAAAGACTGAGTACATGTTCTACCTAGTATATCTGCTGGTTGCGAGATTTTAAAAAAAATGAATGAACAACAAAGCATTTCTGAAAAATATCTGCTTTTATTTTCTTTAATAAACAATGTTTATTTGATTATATTCTTTACAGTGATATAGGAAATAAAGCAGACAGAAGCAGCCACGCCAGTTCATTATCATCTCAGCAATATATAAATATTTCACACTTGTATACTGACATTCATTTCATTGCTCCACTGTCAACTCAAAAACAATCCCAATCATATCATATTCTCATGTTCTCTCTTTCTAGCTAACTCAGTCATACAGTCACACAGCTTTGAGCGATGAACACAAAATAAAACAAAGAAATGATATAATGAATACATTACAAGGCTAGATCTGGTATTTAACTATGGCCTAATCTTTTCAGCAGAACCAAAAACAGTTGGTAGTATGATCTCTGCTCTCAATATCAACCAAATATTTATGACTCAACAGGAATGATATTCTTACACCTGTTTTTTTTTTTAATCGTGATCCAATTCTGATCATTAGTGGTGATTGTGAACATTATTTTAGATGGTAGAACACCTCGATCCCTCTACACAAAATTACCCACTATTCAATGTAAGAAAGTGAGCAGCTTAATGTGTCACAGATCCTGTGTAAACATCTTTTAGTGCTCTGCCAGATAGTGAATTTTAATCATTTTTATTTCTAAAATCTTTCCTTTCTGCTGTTAAAATAAATTTAACCAAGTTTTTATAAACAATCTTACTTTAATCTTTTCTTCCAAGTCATAAAATGCCAAATGACATATGCTTTTGATCATATAAATGCCTCTTTAAAAAAAAAATCCTCAATCAAATTATAATTCAGCAAATAAAGTTGATGGTCATTTATTCAGATTTTGGTCACATCAATGCCAGAGGCAGCCTTGAATGAGCCTACAACCTAAAATTGGTTCGCTGGTATCTCTAGATGAAACAATGTTTATAAACAAAAACAAAGCTTTGCCCAGTGTGGATCAAATGTGATATTCTCATTCCTAGATCTTGAGGCAACTGGGCCTGGTATGGTACACAATTAGCAGCTAGATTTATTGCCTTGTTTGTTTGTTTTTTTTTCTTTTGTGTTTGCATATAAATCTGCCTGGGAAGTGGATGAAAACATTGTGATGCTACTGAACTCTTAATGGTTCCTCATATAAAAACTCCCTTTTTGTCCCATTGTTTTTATGCTTCCTAATTCATTAGACAACATTTTATATATATATATATATATATATATATATATATATATATATATATATATATATATATATATATATATATATATATATTTGTAAAAAACAAGCAAGACAAAGAAAGTGGCAGGCACTTTAAAAATCATACTGTCGGTCTGGTTAAAGAACTGCAAAATTACAGTGTTAATTGCAAAAGTAGAAAGACTGGGCTTAAGCTGCGCTCCAGTCCAACACAGGGCTCATGATTCCATTTCATCTCCATCAAAGACTGGCGGCTCAAAACTGACCACCTCCTCATATGTCAAACCTGTGCAGGGATCAAGAGAAAAATATCAAAATTTTTACTATACAGTGGAACCTCTACTAACGAACGCCTATACTAACGAACTTTCCAAAATACGAACCGGCTTTTTTGA
The DNA here is from genome assembly GCF_029633855.1 of Hoplias malabaricus. Classification (NCBI taxonomy): domain Eukaryota; kingdom Metazoa; phylum Chordata; class Actinopteri; order Characiformes; family Erythrinidae; genus Hoplias; species Hoplias malabaricus. The sequence continues at coordinate 28,344,079 of NC_089813.1, read as the reverse complement.
ATATTTTTTGCCTCCACCAACGAACCATGACTCTAGAAACTAACCCATTGGTTGCTGGAAATGGCCACTTACCCCAATAGGCGAGTCTCCCAGCGTGCCCAGACTTGAGTCATTGACCCATTTTCTCTCGTTCTCTCGACCCTCAAGCTTTTAAGATTAGCAAATTGTAGTTTTACCAATTTAGCATTAGTGTAAATTGCAGACATCCAAATTCGTTCTAAGTTAAGCCGTATCTACGCTTCGTCTCCCCACATTCACCCACCTACTCTCCGTTATTCCACCCACCCCCACCTCCCATCATACAGCCAAGTGCCTGTGTTCCTCCTCCAGCCAGTCGTCACGTCTTCAAGGTAGCAATGAGTAACCACTTAAAACTTTATTTCTTTTTTATTACTGTTTCCACTGTATTTCTTTTTTTTATTTTTAGTAACGCTACATGTATTTTACATGTATTTTTACTAATTTGAGAATTTTGTAAACATATATCAGTGCAAAAAGGGTGACTTTCGGGGTGGGCAGGGACACATTTATTGCTTTTCCATTATTTTAAATGGGGAAAATTGACTCGAGAAACAAACTTTTCCACTTACGAACCGGGTCACGGAACGGATCAAGTTCGTAGGTAGAGGTTCCACTGTACTTATATTTTTACTAAACAGTTCAGCAATTTGTATTAAGAGGCAGTTTAAATAAATAAATATACACACACATACAGGTGTTGGACAATGAAACTGAAACACCTGTCACTTTAGTGTGGGAGGTATCATGGCTAAATTGGACCAGCCTGGTGGCCAATCTTCCTTAATTGCACATTGCACCAGTAAGAGCAGAGTGTGAAGGTTCAATTAGCAGAGGGTAAGAGCACAGTTTTGCTCAAAATATTGCAATGCACACAACATTATGGGTGACATACCAGAGTTCAAAAGAGGACAAATTGTTGGTGCACGTCTTGCTGGCGCATCTGTGACCAAGACAGCGAGTCTTTGTGATGTATCAAGAGCCACATTATCCAGGGTAATGTCAGCATACCACCAAGAAGGATGAAACAAATCCAACAGGATTAACTGTGGATGCAAGAGGAAGCTGTCTGAAAGGGATGTTCGGGTGCTAACCCGGATTGTATACAAAAAAACATAAAACCACGGCAAAATTAAATGTACACCTCAACTCTCCTGTTTCCACCAGAAATGTCCATCGGGAGTTCCACTGATGGTTTGGGCTGCCATATCATGGCATTCCCTTGACCCAATACTTGTGCTAGATGGGCGCGTCACTGCCAAGGACTACCGAACCATTCTGGAGGACCATGTGCATCCAATGGTTCAACATTGTATCCTGAATGCAGTGCACCAATACACACAGCAAGATTGGTGAAAGATTGGTTTGATGAACATGAAAGTGAAGTTGAACATCTCCCATGGCCTGCACAGTCACCAGATCTGAATATTATTGAGACACTTTGGAGTGTTTTGGAGGAGCGAGTCAGGAAACGTTTTCCTCCACCAGCATCACGTAGTGACCTGGCCATTATCCTGCAAGAAGAATGGCTTAAAATCCCTCTGACCACTGTCCAGGACTTGTATATGTCATTCCCAAGACGAATTGACACTGTATTGGCCGCAAAAGGAGGCCCTACACCATACTAATAAATTTTTGTGGTCTAAAACCAGGTGTTTCAGTTTCATTGTCTAACACCTGTATATATATATATATATATATATATATATATATATATATATATATATATATATATATATATAAAATCATCTAAAAGGAAATCACATATCCTCAGAATGTACTCACGTTTCCACTCTTCAATGTCCAGCTCTCTACTTTCAAAGCTCTGGTCATAGGGCTCTGCCTCTGGTTCATCATCTGGATCATGGTACTGAGCAAAGTATTGGTGGGCCAATGCCTCTGCTGCGGTTATTCGCTTGTCTGTATCTAGAACCAGCATTTTCTCAAGGAGGTCAACAGCTGTAGCAAGCAAAGAAACACCAACCAATCAACATTTCAGCTACTCCTGTAAGAATCATCTGATCATTTTACAAGTAACATATTACTATAAAAATGACTTAAGATGAATGTGCAGTTCTAAAAATGCCACACTGAGTAAAATCAACATATTACAGTTCTGTACACATCACAGTACTGACACCTCATGCAAATATTCTCTATGTACAGTGGTCCTATATTTTACATGTACATACACACAAATATTATATATATCTATATGGTAGTTGTCCTGCTACAAAACCCATGTTCTCAATATTCAGCTCACTGACAGATGTCTTGAAGTTTTCCTTTAGAATTTGCTGGTATATTTCAGAATTCAATGTTCCCTCAATGATGGCTCGTTATCCTGGCACAGATGCAGCTGAACAGGTCCAAAACATGATACTACCACCACCATGTTTCACAGAAGGGATGAAGTTTGAATGCAGCTTTTTCCTTTCTCCAGACACAACACTTTACATTTAAACCAAAAAAATCTTTGATCACACCTGTCTGCAAAATACTGTTCTGAAATGTTTTGGCTTGTCCATGTGAGCTTTAGCATGCTGCACACAGGCAGCAATGTTCTATTTATTGAACAGCGGCTTTCTCCTTGCAAACCTGCCATGCACACCATTGTTGTTCAAAGTTCTCCTGATGGTAGACTTACAAATATTAACATTAGCCAAGGGGAGAAAGGCCCCTAGTTGCTTAGATGTTACTTTGTGTTGTTTTGTGATTTCACACACACACACACACACACATTACTTTCGGTGTGATCTTTGTTTGTAGACCACTCCTGGGGAGAGTAATTAATGGTCTTGGATTTCCTCCATTTGTGCACATTATGGCTGTGTCTGACTGGATTTGTGAAGTCCAAACTTTTCAGATGGTTTTGTAAATTTTTCCTGGTGAGCATCAACAAAAGGTACCCAGAAATCTGCTTTTTTGTGCCATGATACATTTCCACAAATGTGTTTTGAGGATCAGACATTGATAGATACCTGTTCTTTAAATAAAACTGGCAGCCCACTCACAACTAATTGTCATCCCATTGATTGAAAACACATCTAATTTCACCTTTAAATGATCTGCTAATCCCAAAGGTTAACATGCTTTTGCCACTCAGATCTGTAATTTTGGATGATTTTCCTCAAAAATGACCAAGTTTAATATTTTTGTCTTATTTAATTGGTTTGGCTCTCTATCTTTTTTGTTCAAAACAAGTTTGGTAAATGCTATAAAAGGATATGTGAGACACTGTTACATGTGACATAACATTTGTTTCGCTTACCTTGAGGATTTGCCCCAATAAATACATCAGCAAAATTCCTTTTAGGCATGTGTGGCAGGGAATTAATGTAATTCCTGGCCTGTATAGAGAAATGGGAAGTTTGTAAGCCAAACAGACTTTGAAGGATGAGTCGTAATCATCGGATTTACACAAAGACAATCCTTTTCAAGGTATTTAAAACTTCCACTAGGATTTTCCAAATTGATTAAACAGCACACAAAGCTTGTATTAAGTATAAGAGAATTTACAAATAGAGTTAAGAAGATAAAAGGAGACCAGGATAACCAACAAGGCTCAGACAAATTATCTTGCTTCTAAGCAAACAATTTAAAAAAAAAAATCTTGTTTAGGTGCAAGTTTCAATATTACATGAAATACATAAGTTCTAAAAGGCAGTCTCAATCACTAGAAATGCTGTTAATATAAACTTAAGATACATTTCATTGCATGTTGCGAACTGGAAAGCAGCTTGTTAGTACAGTGCTGCACAATTAATGCAACAAATTCTGCAAAAGGCAACAGGGCTCAAGCAGTTTTCAACACATAATTAGTCACAAAAAAGTGTTCAGATTCAGAGCAAGACCACTCACAGACAGAATAAAGAAAACACACACTGCCCCACATATCACATGAAATATTTTATGAGACTTAGATTAATATCTCCCAATAGCTATTATTTCAATAATATGTTCCCTTATAATCCTACTTTCCTTTCAGCTCAAATATAGTCAACACAAAAAACCTGTTTGTGCTGGAGCCATGAATCTGAGGTCTTTAATAAGCTTGGATAGTCTCCAAGTTGTAGAGATCTTGCTAGAATAAAATAATTGGTTTAATTATTTAAAAAAAAGATATATATCATCAGACAGAAGCATAGACATGACATTTACTTCAGAAGTGCAAAACTCTGCAAAGACAGCAGGCTAATCGAAAAGCAATTATTACACTTTTAAATGTATGTACCTGCATTGGCAAATGTACACATGAAAATAATTGGATGTACCACTTGTGAAATAAAAAAAAAAAAAAAAAAAGCAAATGATTGCTTAAAATATGATGGATATTCTTTTTGTAGATGAACTACATTTGAGGGAAAAGGAAAACTGTACACAGCTTTAAATTTTGGAGCAACACACTGCTTACATATGGTATAAACTGACAAAGACAGTATTTTTTGTACTTTAAAGTCTTTAAAATCTGGGCCCATTTATTAACAGAAACCTAAGACTGTAGATAATTGTGGCATGTCATGACTGAGGTATTGTATGTGAAGGTCTGGGCCACAGAAAGCTCACCTCATGGCTAGGCATCCTGCTTATTAGTGAGGCAGGGGGGGTTCCTGTCAGCCGCATAATCTGCTGTAGCTGGTTTATGTCTTTCAGGGCCAGGTCAAGGGCTTATAGCAGACATGTTTACTGATTCATTACAAATTACCAGCTTTATTTGTTCATTATTAAGGCAAGGGAGAGGAAGAAAGAGAGAAAGAGAGAAAATATGAGAAGGAAAACCTAACACAGAGGTTTGGCGTGCAACGTGTGAACACAGGACTGTCAAGAATGCTTGAGATAGACATGCAGTTGAAATTGTGCATTATTATTAGTCCCAAAGAAAACCAACTAGCACCAGCAAATAAAAAAAAAACTAAAAATTTTTATTTAACCCCTTAAAACACCAAGATTATTATTCCACCATTAATGTAAAGACAATATTTATATACCCTAATTATAAAATCATTACAATCTAATACAGCAACTACTAATTATATGGTAAATTCTGTATTAATGATAAAGACAATTAGATGTGGGCATAAAAATCTTGAAATTTAAGTGATAAAACTGAGCACCTTTATATGCCCATATACTGAAATTACATATTCCAATAAACTGAAAATTGGCAAGACATTTTACCCAATAATAAACAGTATGATTTACACACAACCTCCTTCATTTTCCCATTAAGACAATTTACAACAACGGCACGCAGGGTCATTGTCAAATCACTGCTTGTGAATTATTCAATTAAAAAAATTATTCGAGTGTTCATATCGCTTCCTTGTGATGATTTTTCTGCCTGCTGAATCTGAGGGAATGAATGACCAAGTTACAAGCCAAGACCATCTATAACAGCAAAAAACCAATTGCTAAATGTAGAGGTTTTGAAATCTGAAACCAGTGCAGGAAAGGAGAACACCACCTCAGGTTCCTGTGATTATGAATTTCATACAAGCCAGTAGGTAAATCTGGATAGGAAAATATAGAAGGCTATGTGCAGCAACACACTTGATTATGCAACAGTGTAAAAGCATGCTGCAGGAAGAGGCCAATTTTTGGCAAGATCCCAAAATGCACAAGTCAGGAAGAACACTGTGCCAGCTGATCTCGCAAAGCACAAAAGAAAATATTTTCCAAACATTACACTCACAGACTCTGAGGAGATTTTCATCAACAGCTCCGATCCTGGAGTTCCAACGAGCAGCATTATAAGTTTCAGCTGGTCAATGTCTACCATTGGAACATAAAGGAAAAACGGGAGCAAGGCAGGGTCTGTGGCAACAGCACAGAGAACTAAAGACTCCATCACAATGCAGCTGGCATCACAGGCACGGCATTACCTAGAACAGGATTTCACTGGCTTAGCCTTGAACTCAATGTTTTTGTCAGTAGGAAATACTGTATATCAGTTTAGACATTTTCTTTCCAGGAATAAAAGACTGCATTGTCACCAAGGCCAATTATTTTAGATATAATTTATAATTTTTAGAATTTACATATAATTAACTGAGAAGGGTTTTTTCCTTTTAACCTAAAAAAGTGTGTGTGTATATATTTTTATTCTATAGTCTACCTGTTTCTCTGTATTCTTTCTTACACAGCAGGGCTGCTAAAGTTTTGAAAGCCCTCAGAGTCACTAATTGACTGAGAATAGTCCATTAACCAAAAATATCCAGCCAAGGAGGGTCCTCTGTCCACTTATGAAGGACTAGAAGTTGACCAACACAAATTGTAACAACAGATGAGCTACTGTCTCTGACTTTACATCTACTAGGTGGACCAAAGGGGCAGGTTTGTCTAACAGTGTGGACAGTGAAGGGACACTGTAAAAACTCTAGCAGACCAGCTAAAATGGACAATGAATGTAGATACATGGTAGGTGTTCCTAATCCAAAAATATTTTTGGAGATGAATTGAGTATATAAAGAGTAATAATGCAATAAATTGTGCAGAAATGATTTGTAGATATTATGTAAAGAAAATCAATAAAGCTTGTAACCAGTGGCACAAAAACCTTGGCAATTGACAGTACTGTATAAAATACACACACACACACACACATACATCTCATCTATCTATCTATCTGAGATACTTGTATAAACACCTAATTCAAAACTCCTTGCAGGAGTCAAGTTCAATACTTTATATTTAGTAGTAGCATCTTTGTCCATATTGTGCCGCCATCATATATATATTATATATATTATATTATATATATATATATATATATATATATATATATATATATATATATATATATATATATATTTATAAATATCTTAAGTTAACTTAAAATAATTTATAATATTACTTGAAGACAAAACAAATCCAGCAATAACATTCAAGCATCTGAATATCTGATCATGTTATTATATAATCACTAAATCCATATTCTGTGCACAGGCATGGTCACATACAGTGTCTTTTGGCAAGATCCATGGAAAGCCCTGAAAGACTTCTGCGGTAAAAATAGAAGAGGCCTCATACTTCCAGAATAAAAAACTTGCCCAGAGCGAAAAACAAGTCTAGGGATGTAGCACAGGTGTGTTCTACACAGTGGAAAGGTAACAGAACAGTTTGGTGCCAGTGGCATTAATAAGAACCAGGCAGATGTGTCTCTTGTCACACATGTAAATCTGTGCAACAAAATATGCAATGCTGGAATGGAAAAAAGAAGCATTAATCATAAGGTTGCAGTCAGAGTAAGTGAGTGAGTGAGTGTGTGAGTGTGTGAGAGAGAGAGAGAGAAAGACAAGAGTTGGGAAGGGGCAGAGAGGGGCAAAGCATTCCACAGAAGGCTGCTTGTAGCATTCTCAGAAGTGTGGATCACATTTCCTTATTAGCACTTCATTGTGGTGAAGCTAGAATAGGAGAGAAGGGGAAAAGCACAGCATAATAAACATGCACGCAGCATGAAAGTGTGGGAGAAGAGCACTTAAATATGTTAAAAGTTATTCTGATTTTGTGTCAAAATTCATGGCAGCCTGCATATAAATTTCACAGTTTGTGTTCATCTGTCTATACTAAAGTTAAAAACTCTATGACAATGATTGTATGTGCACAGCAATGCTGACTGAAGGATACGGTCAGTGCCAGGAAACAGCGTCCTCCCTGTCAGAAGCTCAGCCATAATGCAACCAACAGACCAAATGTCCACTGTAAAGTAACATCAGAAAATAAAGCATCAGAAACAGTAAAGCAACAGTTTTTGTAACCAAAAAGAATTTACATTATTTTTATAACAGGTGTAATTGGTCAGTCAATTTGCTTTTGGCAAAATTATAATATATATGTTTACATAATAACATAAATAACCATCTGTCTGCACTTCTAGGTATCAGTAGGTCAAAGAGATGTGGCATAAACATATGCATTAGGTAGAAACACAGGAGCAGCTGTGTGTGTGCGCGCCTCAGAGAGAAAGAGAGAACAGGTGAGGAATGAGGGGTATGTGTTATGAGACATACAAATCTTAACACAAAAAATATATATATAATCTAATGTCTGAACTTGAATACTTCACTCTGTAAAAAAAAAAAAAGTGAATTACAAAAAAGAAGGTTTTGGCCAAATTTGATTAATTGGCAATAAATAAATAAATTCATGTTTAAAATATTTAAGTTTCCAAAAGCAAATCATATTCCTTAACACTGACAGCACTAATTTTAAATTGCACATCAAACCATACACAATTTGATATTCCATCAATGCCAATGATGTTCACCCAAACATATCAATACAGCTGTACAAAAATAAAGTTAAACTTTATGTTGTCATGGTTCTAACTCAAGACCAGTTATCATTAGCAGCAAAAAAAACTGACCTCCTATTCAACAAAAATAATAGTAATAAATTAAAATTTAATATATTAAACCCTGGAATAAACCTTGTCTGATACAATTCTTCCTTTGAAGTTTTAAAGATTTTGTGTTTTGAATAATGTAAATGATAATCTACATTTAGATATTTGCAAACTCTTGCATAAAAATATTAAATAATAATATATTTATAATTCAACAAAAAAATGTTTGTGCAAAATTAGCTATACAAACATGATCAGTCTGATACAAAGAAAATACATTACACAGATACATTAATTCAGAATCACTAGCCTGAGAACTGTACTTTATATTCAAAACACCAAATACTACTATACCTGTCATGTTGTAGTGCATCCAGTTGAGCATGATCTCTGGAGCACGGTACCACCTGGTGGCCACATATCCCGTCATCTCATCGTCTGTATGCCGTGCAAGACCAAAATCAAGGATCTAAGAGATCCAACAGCATACAGCATTACTTGACAATAGTTTATAGAGAATAAATTACAAGTAAAAAAAATCCAATTTAACACAAGAAAAAAGTAAATCTTATTAAATATAATGACTGGCATTATCCATCATTTCCATAAACAAACATATCAAATTGCTCATTTCACTTCATCTGAAAAGCTATTTTGATAGCTTTTCATGACCCCTATTGGAGAGATGTTCCCAGGTCACATGTCTCGGGGCAGGGGGGAAAAACTATAATAAAACTATAATTAATTGGCTTACCTTAAGTTCACAATCTTCATTCACAGCTAAATTACTGGGCTTAAGGTCCTGGAAAAAAAGTAATAATAATCCAGTATGAGTACATTACTTGAAAGTTTTAAAAACAAATATATTTTTAATTCATGTTAAAGCTACACTACACAAATATATAGCCACAGAGGGCATGTCCACTTAAGTAGACTCTAATCTGCCAAAAAATAAACCAAACAAAGTAGAAAAGCAGAAAGATTTCCTGGCATTAACCACTGTGAACACTCACTCTGTGAATGATGTCTGCTGAATGGATATACTGAAAATCAAAAAAAGAAAAGAAACATAAAACAATATAAAGAATAATTAGATTTGAACACAAGCCAAAACTAGATATTCAACTCAATTGTGGGACATGCATATTCTGAGGTTAGAATTGCCTACTGACCACGATGTAGACACTAAGAATAAAAAGGTATGGTAGAGGTACATTGTTGGTCACTAAATGTACAAACTGTAAATGTACATTTAAAGGCACAGCAGAGGTGTTAAAGTCCAGTTGTGTCACCTAAAGGTACATTACAATCTCTTTTCAAAAATGAGAGGAGAATATTTGTTAACTTTCATTATAGAACTGTGTAATATAAAATAACATATGCCCTGGAGCTGAAATTGGTTGTATGAAATCGACTCAATTTTAAAATCTAAAATTATAGTAGAATAAGGTACAATCATGTTCCCTAATTAACGGTACGAATATGTATCCTTGATGGTACCACCACAGTGACAATTATTCTAACTGTGTATTGCTTTTTTTTTTATTTAAAAAATTCTGGACAATGAAATCTATATCCCTGATATTTAGGTAGAGAACACTGTTACTGATACTGAACTGGATTTATTGAATTGGGACACGCTTTACCTTGAGTCCTCGAAGAATCTGGTAGATAAGGAATTGCACGTGATCATCTGTTAGCTTCTGACACTTCACTATGTTATTGAGGTCTGCACCCATCAGATGAGTCACCAGATATCTGCCAATCACAGGACAAAACGGATATCAGGCTCTGGACTTTTCACCTTTCATCCCAGAGAACACTCTTGCACATTTATCTAAAACTATGTATTCCTTTCAACAGTTTCAGCAGGAGTGAAAGATACATAAAAGACTTCGTTTTGAAATTACGACCTGACCTTATTCGCCTACATTAAGTATCTTGACAATACCCAATGTTTTCCTGATGTGACGGAACAGTGTTCCTGCAGAAGTATGACTCAGCAGCTAAAACTGTCAGGACTACTGCCATGAACTCATACAAGCAGAGAACTTACAAAGGCTCTTACTATGAAAACACTTAATTATGATGCAGTGGGGAATGCAACATTAGACAAGTCATTCTGGACTAAGTTTGTTGTTTACAGACCCAAAGACAATGGCAAGTACAACACACTTGGAGTCAATGGTATTACACTGAACACAGCCTCTTTGTCACTAGAGAACAGCTTAAAATAATTCCAGCTTAACCCTGGAGAGCTTCTCTGTCCACACACACACGGTCTCCCTTTTCTGTAAACACATACATCAGGGACAATTAAAACACTTAACCCCACCCACTAATACATACAAAACACACCCATCTATGAAAACAAACATTACACACACAGCATGTATGCATACAAAAGGATTTAACAATGTCTATACAACCTAAAAAAATTGGGACAAGAAGATACAGTGTAATATGTCAAATAGCTCCCCTAATATTGAAATATATATGCCTTAAAATAATGACCCCTGCACCACAACAGTAAAAGATATCTAACAAAGAGCCATTTGGCATTCAGCCATATTTGCAGAACTTGAGAAAAAAAGCAAAATTCTGAAGTCCCAAAGTATGTTATGTGGGTAATATGGAGTCAGCTGAGATTCAAACCCAATAACAAACTCTCAGTGTCAGAGTAAATGGCGGCACGGTGGCTTGGTGGTTAGCACGTTCGCCTCCCAGCGCTGGGATCTTGGGTTCAAGTCCCATCTGGGTGGAGTTTCCATGTTCTCCCCGTGTCTGCGTGGGTTTCCTCCGGGGGCTCCGGTTTCCTCCCACAGTCCAAAAACATGGAGGGTAGGTGAATTGGCTTCTCTAATAACTGTCCTGGTGTGTGAATGAATGTCTGTATGTGTGAGCCCAGATATGGATTGGCGCTCTGTCCTGGGTTAAACCCTAGTGCCCGATGCAGTCCTCCAGGTGGACGGTCGTTTCTGGTTGAGAGTACGCTGTGCGCGTTTGGCTGCCGCTTCTCGCCAGTGTGTGTGAATTGAGCGTTCTGAGCAGTGTAGATTGTAAAGCGTCCTTGGGTGTCTAGAAAGGCGCTATATAAGTGTAACGATAATAATAATAATAAATCAGACATTTTAATGTCTGATTTATAAGTCTGTAATAAAAAATAATGTCTGATGTTTTATAAGTCTGTAATAGGGTTTTACAAAGATCATTATGCCAGAAGCACTGGCAGTTAGTAGCCACATTTGAATTAAACACAGTCACCCTTCAGGTAATCCAATTTAAACTATGTGAGACAACAAGCCATCACCAAGGGAGTAGTAAGTGAAAAGTTATGCTTTATGGCAGAAATCTGTGCTCAGATGCAGTTATAAAGAAATCATACTCTGGAGTGCCACCTAGTCAGTGTATAATGACATGATATGTACTGTTATTGATATTTACGGTTTCTTCCATATGAAGAAACTGACCGGATGCTCTGTATACGCAAACTCAGATCTTCCCTGCTTTATTTAGAAAATGGCTGCAAGAAAAGACAAAAAGTTCAAATGAGTCATCTACAAAATGGCCGAGTGTTTTCAGGTTACCATATAATAAACCAATAAGAATCTGAAAAAAATTCCAAACTTTGGCGTATTTATATAAAGTATGAATTCACATGCCAATCACAGACAGAATCACTCACATGTTATTTCCTTTGAAGTTCTTGCAAATGTGAGTTTAAAATCAGTCAAAATGAAGACATTGTGTGTGTCACACACAATCAACATTGTGTGTGTGTGTGTGTGTGTGTGTGTGTGTGTGTACTTAACTTTCCTCCCTTTTCAACTTCACAGACTGGCTGCTTTTGTGTGCCTGTGGCTTTGAATGTCTGACACATACACAGACATTTTTTGTTGCACATTAAAATAAAGCTTTACAACAGTTGCATCTTAGCTTCTGCTTTCTGTTCTATTGTGTGGTAAATGTTTGAGGGAGATTAGCCATGACAGTATGCTGTCAGAACTTGACCAGTTGTTAATTCTAGGTGGTGGTCACAAAATGAAATGTTTTAAAATATATATTTTATGCAGTGTTTTTTCCTTGAAAATTATTTGTGAAAGCATCACGTGTGTAATAATATTGTATTCCTCAAATATAATATTGTATTCCACAAACATTGACTGCTCTAAAGTTTAAAATACTAACATTAAAATACTTAGTCTAACTTAAAAAAAAAATGTCTGAACTTGGGGGGGAAAAAAAAAAAAGCTTCTTGGTCCCCCTGTATTTCAACGTGGAGGTACTATTTTACTAATTTCTTGTTTAAATAACTATTTTAAACATGCATAGGCATATACATGCTAAGGCACTTAAAGTATATATAGAAGGTTTCTTGTTTTCTCTGCCAAGCTCTTTTCTTATCCTAGCACAGACAAAGCCAGAGATCAGTTCAGGCCTTCATTTTTGGCTGGAGCAGGCAGCACACACTCCCACAGTGACACCGTAGCCCTTTCCTGACCTGCCTTCCCCAGTAACACTGATGACACAGGTCCAGCTGGGCGACTCAACCTCTCCTGTCACTTCTGAGTCTTTTCACATAGAGTACATGTGTTCAGACTGTGTGTGGCTGGCTTCATTCCCACTACCTAATTTCTGAACAAGACTGAGCATGCCCACATAAAAGACTCAACTTAACAACATTCTTTATACAGCTTGCTACTTAAGCTTTCTACAACACTTTCAGTAAACCTTTCTGACTAAACTAATGTTTGCTCCTGTGTTCAGAACATATTCTTATAATTTCAGGTTCTATTTTACTCTTAAAAGTCTTAGCACAAAAGCATTATTAGCATTTTTTTTTAAACGAGTTCATGCCATGCAGCTTGTAAATTGCTGAATAAATATAATGTTGTGGCTACCCAGATTTGTTTAGTTTCAGTAAAACTACATATATGACAAATGTCTATCTGCATTAAGCATATATATTTTTTGCTGTATAACGCTCACACCACGTTATTATTAATATTATTATTATTCCCTTTATTACTTTTAAACCTCATCAATGAATTCTCTTTGCTTTGGCTTTGACCAATATTAAGACTGGCAGGGCCAAAGCTGCACAGATGACTAAAGATTAGAGAGTAAGTTCTGTCAGTTCTAGGCCACACAACCACAGAAGCCCAGAATGACCTCGGCACATGTCCATATGGCAATCTGGAACAGCAACATTAGCTTGCAACTTGGCCCTACATGCCAAAGCACCTTCTCTTTAGAGTGTATGTCCACAATTAGAAAGAAAAAGTGTTTAGCAAAAATTTGCTATATTTTATTCATAATACATTAGTCATTTATTGTGTGATCCCATCCAATCTTTTAATAACAACACAGGTAACAGCTGCTTTCATAAGTGGCACATGAAGATGAGCTTCATAACAAGTATAGATCAGTATAGATACTGATTAAGGTATAAAACAGTTACTGATTCTCAGAGGAAGACTGAGAAATTTCACCTGTTTTATTAAAACTAGTAAACAGAAATAGGCACATGTACAGTCTTTATAATAAGTCCCTATATAATTAAGTCTAAAAATGCTGTGCCCCTACTAAGCATACAACAGGAAAAAGCTTGCATTGAATAATATTACATTAGCAGTTTAGGTCCTTCCAATCACCTAAAAGGCCTAAGCTAACACATGCTTCCTCCATTAAAGCTTGAACCTGTAATGGCTTCTTTTCCAATCACATCTGATGTGTGTGTGTGTGTGTCACTAGAAGATACATGACATTGCTCACCAAATCTCCAGTCAACTAAAGAAAACATTAGAGATTCATTGAACACACTAAGCAGATCATTTGTAATACCTTGAACCACTACTTTGAAAGATCATTCATTAACAAGGCATTCCATCACCTCTTACTTGAGTGTGCGCACATTTTGTATTTTTACAGTAAGGGTGTTAAAACAATTATTTGAATCCACTGTAACAATTATTTATGTGTAAACATAATACAATCAAATGATCAATTCAAACACTGAATCAATCATTTCCTCAAAATTCCAAGTACATACATACATCTTTAAATCACTCAAAGCCAAGTAAAATGAGAGATGGCTAAAAATCACTCACACATCATTGAACTCTTCGAGACTGGTGGCAGGTGTGAAAACATCCAGCAGACCTATTACCTGTTAAAGCAAAGAGCATGAAATGCTTTATGTCCCATTACTGCAATCTTTAAAACAGACAGTTTAAAAGGAAACATTTGATGCACAGTACTTTGAGAAAGTCAAATACTACTTTATTTTATTTCCTATCAAATTAAACAAATACAATGTCAGGAAATGGGAAAAATAAAATGCAATTTCAGTGCAGCATCAGGGTAAATTAATGAGGGCCGTGTTGCATAATCCTCATTTACACTGATGTGTATTCTCCACCATATACTGGGGTATTTCTTTTTTATCTCATGAAAGGTTTCTTGGGTTGAGCACCCAATCATGGTTTTTCCTGGTTGACTCAAATTTGCTTCTTATTGGAAATACTCTTTCTGTTGGTAAAAACAAGAGATTACTCCTGTTTTCTTGAAATAGTTTCTTAAATCTTGTCACAACACAAGGGTGTGAGAAGTGGAAGTACAGAAAAAAAGGGAACAAGTCGGAAGTAAAAAGTAAGATGTTTTACACGGTTCGGATAAGCATCTCAGAGTGTGCGAGTCATGGATACAAGACAACACTTACATTTTCATGTTTCATGTGTTTGAGAAGTCGTAATTCTCTGTATGTCCTTTTGGCGTGGATGATGGACTGGAAAGGCCTTGAGAGCTTTTTCACAGCAACCTTCAAACTTGTCTTCTCATCAAGTGCTGAGCTGCAAAATACATAAAAGCTATGACTTATTTTTTTACTCTCCTTCACAAATTCACCAACATAACATAACAGCCACCCATTTGCTTCAGTGATCCTTCATCCATGATCTTACTACATCTGTCATTATATTCCCAATACAGTGAGTTCAAATTTATGCATAGTTATTTTTAATAAAAATGACAAAGAACAAGGTCACAAATAGGTGTTAAACTACTATCTCAGCAAGTCATGCCTCATCCTGAATTTTGCCCTTTAAAATTTAATTTCATTTTTTTAAACAGCTTACATTCTTTTTTAAGAGATGTGCTTTCAGGTTTTTGTTTTTTTTTTGTTTTTGTTTTTTTTAAGACTCCCAAATGTGCATTTGCCTTTCCGCAAAATCCAAGTCAAACATTTTGTATTTAGTGATGTTGAGGTCTGGGGTGGCCAGTCTATTGTTCTGAGAATACCAGCAGCTATTTTGTCTTTTTCGTTGTTGTCTAAATTTTTTCTTCATTTATTGGTAGTTACACATTCAAGCTTCACCTGTTCCCTTCATTTTTCAACCAGTGACCTCATCTTTTTACTCATCTTTTACAGCTCTGGTCATGGCCTTATCTTCTCGCAGTAGCATGGACGCACCTGTGGTTGTTTTTCACAGAACCCCCTGTGGATTAGTTTTCAGTGAACCACCTGTGGATTTTTTTCAGATCTGAAGCAAATGTGAATCTTGGTTTTCTTCTCTCACTCTCTCTGTCTCTCTCTCAAAGCTAAAAGTACAGTTCATCTGAAAATATGTGCAATATTTGGTTGTGTATCAGGTCTTGCACGATTAGGACTATCATTTAATAAGATTTAAATTCTGTTTTTGGAAAGTCTTGTTTGATCTTCTGTTAATTTATGCAAGTGGATTATCTTTAACATCCTCAGAAAATGTCTTTCCCTTGATGACAATATTGACTGGAAATATTAAAAATATGAAGCATTTTCTCTGCCTTTAGCACATCATTGTTCTATGTTAACACACTATGCATATTATTTCATATGTATATGCAAATTATGAGATGGCTCTAAATTTGTGGCTGTAAATCTTTTCCTATTTTGTAGTTTACTTTAATTAGTGTCCCCATTTAGCAGGATAAATTCTATGTACATGCGAGTGTGGCTAATAAAGTGATAATGATTCTACATATATAGACCTGAATGGGCACGGATTAAAGCAGTCTTGGATCAGGTTCTCAACGGAAAACACACTGTTTAGATCATGTGACATCTAATTAAGCCTCAAATCATTGCATGACCCCTATAAACAAACTTCAGAGCTTAGAGGCCTTGGCTGGGTACGCCAAACCCAACCCAATCTGTTCTACACAGATCTAATTACACCCAGATAATGGCAGGTGATATGAGGGCCCACGAAATATAAGCCAGGAGACACAGTTGCCTAGCAATGTGCTCCTCACATTCTTCTTTGGTGCCCAAAATGCAATCTGTTTACCTGGAGAGCAGAGTCATTTAGTAAATGAGTTGTGGTGTTCAAACAACACATGCGCGTTTTCATTAAAGACACTTATCAGAAGTTATCAGTAAACATCACAGCGTAAGGTCAGCACCAGTGGCAAATGTATTCTATGAAAAGTGCTTTTAGGATCAGTTACATACTTCTAAATGCAACAAAACTACCCAAGCTAGGGAACAACTAGCAATGTGTCCAACCCGGTGTAGATCATTTTAAGAGACATCTAGTCAAGTCACAGAAACAAAAAGGAAGAAATAAGCAAATTTGGGAAGTGCAAATACAATCAGTAGTTTCATTTTTAAACATTAGAGTCAGCTGTATATCAAATTATAGAACCCAATACATTTTAATCACAACGCTATTGAAATACATAATGTGATATTTATCTGCAGTAGCCCTCTGTATGAAATGATCTGTTATGACTCAACAGTAAGCAACAGGATGACTTCATTCAAGAGACCAAAGCAGATGCCCTAAGCATGAGGAGACAGGACAATGAGATCATGACACAGTGCTTAGAAAAAGATTATTTGCGCAATACTACATGCTTTTAATATCTTCTTATAAACAGCAGTTTGCTTATAAACTGATCTTAAACATGAACAGTCTGACCACATTTAAAACTTCTGAATAATTCAATGACTTAGTAGTAAACAAGTTTATACAAGCTGAATTAGAGAAACACAGACTGGTGTGTCATTATCAAGAAGGTAATAAGAACAGAGACTCACAAAAATGTAAATACAGATATAATAAATGTAAAATATCCTTTTTTAGTGTCACGCATGTATATCACTACAACTTGTGTCTTTTTTAATAAATATGATTCTTGGAAAAACTTGATCCCAACTATAACAGAACTTCATCTCTGGCAGCAGGCCGTGTATTTTTAAACACAAAAATGTGTGAGGTAGCATTTAAAGATACTGTACTCTCCAGGAAACTGGTTCCTATAAACACTGAACAATTATGACTCTTCAGTTTTTTTAGAATATTGTATTTCACATCATTCAATTTACTTATTTAGAATTATTTAATTATGCAGAGATTTTTTAAATGTGTTCAGGCAGCTATTAATATGGTTAGAAATTGTTAAATGCTAGGACAGACAGAGAAAATAAGAAAAAAAGTTATTGTGATGACAAAGAAATAGTAATAGCTGCAGTCTCATAATATACAATCATTAAAGATTTCCCAAAGTCTTGATGTGAATAGGCAAAACATTTATTTTAACAATATCAATATATTTTGCCAAAGTATTCTTAACTGTCCTGTTTATAATCATAGTCTGTAGTAAAAACAATTTTCATTAAACTAAATTATTATGCTAACATGTCACTACAAACAAAAAAGGAAAAAGTGTGGTTACTGTCCTAGTTTACATGTAAAGATTTATTTACAGACAATCACAAAGTGTAACAGTAGAAAACCAATGAGGAGTCTATTTTTAGAAAGCCTTGGATGTGTAAAAGTACAGTAAGTTTTATTCGGCTTTCTTAGCGAAAACGAGTGCCTACCCTTTACAGAATAAACTTTTGCACATTTTAAATAGACAATAATGGTTTATAAATTATTATAAAAACAACTTCTGGACTTTTTTTTCCAGATCTAAAGCAGGAGCAAAACTTGGTTTCTCAAAGACAAATATAGCTACAACCTTTAAATATGTTGTTTTGTTTTTTGTGGTGAACCAAGTTTTACGTAATTTATCTCGTTTTCTGTCTACTAGTAAAGTTGAAACTCTTGTTGAACATTCTGTTCCTTTTCCTTATGTTAGTGGGTTCTTATATTTAATCTCAGAAATATATTTCTTCTTACTTTTGCATATTATATTGCATCTTTTGCATATTTATTTAGTATATTTATTATATACTGCAAATACACTGCTAATGCTTTATATGTATATTTTGAAACAGTCTTTGCAAAATTGTTAAGCCCTGCAAACTAACAGAAATTATGCATGGAAAATTTGGCACAATTAACATTCACCTAGAAAGTAAAATCACCACTGTCGTCCAAACGTGTGTTTTGGACGCTTTCGTGTGTTGCAATTATTCCAAAACAACAATATTTTAATAATATTTGTAAGTAAATGGTCTCTAGTCAACCGTTTTTAGCAAGGTTAGCAGACTAGCTACGGAGCTAGGTACAGGTTCGCACGTTTAACAGAAGATGGATTTATCTATTCGCAAAAATCCAATTCGAATAAGTTCCACGTTAAACGGTGCAGCACAATGTAACCGCTACAACATTTAAGGTGGAATGCAAATTCGAAAGAGAAGTTGGTGAACAAGGAGAGAACTGTGGGCACCAGAACATAACTGTCCAATTTAAGGTGGAGCAAACAACGGGCACTAGAATGTAACTTTAACAGCAATTAAGGTGGAACGGAATGTTCGAACGAGAAGGGGGCGAAAACGGACACAACTGTGTGCGCCAGAACTGCCTCGTTAAAAGTGGAATAAACTCTGTGCGCCAGAATGCAGCGTTAACTGCTGCACCGTTTAAGGTGGAACGGAAACTTGGACCAAGAAGCTGGCAAATAGGGAGTCAACTTCAGCGTCGTCACTCTGGGGCCTGTAAGAATGAATGGAGTGATCTTTCCGCCCTTGAGGAAATCGGAAAATGAGTCAAAGTACTTACCATACGGATCCATATGCGCCGGAGCCGACTGGAGATAAGCATTGGTACCGCAGAGGAACCTCCCAGATCGTTTTATTCACCTCCTGTCGGTAAAACGTGGGTCTTTCTTTCTGCGACATTCTTGCAGAGAGCAGTGAAGCCCCTTGGGCGACTGCACAAACTTCTGCTTTGCTCAGTTTCCTCACTCTCCGTCAGCTTCCCTCCTCAGCTCCGTGCAGGAGAAACGAACCGCAGAAATGTGGCGGAAAAACAGCCGAGAATTAGAGAAGACCGGCGAGGAAAAGTCAGCCTCCTCCTTCAGATTTCAAGACAGTCCTGCGGCTCCAGAGTTCTGAAGTTCAGCACTTCGGGAATAGTTCGGCTCCAATTTTCTTTCTCTCTTTCTCGCTCTCTCTCTCTACTAAGCTGTTTCCCGGCGCGCTGCCATCAAATCTCGCGAGGATACACCCAACACTTTGATACTTCTACGTAGGTAATATTACTGTTTTTTTAAAATAGATAAATAACTTCCATAAATAAAACAAATTGTCTAATCATTTTTAAAATTAGACTATAAATACTTGAAAGGAGTATGTAAACCATTTTATAGTATCATAGAATTAATCAGTCCACTTGCCATATATATATGATGCTTGGAATTAGTGTGTAATGTCATCTGTCACAAAGAAACTTTAATAAACAATGAGAGGAAAATTGGGCTTATAATTAAATATTAATAAAATTGTTTTATAACAGGATTTTGTCATAGCCCTCAAATCAAATCATCAATGCAATACTCTCCCTGAATCAGAAACATAACCAGTACCATTGCTCAACCACCTGGTTTTAGTTTTATTCCAATTAAACACTCCAAACGCAATAACAAATACTTTATATAACAGTTTAAGTTATTTAAAGAAGGAAAACGAAATATCTTTTACACACAAGAAACAATAAATATTTAAAAAGTAAAATAAAATGTCATCCTGCAGTGCTGACACTGAAATGAATACATGGCTGTTCAAAGGCAGTTGGATGAACACTCAGGCACACTGTACACACAGTATATGACTATTTGAATATAATAAAATAATATTGAAATGGAAAAACTAATTAAATCTTGCTGATTCAAACAGAACATAAAGCAATGCCATTCAATGTGTCATGTGAAAATCAGATTTTTAAAAAATTAAAATGTCTGTGGTGTAGATATTGTGGTGGAGATACCAATGGTCTGTTTTCATGGAAATATAAAGGATATAACAAGACCAAGTTAAACACATTGCTTTGGCTGTTTATGTAATACATTTCACCATTTGTCATCAATTCTTAAAATGCCCAGGAAACTGATGACAACTTGATTTCCACTGTTTTCTAGTGCAAGAGATTAATCTCAAATGGAAAATCTAAGCGTACACATCTATGTACCACATGTGCCACATGGACTGTTCTTCTGAAACATATCTATCTTAGACTGGTTTGACTCTTCCCTGTGTCTCAAACACTGGGATGGCATCATGTGATGTTATGTTTCGCCCAATCAGCAGCTCTTGCTGGCACTTGCTGGTTAGAAAGCCTAGTTCATCTCCATCTCCATGCCAGCAGATGACTTCAGAGGAACAGAGTCAAAGCCATCCGATGTTCTCTGCAAAAGAGACAAAATGGCTTTTACGTTTATAACAGTGAAGCAATATTTTAAACAAATATTATTATTTAACTTTAATTTCATTATCCAAGAACATACTTTTATTTTCAACTATGGCCAAACAAGCAGCAGAAGCTACTTAAGCTGATAACACTACTGCACCTTCATATTTACCAGTTAGAAATAATAACCATAAGTCTTCACATCATAAAATCAAAACGTTTTCTAGCATCCCTGTGTGATTCTAGTAGTATGTTAAGGTTAAGATAATGGTGATTCACATCAGAATTTGCCCTTCTTGACAAAATATGAAGACCTGAACACATTCTGTGTGTGTTTATAAGATTGTAACAAAAAAATACACATATTAATTTACATCTGGTGCACCAGCTACCATGGTTTTGCATTTATAATGACTTTCAAATTTCTCTTCAGAATCAAAATATTCTGTATCTGGCCATGTATCTCTGCTCACCTCTCTGGAAAAAGACTTAATCTTGGTGAAGAAGGATTTCTTAGTGAGGTAGATGAGATCATCTTCTGCATCCTCCCCCTCCATAATAGCACAGCTGTCAGCAGCTGGCAGGTCACACTCTTTTTCCCCACCATTCATCATCAGCTTTGAGTACTTATACTCCAGCCTGGAGAAAGGATTTGTAAAATTACAAACTACATTATTCCAACATCATCACACAAATAAGTCACACTGGGCCAGGTTCCCAGCCAAAGATCTAGCCCAGTGTTGCACTAAATTAAAATAATACTCGTGATTCCCCTTTGATTTTTTTTTTTTTTTGGTCTTGGCTTAAGTGTTTTGTATCGGATAAATATAAGCAGAAGCAGATACTATTCAGCAAATTAAGTGAGTGCTGGATCAAATTTTAGACACAAAATCAGACCCAGACTGATAAAAAATCTATTCTAAATTAGAGCAAACTTATTTTGTCCGCTCTGTAGTTTGTTCTAGCAGCACGGGGTAGTGTCGCAATCACACAGCTCAAGGATCCTGGGGACTGTCTGTGAGAAGTTTGGTGCGTTCTCCCCATGTCCACATGGGTTTCCTCTGTGTGCTCTGGTTTCCTCCCACAGTCCAAAAACACACATTGGTAGGAGGATTGGCGACTCTAAAGCCTCCATAGGAGTGAGTGAATATGTGAGTGTGTGTTGCCCTGTAAAAGACTGGCACCCTCTCTTGGGTGTGTTCCTGCCTTGCGCCCAGTGATTCTGGGTAGGCTCCGGACTCACTGCTATTCTGAACAGTACAAGCGGTTATAGACAATGAATGAATGATGAATGTATTTTGTTTCGTGGGGTAGACTTTCATGTTATAATTTTCTTAGTATTGGTAACTTTTAATGGATTTAAAGTGTTATCTTATTTTCAAAGAAAAAATATTGCTGTATTAATCTGTATTCTGTATAATATTGTATAATTTACTTTCCTGCACTAATACGGTATTAAAATGGAGCAGTGACACATTCACAGTTGAACAGTTTACTGTCTCTCTCACTGACAAAATGAAGCAATGGGGGACATGTTAAATCACATAGTCAGAATGGAGAAGTTAACCATCTACTATACACATGACAAACAACTGCTGGTGCCAGACTACAATATTCCAAATGTAGCTGCTGGTTTTAACTCAAACAAGGATGGAGAAACTAGGATGGGGTCTAATATGGATGCAGACACTCACTTGCGTGTTCGTTTCCAGAAATAGCAACTAATAGTGATAAGCAGAATGGCTGCTACTGTTCCAATGGACACACCAAATTTCAGCCAGAAGTCCATAGTAACACAAGCACTGACTCGAGGAGCTGGCAGAGAAACTCCACCCGTACATCGTAGAGGTTGCTGCCACACATAGGTAGTCCTCTGGACACACAAATACAGACCATGCACATATATCTCTTATATAGTATTCATAAATTTTATAAGAATATGTAATTAAAAAATAATAAACAGATTTAATATGGCACTGCTATATATAGTGCATATTTTGGAGGAAAGACTTACCTGAATTCCCTCAATACACGCACTCACGATTTCTTTATAGTTCCTCTCAGAACAAAGAGGACATGCATGCTGTGAGCGCCACAGAAAGTGAAAAGAGCATCCATCACATGTGCCTTCTGAGCATTTGCTGCAAAGAGAAGAACAACAGAAATAATTACTAATATTTCTAAAGGGTGCTGTAATTCCAATACTGACAGTAAAGTAAATATTTATGAACATATCATGAACTGCATTTCCTAACTTTTCCAGAAGGTGTCATCCTACACACTACAACATCTGTATTCAACAGATCATTTAACATAGATTTATTTCTACACATTTACAACTGCAAGTACTGTTTTATCACTACTATTGCACCTTTATAAGCTGTAATTATATCAACTCACAAATTCATTATAACTTACATTTGTAACATAACACTACACTATACCTTGGTACGGAGACTTGGTTCATGGTTGTCTCTTTGGGATCACACCTGAGTCTGATGGAAGCTGATCTTCCATTTTTACATGCCTGTGTTGTTTCCTTTGCTCTGATGATATGAAAGATGGATAACAACTTTTCAAAAAGCAACATGACACAGGTTGGGTACAGTTCATTAAGCCTGGTTAGAATGCCATTCTGACAATGTTTCAGATCTTACCTATAGTAGAAAATAACATCAGGCAAGTCAGATTCTGCAGGGAAAGTATTCTCAGATGAGATGTGATCCAGTGTAGAGTCTGTGGTTACACCTATGATAAAAATTAAAATATAGTTTTGGATGTTATTATCTAATATTGTTCAGTCTTAAACAATTATAGTTTTACCTAAATGATCAATTTAACTGATTTAACTCACCAATCAGTGAACTTCCAATTATAAAGGGTTGTGAGGACACCACGCTTTCACTTCTGACCTCTGAGGGTACTATGATGGACTGGCAGACATAACCGTTCACTTCCTTCCTGCTGTCTGTCACATTGTCAACACAGGAGGCTAAAGCATGACCCTAGAAAAACACACACACAGGTGCAGAGAGTAGCCTAATTATATTATTTGTCCCACCTTGGCCACCCCAGTCTAACTGTTCTGAATTCATCTGTGTTAAAAATACTTTGAAAAATGAAATAGGTCAATAATACAACAGAGATACAAAGCTTTCTTCTGACAGTGACAATATATATATATATATATATATATATATATATATATATATATATATATATATATATATATATATATATATATATATACCCACATATATAATGACAATATCCCTATTACCTCTTTCCCACACAGGCCCACACTGAACAAATGGATGTAGCGGAGGCCTTTACTGGTGAAGCGAGGGCTGCTCTGGAAGTGAGTGACATTGGCAAGAGGAGAAAAATCATACTGCAGGGTCTCTCCTTTATACGCCACAGCCAGAGTGCAGTCACTCACACAAGCGGAGTGGGCCTAAAAACAGGGTGCAGAATAATGTTTACATTTCAATGTATTCCTGTAATAGCAAAGGTCCATATTTGAATTCAAATGTTGATTCCTTACACTCATAACTATGTAGCATTTATTTCTTTAGTAGAAGTCACAGAAGTATGTAGTTTTAAACCTGAATGGTAATTTAATGACTGCTATGAGACGCAAGATTAAAACAGTATTAAAATCACTGGCTACATGTTATACAATATGCCTTGTAAGTATTATGTCACAATTTGGTATCTGTTAAGATGCCATCTTTAACACCAAATTTTAAATGATGATAGCAACTATACAGAATTGTGCATCCAAACATGGACATTAAGAGTTTAAAGGGGTTTAGCTTAGTTAAGTCCTGAGCCATGCTTACTTTATTGCTGCTAGTATTGGGTCCACATGAAACGCAGGCCTCCTCTCCCAGAGGCTGCTCAGGCTTAATGAAACTGTTTGGTGGACAGCTCTTGCATTTGCCTGTGCCCTTTATCATGTAGTGTCCAAAAGGGCAGGGCACACAAGCTGAGTCTTCATGGGAAGTGTCCAGGGCACACTGTCGACACTCAGAGGCAACCCCACCAATCACATTAGTGATGTGAATAGAGTAGATTTTAGCAAAGTCTGAGCTGTACTGCCTTTCCTATAATGAAAACAGACAAATGTACATTATGAAGCACAGGGATTAGTTGTTATAGTACCAGTTGGTTAAACTATTTACAATTGCCTTTAGCAGGCATTTTCTTGGCCTTTTCAGTTTTAAAGTGACTTTCTGTTAGTGTCAGTTTTAATTATTAACACACAAAAAACAGTAAGCTACAGAAAGCTTACTCACTGTGTTATAGGCATCGGTGCGCTGAAATCCCCATGTAAAACTGACAGTGAAGTTACTTTTAATAAGGTAAGAGTAGGACTGTTTGCCATTTGTGCCACTCCAGTTCTCCACTACTGCATTGTTCCTCTCATTCAAGCCCTGAAACCAAAGTAAACACTTAAAGGCCTTGTGTCCAAACACTTCTCTTTCTCAGCAAGAATAAGATCTGCATAGATGATGAACGTCTAGTTGGGTAAGTACTTACCATATGAAATATTTTATAATGAATATGATTAGAATTCAATCATTCATTATTTTTTTTTTGTAACCACATCAACCTGTTGAAGTCCTGTTAGGTTGCGGTGGGTCCGGATCCACTGCGTGCAAAGCAAGAACACACCCTCGACGAGGTACTTGTCCATCACAGGGCACCACCCACTCACACAAATACTAAAGTTAAAATTTCAAGAACTCACCGTCATGAAGTAAAGTCTGCAGTCAGCTGTGCACTGGGTTTCAAAGACAAATGTGATTCTAGAGAATTCTGCCCTCTCACTATCTTTAACCACAGAGTACGGCAAGCTGTGAAAGTTGAAAAGATAAAGAAAGTTAAAATGTCTGAGTTCATGCCACTTTTGAGTTACATTCAAAAGAAATTAACTAGATACTACTTAAAAAAAATTAATAACACAGTCTGTGAAAGATAAATGTTGTTAATGAATGTTAGTTTTATTATTAGTAGGTGACAGATCTGGTTGTTTATTTCTGCTTGTTTTTTTACCTATAACCTGGAACAGTTAGTGTCAGCATCATGTAGTCTGAATCTAGATCTGCTGGTGTTGTGTAAATGTACTCTCCTGCTACCTCCCATCCTGGAATAACAAAAACATTTCAATATTCAATACTTAAAAAAGACTTAGTTACAGCTAAATTACATAGGCATGGAGGAATAGGATAAGCTTCAATACATGAAAAGTGTACAAAAAAAACATGGCATTACATCTGGGATTTTTCATTGTGCAAATTCTACTTATTTGCTTAGAGTTACTGCCTGCTACTACAAGGTCTTGCTGAAAAGCATTTACTCCAAAGAATTTAGAGAGAGCTACTATCAGGTCCAGATGAGCACCATAAGGTCATGTTTACCTGTGCTTCTCTGAGTGTCACTATACTCTCGGCTGTAGACAGAACTCTTCATGTTGCTAGGCATCCTGTTCCACCACTTATACTCGAACCCCACCACTGGCTCTGTACCGACAGGACATTCTGAACACACTGCAAAAAAAAAAAAAGATGCATGTTAACGTGTAGCATATCTGTGCAATCAGCACAGTTTCAAATAAATTCAGGGTAGAATGACCAAGATGAATTTGAATGTACACATCTGCTGTCCTTAGTGTCACCATCCTGCAAAAATGAATGATTTCACATACACTGCAAAAACCCCCACATTGTTGAAATATACAATGCATAGTGCAGAAAATAAATTATATTTACAATACAAAATAATTCATGTTTGCATTATTTCAGGTTTGTTGGGTCGTGGACTGTGTGCGTATTTTTTACTTGTTCCGTTGGAGTAAAATCCCTGAGGACAGGGTTGGCAGACAGAGGAGTTGTTGGGGAAGAAGCCAGGGTTGCAGGGTGGGCATGTTTGCATCTCTCCAGAGGCTGGAAGCGTCACTGCTCCTTCTGCATTCTCACTGCAGATTTTTGGCTCAATCCACTTATACATCATCTGCGTCTACAAAGAGAAACACAGAGATCTAAATATTTGAACTAATGAGACATCCAATAACTGCAGCAAGAATGTAGTAAAAATAAGGCCCTCAAGTTTTTTATATCGCAATCGCAATTTGCAAGAGTTCAATTCAAAAGAACTGCAATATTTATATTAGTCTACACCATAAACAATTCTGTCTTAACAATATATGCATTTTAAAAATAAATTAAAAAACAATGCTCCTAAATTCAATCTCTTTAGCAGTATAGATTTTATATTTTTATTCAGCACTTGTAAAATGTGACTAGAATGCATAGCAAAGCTTGTTATCTATGTAGGTGTTTTTTGATCAGTCATGAGAAGCCTTATGTGGAGTCAGTGTTAAACCAAGTAAACCAAAATTATTTAGTTTCCTGTCACTGTTTACACATGCAGTTTGCTTTCTGATGGCATGGCAGAAAGCAGCTGTTTGGTTAGCAGCCATAGGCACCAGTTTCTTTTCGTTTTTGTACCTGGCCTGTGGAGTCACATGGTGTATGAGTGTAGAAGTAATCGTTGGTAGTGCATGGTGGCCTCTGTTGACACTTTCCTGATCCGATCCCTGGAGCACCACGGACACAGAGGAAAGAGCCAGAGGCATTAGGGAAAAAAAGAAACCCACAGACATTAAGATCCAGTGATAGCACACAGTACTCCACTGGGCAAATTTGCTAAGTACACTGGGCTTAGTGCATGTAAGTGTGTGACCAATTTCCATATATAATACACATTCAAGATTACTTGCAAATGTCTTATCTATGCAGATATAACTGTCAGGGGAGTTGTAATAACTCCTGTTCTCTGTGACACTGACCAGACAACCAAAGTCTATGCTCTTGTCATGAATTTCCAGAATACTTTCTGTACAATAAAAAAACATAAATATTTACATTTAAATGCAAGTTTATGTAGAGATTTCATTCCAAGTAATTTGAACTTAACTTGGGTTCATTGTAAGTACGTTTTAATAAACTATGCATGATTATAGCAGTACTGTGTTTAAAAAAAACATACCTGAATATTTCTCTTTCTCACACTCCTGACAAGCAGTGGCTCCTTTGTTGGAGTAGGTATCAGCAGGGCATGGAGCACATCGGGCAGCCCCAGGTTCAGCACTATAGAAGCCAGGCTTACAGTGAAAACATTCAGATGTGTATGCAACCCCTGTGAAGAGCGATTTGTTGTGTGATTTTTGGGTTTCAGAACACTTATTTTGGACAATCAAAGTCAGTGAAATTCTAGTTACATTTCATGATTGATCACAGGATGAAAACAGTGTAATCTGATGAGATTTGTTTTTCCTCATAATGAAGCTGATGAAAGAATACAAACCCGAGATAGCAATGTTCTTCACCAGCACTGGCTTGACTGCATTGCCTGAAAGAGAGAACCCAGTGGTTCTCCAGTATAAAACATTATTCCCACTATTCAGCGGCACCTGGTCAGAGAACACAGGCCACAATTTGTATTAAAGCATAGTATGAAATAGTCCAAATTTTACATAGTGATTCAAAGTTTATTTTTCCTTAAAGACTAACAATAACCTTTGTGTGGTTCTTTAAAACAAAAATAAACAAATTTGATGATTATATTTCAATTACACTTACATTTCTTAATCTCTTAAATTCAACTGACAGTTAATGTATTCTCAAGTAGCCCTTGCTGCTTTCCAGGCTGCCATTGTATGTAAGAATATGTTCTTAAGTACTGATCTTTTGGTTTTCCTTACTTCTTCCAGCTCAGTAAGTCTTTATATATAACCACAGTCTTAATCACTTCAACATGAACAGACATGCAAAATTGTTGTAAGGTTTAATAGATGATCACATAATTGTATTTAGGGTCTATTACATCACATCTACAAGACAGTTAAAATAGTACAATTTCTAATTACAGATTTATGGGACACAAGATAATGGTATACATTTGAAAATAATGTTTACATATTATTTCAAACTGTCCTTTACAGGCCCCTTAAACCATGTTGCAGCTTCATATGTCCTCTACATACATAAAAGACGAACACACAAAGAAAAACTTACGTAGTGGGTGTCCCAATCACTTTCTGAGCTCTTCATCCAGCGGCTCTGGGAGTCAGTAGACTGGCACTGGTCATTTTGAACCTAATGAAATGAAGGAGTAGAGTGAACGGTTAAAAAGTAGAGTGAACGGTTTTTGTATTTGAGCCAAATTTGCCTGGTACCTTATTTTGTACTCATCGATTTATACAAAGGAAACTTAGTGTTTTTTCATCCTTGGAAGAAAGTTAAAAAAGCTGTATATGACAGCTTTACATTATATCCTACATTAACCTGAGCTGACAAGATATTATAATACTTACATAGAATTCAAAGAAAATGTTGGAATCAGGATAGAAGTACTGGAAGGAAACTGAGCCAGGCTTCTTTAGACTCACAGCATACGACAGTGTGGAGCTGCATTCATCTGTATTAGAGGCTATATAGTCACCCTTAGGGATCCATGTTGAACTGTTCAAGGACATAAACATTTAACATGCACATCACACAGTATAAAACAAGTTCTGCAAGTTACAGTTAGTAATGGGAATATTAAAATGTTGCAAATAATAATGAATATATATGAATAATACAAACTCAACAAAGACAGAGATGAGAACTCAAGAGAATACTAAACTAAATATCAGTGTACATCCTTTAATTCCATTTTGGAAAAAAGCATAAGTCTTTCATTCCCATTTCATCCAGTGTTTCACAGTTACATACTTGGTGCAGTTTGTGTAGGTGTTTCCTATATCCATGTTAATGCCATGGCTGATGAACCCAGTAGGCAGCGTGTCCCACTCATCAAAGGCCACACCTGTGCCCAGGGAATACGTCCCAGCTGCACACTTCTGACACTCTTGAGTCTTCATATCCAAGTATTCTCCCTGATTACAGGAAAATGCTGTCAAGAAAAGCAGGAACAGTAGTCAGTGTAATGTTCATTAAGGATACATGTAAATAAAATAATGAAACAAACAAGTGTTACAAACAAACAAGAAAAAAGTAACTTTTTCCTCGTAAGTCAAACAAATTACACTCAAAATCAGGTTATTAGGAAATGATGTCCTTGTTTTACATTTTTCCATTACTGTAATATGAGGTTGGAGTCGTTTTATTAATTAATGTACTTAAATAAATGTTTGTAATATTTCCATTTTTACATGAGTATTAATTAGTTATAAAACAAAATATATAATTTCCCAAAGACACTAGCATTCACAATCATATGTTTATGTTGGAACATACAGAATCTGTACATTTTATTTACTGCATGTACATGAAAGAAGACAAAAACTGTGTTATTAAGAAATGTATTGGATGTTACAAAATAGCAAACATTCTAATTTCTATCTGTTGCTATAACAATCTACAGTACCTTAAGAGGGTGTGTAATGTTTGTTTATTTGAGCTCGGGGTGTGTCTGTTGTCTTAGTATTTAGGAGCTGCTAAGCTATAAACAGGACATTTAATCAGCTAACATGGCCCTTTATGCTTGGGTCTTTCAAATCGGTTCACTGTGAACAAAAATAAACTTTTAATAAGCTTTTTTATTATATCAATTAAGAGCTAAAATATTACGACTCTGAAGAACATTTTGATCTTACTTTTAACATGCAAATGACCTTGTGCAACTGATTTGTATTCATTCATTCACTAACTCACTCACGCATGTTAAAGAATTGCTCAAAAAGAGTATGCTACTCAAAGCTTAGCATCAAAGAAATGCGTCCCTATTCCTTTTACTTATGCTGATTCTTTATGACTTCCACTTTTGTCCCTACACTTCCTTATAGTTCAGTAATATTTACTCACCTTACCATAGTATAAGTCATTTTAATATGTGTTAGTACGTATACACTCTTTTTACTTACTACACTGGGTTCCTTTAACGGGGTCAGGTAGGCCTGTGCAGGTATCAGGCTTGTTGGGTATTGCCACTCTCCATCGTGACCCCAGTACGTCACAGTCTGTGTACTCAAAGTGGTAATCTGACTAAGAAAACATACACACACATAAAGTCAGTTCATGAGACAATAGTAATGTGGTTAAATACTATACATGCACAGGTAGACATCAAGTATGCAACATTAATTTATCAGCTAGAACATACGCGGTACTTTGTCGTCAAGTTTAAACTGACTTCTGTTTCATTCCCCGAGTCAGATATAAATTTTAATCTTGTATCAGGCTAAAATAAACAATGATTCCATTCAACACTGAAACTATCAGCTGACTACAGAGAGTTAAAGTCACATTCATTCAGGTAAGAATATTAGTTTCCAAAATGTTGTCATAATTTTAAACGACATTCCATCACAAACTTATTTGTTGCTAAATGGCAGTCATTGGTGCCCATTTTCCAGCCGGCTAAACCCAGTGACATTAATACATCATTAAACATTTAATGTTTGCATGAATAAAGCCAATCCCCTTTTAAAATACAGGATCAATATTTACATAGTCATCTGCCACACCCACTGACAATCACCTCCATCTAGGATGTCTTTACATTCCTAGTGCCAGAAAGGTGCTTTTACTTTAGCAGGAATTATTTACTTGCCATGATGAGAAGGGAAAGGCAGATATGGCAAACTCTTGAACAAATAAACTGTTCTGTACCTCTTACAGAGCAATATTTGCACACAGTGACAGACTGACAAACATCATTATCCTAAAAATCTAAAGACTACCCCCATTTAAATAGTGTTCTTCATTGTTTTTGTCTTGTTGCCCACTCCTCAGGACATTTGCCCAAAGCTTAGTGTGACAACAAGTTAACTACAGAACTACCATCTGTCAAAACCTTACCGAATGCCTCCTATGGCCTCCCACTAGAAGTAAGTTAAATACACCCAAACCCACCCCCATGGGGCAGAAGTAGATTAATAGTTAACAAAATAAAAAGACCCAGGAAAAAAAACGTCGAACTCACAAACCATTTTCCATTAGTGCAGCTACATTAGTTGTGGGCATGATGAGATCAGACAGATAAGTAGGAAAGAAATTAAATATTTAGCTGTATCTAGCTGATAAAAGCAGCTCTCCCACTCATGATAATCCTGACATCCATATGAACATCATGAATTCAAGGGCACAGGCTAGAGTGACCTCTGTTTCTATGGTATCTCTTGGGGCTTGCAGCAATAGCTTTAGCTCTTATCCATTTGGAAACCTAGGCTGTCCATACAGCCTTTTATCTCAGGTCAAAAACAAGGCTTTCTGGCCTTCAAAGAATTATTGGATGAATAATATTTCACTTTAGCTTAATTGGACTCTGGAGGTGAGATAATACCTTCTATGTGGAGGACCTGAGGCATCCTAATCATTGAAACAAGGGGTTAATGGGGGATACAAACACTCACATATGGACTACATTTTGTTATTGTCAACTACAAAGTACACCTGTGTGGTATTTAAACTGATAAAATGACCAATGAGTGCAGAAACAGGAAGCTTTAATGTTCTGGCTGATTGTTGTACATTAGCCAAAGTGCACACACAAAAAAACATGTGGTAAACCCAATTAAGCTGTGCTTGGATTCACAGAAAATTCAAGTAAATGTCTCTTGATTTCAGGTGTTTATATTCAACTGCACATCCTTAGGTGTGTGTTTATGATACATGAGGATATCCACAGGGTTCCAGGTGAAGAAAACAATTAAGTTTTATTTCCCCTGAGAGCCCTAAGTCCAGATGTCACTTTCACACAGGTATCAGAGGAGACCGGTACTCTTATCTGCCTCTGATAAGACACTTAGGCCTTAACTTCTCAACAGTTTGAATAGCTTAACTCAACAATGCATGCATAAGGTACTATGTCCTGGGGGATATTCCACAAAGTAGGATTTCTTTGTTAGCCAGATAAGCCTAAAGTTGAGGATTTTTAAGAAGTTGTTCAATAAGAATATCTTATTATCTTCCTATCAGAAAGGCTTGACTTTGAGCTTAAGGTCTCGGACATCACAAGAGTAGGTTTAAAAGAAGCTATTTTGCAACAGTATTTATACACTACGTCAAACTCTTTTATTGTAAAACAATGACGAATATCATTTTTCTCTGTCATCCGTCTTTTAAAGAAATTTCACCTCATTTGAACCTTATACACATTCCGTTTTTTCCTTTTGCATCCTTTGTGGAATCATATGACTGGGCACTGAGTAAACACCATAGGTGAAATGACTCCACTTTGAAAAGTAAATACTCATACTTTCACCGTGTTCTTTCCAAAAGTCACTTTATACACACCATATCTATATATACACCTCTCCACCTGGGGGCTAATTAGTAGTTATTAGCCAACACCTGGTTGGCTCATCAATGCTTCTTCGATTTGAAATTTAAATAGGATTTGCCATTTTTAAATAAAAAAAAAAAAAAACAACAACAACAACAACACCTAAATTTATATATATTTGCTTTATTGCTGATTGTTATGTTAAATGTTTTAGGCATGCCTTTAATATATCTTTTAATGAGTCTTCTAGCATATTAAGAGTTTTTTTGGTTTTTTTTTTTTTTTTTTTTTTTTGCTATGTGAAAACATCCCCACATCCCCTAACAGAGAAATAGGCCTTACTTAAAAAAGGTTGTTAGCTAATGCAAAGGCATGGTCTTTATAAATTTCTTAAGTTTGACAAAGCAATACACTCCTAATTTAAATACAATTTTCATAAAAGCAAAGAGTAGTGTAGAGGCACTGTTTCTCTTCTCTGTATGTTGGCCACTTTGTTTGAGGCAACAGATGAGGCAGGGTCAGATTTTCTAAACCCTTCTTTTCTGTCAATATGAATGAGTTCTGCTCCAACAGCGAGCTATGAATCAATAATGTATGTAATTATGAAACAAAAAAGCATCTCGTTGAATATACAGCACATGTCCAGTTGTTAGTGAAAGACAGTGAAACCAGAAACCAGGACTGGACTGGAATTTAAATAAATACATGAACATATGCCACCGGTAGCCTACCTGGGTTCTCCACTGAAAAAACATCACCAAACAACACTTTTTAAAAAATTATACATATATATATATATACATATATATATATATATATATATATATATATATATATATATATATATATATATATATATATATATATATATATATATATATATATATATATATATAATTAATATATAATTTTTTTTTTCACTTTATTGCTCCAGATTAAAGACAGATATTAGCATTATTAGACGTTATCTTAACTCTCTTACCTCTTTGCAGCTGGGCAGCTCTCTGGACTCCAACGGACCTGCTAACAGCGCCAACAGCACCAACACACTGAGCGCAGACAAACTCCCGCCTGAAGATGAACTTTCCAGTAACATGGCTGTGAAAGCAGTTGAACAGTTTGTAAACTCTGAATTAACTCTGTGCGAGGGAGAAGCGTGCGCTAAAAGTCTGACAGCTGCTCTCTCACCTTCGAGCTTTATTCGCGCTTGAATCACTACTGAGTCGTTTGCCAACGAACCAATTCTTCGAATCGTCCCTTTATGTGAACTTAGGAAGGCGACTCTCATTAAAGCGGTGCCGTTTTGTTGTACACCAAGAAGTCTCCCACAACTTTCTTGCTGTGTTTGTTTCTTTGATTGTGCTCTTCGACTAAAAAAAATAGCTAGACTCCTGGAGTTTGTGTTCATCAGTAACTAGATGTTACCCAGGGGATTTGCTGAAAATTGAATTAGAAGCAACAACAAAAATGAACTAAACTAATTACGCTACAGGTTGAGAAGCCGTAAAGGAACTAATCGACTCTTATGTGAGATCTCAGCCGATTGATTTGATTCACTGAATAGAGTCAGAATGCCCGTCACCGGCCCGGAGCGCAAGATCCGCTCATTATGAAAATTGTCGGCATTGGTATAGTGTTCTGAAGCTAAATGCTCAAAACATGAGCAGCCAAGATATTAAAAGGTTACAAAAATGCTGTTCAGACCCGTGAAGCATGACAATGATGCTGAAACTGTAAATATAAAGCTAAAAATAATGACTGTAAATGTGTGTCAACCCTGTTGACTCTTAGATTTTTGTCTTGTATTTCAATCAAGATATGTCGCCTAAAAGCATGTCGCATAAAGATATGTGAACGTGTATTCTGGAGATATTCCAGGAAATACACATTATATATTTTGGAGATTAAAAATCTCGATAATCTTGTTTTGAAAAAACAACCAGTGGTGATGTTTACCATAAGAAACAGCGTGGAAGTGAGTTTTAAATATTCTGTCTTAGCATGTAGATATTCTTATTTTTCTGTGTGATTGCAATAGCTTATTGCGAAGTATCTGGTCAGGAATATGGGAGGTCAAATTTTCCAAAACAGTCAAGCAACACATCAAACTAGCATAAACAGAACAAATAAATGAAATGGAATCATAAATAAATAAATGTTTTATTTATGTAGTTATACCGCGACCCTGAAATGGATTAAACAGCAAAGATGATGATGATTTATGTAGTTATGCCTTTCTACATTTATTTATTTTGAGCTATGGCAGCTTTCATTCTCCATACAGGTCTTACTCTAGGTTTAAAACTAGTCTTAAAATGTGGTCGGTGGTATCAAAAAAATACCGTTGACACTATAACTCTAAATACTACTGTTATTATTAGAGTTAGCAGTCATTTAAAATGGCATTTCTCAGAATCTATTCCTTTCCT
The DNA here is from genome assembly GCF_029633855.1 of Hoplias malabaricus. Taxonomy (NCBI): domain Eukaryota; kingdom Metazoa; phylum Chordata; class Actinopteri; order Characiformes; family Erythrinidae; genus Hoplias; species Hoplias malabaricus. Next base: position 28,308,374 of record NC_089813.1, on the reverse strand, counting down.
CATTTCCACAGTTGCTTTGGTGTTTATTATAACTTCACAGCGCCCCCTCAAGCTCATTCAGCGCTATTGCTATGATGACGTAGGGTTGTCTTTGGTTGATCGGTTTCATAGCAACGGTGACCAGAACCTCGAAGCCTCTACAGAGTGAACATTCCGACAGTGACGTGTTCGTTAGAGTTTAAGCTCATAATCATAATGCCGCGAACCAGGGATCCGTTCCCTTTTCCAAGATACAACAACGATCACGACTTTACAGGGATTCAGAGGAGTCAGGTAAAAGTTATACCTGCTGCAGCAATCATAGAAACCTTTAAGAAGTTGCTGCTGGTTTCTCCTGTTCTCCAGTAGACCATTATGTTATTCTGTTTTATTACTGGTCACATAACACACTGCAAACGATTCTAATGGTGTAATATATGACCTGTAACTGATTCTATATGCATCGTTTCTGAAAGAAGCTCAGTGCCCTACAGGAAACTAGTGGTCACTAATGGTAACCATTAAGCCAACTGAGATTAGGAAGTCAAACATCAGGCTTAATTCTAATATTAAATTAAGTGACATTTTTAATAGACATGTTGACCCGTGGTCACTCCCTTTCCCTAATAAATATCGATTAAAATATTTGTACATAACCCACAGAAATTAATCTTTAAAAAGCCCACCCACATGGCACAGAACGAAGAACCATGGAGTCGCCTAACTTATACAGCAACTTTATCCAGCATGAGGAAAAGTGCCCTCCACTATGACAATGAGGTGAGACATAACTTATGGTTATCCAACACTAAATAACTTTTAAATACAACACACTTTACATGTTTGTTTGTTTTTCCATTTGTCAAGACACCAAAAGACAGTCTGGACTTACATCTCAAAGCTGTTTATGATAATCATCTGGATTTCCTCAAAAACAAGAACCAAATACTGATACAGAAAGAAACTCTGGTGGACCATGGGTGAGTGGACCTGTATTAGTTGACTATGCTCAGTAAATTTACTGTGTTGTTAAATGTGCCACAGAAAAATGCTCTGACAGTTCCTAACGGAAATTAGTTTTTGTAGCTGTACATTGGATGAATACAGAGTAACATGCATGTGAATTTTGTACATAAATAATAATACATTATTTATATAGCACTTTTGAAGTTAAGTACAAATACGTTCAAATAAGAGAAAGAAAATAAAATCAAAAAATAAACTGAGAATACTGAAAGCCAAGCTTTAAAAATTAACATTCACTCATATATTAAAAGCAGATCTGTACAGGTGAGTTTTGAGGAGTGATTTAAAAAAAGCCAAATCAGTGCAGTCACGGATGTGCTTGGGAAGAGAATTCCAAAGGGAAGGAGCAGCTACAGAAAAGGCTCTGTCCCCAAGGTCCAGTGCTTAGTCTTAAGTTTGGCATCAGAGGAGCGAAGGTTTCAGGAAAGATTGTGATGGTGAAGCAGATCAGTGAGATATGGGGCCTGGTTGTGGTGGGCTTTGCGAGTGAATAGTAGAATGTTTTAACTGAATCCGGTGTGAAACAGGAAGCTAGTATTTGATCACAAGAACAGGATTAAATGAGAAGGCATGCAGCTGAATGTTGAATATACTGGAGGTTATTAAGAATTATAGATGTTGTGCCACAAAGAATGCTATTAGAAAAATCAATTCTGCATGTGATAAAGGTATGAATCAAAATTTCAGCAGCAGAGGTAGATAGTAGAGGTGGTTGGATACATGCTATTTCGTTTAGATTTAAAGTAGAGGCTACCATCAAAAATGACAGAGTTTACAAATGTGTGAGGAAGGTGACAGAGTTATCAATAGTGAGGCAAAATTTTTAACTGAGTTGAGACCAATGATAATCATGTCTGGTTTATCACAGTATAATTTGAGAAAATGTGTTTGGGTACCCTATAGTTGTATGCATCAATCTTTTGCCATAAGGCTTGGTCAGTTACAAAGCTTCTTGGATTGTGTGTAGATATGAGAACACTAAAATTTAATGTGTCTGTAACAGCTTATCCAGTTCAGGGTCACAGTGGGTCTTGAGCCTACCCAGAATCACTGGGTGCAAGGCAGGACACTAAAAATGATTCATTTTTAAATATAGACTATGTTTCAGACATATATGGTGAGCAATAATTTGGGAAATGCACACATTAACAAGTGCTTCTGTTTGGCAACTAGAGAAAAAAAAGCAGACGAGGAACCAAATTATGACCCTCACAAGGAACTGAGAGTGTGGGTGAACCCTCAGAAAGCTTCAATCCACAGCATTGAGGGAACAATTGGTAAGAAATGCTTTTCTACCACAACACTGAACAGTGAAATATTGCCACTACAGAGTGGGAGCCAAGTGTTTCACAATGTATCACTGTAGAGAAGCTCACCAACTCATTCCTTCAGTCACTGTGGCAGAAACTAGGAGTCACATTACCAACACATTACACAACCTTTAACAACCATACACTTTTACTACAATACACATTATGTTGTTAAATGAAAAGTGGGATTAACACTTCTAACAATGTAGAAATCAGTTTAACTGCTTTTAAAATTAGTGGGCTACATGTCTCCCTGTACACTGGCCTATGGGAGTTGTGAAATGTTTTTTTCTGAAATAACGATATTTGCAGTATTGAATATTGTGTGTACCGCAAAAGGCTCCATGTTAGGCACATCATGCACAAAGTCAGGTATTTATGACCTACACAGTGCACTAACTGGGGTGAAGGGAGCAATGAAATTCATCTCATTTCCCTAGAGTTGCACATTTCATTAAACCGCTTTTACGTTTTAACTACACACACTTAAATGGGCGTGACTTCGGCAAGTCTATTTTTATACTTAACCACGAACGTCTACGGTGCAGACTATGTTTAACGCTGACTGTCTGTTTTTCTACTTACAGAGTCTCACCACAACGCGTCTACAAACCGAGGCTACTCCAGGAAACACGACGGCGGATTTTATTCTGCATAATACCAAACCAAAAAAGAAAACGACCCTTCGACCAGCACCCAGTTAAAGCAGCTTTGTGTAACGTACATTTAATGTTACATTGTGAAAAACACTGCCAAAAACGGGTTTAAAATAAAACCACCAGTTATCAAAGCACACTATCGGCGTGTTGTTACTAAGAACCATAGGCTGAATCAAGAATGTCTCCTTCCTCCTTACGAAGTGTACTAACTTAAAGTCTTAATTCAACGACTGCTAGATGATACAGTTAGGGCATACCACTTGTTCATTTAAACCCGTCACTTGTGCACAAATGCCTAGTAGAACAGACCCGGCACTATTTCGGTGCAAGTCAAACGCGTTAGTGTGTACTATAAAGGGAGTAGAGAGCCATTTGGAACTGGCCCAAACTTACACAGGCCTACTGCCTACGTCTTAGAAAATGTCAGAGTAAAAATCGTTTGGGTTAATACGCAAAATAAAGCTAAATAAGTATCCGAAATATGAAAGAAACCTTCACCCTGAAGCATTTAGCGAGCCAAATTATATTAACGCTCCTCTGGTTTAGCCAATGCTAACTTAACGTTAGCCCTCACGACCCAGGGGCTAGTAGAAACCGTGGTGAAGATCAGAATCGCCTATATACTCATTGGCCGCAGAGGGGAAACCAGGGACAAACCCCAGTCCCCTGTGGCTCTAGTATATCTGATCAAATCATCATCTCAGCCCACGGTTTCTACCGCGGAAGGTGCTCTGGAACTTTGGCCGAGAAGCGCTCACCGCCGACGCGGGCTAACGACCGGCTTCATATCACCTCCGGTCTGAACAGAGCGCACTCAGACCGGATCAAATAAGATCACTGTGTAGATTTATACACATACACACAAACATGTACACATTCACACAAACAAGTACACATTTACACAAACTTTCAATCACCCCCACAACACTCACGCCAAACACACATTCAAACTGAGCTCACATCCGGCGGATGGCCGTGTATTTATAGAGCTCAGAGTCCACAACGGGCAGAAATAATCACAGCGCCTCAGTGTGGCCATTCTAATAGAATATACACATATATAGTATATAATGACACTTAGTTTGATATACCAGTTGGATACAAATCTGAAATCTGTTTCCCATTTTATATTCTCCTGTTTCAAAATGAAAATCGAATGGCCAAAATGTAAGCAGTCCAGTCTGGCCCCATATCAACCATATGGCCCACACTACATGGAATTACTGCACTTGTGCAGACCACTCCCGCTTGGTACAGGCCACATAAACACCAAATTAGAGCCACATGTCAAGTATTAGGAAGTCCCTTTTGATATACTGAGTCATTATATTCTCATTGGGAATGTATGTTCTGAGTAAAACACTAAACCCAGTTGTGATTAACTGCTGCCAGTAACAGGAGTGAGGAAAAACTGCAACTTTCTCAACTACAGAAGGTAAACTTTCTCCAAATAGGGGTGTTTGTTCAGTACTTGGTACACGTGGCACAGACAGAAAGTTATTTTATCATATTATTTAACATGAATTCATTTATTTATTTATTCATTGTCTGTAACCGCTTATCCATTTCAGAGCCGGACATATTTCAGAGCTGGTCATATTTATTTAATAATACTAACAATTAGCTTATTCAAATAAATGCGTAAAACTGCATACTTATATTTTAGGGTTTAAAAGTGGAGTGGAGATAGAGACTTATGTGTCCCAGTGCCAAACAGGGACTTTGCTAATGTTTGTGATTAATACAATTAAAAATAGGGTTAGACTGGCCTGCACATGTACCAATATATTACAACATTTGCCAGCAGATGGCGTACTTTTACATTCGGCGTTCAGTTCTAGTTCCCTTTCTGGTAAATTTATAAATATTTACACTGGCTTTGATACGTGACGTAGCTGTGACGTATTGTCTGTGTATTATCTGTCTGTGACACTGTAAAGAAGAAGAGCTTGTGATTTAGTCTATCCTCTCAGCCATTTCCAAAACCAGAATGGAGCTGGTTCTCAATTTGTTCTAGTGGCTGCTTGAGTTACTAAAACAGTGTACAGTAAGCAAGCAAACAATCCTAGTTATCTATCCTCTTTTCTTACTGTAAATGTATTTTGTATACCCTTGGTTCATCATCCTGTGTCTGGGGTGTAATCTTCAGTTGGAGCAGTGACAGTATCCTTCCTGTGTGTTTGTGTTGATGTTTCCATATTTACCATAGAGAATTATAAGAGCTCAGGAGTTCAAAAGTCTTGCTGTGTAACTTCAGTTAAAAACAGCATTGATGTCCTCAACAATTAGCTAATCTAGCTTCCCACGCTAGATCAAGTTAATCTTGAATGGCATAATGGGATTGTAGCAGATTCTGCAACCATTGTTGATAGTCACTAAGGGACATGTCTGCACCCTCACCATCCAATACTATGCTGGACACAGCAAAGAGACAAACTGCTACATGTGTGGAGGTGAGTGATTTTGGATTTCACTAGGGACATGTTTCTGAAGGTTTTGGAGGCTACTTCTTCTAAGGCTAATTATAGGGAAACTGAGTTCATCCTCAGATTGGCTAGAATCTAAGTTCTCCTCTTGTGTAGTTGGGTATACTGATAGACAGAACACACACCATTAGTTTAAATCTGTTTAAATGGGGCATTTGGACAAATTTTGAAGATTTGTGAAAAATTTGTTCCTTGAGCTGCAGTTAACATTATTCCAAACTCTTTTGTGTGAAATGGTCCATTAGCTTTGCTTCATGTCTATGGAAATGTAACTTTATACATATATATATATATATATATATATATATATATATAGGCAAGTTTATTTAGAAATATTCTTATTTGATTAAATAATCCCACAAGTGACTAGTACTGGAGAAGAGCATCTTGGGTTACAGATTAATGACCATTTTGTTTAAAATCATGTCTGGTGCTTGCCACCACAACTGTGGTTATAGTTTTAATATTTCTTTAGAAAGAAGCATTTCATATTAATCCTTTTGGAATAGCTGTGGACTTGGGTTTGGGCGGTCATATCAGGTAAGACATTTCTTAGGTAAAAAAATTGTTGTGATTATGTAAGGGAAGGACAATTGCAACGTCACTAAACTTGTGTATCATTTCAGCTTGTACTTGTACATTGATTCATTCATTGTCTGTAACCACATATCCAGCCCAGGGTCACAGTGGGTCCAGAGCCTACCCAAAATCATTGGCGCATGGCAGGAACACACCCTGGAGGGGGCGCCAGTCCTTCACAAGGCAAGACGCACAAACCCATTCACTCACACACTCAGAACCAGGGACACTTTTTAGTCGCCAATCCACTACCTACCAACGTGTGTTTGTGGACCATGGGAGGAAACGGAAGCACACAGAGGAAACCTACGCAGACACGGGGAGAACACACCAAACTCCTCACAGACAGTCATCTGGAGCAGGACTTGAACCCACAACCTCCAGGTCTCTGGAGCTGTGTGACTGTGACCCCCCCCCGGTGACCCTGAAATGGATAAGTGGTTACAGATAACGAATGAATGAATGAATAATTCTTGTTCTTATATAGTGTTCAATCATGTCTTAAGCAAATGGAAATGACTACAACATTGTGGCTGATTTAAAATGTAGTTTCAAAAAGTAAAAGCACTTTTGTGTCATAGGCTTCTGAGCCATGAATAAATGTCTGGTTTCACTTGAAAGATTGATTTGCCTTATTTACTCCAATACCATCAACACTTTCTTGATAAACACCCTGACAACATCCATAGCCCAAGCCTTTACCTGCTGTAATCTATAAATTCTATAAATGTGCCTCATATATGATAATTATACTGTTTCAATTGTTGTGGATTTCAAAGTATGCAGCCATACAGTGTACAAGATTAAATAAGGGCTCTGACATTTGCCCTTCACTATATCGTGTGTGTGTCTAGTCCCAGGTGGTATCAATCATCACGTTTAGAGCTTATACAATTACAGTCGTAATCCACTAATTTGATCTCTTATATATCTGCCCATAGGACACTAGAACATGCAATAACCAGTGAAACACAAATTTAAATATTCTTCATTTGTAACTTAACTATTACTACATAAGTAACTGTTTCTCCCATTCTCTCTCTGAAATCCTTCAGAGACCTGGCTTTCGACATCACAAAAAAGGTATAAACCTTTCTATTTTGGTATTTTAACTTAAAGCTTGGTTGTAGGTTGTGGTGAAGATTAGGGTTAAAATGGATGTGAAGTGTGAAGTTTAGTGGAAATGAAGAGTTTATGAGTATATGCAAAGTATTACCATTGTTATTTTAAAATAGTTGTGAGTTACTTACAACAACAAGCTGAAAACAAGCATCATACTCATCATTTTCCTATAGAGAACTTTGTGTGTCACCCACCTCTCACCCGACGGAACACAGAGGGAAGTGAGGAGTTCACTCAGCTTCGCAAATTGACTGGCTCTCCCATTGAGTGTCCCAGCCACTATAACCTCCATAAAGAACTGCTGCTTAGCCATAAGAGGTGACTATAGAACACTACTAATGAATGCTTTGTGGCTAAAAGAATGAAAATCATTTACCCAGAATGCTGGCATAGTTCCTTTAAGTACCAGTAAACATATTACAGACATTATTCTAAATAACACATCTAAAGTGCTCTATTGCCTAAATAAATCTGTTTCATAATGTTTTTCAAATATTATATTATTACTAATACATCAAATGTTCATACAATAATTTACAAACATCATTATCCTATCATTTTAGGTTGGATGTGTGTTTGTGTTAGTATATTTTGTTAATCTGAGTGCATAATGTGTGTAGGGGTCTGTTGCTGGAGGAAAAGCCAGAGCTGAAGAGGGTTTTGGAGCAGCGTCGTTTGGAGCAGCATCGAGAGCAGGAGCTGGCTCTCCGTCCTCCATCTGACCTGGAGCAGGAGCTCCGCAAGAGACAGCAGAGACTACAGGAGGTGACCATCACACTTGTATAGCACACATTACATCAAGCCTCATCTTCTCAGAAACCTCACAGTGCTCAGGCTTTGTTATGCATCTCAGGACTCACAACGCCTTTGGGAAATCAAACATTACGTTTTTACACTTGCACTTAATTGGTTAAAGCAAATTAAAATAGGAAGCATTGCTTCTCCAAGAAGTGCTACTCACAGGCAACGTATGCTAGTGTAAAACTTACATGTGGAAAGCCAAAACTTGCTTGGCTTTTGACATGTAAGAGAAATCTGGGAAATTGCCCTCTCAAGAACAATGTCAGTTTACTTAGTTTAGAAGTTAAACAAAATCTGTAAATTAGTTTAAAGCATAGAGGATGATAGCTAAATGTAAAATATCCAGGAATATATGTCTTAATAATAATTAAGATTCATATACTTGATTAAACTTCAATAACACAGGTAGGGCAATAAATCTTAGCAAGGGTTCAACTCAAGTGAAATTTTGAATAATTAACCATTAAATTAGATAATTTTATCAGCAGAGAAAATAAGTGGAATACTCAGGGGACGTCCCCCTCAAGTAAACCCTACTGGACACTCATAAAAGGTTTGTACAACCAATTATAATTATGTTTACATAGTTGTGTATTGACCTATTTTCTTCATAGATTTCCAGGTGACAAAATTGCAAAGGAGCAGGATTGAAGTTTTGCATTTTTTGTGGCTCATTCTATAAACATAATACTAATTAAATATTAACCTCTTTATTTGGGAGATATATTTCCAAATATGCATGAACTGCACCATTTTTATTACTTTAGGTGTCTTTCAAACTTTTCAGCATAAGTTTGTAGATTAAAATGTCTTCAAACTTATGAATGTGACTCTTATTTTAGATTCATTTACTTTTTTTTTTCTCTACTAAAATGCTGATTTTTGTTTATTAGTTTAACCTCACATTTTATGTGCTATTAATTGACAGTATGAAATGGAGGAGATGAAACGGCGAGAAGGACAGGAGAACATTCCAGAGTTTGTGCGAGTGAAGGAAAAGCTGCGCCACATACCAGTATTCAAACAAAATGGCTGAAAGCAGATTTTCACTGGACACTTTTCACTTTTTTGCTGTTTACTTGCTTTGGAAACATGTACAAATGTGTAAAACTAGAATGGAAACAGACTAACAGATTATGAGTAGCTTCATAAATCAACGTTTTAAAAGAGTTTCATCTTTGTGTTTAATCTATAAATATACAGTAGCATCATTTATCTTTTTTTTTTTTACTTTACACTAGCAAACATGTTAAAATATGTAATTTTGTCTGTGTTTAAATCTACTTAGTCGAAAATTAAAAATGTATGTGTCAGCTGACAGTCATAGAAGTTGATTTTGTGATATAATGGAATGAAAATGGGTTGAGCAGTTTTAACAAATTGCTGCTTTGAGCATACCAGTGTACACACTACATCAACTCCTTTATTAAAAACTAAAAGATTAATACTTTCATGTTGCCTTTTCACAAACTGATGGTGTTGAATATAACCACTGCAGGCTGACATTCACATGTGGTTTCTCCTAACACGCCATTTTACTGCTGATCCCTGCGGACTTCAGGGCCTTTCACATGGAAATAAAGGCGGTTTTAATTAGCTCATCTTTTACATTCAGGCAGCGGCACGGGCGAAGAAAAGCTGACCATCTGCCGAGCGACACACCCACCTCCTCTCCTGCTCCCGACACCAAGAAAAAATGGTTCAAATACTGGAGCCGAAACATGAAGTTAGCTATACTGCTAAAACTACGAACTTTAGTGGCATTAAGTGCTGTAGTACAGAGTGGAGTTTAGTATTAACACCTCTGTTTCCGAAGAGCAGATTAGGGAGAAAAACATCAAGTTCCCCCATTGTGTTATTGTAGACACCATTCATCAAGTCAGAGACCACTGACCAGCTGTCTCAGGCACTCGCCTCTTGTTTAACTGTTTTTGTCTCCACTTGATCCCGCTGCCTCAATTCAGACTCACTGGGTTCACTACGGGCTCTCAGATACAAGGTGATGGCAGGAGGTTCAAATAAAGAACCAGGTTTCGTAAGGGACTTTATGAATGGGTGTCCTTTGTGCCCCACTGATGTTTTACTTAGCAAATACGGACGGATGGTCAAATGGAGCATTTTGTGGTGGTAAAAGTCATTTTTAAACTTAGATGAAGTGTCCTTTCACAGCAGCGTGATATCTCAAAACATTAATCAAACCTATTACCCTGTCCCAGCTTCCCAATACATTATGATTAAATGTGATACGATTAAAATATTAATTTAAGAGTAATTAAACAAATCCAATTATAATTCTGGCCTCAATTTGAATATATTTTCTTGCAAAATATCATCAAACCTGAACCATCTTAATCAGAAATATTCCTATATTCAGTAGGAATTGGCCTCATCTAAATTTCCATTAGACACCAAGAATACAATATAATTTTTATTTTTTTCCCAGTGGATTTGTGAAATCGGTTGACTGGAACACTGTAAATGTTTAATGATGTTAATCAAATTGCGCCTCGTGATTCCGGGTAAGTTCCGGGCTCACTGCGACCCTGAACTGGATAGACCCCAGATGAGTGAATGAATGAATAATAGTACCCCAGTAAACATTTAGGCGTTGATTCAACGTTGAAATAACGTAACAACTGCCGTCTAATCAACGTTCTCTTAGGGTTGAAAATGAAAGTTGAAAAGTCGTCCAAACACAGACATTGAAAAGAAGACTATTAGACGTATTTTGGACGTCCACTGACGTTATTAATTGGTCCAGAAATAAATTACTTGTATAAAACTCATTTTGGACGTCCACTGACGTTATTGATTGGTCACCACTTAATTAACTGATTAAGATGGATTTTGGACGTCCATTGACGTTTAAAACATGTCCTTGACGGACAGACTACTTTTAGACCTATTTTGAACGTCCAGGGACGTTCCTTGTTTACTGGGACAGGTGACACATTTGGAAGTCCTGGGTTCAACCCTTTCCCCAAGTCACTGTGAGGAACGGTGTGTTCTCGCCATGTTTGCATGGGTTTCCTCTGGGTTCTTCCACCCACAGTGGGAAGGTGGGTAGCTGTTTGAAGATGTCTAAAAATAGGAGTGGGTGAGTGATGTGTGAGTGTTTGATTATGGGCTCCCACTGTGACCCACATTCTTTCGTGTGTTTGTTGATCATATGCAGGAAAAAATAACTAGTAATTTCAAATTTCAATTTTTTCTTAGCTAATAAACAATGAATTTTTAGCAGCTTAATATTTCTACTTGACAATTTGTGTATTTTTTTTTTTTTTTTTTAAAACGTCTTACTGTTTAAACTGGCTTTCTCAAGACGGGTCAATACGTTTATGGAATTGTTAAGCAGAATTAGGTTAAATATAAAGGAAGTAAAAGTGTAGGTGTTACAGGGGTTACACGGCACCTATTACCATTCTGTGCCGTTTCCCAAAAGTGGTGTTCTCTTATAAGGAGTGGGGTCATTTTCTGAAATTATGGGACTTTCCTTAATGTTTCATTAGAAATCGGGACACGCCCACCTCCCCTGCTCAGGAGTGAAATGGTTCAGTCCGAAGGCAGCTGTGCGGTGTGGACGCCCCTCTCTCACATCAGCAGTGTTCAGCAGAGCAGGGAACCGACATGTGTGTAACTGAGGGAATGGATTGAACAGCAGCAGGATAACGCACTTTCAGGCGAATCAACGAGGCTTTATAACGCTCCTTAAGGTACGACTAGTGTGGGCTACATATCGAGTGGGTGTGGACACACAGGCCACGTTCAAGATTCAGCATCAGTGTCAGTATCTTTCCTTGCAATTAGATTCTGCATGGCAATAACTGAAGAACAAATTGCCAGAAAACTTTAAAGGATCATGCATGTAAATATATTTTTACAGTGCATAATTCTAAGGCAGTGGAATGGCTGATGAGTGTAACTGTTAAGAGGGACTGATGCTTTTGTTTGAAAATTCCAGTATTGAGTAGTACAGCTTTTTTATTCTAATGGAACATAAAGACTGATCAACTTGATTGATGTGAATGTTCTTGTGTTGATAGCCACAGCTATGTCCAGGCATTATAGCAAAAATATATAACAATTCTTAAAGACATAATTTATTGTAACTAATATGAAAAACTCTCAGTGCAATAATTTTTGTTCAGCTATTCCACCCTAAATCTAATGAATCAGGACCATAACATTTAAGGAAACATGCTGTTGGTCAATGTTCACAGTAATTTCAAAGTACTAAATAGTATCACAATGCTGAGTAAATACCCTCATATTGCCCACCTCTAAGCTCAGCCTCTAAACACTATCTCAGTATAGTGCATGCTGAGTCCATACAGCTAAATGTGCTTTTAAGTATTTTCCCAGTGCTGGTTAAGTTGAGTGCAGCGGACACAGGCCTAGTGATTCAGCTTTGTTTTAGATGAAAGCCGATTGACTGACAGTCAGCTGTAAATCAGCATAGGGCTGAATAGGGCTTTCACTTGTTCTAATGCATTGCCTAAAGGCCCAGCATCACTGAAGGCTTAAATAACCGTTTAGAGGGTGGGGAATACGATGGTACTAACCGTCATCCTGGTGAATGCTCATAAATTATATCTCAGTATGCCCCAAAATACTTCTAAGTATTGTCATGGGTGTCACCAGTGTATCGTTATTTTGTTGTTGTTGTTGGTGGTGGTGGTGGTGGTTGGATTTGTTAATTGCTTCAGTACTATGATGACATTGTTATATAAGATCACAAATCATTGTACTTGTAGCTCTAGATAAATGTGGCACAGCTGGTTGTTTTTTTGACATCAATCCTGGAATATCAGGATGCATACTGAGTATTGTCTTGAAAATGATTTTGAAGTTTTGTCATATTGCCCATCCCAAGAATGGAGAATTTTTAAAGGCAACATCAGCATTGTGATGCCTATCTGGCTTCCACCTTTTGGACTCCTATTTTTTGGGTTTTGAATCATATCTGGCTGTTCACCAGATGCGGAAATAAGTCATACTGTAAAGTCGTTTGGCCTCTCCCATAACATCAGCATCTATGCGATTCAGCACCCCTTTAATTACAGGCTGTACATGCATTCTGGGTCGGGTTCAAGTCTCCCCTCAGAGTTTCCGAGGTTTGGCTCGCATTGAGAATTCCAAAGCTCAGCCACAGGCGGTAAGGAATACGGCTTTGGAGGAGTTCCAAAAGATCGCAGCTCCCCCTGCTTCATTGGAAAAGGGTGACGGGGAAGCCGGGGGAGAAGGCATCTTTGACTGCACTTTGTAATTGCTGACTCCAGAAGCACCCTTTTCCGGTGATGCCTCACTGCCATGCTTCAGTGAGCTGTGAGGATGGGTGGATCAGTGCGCTGCAGCGTTTTTTCCCTCTGATGAGCAGATCACTGTCAGTCCAGCTATGTCCTGTGTGCTCATTCTGTGCAATTAGCTTTGTAGTCTAGACAGAGTCTTGTTTTTTGAGGGTGGAGTGAAGTGTGAATGCGGGGTTTGTCTGGTAAAACATCCCTGCATTTTTCAGAGGTTGCAGTGCTTTGAATAAGGCATACTTTGTTTCAGTGACCTAGTTCATGCTATGGCTTTCAACACACACATGCTTGTATTCATGCAGGTGCAGACAGGATCATATATTGTTTTATTTAATATATTACTATAAAATATTTACATGAATATATTTGTGGCATTTACACATGTACACCTTAGTACCATTTAATTACATTTTAATAACATAACAACTGAAGACCTAACCCAAGAAGATTTCATTTTATCAATGTGTAAGAAATGAAAAAAATGCAGCGTTGTAAAGAGTAGTTTATAAAGTTAGGATTACTCAATTAACTAAGCCCAGGTTTCCCAGGTTTTTTTACAATATCAGGACATTTTTGTCCTGACAATGCATGAAAACAAGCACACACTCACACGAAATACAGAGAAAGCTAGAGAGAAAGAATTGTATACTCTGCATTCTCAGGAGGCTGAGGCCTATGCTATCAGCAGATAGTGTCCTCTCAGCAAATTGGCCACATTGCAGTGTTGATACAGGGCTTTTGTTGGTGTGCTTTCAGACTCAGAGTGAATAATAGAACAGGCTGGCCTGTGTTGAGTCCACTTCTTTGCACAGCCTGCATCTGTCTCCACAAGTTACAGGCCTGAGTGAGTAGAAAGCCGTCAGGGAATCTACCACAGCATTCTGTCAAACTTACTCATATTAACAGATCCCCACGGCGTCCCGGAAGAGACGGCGATAATGATCCATAGACAAAATAAACCCTGAGAGGAATATCTGGTCTCAGAGGGATGTTACTGATGTTACTTCCCCTCCTCATTTATGTTCAGGAAATGGACAATGTTAAGAACTTGTTTCTGTGTGGCCCAGCACACTCTTCACAGCCAATGCTGAGTTGTCATGAGACAGGGTAATATCATTTACTGGATATGAAAAGATCTTTTGTTATCTGTTGGAATGTTTTTCTTTTTCTGGTGAGATTTAGGCCAAAATTGTGAGAGTGTGAGTTAGATTTTAGAAAGAGATGCAACTTGAAAATACGTTAACCCCTTTAACTCTAGTGATATATTTAATATATTTTATTGTTAATGCTCTGAAGATGTATTATAACTAATGATTGAGCTCTTTATTATATATTATATATATATATATATATATATTATATATCTTTATATATATATATATATATATATATATATATATAAAATAAATATTTCAGAAAAGAGTGCGGTAATGAAAAATAGCATCATAATCCCCATAACTAATGCTGTGTAATTGCCAAAGAGGATCGGTTAGGTTTTATTCCTCAATCAACCTCTTTTTTTTACGGGAAAAGGTATATGGTCCTGTTCAAAATGAAGTCAACAGTGTTTCTCTTTATTTTCCAACTGATTAGATTTAAATTCTGTTATGTTGCATTATGTACCTGTAATAACTAAATCAACGTTTGTATATACAAATACCATAGGCTTAAGCCTCTGCATAATTAAGTAGATTGTAAGTAAACAATTATTCAGAGTCATAACTATGAACAAATTTAATGATAAGAATCAGACATTCTCTAAAGCTAGTTTGTGAAATGTTTACAAATATGTCCTTTGATTACTGAGGCATGGTTGTATTATTATTTTGAGATGAGGTTTGGTCCCGTATAAGTTGAACTAGAAGAGAAGGCTTTGTCAAGACAGACAGTGTCCAAAGAAAACAAAACTTCACGTTATTGACATTATATTAAAAACTTAATATAGTAAATGTAGTTCTGCATTGTAGATATTGTAAGCCTTGATTCCTATCGATATCTAAATCAATATTTTTCCTACAGTAGAACTATTTCAGATCTAACCATTCAGAATTACTTTGTTTAGGCTACATCTCTATCACTGAATTTTGCATGTCAGGAAATCCCCTTTAAGGACCAAAGCAGTATTTTTTGAAATCTTTGAAAGAAGAGCTGCTGTAACAAACAGTAGCAGCACTAGCCTGAGGCAGAGTCCGAACTAAGACATAGTTCCACTTCAGAGGCAGCCAGAGACATTGAAAGGAAGTTCTCTTGGGGAGGGGTCAGGGAGGAACAGGTGCAGACTGTTGGGTGGCGAGGCGTCCCCTTGGCCATCTGTTTTCTTTTGGGGGGGGCATCTAGTTTCCCAAACACGTTCCCTTACACACTCCATCAGTGCATAAGCGTGCTCTCACACACACGCGGCAGGTCACTGTGGCGCTATATAGAGAATAAAGCGCACATGTGCAGAGTCAGCCACGGGGCAGGCCTCTATTGTGCTGTGAGACATTGAAGCAGTCGGGGAGGTGGGGGAGAGAGTGGAATGAAGGGGCTGTGCTCAAAGAGACCAGTTGCGCTTTCTTTGGCCTCAGTTGGAGGCTTAGATGCCGAGGATTCAGGCTTCAGTATTTGCCTCAGCAACTCAAGCTTTGCATATCACATGACACTGATTTGGTTGACAAATATCAAGAGGTCAGTCAGCTCTGAGAGACAAGGTCTGACTTCAAAACAAAGGAAGGATCTCATATTGTGCTTCATATCAACAGAAACACTGGAGCTGCAACTTTTCCCCTCAAAGTAGAAGCCACAAAACAAAGATGGAGTGCAAGGAAGAGATCAGTGACTCGGACAGTGGGATCATTTTAAATTCCGGTAAGAACTAAAGACAACATTTGGCATGAGACAGAGGAGACATTTGTAGAGCAGCATTATATAAAAAATTCATTAGTTTGTTTATCATCAATTAATTTATTAGCACTGGATGTATTACTGGCCAAAATAGTCTGTATTTTTCTAACAGTAATGTTTGTTTAGATTATTTTGTACTACACTGTACTACATATGTGACTATGGAAAATAATGCTAGATGGGTCAAATGCATTTTCTGGATGCCTGCAGGTCCAGACAGCCCCACGTCTCCTGTGAAGGACCTGAACACTCACACACGAGCGATGAGACTTAAGCACCAGGCACTGGAGGACAAACTGGAGCTGTGTCTTCTGGAGCTGAAGAAACTCTGCATCAGAGAGGCAGTGAGTATAGAGCCTCTGAAAATCCCAGACTTATTACATCCTAAAATACACTATTCAATAACTGCATCAGCTAGATCTGAGTCAGATGAACTATTATAACGGGAATTATTGATCATTTGCATGCATTGTGCTGGCAAACATGTTTAAATGTCAGAAAATAAGCTGTGTTCAGCTTTACTGATGCAGGAAAGAAAACAATGTCTCGTAATGTGTGGTTTATTTAAATGTGTATCTATGACCTATATCATTCCTGGTATGTTATCTGGTTTCAAACATGCAATAAGGCTTTTTTTTTGGACTGCAAAGTAGGGATAGCCTCTATCATGCTATTATTATAATTGTATATATCTATATGCATATGATGTATATATTCCATATATACTTTTATATTAGATTATAGATTATATGATCTAGAGCATCTTGTTTATGTTATGATGATTTTACATCATTTTTAGTGTGATGAATTATGTCACTTGTCAGATTATGTTTCTGGACATCGTCAGTCTCTCTAGATCACTGAACATTAAGAATAAAAGGTTAGGAAAATACACAGAGCATAATAGTATGCATTAATCTGGAAAAAGTAAAGCTATCATTACTTTATTTACACTTACTGTCTCCAACCATATGTATAACTAATCTGTTACAATTAGTATGTGACATAAACTTGTTTGCATGTACTATACAGTAGCTTTAATGTGACTGGTCTTTGTGGACATTCCTTACGTTGCTGCAAGGTGGATGCTGAATCAGCTAAAGCAATCAGTGTGAATCAGTGGGCCTTTGGTGGGCTTTCTATTGTTTTGCAAAGGGGACCTCAATAGAGTCACCAAAGCAAGTCCCCTGTGGACAGTCCCCAAACAGATGCTTCTTTACAAAGTTAGCCTGGGTGTTGCTCATTCACTGTGGACCCAGAAGATTTAGGGAAAGTGTCCCTCTGCCATAAACCCCCTTCCCCTTTGTAGACACTGAAAAAGCAAAAACATCTGCTTGTTGAATAATAGCCATATACAGGTTTAGCCAGACTGCTTCAGAATGTATATTTTTAAAATGGACACAACTTATGTCCTTTATATTGTGTAAAAATGAATGAAAAAATGATGATGTTGATGAACAGAATCACTTTTCAGATCACTTTATATATTTCCCTTCTACTTTATAAGTACCATTTCTTTCTAGAGGAGCGACATTATGCTGTTCTTGGATTATAATTCCTGAACAAAATATATAATTTGTTTTTCTTTTTGTTTAGATAACAGATTGTGCATTTATAATAATGTAGTTGTTTTTCTTTAAATAGGAGCTGACTGGAAAGCTGTCCCCTGACTACCCTTTGGTGCCTGACGAGAAACCACCACAGATCAGGCGACGCATTGGAGCAGCCTTCAAACTGGATGAGGGTTTAATAGCCCAGGATGGAGAGGTATGAGATCTAGTTACTGCTTTATATTGATACTTGTTCCTCATTACCTAGAAACTTTTAAAGACAAAGCCCTTAATGGCTAACATACATATTTAATCATTCATGGTTAGGAATTGCACCACAAGGGGTGCTATGTTGTGAACATTCTGTATGTTAATCTAGAAGTATCTTTAAATCATTTATTTTGATTTGTACAGAGTCTACATATCTAATGTTGTGAAATTTAAAATAATGAGCATTTTTTGTCAGCAGTGAAAGAAATCAATAATTAGCAGTGAGTGTTTATTGGGGTAGAAATTAAAATAGTGCAAGCAACAATAAAGACAGCACACTTTTACATAGCAAAAGGCAGTGTAGTACCAGCAGAAACCAGAATGTTTTCTGTGTGCTCACTATGGACATTCTTATACTAAGGTGTGGATTTTACATGAATACAGAGATTGTATTTTTGCCTATGGCACACTGCTGCTACCTCACAACAATATTCCTCTCCTCTGGCTTTGAACATTTTCCTCCAGGAATCAGAGCTGCACGCTCTGGAGGCTGACCTGGCTCTGCACCGGCAGATTTACGAGGCGGCCCGGAGGCTCTCCCAGGAGGAACACATCAGCAAACCAGTGAGAAAGAGCCGGCTGCAGCAGTGCAAACGTGAGGAGAAGAAAGTGAAGGAGCTGCAGGAAGCTGTGCTAAAACACCGCATCAACCATGGCTGTGTTTCACCTCAGACTTGCAGATCTTCCAGACAGAGGGGTGAGTCTACTTACTTGAAATAAATTCTTAATGGAAATAAAATTTTAATTGAAATAAATTATAAATTGAATTAAAAATTACTAATAACATTTCCTCTCAGCTACCACAAAATCACCACTTCAGAGAAACTATGCTCCGTTATGATGGCAACCATATTTAAGAATATTGAGGAAAGAATATTGTCTAAGTATTTGTTTTTTAATGGTTGCTATCTGGATGAGTCATATTAAGTCTTATGGATCAATAACCGAATATTAATCTGTGAGATCAGTGAGTGTTCATTCTAGGTTTACAACTTTATTAAATATATAAATAATGAAATATTTGTACGTGGTTTCTGCTTTCCAGACTTGTTCATATCTGATGACAGCTCTCTGTCAGATGCTGCTGCTCTTGATGATGGTAAGAAGAATATCCTTTTATGACACTGATATATATAGTACAGTATATATAAGTATATATCATATATATGATATATAAGTAGTCTTGCTAAACTCTATATCTCTATCTACAGATTTAGAGCCCAGTCCACTCCCCCCGACAGCTCTGGACTCTGAGGGCAGTATCCAGCAGTCAGTGACCCTCATGCTTTCTCCCAGTCACAACCCAAAGCAGGCCGGCTCCAGCTCCAGCCTGGATTATGAGCGGTGTCCCATCCAAAACTCTCCCTGGAGAGAGTCCAGTCTAGATCAGCCCTACTGCAAGCACAAGAAACCTCCCTCTGTTAGCAGCAGCAGGTCAAGGTAAGCAGTGCAGTCATTCTGTATCTTTATAAATATTTTTAAGGACAATGTGTAGTATACTTTGTACATTAGTAAATTAAACAAAAATCAAACTCACTCTTAGAGAAAAGTCAAACTCACAAGCTCGTTAGTCTAGTTCAGTTAGTAAGCCAAAATCACCGATTTGGCATCTGAAAAGTCCTTCTTTAGTTTTGCACAGGAGCCAAAAAACTATTTTAGCCATGTAATGGAATCTAATAAGCACTATGATAATAGAATGTATAATACGCATCACACACTTGCCTCAGACATCAGGAGCTGTTAGTAAATGAATTAAGTTAATTATGTGATTACTGCTATTTATAAAAATGACCAAATGTTCATCACACTAAAGAAATTAGCAGCAGCTATCTCAAATAGCTTTTGTCTGTTTTATGAGCAACTGCAGCCTTGTATCTGCAATGAAAAACTGTAGATGCAAACTTTGATCACAGTTGTGTTTTCACTGATTGACCACAATTGGGCAGTGGGGTAAACTGTGTAAATTTGATTTATCATATTGAACTAGTATTTATATAGAAGTGTGCTTCACTGATTAGTATGAGTGGCACTGCTCAGTAAAAAAAGCTGTTCTATTGTGGTAATGAAATCACTCCCAGAAGTAGTAAGGTTAAAATACTTCAGGTTGATTGCTTTATCTTTAATAGTGGTATCACTAGTGTCATCCTTTTTCTCTCTGCATCAGCAGCAGTCCAACAGGAACTGCAACTGACATGAGACTGGACGACATCCCTCCTGCTCCTCAGTTTGTGTTCAAAAGCTTGGCTATGCGCAACCATCACTGCACCAGCGCACCCTCTACCCCTGAGCTTCCACTGCGCCGGAACATCTCTCAGTCCTTCAGGTAAAGCGGAGGGAGCAAAACATCATAGTGTAGTTGACCTAAAAGAACACTAGATAGTATTTTTACTTTATAATTACAGCTTCAATATCACTGTCATGCTTCACAGACTTATAACAGAGAAGATAAAGCCTTTGTCATGCAGTATGAAACTGCAACTGTAACTTTTGGTGGAGTGCGGGTTAGAAAGGACCCCCCCTTGATTTCAAGAAAGTGCTGTAAAATTTAATTAAAATTGCATGCTGCTTGAATTAGAATTTTTCTATTGCTAAACATTGGTAACACATTCTCTACAACAAACAAACTTAAATATGGAATTTTTCTGCAAAATAAATATTGTTGGGTTGGTTTCAACTTATTGAAACAATATATAACACAGTTCATAGGCCTCATTTAAATTTTTATTTTCCATCATATTATATTAGTCCACTTTGTCATGTGTAGTTCAATATGTCGAGTTGATAGAACATCAAATAAATATGCTTATAAATAATTGCCTATTAAAATGTGCAGAAGTATGTGGGAGATGTGTTCTCATTATTACTTAAAATATAAACAAAAATAATTGATCAAATCAATTGATTTTTAGTGTAGAAGTCCAAAAGTGTCTAAGACATAGGGTTTATAATAAAGTGGGCAGTGAGTGTATAATGTCTTAATTTGTAACATTTTTAACAGACTTCCCCGACCGAAACCAGACTTGAGCAAGCCCAGCACTGACCTGAACCGAGTCCGGACCAAGCTGCCCCGCCGCCGGGTCACTGACTTTGCCCTGGCTTACTCTGTCCAGCGCCTGTATCAGTCCAGCTCAGAGGACAGCAGCTCTGAACACTCAATATCCTCCTACAGCAGCTCATCCAGCCGAGACTCTGCCCCTGAAGTGAGCAAAGCCTGCCCACCTCCTTATGGCTTTCACCGCACCCCTCCCAGCAAAGCACAGGGTCAGTGTGCTGCCCCTAATCTGCCCAAGAATAACCTGCCCCGGCCTGCAGCAGCCCCCTCACAGGACAGAATGCCTCTTGAGGCGGATGTGAGTCGGCTGAACCTGGGGGTTACCTCATCAACTGACCTTTCAAATCCAAACAAGCCACTGCAGGCAGAAGTAACATCCCCAAAGCGGATACTCAAACCCCCACCTCCTCCGTACTCCAGACTGGCCCGAGCCCCCTCGCTGAAAGAGTACCCCAACCACCCCAGCCGGCTGCTTCCTCGGGACGTAGTGGCCAATGACCTTAAGTCCTGGCACCAGAAGAACATCGCTACAGAGATGAAGAAACAGCCACTGGAACGACACGGTTCCATGCGTGTAAAACGTTCCCCCAGTCAGGAGCCCCCACCTTACCACCAGGTCCAAGCACACAGACAGGTAAAGACAGTATGGGCAAACGTGAACATTCGAAAAAAAATGTGTCATCAATACCAATAAAATATCCATTATCCATAATGAATCAAGATCCAATATCTAATAAAATGGTAAAAATTGAATATTTTTAGATAAGCAGTGCATTGCTGGATGTCTTGATTATGTCTTTATACTTATCAGTAACACTTTACAGTAAGAGTAGAATAAGTCACAATATTAAGACAGAAATAAGCCTTACTAAATGGTTAGGCAAGTTACTACAAAGCATAATATAATATCAGTTTTCAGTAGGTAAATTTTGTCCATCTTTACTTTTAATGCAGTTTCTATTCTATTCAGATTCAAGTTTCAAGTAAAAGTAAAAAGATTCAAGTAAAAGTGCAATCTGACACCAAACGTTTAAAATCGGAACTATAATACAGTTTCAAAACAGTGGAGGGAGCTCCACCCCCTCCTCCCCAGACGTGAAGCTCGAGCAGGTTGACAGTTGAAACTGAACAAAAGACGAGTTTGGCCGTAATAGCTAAGAAGAATGTACCTAGGGTGACCAGACGTCCTCTTTTACCCGGACATGTCCTCTTTTTTAGACTTAAAAAAATGTCTGGGAGGAATTTAACAAACATCCGGGATTTTGTTTTTCTAGAGCTTACATAGAATTTCGAGAAGCGTTTTGTTCACAAACTAGTCCCGCCCTCCCCTACTCCGATTGGCTCACTTGAGTGAGAAGGGGGAGTGGTGAAATAGCTTAAAGTCTTTGGATTGCACGGTCTGACTGTAGAGCTACCGTTATTGGTCGATAACCTTCGCTGTAAACATTTAATTGGTCAGTCTAATTGGTCAATACAAACCAATTGTATTAATCAACCAATTATTCATAACTTTCATATTCAAGCATTTAGTTCAACCTTAAAAGGGTCCGTTTAAGAATCTCATTTGGTTTTTGTCCAGCGTCTTATTGAATGCTAATTTCTACCTTAAACAGCTATGCGAAGCTAAAGCTAGTGCTCATTTCCCATTTTATCAATTTAAAACACATGAACCAGTGTACACTGTGTCATTAAACATCTAGCTAGCTACTAGTGAAATGCTTATATTTGCTGTGTACTGCCGAGCTTGATTTCTCCATTACACCTTAAATAGGTGAATATGCGAGGCTTTTCAAACACAACTATTACACCTTAATTTATTTAAAACACACACACACACACCACGGAGAAACACACATTAAAACAAACAATGATATTTACACTTGAATTTTAGGAGAGCAATGGGACCTTTTGGGGCTGCGAGACACTTTGTAGACAAGGCCACACTGTAAAATGACTGGACAGAGGGCTGGATGACAGGCAGGACCTTGGAGGGCAGGATCATAGGAGCTCTGCTCCGGACTGGACACTTCTATACTGAATATACTGCAGCAGTGTTTTAGCTTTTACTGTTTCCTTAATCTATGATCATACACCTTGGACATTTTATGACTAAGTACAGTAAATATCCTACAGATTGCTCATTTACATTTTTAAAAGAAATTTTGAAATATTTACACAGTACTCTGAATATTTTGGTTAAGATCTACTAAAAGCACAACTATCAGATTGAATGTATTTGTGCTTAAAATATAGTGAATTTATATATAATGTTGAGAAAAAAGTACCAAGGGATGACTGGTATGAATTTGAAACTTTAATTATAAATCTAGGTAAATTATAATCACATTTGGAATTTGTAACCATCAAATAATCAAACCAAAAAGGAAAAAAAAAATAATTAAAAACTGACAGCTCTACTGTTTTTTGAAGGTTTCTCAGAAGGTGATCCTGCAGAGAGCTGCTGATGGGACTCCCCTGCAGTGGTATGAAGAAGAAGACTGTGAGATTGTGAGCCAAGTGTAATCACGAAAATGCTATGCACAGCACAAATATGCTTTCAGAAATGTTATTAAGTACACTTCAAGAAATTCTATGATAACACATTTTTTTCATCTATTTATTGAGCCAATGGACTCTGATAATGCCTGCTGGCAAAGTGCTGATTCTGACTGATACTTTTGACTAAAAGGTGAAGTTGAGCCAAATTAATATGGCACATATTTTCACCATTTGCAGACCCTTTCACCAAGACTGAAATGAGTCTGAGATTTACTTGTAAGGCATCATGCCGTTATGTTATTATTACTAATATTAATTCTATTATTATTGGTGTAGTACGTTATTGTCCATGACTGAAGTGAAGTGCTATTTCACAACAAAACCACTTTGAAAATGACCTTGCTGAGTCTATCTTTGTGTCTGGTACACAGTTTTACATAATGAAGGATTTGATAGTGTTTTAGAGCCCCAATTATTTAATGTAATACATTATGAGTTTATATAATATTTATGGTGTTTGTTATTATTTTATTATTTTAAAATTAATCTGTCTTTTTCTAACACATTCAGGTGTTTTTAATAAATGCTGCTCTGCTGTTTTGTATTATGCCTGTTTTATTGACTGTTAGTCTTAATTCCAATACAGATATTGCCCTTTTTCAGCAGCAGATTATCATTTTATTATATTTGTGTACTAACCACTTAATATGTATTTTATGTTATTTATAATAAAATAATATAAACATTTATCTGGGGCATCGCAAATTACTCTGCAACACATTGAAGATAGAACAAATTGTTAAATATTATCCAAAAAAAAAAAAAAAAAAAAAAAAGTACAGATAATTGTATCATTGGCCTAAAACAGACTTATTTCATTAGTCCCACAAGTCCAATACATTTGATTCACAACCACAACACAGGAGCACGTAGGAACCAAACTAAGATGGCTAGCATCAGGATGGAACACAGTACAATGAGATAGATGGCAATTATTATCCAGCGGCAGTGACATATCCAGTGCATCAGGGGGCGTTGTCTGCAGACATATGAAAAATTATTAATTAAAATTAAAATATAAATGACAAGGCAAACAAGAACATTAATATATGCAGAGTCTACATAGTAGTTTTTGAGACCTTGGTTGAACAAAAATTCTTGCACAAAATGTACACAATATATATTGAAATGTTTAGTTAATCACTTTACAATTTACTGTGAATTCTTAGCATGTGTACTCCCCACAGAAAAGAATGAACTGAAACACTTTAGTGCAGTTGGAAATGAACCTAAGTTGACAATGCTCACTACTAAACGTGGCATTTATTCTCTCCTACTGCTCTGGGCTGCTGGAGTTTGTTCCTAATGCTGGAATCAGATTAAACAAAATTTTTGTTTTTCACAAAGTTCACTATGTCAGATTGGTGAAAAAAAATTTGGGTCAGGGTGAGGCAAGT
The DNA here is from genome assembly GCF_029633855.1 of Hoplias malabaricus. Lineage (NCBI taxonomy): Eukaryota > Metazoa > Chordata > Actinopteri > Characiformes > Erythrinidae > Hoplias > Hoplias malabaricus. The sequence goes on along the minus strand of NC_089813.1, from coordinate 28,283,398 downwards.
CAAGAACACATCACTCCCTCCCCCTTTCTCTTTTCCTTGTTTATATATGTGTGCCAGAGGGCACTCTGTCCTCTGTTGGTCATCGTCAAGGAACATGTCATTTTATATGTAAGACCAGGAGAAAAGATTGTGTCAAATTCAGGCTAATTTCATGTAGTATGATCCTGGCATAAAGGAAAACGGAAGTGTAAACTTACAAGCCTGTTATGAATGTGTTGCACACATTGAGACTGTGCTGTGTTCTTTTGGGCCATGAGGAGTCCATCTCCAGCGTTGATTTACTCTTCACTCTGGGTTGAGGTAACATGGAAAGAACCCTATAAAAAATAGAGGCACATGGGAACATTGAGGATATTCAAAGAGACCGTAACTGTGTGTCAAAAAATTTAGGGGCACATAATGCTTCCTCTGCTAATGTATTTTTAATCTGAAGAAAATATTGTGGGCATACATTTGTGAGAATAATTGTGATTATTGGAAACAATAGCCAATTTCACACATTTTATCTGCTTTTAATATTAGGACTTGTCAGCACTCAGCTTTTTAAAACACTTGTAAAAAACAAAGCATTTTAAATATATGTTATAGTAAGGTAAGAGAGTCAAATAATTATTTATAATCAGCTGTATGCAGTTTATAAAAATCCATAAAGAAAAAAGTGATGCAAAGCTATTACAATTTCCTCAATTACGTGAATTTAACAGAAAACTTTGTTTGAATTTTTGAAGGGAAACCAATGACATGACAGGATATGCTTTAGGTTCAAACCGTGGAATGACCTGATTGATTTGAAATATTGTGGTGTAAAGCACTTTTATGCATGTTTATGACACAACCCAGTACTGTAATATACAACATGGACCATTAATTTCAGTCTTTCTACAATAATTAGCATTTATTAATTTCCATTATGATAAATTAAATTACCTGCCATCATGCAGCTGGTGATCATTTTCATGGTCAGACTTAATTTCACTTGATCTTCTCAAGTCAGTCATGTGCATTTGTGTTAATGATTTTGTGTCAGTAGCTTCTTCAGAAGAATAAGGGTTTGACTCTGTCCCTCTTTCGGTCCTCTTTAAATGAAGACAAAAAAAAGATGAATTCAGGAGTCAAACAACAGTGATTATGTATATTGTCGCTGTCCATTTAAAAATATATATCTCCAAAATTAGCAACTTTACGGGAGAAGGGAAAAGTCTTCTTAAATTTCAATGGAAGTCAATGTAAAAACATTTAATACAAGCAATTTTGAAGCATTTCTACTGGTCCATTCATCATGACATGCTGCTGTGTTCAATGATGTAATAAACTAAAAATCCACAAAAAATGAGCTACATGTTTTTGATAGGACAGTGACGATTTAAGAATTTATAATGAGTCATAATGATCTGACCTGATCCTGCTTTAAGATGATTGCTGCACTTATTCTGCGCCGCAAAGGATGCTGCACCTGAAGAAGAAATTCTCTAATGAAATAATATGGAAATTATAATAGAATTAAATGTCATCGTGAACAAATAAATATTACTACCTGATGTGGATCTTTCTCGGTTTTTGGTACAGTATCTACTTCTTCTGCAAGAGAGAGTATTTGGTGGAATATCTGAGCAATATGGGAGGGGGGAAAATTTTTCAAGCTGGGTGGTGACCATGGTGGCCATTTTGAAGTCTGCCGTTTTGGATCCAACTTTTGTTTTTTCAATGGGAAGAGAGTCACACATCAAACTAATTGGGAATTTCACAAGAAAAACAACGGTGTGCTTGGTCATATATATATATATATATATATATATATATATATATATATATATATATATATATATACACATATGAATGACCTTATAGAGTGGGAGAAGAGGGTTGCATTGACAATTCAACACAATGGGCAGCACTTTGAACACATTTTATAAGTGGTCAGAAACTTGTGAATAACTCATGAATTAATAAAGTTACATTAAAACCAAGCACACCGTTGTTTTTCTTGTGAAATTCCCAATTAGTTTGATGTGTCACATGACTCTCTTCCCATTGAAAAAATAATAATAAATATATAATATATATATATATTATCTTCAGCATTTTATACTTTTATACATTATACATTTTTATACATTTAGATGTATTATGGAGTAGAACGTGCTGTAGAAAATTAATTGACCTTGTGTAACTTATTCTCTAGTCAATGTCATTTGTAATATCCATACTGTGGCCATCTTGAAAAATTCTTCCAATCACTTATTTTCACTCAAACAAGACCAGGATCCTATTGCGTTGAATGAGAGACCTATAAACCTGAAGCTCATAGTCACAGTAATGTTTCAAAATAATATTTGAATTCAATGATAAACTATCACACAAACATCACCTAAAAGCTTTGTAGTATTTGGTTTTAATAATGCAAAACCCCTGCCCCAGGGATTTGTCTCTAGTTTCTCAAAGGGATGAGCTTGTAGTAGTATGTTTCTAACAATATAGCTTAGGAGGAGGGCTTATTTTTGGGGTGGGGGGGGAACAGAAATATTGCAATGTGAGTAAATTTACCCCAGAGTTCAGAGGCTTGTCGAGTCCTAAAGCTCTTCAGCATCTGTTTCTTAATCTCTTCAAGCTCCACAGTGTCTCGTTCATGGCGACGCCTCAGACTCTCCACATGAGCAACCATCAGCTGCACCCCATGTCTTACTTTGGATTCCTGCTCACAAAAGACTCATGTCTAAGTTCAATATGCTAATAAGGGCCAAGAAATCAAACTCTGATTAATAGGCCTACCAAAAAAAAACAAGAAGGTGCTACACTCATTTCCTAGCTACTAGTGTCACTTGGTCTCACTGAGTCACCTAACTACTGTAATGGCTTAAATGGGTCTTATTTGTTTATAATTACACTAAACTAAGGTCACCCAAAACCAATGGCTGGGCAGAATGTCCTAGAACTACGACTCATATGTTTTCCTTACTTTACAATTTGCAGCAACAGCCAAATTCCACTTCATTAAATTCTACACAGAGAGTGGTTTTGAGACATCTCAAAGAATCAATAAGCCTGAAACTGTGATTAACGCAAGTAATATATATATATATATATATATATATATCAAAAAAGAAATGTAAAAAATAATTATTAGTTAATGGAAATTGATCTGGATGTATTGCATTTGTACAATTTAAGGTATTTTAGTACATTCTGATAATAAAACTTTTGTTGATGTTCATGTTGAGTTGCAACAGGAGAGTAAGACGTTTTACAACTGCAGTGTTCTTGATATTAAAACATTTGTGAGAATTATCACAATAAACCAAAAACAACAAAATAAAATCAGGTTCAAGATGAAAAATCCTCTTCGTTTCCAGTTTTGAATTTACATTTCATAAGTGGTACTGAAGAACAACAAGCTCAGTTAAATGAGAGACCTTTGATACTGGTGGAAATCTCATTTTATCACTACTATGAAAAGGGGCTAAAATGTATATAGTATATATAGTCTTTTGCAGGTTGGATATATACATTTCATATTAAAATGTCTCACTGCATTTTCTGTGCCATTTCTGTGTATCACAAAACAAGAAACAAAGAAACAAAAACCCCAACAATGGCATTCTCTTTGTTAGTGTCAATAAATCCATTTTTTACCTGATGAACTGCCCCAAGTGCTTCAGCTGTGCTCACAATTCGTTCAATGGTGCCTCTTATGATGCTCAGACACAGTTCTAAACTCTGTATCACATTTGTGCGTTTAACATCCAAGCACATTCCTTTCAAAGACTGCAAACAAAAAAATGTTGAGGCTTGTCATTTATTTTTATATTGACATCAAATATAATTATTGGCCAAGATATATTTGCTGTTTAGTTTTTTTACCCTAGCCTGGCTCAGAAGTTACATTAAGCCAATGGATTTAACAAGTAATTGAAAGAAACCTGAAAAGGAACCTCTGTAACCACTTATCCAGTTCAGGGTCATCGTGGTTTGGAACATACCCGGAATCACTGGGCGCAAGGCAGGAACACACCCTGGAGGGGGTGCCAGTCCTTCACAGGGTGACACACACGCACACACATTCACACCTAGGGACACTTTTCTGAGCCACCAATCCACTTATCAAGGTGTGCTTTTGGACTGTGGGAGGAAACAGGAGCACCCGGAGGAAACCCATGCGGACATGGAGAACACACCAACTCCTCACAGACAGTCACCTGGAGCAGGACTCGAACCCATAACCTCCAGGTCCCTGGAGCTGTGTGACTGCACCACCGTCCCATCCCGTTCTCACTTTAGATAACTGTAATTCACAGATTTAGATTTATATAGATAGACATTTATTACGTGAGTCATTTAGGCACAGAGACGATTATGGTGGAAATTTGCTTCAAAGAATCAAAGAATTTGCTCGAAAAGAAGTGACTTCAGTCGTGTGGCGGTGGTTTGCAAATAAAATATCAATATTCTATTTATTTTTACAATGTCATAACCTTAGTAAGTTATGGTTGTTTACAAAATAAGCAAATTTACTTTTTGTTACTTCTGAATGTTTGAAATTGTTAGATTTGCATGGAAATACAATGTTATATATAAGAATTTAAATAAGAAATTAAATATATATTTTAATTGACTACAATTAATATTAATATTATTATTAACACAATATTTGTGTTCTGGAAATTAATAAAAGTCTTTTTCAATGTTTTGTTCATATTGTCAGGAATATCACCAAAATATCCTGAAATATCGTGATATTATTTTAGAGCCATATTGTCCACCCCTAACTAACAGACAATATTTGGTTAAGAAAGTAAAGTAATAGTAAAATTTTTCCTTTTATTATCCACTCTTTAAGTCTTATAATACCTCCAATAAGTCTTGGCCTCTCTTTACTTCCAGTTTGAGGTTCTCCTCAGCGTGGTTGCGAGCATGTTCCTCTGCCTGCAGTCTCTGGTCCAGTGTGTATTGATCACAGCGGAAGCCTAGGGCCAGCTGGCAAAAGGCATTCTGTGAAAGTATCATGAACATAAGATTGCTTCTCAGACTTGGACAATACTGACTAATCTGAAAGAAATTGAAATGGAATTCCTCCTACTTATTTCACATTAATTTAAATGAGAAATATGTTAGTATTTACCACCAGAAAGTAGCAACCAACGTTTATTATTTTTTGTTTTCACTTTTTCTTTTTAAACAATCTAACTGCATTTATGCTCCACAGAGTGGGCTCCCGACTTGGAGCAGCCATGTTTAAAAGAGATGTACTACAGTGCAGTTTGATGTAATATGCTCTGATCTACACAAATTTTGCCTTCACCTGTAAAGTTACTATTTTGGAGACATGTTTTTCATTTGACAGCAACAATGTTTAAGGAGATGGGCACCAGAAAATGAGAGTTTTAAGACACATGGCTTTAAAAATACCTCAAACTATTTTTATTATTATGTAGTTGAACTAGTTATTGTGGACAAGTAATAAAACGCTTTTACTTAAGTTACAGATTCTGCCTACTGGTTCATATCACCACTAGAGTAAAGAACTCAGAGTATTTACAACATACTCGATTTTACATCTGGGTCACTTTGTGTACATCCCAAGGACAGAAATGTCCCAAACAGAGATGATTCATGATATGTTAGAGTTCAACAACAACCGATTAATGTCAGTGTCCAGTATATTTATATTTTAAAAAAATTTGTGTGGTCACCCAATCAGGAAACTGAATTATAGTCGTTTACATAGAAGGCAGGAATGTTACACACCACACTACAACAACCACAGTATATATAGCTTCATAAAATATACACAGTACAAGCCCCACCTCCAACTCTTGTTCTGTCATGTCAACACTAAAAAGGAAGGAGGAAAAAAAAATTGTAGGGTTCAAGCTTACACTGTATATTTTCAGTCTATGGGTTTAAATCATAGACGCAACATGTTATTTTAAAGACAGCTAGCCATGCAACCATGCTAAAGTATCTAAAATAATTGACTAAGTGTATTCAATAAATCTGCAAGCAAGGAATCCATAAGATATCTTTACCTGTTGGGACCCAGTCTCTCCATAATAGCCTGCTCGTTCCAGACCAATGAGTCCTCTTGTCGGGACCCTGTCATATGAAGTAACACTTATGACTGAGAATGATGGAAAATAAACATGAATACAAAAAACACCTTGACTATAAAAGGACAATGAGCCCAATCCTCTAGCACTTTTTCTCCCTGAAAGAAGCAGTTGGGACCGCTAGCTGTAGTCACCTTCTTCAGAGTCATCCTCACTTTCTAAAACTCTAGGACTGTGGTGGTCTTCACAAGCCTAACAAGACAGATGTGAATATAAATATTATATGTTATTTTTTTCCGCAGGTGTGTGAATCACACACACACACACACACACACACACACACACACACACACAAACATCAGTTAAGCTCTTGGGTGAAATATATGGGAATGAGGAAGGTGGATGATATTTGAAGATGAAGTGTTGTGCACCTCCCTCTGTGTGACAAGAGCCCCTTTCACATGTAAACTCTGGAGTATCAGCTCCAGAGATGCCCAGAGTGATCCTTTCACACATGCAGTGTACTGGGGCAATTTTCTGTGTCAGACGTGTTTTTTCAAATTGAAAATGTTCCATGTGCTTTCGTTATGGCACGTGCAGGAGATCAGTTTACGTATGTGTTCACTGTCTTTACACAGAGCATTCACTAGGGTGCTAGCAGGATGAAGTCCGCATAAAGTCTGGGACTAATTTTGTTGCAAGTATGTGTGTTTACTCTAGAATGCAATTTGGGATGAAACACTCTTTAGGGCATTATGTAAAATTTTGGTCTCCATAAGATCACAAAAACATGCTTTTTCCATATATTGACTCTATGACTTTAAGTGTTAAATTTACTGTATTTACTTTTTTATATTATATCTATTTTATTAACAAACAATGAAAAAAAACAAACAAACAAACAAAATGACAAAACCCCATTCCCATAAAGGCTGTGAAACTGTGCAAAATGTTAATAAAAACAAAATGCAATGATGTGTTAATCATTTAAATCCTATTTGATTGGAAATAGAACCAAGACAAAATATATAAAATGATGACACTGAGAAATTTTAGGTGGATTTCAAAAGTTTCATCCACAGAAATCTCTACACCGTCTGTGAACACAGTTCATTGCTGCAACAATAAGGCAAGTTAAAATTCACAAATTCAAAGAAGAAACCATATATATGCAGGAGACAGAAACTGTGATCCAACTAATCAAAACTTGACACTCTTTCTGGAAGTTAGCGTTAGGAAGTTGTGACTACTGCATTTTTGAGGTTAGAGGAGAGAGACAGCTATCTGTGATGGTGTGGAGATGCATTAGTGCACATGGATGTGATAACTGCACATCTGTGAAGAATGTGCAGAATGATATGGACTGGTTTTGAAGCAGCATGTTGCCATCAAGACCTCTGTAATTTCAGTAGGACAAGGCCAATCTGCATTATGCTTATACAATAAGTGTCTGGGTGCTAAACTAGAACAGTGACCCTTTGAAAACAACTGGTACAAATAGCAATTCAACAGAAACCCAAACTGTTGAGCAGCTTAAAGTCCTAACAAGCAAGAATGGGAAAACAATTCACTTATCAATTGGTGACCTCTGTTCCCAAACATTTGGCTTGGTTTGAGTTAAAAGTAGAGATGATCACAGCAGTAACCATGCACCTGTCCCAACTATTGCTGGAACATATATTTGGCAAATTCTAGAGGCAAAGAACAATAAACTTTCTCAGTTTCAACATGTAAAATGATTAAATATAAGGTTTAAATAATTTGCACATCACTGTTTTGTTTTTAATTACATTGTTCACAGAATGTTTTTTTTTTTTTTTTGGATATAGGGTTTGTAGAAGGCCAAAGCCACGAAATGACAAACATTTGCCCAAAAAGGATACGAATAGCTTATGACAGTGCTAGCAAACTAGGGTAAACATTCAGTACAGACAGACGTCTGGTTCAGAGGGTGTGCTCACCTGTGAAGCCATTTTCTGGTCAGCAAAGAAATTAAAACATTATTTAGATTAAACAAATTCTCTATATAACGCACAACAATAAACCAAAACATGCATTCTGGCCGAGGGAATATTTTAAAAATACTTTAAACACCTGTCTTACTAAAAAAAAAATCTAATAAATAAAAAAGGCTTCCTGAAACGAAATCTTCCCTTGGAGCTAAGACGCTTTGATTTACATGAACGGCTGAACTGGACGTGACATTCTTTGCCCAAATTCTCCAGGCAATTATAGCTACTACGGGAAACCCACCACGACCACATCTGTAACGTGCTGAACGCTACCAGACGTCACTAACCAAACTCTTAATTTAGATACTCGTTAAAATACAATTGAGGTCAAAACACAAGTATGCACGAAGAGCCAGACCACAGCACAAACTCAAGCCTGGGAAAAGAGTCCACTTACCCTGTGGCCTTCAATGTTTTTCTCCTTTCTACTCTTGCTTCATGCTTCTGTAAAGTTTGTAATCTTGTTAGAAGATAAGGTTGAATCTCAAAATGGCCACTAACTCCACTTAGGTCGTTGTGATGACTTGTAACGTCAGTGCTATGTTTAGACGAGCTACCTGGAGGACATCTTACGTTTTTATTTTTAGGGAAACAACTTAAGGTATACTAAAGAGAGCTACACTGGTCTCAAAATTAAATGTAAGATTCAATTAAATTAGGGATGAATCAGAAATAAACCAGCTTTTGAGCTGTTATTAGAATTATCCAAGACTGACATTGGAAATGGCTTCAAGTCACTTAAAACCATTTGAATAGATATTTTATGCAGTTGCTGTAAGCCATAATCAAAAACAGTATAACAAAATGCTTTAAACAGGTCAGTTTGGAAATAATCTACGAGGTTCACTATTTGAAATGAATTACATTTTATTATAATAAATAAATAATTATATTATTCTAATTTGAGATGTACCTGTAGCATGCTTGAGAGTCTAGGATACAGCGTCTCTACCTTTTGACCCACAAAGCTGTTTAAATGCATATAATTAAACAAATTTACAGCTTGTTTTAACGTCACCATTCGAAATAACCTTTGCTTTAGAGAAAAATGTAACAATTAGGTAATAAAAACAAAAGCAAGATTTGGATTACTCCACATTTATTATAGAAAAGCAAAAGGACAGTGTCTCTAATAGAGACGCTGAGGCTTTCCCATGGTGCTCTTGATGTAGAGCGCTCTAACGTTCTGCCAGTTCTTCTTCAACAGAGACACCAGAAAGTTAACAGCCAAGTGGATGTTGTAGACCAGCTCATCCTCTGACATCCTTACATGGCCCACAGCCACAGCCAGACAAAGCACCTGAGAACAGACAATGCACTTGTCAAAAAAACCTGAACAAAAGCAAGCAATATTATACACACAATAAGACAAGCAAAACTTTGCATTGCCCCAAATGTACACAAACATCCTACCTTCTTCATCTGGAATTTGATGGTGGATTTAACCTCATCCACCTTGGTATTAAGGTTCTCATTGTGAGTGAGCAGAGAAGGGAACTTTCCAGCCTTGTTGAGGCCAGGGCCCAGGATACGAGGAATCTGCTTGATCAGGGACTCGGAAGCCAGGAAGGCATCATATTTCTTTGCTGTAGAGCACAGGCAAGGGTTAGTCACATTTGTTTCTGGATGACATTTATAAATTCATTTAAACGCACATAAGGAGTCCAAGAAAAAGGGAGCATACCAAACATGAACTGTCATTTCCACAGCAAGACTACATGCGATACATATGCAATAACCTCAATACAGCTTCACAAGTTCCTAACTTCACTAATTTCCTTAAGAACTTACCCAGCTTCTTGACCAGTTTCTTGTTCTTGTTGAGCTTTTTGAGAGCCTCAATGTCCATGTGGGGGATTTCTGCAGCCTTGGCTTCATCACAATGCTGCTGGTCACCGAGAACACAAACAGAGAACTTGGGACGTGGGGTGGTCTTCAGCCTATTAGGAAAATTAACAAGACCGTTAGTAAAACTACACACAACTCTCCCAATGTAAGTGATGCAGAACCAAGGAGTCTTACCCACACCACGCTGGCTGGCGTCAGGAGCCGACAGCACAGTCAAACCATTAAATTGTCGGCTTAGGGACGAGAGTATAATGCTCCCACCCAGAGCCTCCCCTCATGTTTTAAGACCCAGGGTAGGGGTCCGTCTGCTTTAACAACCCAGATAAGGGAGGCAGCAGACTACCCAGATCTGTTCTCAACTGCCTAGCCTTAGTCCTATTCTGCCTTATTAATAATGTACGTTCAACTTAGGAATAGCCCATTTAAAATCCAAAACATTACACAGGCAGGTTAGGGTACAGGCAGAGAGAAGGTTGGGTGAAACAGTAAAGGTCCGAACCTGACAGTGCCTGAGAAACGCTTATCCTTCTGGGGATCATAGTTCTTCAAGCTGATCTGCAGCTCCACACTCTCCAGAAACCTATATAAACCAGATATGTTAGTATATTTAAAACAATTTTCGACATAAAACATTTCCAAAGCATTTTAAACATCTGTACAATTACTGTACTGATTTATCTGGTACAGTGAATAACAAAAATGTACTACACAAATCAAGTGAGTTACAAACAGTTCAACAGTATAGAGCGCTCATCTGGATCTTACTTTCTCCTCTTTGCAATGGAGCCCGACTGGACCTCCCGAACTGCCTCGTACAGCGTGTCTCTTGAGACCTTACTGTAAATAAAATAAATGAATAAATAAATAATCCCCACAAATTAATTACATACTGTCACGATACAACCGTTGTAAAAGTTCGTGGTAATGGCTGCTACAGATTTCATAGGTTTGAACAGAAACATCATCCTAGTAAACTCACAGGAAACACATCAACTCTATAATACAGACGGAAAACTGAATATAAGGATGTGTAAATCACTATTAAGAAGATATATTAGAAAATGAAGCAGTATACTGTTTGGATTTTACTGGATTATATCTGTGAGCAGATGTGTCTCTAAGCGCTAAACCGGCTTCTCGCTGAGCCTGAATACATATAATTTATTTTCACACTGGCTATAATTTATTCTCATTGGCGAACTCTTTAAAATAAAGAAGCACAATTCACTGTTTTCTTTAAAGCCATGTTCTGAAGATTAACTCGTTAAAAATCCAAGTATAAAGAGAAATTTTCGCTTCACCTCATTTCTGCTCGTCTTCTCCTTCCACACGGAGCTCAAAAAGGAAGAAGTAGCGGAAGTTGCGCTAAATTTAAGCGCCCTCCGTCACTTCAACACGGCCCATTGAAGCCGCCATGTTTGTTGTTGCTTTTTTTTTTTTAATAGAAAATTGTACATTGAAATTTTTGTTAATGACTAGTATTACTAAAATGTTGAACTTGTTCTGAAGCCATATATCATCTACATGCTCTGCAGTATATTCCACATATTTTAATAAGGCCAATGTCAGATTAAAGAAACTAATAAATAACAAATGCATAGTTTTTTTTTCTTATCCTCTCATGGAAATATAAGCTTTTCAAATTAATGTAAATCCATATAATAATGCATAAATAAATATTATTTCAGTGGATATATTTGTGTGTGTTATCAACATTTTGTGAAGGTTTTAATTGGTATAATTTATTTATGAATTCATGTTGGAACTATTAATATACTTAACTTTACTTAAATAGATTTGTAAATGTCTTAATTTTCCATACACCCCACCCCTCTCGCTGCAAAAAAAAGTAATTCAGGATGCATTTAATCAGTAGTCTCGGAAAAATGAAGACATGTTTATTTATTTACACTTTTGATACACTTATTGTCAAAAGAAAATGGTATTTATCATGCATTAATGACTAACACGTTTCAGAGCAGCCTGCAGAGACTTCTTCAGGAAGGTTTCATTCAAAGAGATACAGGAGGATAGTGTGTGCTGACATGATGAGTTCACCTGAAAAATCACAAGAAATACAGCATCACTGTTAAATGATGTCCAAGTCATATCAAGCAAGACTTTAATGGGAAGTATTAATTATCATGTGCACAATTACAAGTTTTAACATAACCAATAACTCTCATATCGTCCCTGTCCACTTAAAAGAATGTATCTCCATTTTTGTTGATTTTCAATTTAGTACATAATTTGAACACAGCAGCTGTCCTTCACATCGTGTGAATGTGATGAATGGACTAATAGAAATGCTCCTGAATTACATGAAATCAAATCATTTTACATTAATTTCACTTGAAAGTTAAGTTTCCTGTAAAGTTTATATTTTGGGAGATACATAAAGCATATACACAGAAACTGTTCATTCATATATTTTGTGGAAAATATAAAATAACACACCCATCTATATGAAATATATTTCAACAAAATAAGAGACAAAAGAACAACAAAATCCAAAATATGTGTTTTTGAGACCAATTTTGAAGACAAGATTATTTCTATATCAGACATTACTAAATTAATAAATAATGTATTCTATTATTGTTCTCATTTAACTCACAAGAGAGTGAAACTTTGTCAGGGCAGTCAACATCATCTTAGCAAACTTCATGGATTTAGTGAAGTGTGGAGACTGACTGCTGACTTGGTTTGTGAAAAGAGAAAATACCTCTTCACTCAGCTCAATCTGAAGAAAGTATAAGGGACATAAGTGAAACACAAGATATATTATTACATTAAATCTCACAAAAAAAATCATCTTAAAACCATAGGAAATCTGAAGCCTACCTTTGAATCTAGTAGAGCATGGATAACTGACAACAAAGCTTCATTCCATGACCCTACCAGAGTCATCCTGGGAAACATTATTTAGTTAATATTAGGGAATTGTAAATCACTTCATAGTTTAGGTGTAAAACATGCTATACTGATACATATGTGAAAATAAATTTAATTTCTTGCAAAAAAAAAAAATGTGAACACAGAGATTTGAACTCACTCAAATACAAGAAGTCTGTAATGTGGCTCCAAACATTCCTTCACCAGCCCACAAAGCAATTCAGCCTGAGCAGCACCTGAAGGAAAAAAAACAAATAATGTAATAAAAAATTCCAACTTTAAGGGAAAATCTATGATAGTAGGGAAATGCAGTTCTCTCTGTTGGTTTTTATTCACAGAAACTCTTCTGTGACTGTAGTTGTTTAGTTTTGTAGAACTTCTGGTATTGCAGTTAGCTATCTCCTGAGTTTGGAGATATTTCTCCAAGTTTTTATTCATTTACAATCACTGCGAAAATACTGTAAAACACATAATACCAGTTTCCATCACGCAAAGAGAGGGGAGAAGTAGCAAAAGGTGGGGAGACATCTGAATTTTATAAAAAGTGTTTTTGATTACTATTGTAAACATGGACTACAGCAGGTAGTGTCACAGTGACACAGCTCCAGGGACCTGGAGGTTGTGGGTTCGATTCCCGCTCCCGGTGACTGGTGTGTTCTCCCTGTGCCCACATGGGTTTCCTCCAGGTGCTCCAGTTTCCTCTCACTGTCCAAAAACACCTTGGTAGGTGGATTGGTGACTCAAAAGCATCCATAAGTGTGAGCGTGATTGTGTGTCTGTGTTGCCCTGTGAAGGACTGGCGCCCCCTCCAGGGTGTATTCCTGCCTTGTGCCCAATGATTCCAGGTGGGCTCTGGACCGACCCTGAACTGGATAAGCGGTTACAGATAATGAATGAATGTAACCATTAATGTGGGAATGAGGTCACATTAAGTTTTTGTGAGTATAACTTGGGTGTCAATATATCAAACCCTGAACATAACCCTGCATCAATACAATAACAGGATTAGACCAGTTATTGTGATTCTGCTTAACAAATGTATAGTTAATGCTTGGACAATGCAGGATCAAGAAAGTGACTGGAGGATTGGAATTAATTTTTACCAATTCCTGTTGCATCTTTTACTGTTAAAAAAAAACAACACAATTAAAAATGTATGTTGTTGTTTGGCTGGTGCATTGTAATTTGTTCATGATTTAAGAGAAAAATAACTTTTATAACTTGTGTATTATAAACAAGAATTGTGATTTTTTTTCTCTCCAATTTGCCAACCTTTCTCATGACCTGCATAAACAACAAGAGGCCTAAGACATTTAGAGCAAATTTGGCACACCTGTCTTTCCCTCCTTTATGATCGGCTCTATAAGAACTTGACAGGTGGGTCTTGGATATCGACTGCAGAGAGATGTTACAGCAGTGACGAGAGAGCGAGAGGCTGTCTCAGAAAGTGAAAGGACCTGCGAACAGGAGAGATATCACTATAAAGCTTCTGGTTTACTTGGAGGGTTACAAGAATTTTTAAACAAAATGTAATAACTAATAACAATAATAATAATTTGATTTTCCCACAAACTGTAACGTTTAATATTATAATCACTCACTTTCTCAAGGAGGAGATTTTTGACAATAACACACGCAGTGCTATGGCTGAGATCTGGAGAGAGAGACAGGAGAAAGCTGCAGAAATGCGATAATGTCTGCTCAGGCAACTCAGATAAATGCAGAATACCACACAGCAACTCCAGCTGTAGAAAGAGTGGAGATTATCAGAGACGTAGGTATGGAAAACCCTAACAAAGGACCAAGTAAAAATTAACATACAGCAGTAATTCTAAAGACACAAATGATATTAATTTGTTCCCACCTGTTTGGAATCACATTCATTAAGCACTTTCAGGGTAGACCTACAGCTCTCATTCCACTTTAAGGAAAAGAACAGAAAGAAATGAGTGGTCAAGGAAAAAAATATGTTAATCTGTTTAAGGCATAAAATGTTATACTTTTCCTACCTCTGTTTCAGACTGTAAAAATTCTTTAATCAAAGGAACTGCCACCTAAAAAGCAAAGTATTTTAGCCCATTAACATATTATCAATATACTGTAAATATACACATTATGCTGCTCAGGCTATGCAAATAAATGTTTAACTAAAATTATGTATAACTAAGTTTTGTCAGTCAGATTACAGACAAACATCAATTTGTCATGATGTTTATTTCACCTTTACATGCTCTGGCAAGAGACATTGTGAACCTTCTGGTAGTGGATGCTGTCCTGCTGGAGAAAACCCTGATGGCCCATTGTAAAGCTGTATGCCAAGATCCTCCTCATCCACAACCATATTTTCACTCTCAGAATCCTCTCTTGGTGTAAGATCCAACTTCATTCTTTTGGTTTTGGGTTCATCCACATCTGTATCTATATTTACATCATCACCTTTTCTCTTTTTCCGGTCCGAACCTTTCTCATTATCTTCAAGTACCTCAGTCCTGGGTTCATTCAGATAGACTTCCCACCCTCCTCCTGCCTGAGGGTCTTTGAATTTTTCACACAGGCCTTTAAGTCGCACCAGACATTCAGTGCTGAGAAGGGTATTTGCCCCAAGTTTCCTATCCCCAATGTCTCTACGGAGCTGATGAATTAAGGTCCAAACCCAGGACTTGTGCTTCACCTCCTGAGATAAGCATTGGAGCAGGGCAAGCACACTGTCCTGAGGTAACCAAGGGTGGACAATGTGCAGAAAGCAGAGGAGGTTACACTTAAAAGCATCAGAAAACAAGCAGACAAGTGGCTTTCTGTAACAAAAACAAGAAGGTTGGTTAGGATAAGTTAGTTAAGGCCTGGGGTCCGTTCAAAGACTAACATGGAAAGCAATTTTAGTCGTGATATATCTTAAAGGTGGGAGAAACGACAAGGTTGGATTTCTAGGTGATGGCTTTTTAAAAGAGTGATGTGTGCCAACTTTTTTTTTTTTTAAACTTTTGTCAAAACTTCCCTAATGCTGGTAAAAACATTTCCTTCAAACGCCCCCTCCGTGGAACACGGCTCTATTAGTGAACTGAAAAATTCGATTTTTTTAGACGGCAAGTTCGATTTAATGAAAATCGTTCACGGTTAAATTTATGATTGAAACACTACAACAAATTAGACCCATTCAGAATGTGGCATGATTCTACAAGATGAGATGACTTACCTAGTGAGAGACTGTGTCCCCTTCTCCAACCACACCTCATCTTCGCTGAACGTTTGCAGAAACGTCCGCAGACACAATGTTGGGTTAGCAGCTCGTAGTTTAAAAAACACTTTTCGGGCTTCGTTCACTCCCCCCGTTAGTAAAGCATGTGTTAACAGTCGGGACGGACCGTTAAAACGGTTCAGAAACGACATGACACCGGCAACAAATGTTTCCAACAAAAACAAGGTAACGTTTAGACTCCTTATTTGTTTCTAAGAAAGCCCCGGTATTTTTATTTAATTTTTTTTTTTGTAAGGAGGTTGTAAGAGTCACCACCTAAGAAGTGTAGTGTTATGTGCACTCCTCTACTCTCCTTCCTCTGTTTGGCGGGATATAACTTTTGTCCCCATACCGCCATCTTGTGTTTGTCTTATCCACTATATATAAGCCTGCCGCTGAAATACTCAAACAGGATTTAAGTTAGGGCGTTATGAAACCGACATCTATTCTTGTTGGCCTCATTTGTCATAAATGAATCAGTCCCTGCTTACGTATTTCACCTTATTCAAATAATCATGCAAGCAAGCACAGTGAAACACTCCATTTGTAAGAGACAAGAAATGCAAGCAACTGGGGCAAAACACATTTTATTTTAACTTTTCTTGAAAATATAAACATGTATTAAAAGCTATAAAGTCTGTTAACACTGCAATATACCATATAATCAAAAGCCTGTCAGCAGATTACTTAAGGACTAGTTAACCAGCTCTAGACCATGCCTTATTTTTTTTAGTAAATTTCCATCCAGCCTAATTTGATATTCTGGCCAGTAGTGTGGTTTAACAGAAGATGTTAGACATGGCTGAAGTGACACGACATAAAAATTCAATGAAGACAAATACCATTAAAATCTAACCTCAAAGTGGTACAAAAATTGTGCAGATAGCATGAGGTGTACACTGAGGTGAAAATGATTACACAAGTGAATAAATCAGTAACAAGTCATTTAAACTTTCCCCTGCCCTAAGTTACAGCAAAAATAGTTTGACCTGGTCTTTGGCAAAGTCTGAAAGAAAATGTGCATTTGTTTTTGAAACAGTCTTACCTCCATTTAAACAAATCCCAAGTTAAATCTTGTATGACTAAAATATAGCTAAACAGGCTGAAAAAGATTAACCAACCCAGAATGGCACAATCAGAGTCAAGGAACGTAGCTGTATCAAGGTAGGAGGCACATGCATACAACTCATATTCTGATATCAACTTTTCTTTACGAGATAAATTATTTGAGATCATGGCCTTTTCCAGGACTGAAGCCAAGGCTGCATGAGCTCTTGAAATTAATGATCATGGCTCAAAAGATTTCAATTTCATCAAGAAAGTCCTCATCATCAAAGAGTGTCAGAGCAATGAAATAGCTCAAAATTCGCTGGTCCAGCAATTCTGCAGCACTCTGGGGGAGGTAGAGAACATTTTTAATAAATAAAAAAGGTGGGCCCTACTTAAAGGCCAGCATAGTTAATCCAAATGAAGTGGTATGGAATATAATTACCTTGGGTCTGAAGGGTTGACGTTGAGGTCTATGCCCAGGTGGCAAGTCATGGCTGAAAATACACTCCACTCCAAAGGGACAGCATCCACGATGCATGAAGAACTTGCATTTTATTTGGCTAGACCATGGTGGGGGAAAAAAAATAATAACGTTCCTTTAGACTGTTCTAGCTTGCCTCTACAAAAGCTAGTAATTAACAGTACACTAAATCAGATGTAAACAGGAAATGACCAGTGCTAGCCACCAGCCAATAAGGGTTGTGCACCGATTTGCTGCACACAGCAAATTATATTGATGTTATATTTTGTATCCCAGTCCAGTTTACTTAAACAGCTGACCAACCAGGCCAATGCTGAAAAAGGAGCTTTAAATTCTCTGCATTTTTTTGCCAATGTCAGAGAGAAGGGGCTGTAGTAAGACTGATAGCTAGCATTATAATTACATGAGATGCATTTCATATTAGATGTTTAAAATAAATAAAGTCAATGCTGTGTCCAAGATTGTGGGGAACTGCTGTTCACGTTCAGAAGCTCTGACTTAAATAGGAACATTGTTGCCTAGTATAGCATATGGGTCAGACAATATGCATATATGGTCAAAATAAATAAAAACATACACTTGATTAAAATGTGAAACTGCAAACATTAATATTGTTTAAAGCCACAAGCAACTGTTGCTAAACACTGCATACTTAAATGATAATGCAGCCATAAAGGTGATAATTTGAACTAAACAGCAAATGAGAAATTCCCAAAGGCAAAATTTGAGCTGGGCCTAATGAGACTGGGCAATACACATGCAGTTATTAGTACAAACCAAGTTATTTAAAACAAATGCCACAAACCTGCTTTTTTCTTTAAATGCTGAGATTAGGGCTGCCTTTGGCTCATCCTCATAGACCCAGTATTTGCTTGGAATGTAAAACGTAGACTTCACCCTGCACTGAGGGCAGGCCCTGTATAACAGTTTAAAAAATAATAATAAAAATCAGCCATACCAAACTGGGATATTATACCATTTAAAAACAAAATACAAAAAAGTGTTTTAAAAAGCTTACTTAATGACATCTTCTTGAAACTCTTTGGTCTTACGCCATGTCATGATGCAACTAAGGCAAAAGGCATGGATACAGTTGGGCAAGATGCCAAAACGTCTTTCTCCCTCTGTGGATTTATCATAAACTTTGTCCATGCAAATGCCACAGCAAACATCTTTGCTTTGCCTATATGCCTCCATTTGTTCCTCCTGAGCTGTAGCACCCATCTCCAGTCCATCCTGCAGACTGGTTTCCTGAACACAATTTTGGTGTGGGGGAGGGGAAAGGAAACAAACAAAAAAAAAAAAAAACCCAAATGAAAGGCATATTCAATAGGAGCTCCTACCAGGGGAAAGAAAATACCCCAAACCACTGCTCACCTGTTTGTCAGTTTTCTCTTGAACTTCAACAGAAGCTGTGTTAGACATGGACACACATTCACTGTTGCGTGAATGACTGGGACCAGCACAATCACTTTGTAGTGGCAGTTCCCCACCTGCACAGAGGGCAGCTAGTTTCCACATAAAACATCTTTAAAAACAGGCCATCAAGGACTCCAAGAAACAGGGGGGGGGGGCAACAAAACAGGCGACTAGGTGCAAGAAAACACATTCAAATAGGCAATGCTTTTAATACCCTGCTGGTTAGGTATAGGCCTTGCTTCAGTCGCAGCATCCTCTTCCTCCTCTGCAATACCTACAGCTGGATGTTGCAAACGCTGCTGTTGGCTTATATAATTAGGAATCAAGGGCTCTGACCTTCTTCGACTTGAACCACGCGCACCCTGCACTGCAAGGGAGGGCTCAGATCCCCTTCGGTCAGTCAAAGTGTGACCTGTGAAGGAAGAGTGTACAACAGGGGCAGAACCTCGCCTAGCACCTGAAGCCTCGTTAGATGTATGGGGAATGTGAAGATACCTACAATTAAAAGACGGAAAAGCATATCATGAAGTTAAAAGCAAGCTTTCTGAAGACAGGTTTTTGGGAAATGTGGTCAGCTCTTACCTGCAGTTGTCCCCAAACCAGCAGCCTCCTTTCTGGAAGTACCTGCATACTTGAGCTGAGGGAACCATTGGCCATTCATGCAGGTAATAACAGCGCTGACCATACCTGCATGACCCGTTTATGAACTGCCTGTGGAATAAACACAGCAGGACTATGGGTTAACACCATTTGTTGACAACCATCTCAAAAGAGGCAGAGGCAGAAAATTACAAATTAAATCCGGATTTAGGACAACAGAATCTAGCCCAGCCAGCACTTCACCGCGGAGCCCACAAGGATTGAACGCAGGCTAGCTGGGGTCAAAATGAACATGGGCTTGGTAGGTAGATTAATAAACAAACCATTAGTGTGAACCGGGTGGACGGCTTATATCGTATAAGCGCAGATAGCATAGTAGGTTCATAACTCCCAGTCTCAGTGGGTCATTAAATTTAGAGGGATCATGTTTTCCGGTAGGGTGCCCATATGGGTCCTATATTAATACTATCTTGGGCCCAGTACTGACCCTGGAGGGCATCCATACGAGGGGGCAGTGTCAAAAAATGGAAAATGAATATAAATTGCTTGTTGCCCAGCTAGCATATAGTAATTATGACTTAACATGTTCGTGATACCCTTACTTTAACACATTTCATAATTCTAACGCTAATTAACTATTATTTAGACTTCATTTGGCTATAGCTATATCTTTCAATAGCGTAAACATGCGTCCATGCAAATGTTACCCTTGAATGTTGGACCGTTTGATAAAGGCTTTAAAGCAAGCAGCAACTGTTGTCGGCAGCTTTAACGTTAACGGTAGGTAAAACAACGAAGCATAACACCAACCCAGAAGTTCGCTGTAAACAACGACATCGAACTACAGGTCCATCAGTTTAAGAATCCCCGTTGCTCACAAAGCGGATATGAATTCATCTATAGTCTTTAAGCCTTAAACGAGCGTAAATAAGTGTGTACTAGCTGCTTGCCTGGCTTGGTGTAGAAAAAGTCACCACGTCGTTTTCAAACACAGGATCATGTGTTCAAAAACAGATTCCACCCATTATGCCGTACCTGCAGATCTGTCTTTCTAGATCATGTCCGTTTTTGCCGGAATATCTGAACGGTATACGACATCCATCCATTGCTGATTATTAAAGCCAACCGACTTTTTGGTCTCTAAAATTAACGTTAAAAGCTGTGATAGTTGAAGCTCGTTACTCCCCATTCGCACACAGAGACCAAAGGGGCGTGGAAACGGAGACATACGTCATGTAAAAAGCTTTCTTTCCAGCCAATAAGAGTCAAGAGACAAAGTTCCAACGTTTCCCCAAACAAAAAAACGGTCGCCCCTTTATTTGTTGTTGTTTTAATAAAGTGAGATTATTTCTGGTATTGCTTTTGATGCAACGATTTAAGCTGAGCTATCTCTTAAAAATAACCAGGTCCAAACGAGATTGCTAGGTTTAGAAACAAATCAGAAAAGACAACGTTTTAATTCAGTTTTTCAGCCTAAACCATACGTTTTTTTGTTTGCCTCGTAACGTAGGATACCTATAAATGCTTACAATTAAACTGTTTGCGCCCTGCTTACCTACAAACATTACGTTCACTAACACCTTCAGTTAGACGCGTGTTGTCCATCTGGTAGCTGATCCTTAGCCCCTGACGTATGACCACTTAAATGCAAACGTATATAATTGTTGTGCGTGACCCAGACCAATCAGAATAGCTCTGTTAATTGGCGTGATAGACTCCTCCACCTCTGCTGTTAAAGGAAAATTCCCCATTTGATTAAAAATAGGAACCTGCATTTGCAGTTAGTATATTTCCTTATATATTTTAGTGCTTTTCTTATATTCAGTAAATGTTTCTTTGTTAACTGATGAGCTGGATCAATCAATCAAAATGTATTTATATAGCAGAAGTCACAAGCCACTTTACAGAGATCTGGGTCCAAGCCTCCTATGAACAAGACAGGGGCTACAGTGGCAAGTGGCAAAACTACCTCGGCACAAACCTAAGGAACCATGACTTAGGGGAACTCATCCTCCTCTGGTCCATACCGGAGCGGACAACAAATAACAGAGTAGAAAAAATGATCAGATAGAAATAATGAGTAATATGTACTATGAAGATAAAATAAATTACTGATCAAGATTTGAGAGGTAATAGGAAGTGGTCAGTGATTCTGTGGGAGGTTAAAAGCTGGTGCAGAGTCAGTTTAAGCTAAGACAGCATCATTGCATGGCCTATAATGGTGCTCTAGCTAAGGAAAGGCTAAGATCTTGAACATGATGCATAGGGCAGAGTTGGGTCAGGACAACAGGGAGGGCAGCAGCCTAAGAGAGACAGGAGAAAGAAAACCGGACAGGGGGAAAACCAGAAAGTTTTAATAAGTCCACCATAAAGCAGGGGAAAAACTACTCTGCAAGAAGCATTCAGGGGCAAAGTAAAGCAACAGACATGCTGGATAGAGTATGTGATACATAGCAGTGATAATAAAACCAGTTATAACACCAGAAGAGACATAACCTGAAAGTGCGAGATTAACCAAAAGCCAGTGTGAAAATGTAAGTTTCCAAGCAAGATTTAAAGATTGAGAGTGTGTCTGAGCCTTGAACAGTAAGGCTATTCCAGAGTTGAAGAGCTTTGTGAGAAAAGGATCTTCCTCCTGCAGTGTTTTTCCTAATGCATGGAGCTAAGAGTAGACTGCTATCCTGTGAATGAAATATACATGATGGGTGATAATGTATGAGAAGTTCAAGATACTGATTTGCACAAGCTCCCTGCCAGGAGTGCATTTTATTAATCTAGCCATGATGTTATATTTATGCATGGTAGTTTTTTTTTCTGCAACTATTAAAGAAATGCAGAATTTTGGTAATATTGAATTAGTAGAGGGTGGTTCTGACTCTATTGGATATGAGGGTGTCAAATGTGATAGCTGAATCAAAAGCTACCCCTAAGTTGTTAATGAAGAACTGGGTATTACTGTTGAATTATCAAAATGAATAGCACTTCCAAGTGAACGCTTCTGAGCATCTGTACCTAGTTTTTATAAAAAATTAACATGAGAAAATTATGAACCATCCAGTCTTTATTGTCTATTAGACAGTCTGTTCCAGTAATGGGTGCAAGGCAGGATGGGGATGCCAGTCCATCACAGGGTAACACATACTCACTCATTCACTCACACCTGTGGACAATTTTTGCATAGCCAATCCACCTCAGCATGTGTTTTTGGACTGTGAGAGGAAACCAGAACAAAGGGAGAACACACAAAACTCTTCACAGTCACGTTTGGC
Organism: Hoplias malabaricus; assembly: GCF_029633855.1. Lineage (NCBI taxonomy): Eukaryota > Metazoa > Chordata > Actinopteri > Characiformes > Erythrinidae > Hoplias > Hoplias malabaricus. The sequence goes on along the minus strand of NC_089813.1, from coordinate 28,260,545 downwards.
AGGGTTCGATGCTAACCATGGAGCTATGAAACAGCAACTCTACCTGTTATGCCACCACGCCAACCTCTCTGCCCACAGAAAGAGCAAAATTACTGGCACAGAAGCAGACTGAATACATGCAATCAGCTACTGTCAGACATTTATAGGAGCCAACAGTAAAATTTAAGTATCTGTGGATCTCATGTCTACCATAAGAGGTTTGCTTAAAAAAAATCTTTCTGCAGCCTTGTGCTGTTGATTAATTTGGAAAAGACAAAGTAAACACTAGGAAACTTCTAAAATGATTGGTAATACAAATTAAATTTAGGTGGATATTGCGTAGCTGCTACCAAGCATTGAAAGAGAGAATCGTCATGAAAAGGAACAGAAAGAGAATGAGGAAATAATTTGTATTAAACCAGGTAATTAGTTATACAAGTAATTTGTATTTTGCTCTCCAGCATTACAGCAGCAAATGCTTACATTTTTTGAAAGCACTGTAACATCATAAATGCCTTGGAAAATAAAACCTTGAATCCAAATATGAATAAGGTGAAATATCCTGTATAAATACAGATATAGGGTTGGTTGTATCATACAGCCTGACATGTGTAGGGTTCATGTGTAAATCCTCTAAACAATTTAATAGGGCAGTACTTGAGATAAATACATTGCATGGTTATGTTAATTAATTTGTTCAACCATACAAGATTATTTTGAACCATCTGGAAAAAAAATAAAAACAAACAAAAAACAACTCAAAATGAAACATGATGTCCTCTTTAAACAGATCTGTATCCATCACAGCATATGCATCATCTTAAAAATATCCCACATACAAAAATATAGTGCATTTTCCAGGCAAAGATTGATTTGAATATTATTGTCATGCTATTCTTCAGAGACATTTAGCTGAATAACTGGTGTCCGCAACGTGTTATGTGCTTCCTAAATGCCACTTTTTGAAAATAGTAACATTCCAAGAATAGCAATACAAGGATAAAGTATTTGCACATAGAAAACATCATAGAACACAATATTAGATTTTGAATTTGGATTTGGTAATTTTTTTATTATTAGTTAAAAAAAATAAAATATCAAACCATTAGATTTATTTAATCATAAAGGTGAAACATATAACCAAATCAAAATTCTTAAAAACCTTAAAAAGGGACCCACTGGCCAAAATGACAAATTTAGCAGTCAGTATGTTTCAAACGTGCCTACTCCCCACTTACAGCACTGCTACAGTCATTTCTAAAGTGGCATTTTCCACCTTAAAAAGTAGGAAAACCCCTGTCTGATGATGCATCTCAAGAGTGGGAAGAATATTTGAGAAAAAAGTAAAAAATATAATAGGCATACACTTTAGGTCATGATGTTTGAAGTGTTGTATGGTGTTGAAGAAGGTTGTGTAACATATTTGATTGTATGTAACCTACTTGCATAATACATGCTGGGTACTGTATTATGAACATTACAATGGACCACAGTAATGCAGTATATAACTATTAAAATATTAAATGCTAGTTTTAAGCCTTATATTTTCTGACACCAGCTGAATCAGTTCTACTTGAAACGTGTTAAACCATGTGAAGGAGATTATTTTAGATAATGGCCTGAATACGTAAGATATTCTGAAATGGGTAGAATATTTTGATTTATCAGTGTACAAGTGTTAGGGAACCACACATTTGATATAGTACGTCCATTAAAAGTTCATGACACTCTTGCATTGAGTTTGACACTAGTAGCATAGACTCAAATGTAGATTTATAGACAAATGTGTGGTAGCCATGACAAAATATACTGCTGAATCTATATTAGATTTAATAATGGCTAATTAAGAAATATAAAAAAAATGGGGATAAAAGGAATATACATAACTGACATCAAAATACTGTTTAAATGCTTGGGTAATTCCATGCTGTTACCATGCTTCTGATCGGGTAAAGACCTGAGAAAAGTGAGCATGAGCTTGGCCTCTCACAAAATTAATATTAATTAATTTGCGGGGGTGGAGGGGGTGGGGGGGCATGTTTATAAATTTCACTTTAAAAGTCAGTTTTCAAATACAGTATTTGTAAAACTATAGCAGTCTATATAAAATCCTATGGTGTCTACAGCACCATAAAGATCTGTGTACAATATACATGTCTCTGAGATCAGGTTGTGAGTCTACTAAGCTATACATCTTAGTACATGTCCTTGTAGATTTCTTGTAGAAGTGGATGAAGAGAGGTCTCAGATTCAGTCTTTTTAATCATTTGGACCAGCTGAGCATTTTCGGTGACCAGCTGCCGGAGGTCAGCCATCTTCTGCAGAAGTTTGGGGAAGAGGTGAGCTGAATCAGGATGGTGTACCTGCAGGTGCTGGTCCAAGGCCTGGAGGATGCTATCTTGGATCTGCTCCACTTGCTTCACGTTCATAAGTCCAGGGCGATCTGTAATGGCATACAGAGAACAGAAAAGAAAAAAAATCTCAGAAAAAATACCCCCAAAACATAATATATCTATAGGGCAGTGTATTGTATCTTTACAATAGTTTGCGTAAAATCAAGCGAATATTTAAAAAGAAATAATTCCTGTTCTAAACTTTCCTATGTCTTGGAAACATGCATGTGTGTGTGTATATATATAAAAAAATTTTTTTAATTATATTGTATTCATAGCTTATTTGCAAAAACCTAAAATATTGTCTTGCCCTCAGTCTGTCATCACTGTGGACACCTCACCTCCACATAATATGATGGCTGCCACAAACAGAGCTAAGTCACTGTCATCCAGTTCCAGGGCGTTAAACTTGACAGCAAATTCAAACTTGGGCTCCATTATTTCACTGAAGGGTTTGCGTAGACTACGTAAAAACTCTCTAGTTACAAAGCCCTTCCCATTAGCTACCAGAAGTCCATCTTTATTCATGAGGGATGGCAGCATTGCAAAAATAGCTTCATGGACACCATACTTTAACAGGGTAACCTGAAAAACAAAAAAGGACAGAAAATGCATCAAGGGCCAGGAAAAAATTTTAAAGCTCAAAAAATAAATACATATGCCAAGAGTTCTGTTTACATTATTTTATAGTGACACCTAGACCAATAATATTTAAAGGTAGAAGCCGTCACTTGACTAAAGGTAATTCTCCCTTAAAATAACACCAAATGCCTACAGCTGCTACACTGTTTATACCTGATCATTGAGGTAGAGGTCTACAAAGCCAGGGATGTTTTTGGCAAATTCTGTGAGCTCTCGAACGGTTTCCACTGTGGTGCACTGGCAGCGGTAAAAAACATGGACTCCAATTTCTTTGTTTGGGGGTGCACCATTCAGCTGGTTCCAGACTAAGCCATTCTCTGCTTGCCATAGCGAGTCCATATCATGAATCACAAAAGGCTGCAGGCAGCGGAGAATCAAAATTAGTAAATGTGGCAAAAAAATTAAGTAAAGCAATATGATAATTTTAAAAAGTATGGTGCTTCGAGGTAGTAGTTGTTTATATTGCTGCAATATACTGAATGCGATCAGAAGAAAGTAGCAAGTTCAAAGCAATAAATTCCTCATCAATAATCTAGTGTAATAAATAAATATTTAGCATATACATTTAACCAACCCCTGACAAAGTTTGAAATTCTTTTATCAACAAACACCATTTTACACATAAAAGTCAATATTCTCTATACACAAAAGGCTTAAATACCGATGTGCAACTGGTCTTGCCAGTGAGGATGCTCCGTGCCTTTTTCTTGGTCATGTTGAGGTTCTTCTGGTATGCCGTGTTGACATTCTTGGCTAAAGTCTTAAGGTCAGAGCCCCCTGGACTTAGCAGACTCTTCTCTCCGGCCAGCAGCCCTGCTACCAATTTCTTCTTCTCTGCCTCAGGCATGCGCCCATACCGAATAGCTGTGGCATTACAAAACAGGAATCATATCAGTCAAATGCATATTCTGATTTTCAGTCCATTAAAAAATATAATGCTTTGACAAAAAGCCAAAAATAATAAAGTTATTAAAAGTTAAAAGGCCTGTCACATGTACATACCCTTTCAGAAAAAATGTCACTGTCACTTTTTGATAGGGAATATAACTGTACCATATTCTATATTAATTGTAGAATTAAGGCTGGATAATAATTAAATATTAATATATAATCGCAATATAATATAATTCAAATACAATGGTATGATTTTAAAACTAATTTTTAATACTTCAAAATACAATAATTACAGCAACCCTCACTGACTGACGTTGTTATAGTACGCTGCCATCAGCTCATTTCACTCAGTTTTAAAGTTAGTTTAAATATACGAATATTGACAAAGCCAAAGGGTTTTATGTTTGAGGGCGATGTCATTTTTCTTGTTTGTATTTGGTTGTATTTCTGTGGATTAATATGGTTCATATCAATATCAAATAATAGAAAAATATTCTATAAGACCAAAATTGAGAACTATCTAGATGTAAATTTTGGCCATATCGTCCAGCCCTATGTAGTAGTAGTGTTTTGTTTATTTCATACTCCCCATTTCATGTACAGGTGTACATGTAAGTTTTCATTATAAAACTGTAAAGTAAAATAAATACAAGTATTCACTTATCTTCTGGGGAATAGAATGTAATGTACCATTAGAGAAAAAAATGGACTTTAAATCCACTGTTGTACCTTTAAAGGTACATTTACACTGTTTGTACCTTTAGTAACAATAACATACCTGTACAACATGCCTTTCCCTGAGAGAAAGCTGTAAGCACATGCTACATGCTCCAAAACATTCAAAGCAAGCTTATGAGGCATAAGATTATCCTTTAGCAAAACTAAAATGTACTATCCCTAACAAATTCACAGCATTATCCAAAAATTAATGAGAATTTCTCACCATCATGAGACATGCCAAGAGCCAGGCACTTCTGGAAGCGGCAATATTGGCACTTATTGCGACTCTTCTTTTGGATTTTACAGGTGCGTTCACAACGGTCATACTCTAACTTCATACGAACAGTACGTCTGAAAAATCCCTGCGAGTATATATATAAAAAAAATCATTATGAGTATCACAGCCTCTTGTATAGTATGCTGAGTAAGAAAAAAATTTCAATTTGACTGGGGGGATTTTGATGTGTACAGATATCAGTTTAATATGAACATGATGACTGTAAGCCAATTGGTTCCTTCTCAATCTGTGTATCTAATTTAAAATGTGGCTTCTGTGGACAACATGATCTGCAACAATGATTCCACAGACATTATACCTTATACATTAGCGGTGTAAAAAAACAAGTGCAGGTTTGACAGCACTGAATGACATACAAACATTCCATCATATGACACATAAAACTTATTTTCAACTATAAATGCAGCCTCAGACTTATAATGCCTCATTTATTGGAAGCACACCCTAATATGGGCAGAATGTTTCGCTTGCAAGCAAAATAAAAATATGGCTCCCAAAGGCATGTGCGCCAATGGCTGTATTCATAGGTAGAGCGCTGCGTTACCTGTTTCCCTTATTGACCAAATTTATCACATTAAAATTGCTATTATTAGATAATGTAAAATAACATTTATTTACATGCAATCTTACCAAATTGAATGTGCAGACAAGCTAAAAATGAAACTGTATATCAAAAGTGGTCCATGAAATTGTTGTATACACATTTTATAATCAAATTCAACCAACTCTGAAGACAACGCAACAACAGGTGGCAAAATGAATAAAAGCCAATTTGGCATTCTCTTTTTTTAATTAAAATATCAGATACAAATATGTAGTAGCAATTGTTTCCCTACACAGCAGATCATTTAAGCCATGCAAACCATAAGAATTTGTTTTCTATAAGTTAATAGATCTCACACCAAATTACAACCTTTTATGAAAGCAGTATTATAATCTGTAGCACACACACTAACCTCAGTATTGCATGTCTGGGAAACACTCACTAAATTCTGTCATAAACAAGGCCAAGCACCCTCTAAAACCTGGCTCCAAACTTCTCTAGTTCTTGTTCATTTGTCATCTGGAGCACATCTGATAACACAAGAAAAACAAGCTGGCTACCACAATGCTACTGCTAACTAACAGAACTGTTTTCCCTTGTGAGAGATAAAGTTTGCTTTAACTGCACGTAATGTGTTATCTGCAGGTGACACACATCTACACAGTTTGAGCTCTTTTGGAGAAGCGTTTCAGACATGCAAACTTACATCACAATGATGGATTAAGAACTGGTTTGTTCTGTCTGATGACAAACGCAACACCACCCACAATAATGCTAGAACTTCACAAGATATGGGAATAAAGTCACACTCAGATTGGCACGATAAATCTGTTTCCATGCATACTTTCTTACTGTTGCCCTCAGACATTTTTGGTATGAGATCACTGGATATATGATCACGTTGAGTACAGATATATATTATAAAATTCTAGGCTTGTTTAAAGAAGACATATGAAAAAAAAAATCACTATAATAATTAAACTGGGGATCTGGACTGCCTACGAACCAACAGTAAAATAATCCCAGTCAATTTTTGGGAGCTACATAATCAGAAAACATGAGATAAAATGAGCCATTCTGATTTTGCAATGATTCCTACAGTGACTTTACCTTTTTGCCCACCCCCTCTTCTAAGTATCTTCAATCATAGTGCTGGAACTATGTTTATGTGAGTGCAAAATATGAGGTTAAACTGTGCAAAATGAGCACAAAAAGCACAGAGAAATTATAATACTGAGTAGAAATGGCAAAAATGAAAACTGAGAAAAAAGAGAACCAAGCAGAATGGTAAAATCCAGGGCTTCTGCTACTCACTACAGTTCATAAGCTCAGGCAGATTCTCATTTACAATGGGCTGAATCCAGTTGATCTGAACAGAGTTGTTTAGACATGAGGAGAATGGTGCTGTGTTGTTTGGTCCAAGTATATTGATTAAAGCATAGCATAGCTGTTTCATTAAGACCTGAGGGAAATGTTTTATCTTGTGGAAAATGGCTATAATACCTATAGTTACATCAGGTCCTTGTTAGAGCAAAACTGGGCATGGAAAGGATTTTGGTGTAAATCAGCACCTGACAGATTAGAGTGGTACCTCTACTGTTCTGTGCTATGTAGTAATTAAGCAGGTACCTTACAACCCTCGCAGGCATGCACACCATAGTGGAATCCTGAAGCTTTGTCCCCACATATTCTGCATTCCACGTTCAGTCCTGTACCATCAGAGTCATCCCGGCCCAACTTTAACTGATCAGATAGTGAGAGAGAGGGAACCTGCAATGGGTCTAAGTAAGAAAGTAAAAAATTATGTAAGTGGTACTTTTTAATGTTCATAAGCTACTGCTATAGCAATTTCTGAAACATACACTGATTGTCCATAATATTATGATCATGTCCTTGTATGTATGCTCACTGTCCAATCTCTCAGCTCCATACAGAATACAGGAGCACTTTGTAGTTCTATAATCATAAGTCCCTCTGATGCTTAGCATACTTCATTTCCCCCTTACATCCTATTCTTTAATATTCAGGACCATAGAGGACCACCACAGAGTGGGTATTTTTTTGGGTGGTGGATCATTCTCAGCACTGCACTGACATGGATGTGTTGTGTTAATGTGTGTTGCGCTGGCACAGGTGGATCAGACACTGCAGTGCCTCTGGAGTTTTAAAATACTGACCACTCATTCCACTCTGTTAGACAATCCTACCTCGTTGGTCAACCTTGTAGATGTAAAGTCAGTGACAGTTGCTGAATAATTTGCATTAGTCATCCTGTAGTCCATCAGTGGTCACTGGATGCTGCCCACAGGATACTGCTGGCTGGATAATTTTGTTTGGTGGATTATTCTCAGTTCAGCAGTGACACTGAGTGGTTTAAAAACTCCAGGAACACTGCTGTGTGTAATACACTTATCCCACTGCAACACACATTAAAACACCACCACTTCAGTGCCACTGCAGCACTGAGATCTATCAACCAGCCAAATCATACCTGCTCAGTCGTGGTCCTGACCATTGAAAAATAGGATAAATGGAGCAAACAAGTACGTAGAGCAACCTATGCTCTACAGTCTGTAATTGTAGAATGGCAAAGTGCTCCTGTATTGTCAGTAGATCTGAGAGAATGGATATCAAGTGTAGGAACATGGAGGTGGTCATAATGTTACAGTTGATTGGTGTATAAATTAACTGTATTTATACTCTTAATTAACCACAATTGTAGTAAAATCGTTTCAAAGTAAAAGCTGATTTATTTTTCCACCATTAATTAAACATTTCATAATTTCAGTGCTACAGCACATATGATTACCTCCAGTTCTCCATAGCACCTGCTTACCTGGGAACATGGAGCCTGTTACAGGGGGACTGCTGGGGTTTTGCTGTTTATCTTTCTCAACTTCATCCCCATTCTGAACACCAGCATCCCATGATCTTTTACTAGCGGGTGATACTCTTATCCCTAGTGTGTCTGAGGCCTCACTGCAATCTCCTTCTATCTCTTCTCCTGAGGCAGAACCCAGCTCCTGAAGGTCTGAGGTACCTCCACAGTCAGAGGAGGTTGATTCTCCTTCCTGAACAGTTAACCAGGAGGTGTCAACACTGACATGATTAAAGTTGAGTTCAGGTTGGGGTGATGGCTGACTTTCTAGAATCTCAGTCAATGCCATGGCCCCCTGCACAACAGTCAGTTCCACAAGGGGTTCAGTTTTCACCACACAAGTAACTTGCTCAACCTCCTCCATGGCTCTCTGTCGTCCTGCTAAAGCTCATAACCCTTCATCATATGGCTATTATGGCCACCCTAACAGGCAAAAAGAGAAAGATCAATATTAATGAATCTAAAAATACACATATAAAAATTATTTATAAGTTTGTCACAAAACAAAATCATTACTATTTACAACCAACAAGTGCCCAAAGCAGCCATGTGTAATAAGAACCAAAAAAGTTCACTTATTGAAAAAAATAAAATAAAACAACAAAGATTGTAAGATACAATTGAACATATTATGATATGATATAATATATATATTTCTGCCAAATGCATAAATAAATGTATGGTATTATTTTCAGTAATAAGAATGCCACAAGCCATAACTGGACATATTCACTTGACATATGATACTTTCCATTGCATCATAGTATCCGTACAAGTTCTATGCAAAAAGGCTGTTTTGAATTCATCACCATTCATAAATCCAGAGGGGCAAATTTGTTTAAAAAGAGGTAAAGGTAAAAACAAAATTATTATTTAAAAATAATCTTTCTTAATTTAAAGTAATAATTTGCAGGTAATCAACACATCTGCAAACTCCTAACCAAGGGAAACTATTACCACATTATGCTTCGTGCCAAAATGACTAAAATTCTAGAGATCCCAGCAGGAAAATTATTGACTAGCAGCTATTAGCAGTGGTACATATGCTGATCATAAAAAATACTGAAGAAGCAAGTTTATTTATTTTTAACTATAAAATTATTATAAACTAAATCATTTTTTGACATATATCCATTTTACTTTTTTTTTGGTTTGGGTTCTACTTTTTCATAAAAAAGTTTTACATATATTTATATGCATTTTAAAATGTTTCTATCCAAAGCCTTTTCATAAATCTATGATAAAATATCTTGGGTATCAGCAATATATTCAAAACCACTCTGTGCAAGCTGTGTGTGGTAGCTTTAAGAAGCAGTAAAAGCATTCATGGTTATTTTGACCAGAGTTGTGAAGAGTTTGGACAGCACTTTTCACTTCAAAACATGGAGCAACTTTGTTTATTTTTTGAAAACCTAGTGGAATTCCTTTTAATGTGTCCACTCAGTTTCACAGTGAAATTATACCAAACCCAAACCTCATAACTCATAGCCACAAGGAGGAGTAGAAATTTTTCCATAGCTCAACAAGTAAAACAAGAGGATTCTGCTCATTTTACAGCATATTTGCCTTTTTACCTTAAAGTAAACCGTCAGTTAAAAGGCACAGAGGATAAACTGTACTGCCTGACCTCTCTGTTGTATACCCACAGAGGCTATAGTTTGTTTATGTAAGTGTTTTACTACAACCACGTGGATGGAAAAGGACAAGATTTATGAGTAAACTGTAGATTTGGTCCAGTAATTTCATTTCAATTTGTGCATTATGAGAACTGGAGCAGCTGTGCAGCTGAACAAGGTCACATACTTAATTACTCTAGATATGGAATCAATAAATGACATTTGTAGACATTAATACATAATGACATTAATAGAAATTGAAGCTGACAGTGAACAGTTTGTAATCCATGTTTTTTTTTTTCCTGAGAAGTGCATTACTAGTTGGTGAAGAATGTGTCCATCCAAAATACATATTAGTCATCCCTTTCAAGTGTATTTATCCAAGCAGTGTGACCAACAAACACGTTAGCCAATACAAGGTCATTAAGTGCATACAGTTCAGCATAGAACAGGAGCTCAAAGCAAGTGTTGAGACATGCCAGTAACCAGTCGTGCCAGTTCTGTGCAACCGTAGCTATACTAAAGTTTCTTAAAGTGTACCATCAGCTTCCCACATAGAGGAATTCTATAGGTCTTTGTGAGAATGACAGGAATAAGCCTCTGCATGGATTTCTCTTTGTTTTGATCTGCCACATAAGTACAGGTTTTGGGCAGTGTAGCCTTTTTTTTTTTTTTTTTTTTTTTTTTTTTTTAAATAAAAACCACAAAATGCATGACTGTTTAGAAGGCTGAAATCATTGACAGAATTAAAAACCATACACTCCCTTCATTTTATACAACATAAATACTGTATACTCAAGATTAGAACTATTCATTATAACCATTTGTGAATAATATTTACACTACCTGTATTTGAACAAACTTGCTTCCAAGAGTTCATTTCTACATCGACTCTGTCAGCATGTTACATCCTCCTTTGAACATAAAACATAAGATAAGATATGTTTTGAGCTGAAATACCTGTTTTTTTAAATATTCCCAGCAGGAGGGCAACATACAAGTAGTCAAGCAATATTTAAACGAGGAATCTAAAAGTATTTAAGTTTACATCAGATAGATTGAGTATCTCTTCGTAAACGAACTACACCGTGCAGATATCGTATTTGGGTCCATGTGAAACTTTAAAACGGGACTCTGTTCCGACTGGTGTCTGATACCAGAGACGTCTGATTGCAAGAGAGAAACTGTTCACTGTTTTAAAAAAAATAAGCTCCAGAACTGCAATGTTGTTGCACTTGTTTAGAAATTCTTGAGGTTTCTTTAAGCGACAACGTAACCGCAGTTACAGATTGAGGGAGGAAAACAACAACACAAATATAAATAATCAAGCCTCAGCTTGCACCAGAAGTCACTGTCAGAGGCTTTAAGCTAACCTAAACATGCTAGCTTTTTGTACACTGTTCCCGTCCTGGTATGCAGTGGACCGAAACACTTGAAGGTCACTAAACATTGACCAGATTTAGCCTTAACAAAAGCGAACAACTTCAGAACATACTGCTGCGGTTAATTTCAAAGTCTTGGTTTTATTAATAACTTCTCAAGCTCTGGCCAACAGCTGATTAGCCACACAGCTAGCTAGCTAACGTTAGTACTATTGAGAACAATCTAGTAATACCCACAAACTTTAAATGTCTTACACAGCTAACTTAGTAGAGGCGCTGCAGAGAACAAAACTAGCCGAGTCCTGCCTTGTGTTATTTTTCACAGGGTCAGTTCGCTGCCCGAGGAGCTAACTTGACGCAGCTGTCAGAACCACATTAACTTTACAAAAAACGCAACCAGGGAAATAATTGTTTAGATTTTATCTTTATGTATCAGTATAAAAAGTATTATTAATCCCATGTAGTTCTACTCACCTTGTGTTTCTTAGCTGGTTTTAAGGCGAAGGGTGATGAGTGACCACCAAATCTCCTACTCTACAAAAAGTATCGACTGTTTCCAAGGTTCGGTCTCCTATATGTAACGATTTCATGGTCGGTGATCAGATATAACTCAGTTTAACTGTATTTTAGCGATATTCCAAATAAATCCTCACATTATTTCATAGCAGTTTCTTTCTTTAATTAACGCCACAGCAGCCGAGAGGCTAATGACCAGTAGACGGTAGCTAAGCTAAGCTAATACGCGTCGTCCTGTCAAACATTTAGCCAACGTTGTAAATATTAAACCGTTCCCCTATTTCTGTACAGTTTGCCCGCTAAGCTGTTGACAGAAATGTACACTAAACTCGGATATAATGTGCGCAAGTAAACTTTTTTCTGGCCTTTATCGGTAAATCCCTTCTCGCTTGGTTTACTCCATGGAGTGACAGAGAAGTCTCTCAGACTCAACACCAACAGCTCGCCGGAGTGGCGTGATAGAGATGGGAGGGCTCAGGAAAACATAATTAAACCGTATATGTAGTGGGATTCATACACGTGTATCTGAGGTCAGGCTGCTGGGTGCAAATAACAAATCTGTCTAATAAGAAGAACTTGCCTTTTCCAATTTTTCCATGTATGTATTACATGTTCCAGTGGAGTTCTTACTAGTACAGCTCAGAATGCCCATACTTAAGTTATATACTTGACAATAAAACGTTCTATTTTCTATTTATTTAATATATATTAAATAATTTATTATCATGTAATTAGTAAAAACCCAAATGTTTTTAGTCCCTGAATGAACCAACTCATTTTTCTGCCTAGGGCAGTTCCCTCACATAGAGGCAGCCTACAAATCTTTTACAGTGGCTGTTTCTCAGTAAAAATAAGTGTTCTACTAAAAATTTTGCTGAAGAGAATTCAAGAATTTCAAGAATTCATAATCTCATAGTGGGGTTTTCAAGTATTTCTCATTGTCAATTCATATAAACCAATGTATATTTTTATTATTATTGACAAATATGATTAAGATCAAGAACACAATCTGGGTACTTTATCTGCTATTAGTGTTTGTGATCTTGAACCCTGCATTATAACTTAATTGGACAATGGAAGATGATGCCAAGCAAAAATAGCATGTAAGAAAACACAAGAGTGCATATTAAATAGTTATTAATACATCCAGGCAACTGGGTGCCAGAATAATGACTATTTCATAATGTGAAGAAGAACAATTTGAGGAAATTACTTAGGGCTATTTTAGATGCAAAGCATCACATGAAACTGGTTTGTAACTCCATTAGGCACTCACTCAGTAACATAGGCTACATGTATTCACTCACGTTCATACTCATTCATTCACAGTTAGGATTTAAACCACAAGGGGTGCCATTTTAACACACATTCTTATTTATTGACTGCTACACAAATGGTGATTTTGGTGCTTCAGTGTCAAATTGAGTTAGAAAAAAACTAGGCACTAGAGTAGACCTCTTAGTTTGACATTTGGAAAAAAGGGCTCTAAATTGAACTACTTAACAAGCCTTCCTCAGATGAACTGGGTTTAATAACTCCAGGGTCAATGTTGGGAAGAAACGTACACAGTTGGAACAAAGTACAGACAGTAGATGGGGCCATAACCTAGAAAATACATCTTAGGGAATATAATATGGGGGAGTGAGGAACTGAATGTCTATCATCTGAAAGTTGCTGTATAAACGAGCTTGCCTTCTATGCCTTGCCTAGGCTGACTTCTGGACAATATACAGAAGAAGAGGTTCAACTTTTAATTGGCATCCAATTAGAGACGTGACTGGCAACTGATAAGGAGTCCATGATCAGTATCAGCTGAACTAATTGGCACGGGTTTATAGAATGTAGCAGTGGCAGTTTCCACTGGCCAATTAGTAGCTTCCATTAAATTACTGACAGATAAAACTGAATGACTCTCAATACCATCGGCAATACCATGCTACTTCATGATATCAGCTGCTAAATGAACCTGAATCCTTACAATAATACTGAAATACTAAAGGGACTTCAGACGGCCCTCCACAGTTTTGTGATACTACTGCACCTGCACAATCAAAATCATGTGATGTTTCAACATCAGAGTCTGGTTTGGGAACAGCACCAAGTAAGACAGTCAAATACAGAGAGCATGAGGAGGAGCTTCCTCCCACAAGCCACACAAACACTGAAATCCGAACATTAAACTAAGAACTACCCTGCCCCCAACACACACACACCCACACACACACACATATACACAGGAATTTTTTCATTGACTATTAATCACTGATAACTATAGACTAACTCCTTCGCATAAACTTTGCACATTTTTTAAACCATTCACCACTGCATTACACACCAATGATTTAACACACAATTATTTGCACATTTTCCTTTGTTATAGTATTCTCCGTATTTTTATTTTACTTTTATTTGGGAACTCTGGTCTTTACCCTTTATATATCTTTATTTTTTATAATATATAGATAGACACACTCACACTAGTGATTAGGGGCAGTGAACACACACACTCAGAGCAGTGTGTTCTCATTTATTTCAGCATGGCAATAGCCAGTAAGAATCTGAATGCAACAGTGACTTGTGTGTGTACACAGAGACTGTGACCTACTCTTAGATTGACTTGCCTGTAGTCCAGACCTATTTTCCTTTAAAAATGTATAAAGTACACCAGGCCCTATACAGTTGTACAGATGAGATAATTATGAAACCCATTTTAGAATGCAGAATTTACATTAGGGTTTACCCATATTGATAAATAATATATAAAAACAAATATATATACCTTTATAGTCATATAAAAAATAATAATTTAATAAACCCAGTATATTTCACTAGTAATTACTTTACCTTTGCTGTAAGCATTTCACATATTGTCCCTTCATTTTGGACCTGAGATTTGTATTTAATGTAAATTTTAACCTTTATTTTTAATCACAAAAATACTCAGATTAAAACCTGACCTTGAGCCAGGACAAGCTTTCGCTAACCTTTCAATCTGATCCCTGATTGACCTGTTAAATATTGTAAGGGTACAGCTGACAACAACACTTCTAACAAAAAAGCTTATTGGCAGAAAACCTAAAATTCTTTATTGTAATACGAAAAATTATGCACACATATTTATATAATTTAATGAAATCGTTTAATAAAAAGCCAGTTTAAAACTTTATAGTCACACAATATGCTGTCATCAGATGAACAAACAGTTCACTGGCTTTATGGGAATCTGTGGAAATAAACAGAAAAATATTACTTTAAAGCAACTATTTTTAGTAAAACTGGGAATGTTTGTGCTTTTTATACCAAACATCCATAAATTGTTGGAGAACTGAAAGCAAAGAACAAGCAAGAAACACACAAATCAGTAATACACTAAATGGCCAAAAGATTGTCTGTTCGTAACACATCTTCCTAAATGAGGGCTATTAATTGCAAGCTTTTTTCCCTTTGCTACAGTAGTAGATTTTATTTTTCTTTAAAGATTTTAGACCATACATTGGAACTTTTAGATGATCATTAAATTAAATATTTTTATACAGATTATACAAGCTGTGTATGCACAATGCAAATTCTGTATCCTCAGTGTAACTACATTTTAACCATAATGTAATGGGACTTTTAATCATAAAGTATCTATAATCTTTAATCAATAGTATGTTTCAATGCAAAATGTCTACATAGGTTTCCTGCACTAAAATATCAATACAACAGTCAAACAAACTGGCAAGTGAAACTATTAGCAAACTGGTTCACAGTTGACCGCCCGATTACTTTGCAAAAAACTTACTCCATATAAGGTAAATAGCAGTTAAGCATTGCTCAATACCTATTTTGCACTGGATGCTCTGATTGGTCTTTGCTGCCTATAAAGGCAAAGGTCATGGGAATGACAAAAAAACATTATTGACAAATTAGCTTTAGACTAGAAGACTTCAGAGCAATATGGATTAAGGCAAAAGAAACAGGGCAGCAAACGGTATCATTGTACTATTTCAGTGTGATTTTTAATAGTAATAAAATACTCCAGAACCTAGAATATCAAGGCTTCAGACTTTGCAGGCAAAAATGAAGCTGATCACATTGTTTACTATGGTGTTTTTTGTGCTTCATATACAGCCAACAGGTTGGTGTTGCTCTGTTATTCTTATTTACATCTTCTTGAATGCTTATACTGATTTAAACAACTGTTGAGTTTATGGCTGATGCTGTTCAAATACACCACAATATGTTTCAGTTCAAAGAAATGAAACATGAGTAAGCCGTTATCTTTGATTTCTTTGGTATCTGCTGTTATTTCTGAAACCTTGGTTCTTCAGTCTCACAGACGGTGAAGTGCTACACTACCTTTTCTCTGAACAATGGAACCTGTCATGATGTTTTGGGAGAAGTACCATTTGACGACTGCTGCATGAACCCTAAGTACGGTTATGAGGAGGACGGAGTTTGCAAGTCTTGTAGGTAAGTTTTAGCGTAATTTATGAGCTATTCTCAAGCCTGTTTATCGCTGCTGACATTTTTACAAATATATTTGGTCAAGCATTGCCATTAGCTCCTATTAATATTATTAAAAAATTCAGTGCTTAGTGACATGTCCTAGAAAAGAGTTACATGATATTCAATCGTAAGCATTAAAATCAAATAATACCACAGAATTGACAGAATATTTTATCAGTCTGGTTTAAAAACCCTTTAATTCTGTCTTTGAAATGTGACTTTAAAATATTAATTAAATTAATGTTAAACTTAGTACATCATATTCCTAGTTACACTTAATTGTATACAGCTTATATATGATTTATTGTATTATATCTATAATGTTTTGTGATTTTATTGTAATATAATGAATATTATCAGGTTCCACCCCTTTCTCTTTATGCAACCTATCATGAAATATTGTCTGGGTAATTAATGTTGAACTTCTGCCAAGCAAAAAGTGGTCAGCAGATACCCATGCTATGAAAACAATCACAATTCTCTTCACAAAATGGCTGCAAAAGTTTCTTGATACATACAACTGCCACAATGCAAAAAAAACAACTGTATATTAGACAAATATACAGGCTGCAAACAGATTTCAGTTAATGATGCACTTTTTGGTGTGTTTCTTTCCAGATATCCTGAATGGTCTACCTGGTCTGAATGGAGTGATTGCTCAGTGACTTGTTTGCCAGGAGTGCAGCAAAGACGACGTGAATGTTATGGAATTGGCAAGTGCGAAGACCCTTACAAAAGAGGGAAAATACAGACTAAGCCATGTACAGTCAGTGCATGCTGTCCAGGTATGAAAGCAGACATGACCAATGCTTCTTCCTTTAAGCTTCTCTGAATGAATATATGAAATTAATTTTATAATACAGAATTCTGTCCAGCAGTGTGTTTGCCTGCAGCACAAGTAGAAAAGTAGAAATGATAAGTTTATATCAATATTTCAGCATGCATATTTCCACTAAAATATCTCTCTTGTGCCAGAAATATCTTTGAGAAACTGTCTGCTTTTTTGGGGATAATGTGAGTTAAATGTTTGCTGAGATGCTGTGACCTCATAGTGTTTTAAGGCAGAAGAGGTTAATGACATTGTAGTTATACACAAGAGAAGATTTAAAATGTCTTATGCCAGTGCATTACAGTTTCACATAGGGCCCACCCTACTCTGTTTCTACCTGCATACACATCATTCCTGCTGTCAGCTCTCGTTGAACATTTAATCCTAAACTTAACCACTCAGGTTGCTGTGGCCATTTATGATCCGATCAGCAACCAACTGCACACAACACCTAAGGTTATTAATTGTGGCCAGCCCATGAGTTCTCAACACAGAAACACTACATTAGTTTCAGTTTACATCTAGTTTTTCACAGGGGTTATCATGTAGGCACTTCCCCTCATCAGTGTTTCGCTGAACAAACAAAACTGTCAGTGTACTATTGCCTCATAACAGTTTCTCAATTTCTGCTTTTATGGTTTTGCTTTTCTAATATTTTATTTATTTATTTATTTTTTTTTAAGAAAATGGAGGATGGTCTGTTTGGAGCCCATGGTTGCCGTGTTCAGTTACATGTGAAAAAGGAATAAAGATGAGGAACAGGATCTGCAATAACCCTGCTCCTAAATGTGGTGGAACTTGTCTCGGCAATGAGAATGAATCTGCTGCGTGTGACACAGGGACTGTCTGCCCAAGTACACAAACATTTTCTTAGTAATAAATCACTAAAACATCATATTATTATAAACTATAATGAAGGAATAAATCCTTATTTTTATTTTTTTCAAAGCATATGGTTGATTACACTACACACATTCAGAGAAAACCATGTGAGTCAAAACATCACATAAGTCAGCATGCATTTGCTGCTTTTACTTAGTACAAGGAAAATTCTTGAAATTACTGTCTGAGGTAATCAACCTAGTGCTTCATTTGTGATCAACAGATAAAATTCTTGTATCCTTGTATTAGCACTGGATTATTGAACAAATTCTATGACTTCATTCCCAGCTCATGGTGAGTGGTCATCATGGAGCTCCTGGGACCCCTGTATGGCAACGTGTCAGCAAGAGGGCTCCATGGCCCCTAATCAGGAGCGCCACAGGACCTGCACAAACCCATCACCATCAATACAACCACAAGGCAATGACTGCCAAGGTCCGAGGACAGACAGACAGCCCTGCACAGGATTACCTTTCTGTCCAGGTGTGCAACTGCCATGAACTCACAATTTCACAATTTCAGCACTCAAGTCAAGTTCAATATATATATATATATATATATATATATATATATATATATATATATATATATATATATACATACATATAGTGAAATTATACTTATTGAAATATGTACATGTCATGTCTAGTGAAAAATATGTCACTGCAATTGACAGCAAACAGTAAGTAATGTAATTTTTTACAATCTGCACTCTCGCATTTTTAGAAATATAACATAAATCCTTTTGCCAAAAAACTGCCACAAATTGTGTATCGACCTTCTTATTAATAGATTTCTCAACTTTGTCCACACTCATTGCTAACTGGTACATAGTGGTGCACAAAATCAGGAACACCGCCATGCAATCTCCACAGACAAACACTAGCAGTACAATGAAGACTGAAGAGCCTTGTGACTTTCAATGTAGAAATGTCCTCATAAAGATTTGAAGAAAGTCATTTGGTCAGGTTTCTATACTCATAAAAATTATGGTTCTACAAAGGTTCTTTATTAAAAGGAGTGGTTCTATATAGAACCTTGAACAATTGAATAACTTTTGAATGATTAAAGGGTTCATTACATTGTGAAAAGGTTCTGCAGATTAATGGAGAGTGTGCTATAGATTATTCTAAAGTACCTTTTAGTAAAGGGTTCTATACAGCACCAAACATTTGACATTTATTGTTACGATGTCAAGCTTATTACAATAGAAGAACCATTTTTGTTGCAGTATAGAACCCTTCTCGAAAAGGTGCTATGTAGAACCATCAATAAAACATTCTTCATTAATCTGAAGACCCCCTTTATAATGCAAAGTGCCCTTTAATCATGCAAAGGGTTCTTTGAGTGTTCAGGGTTCTATATAGAACCCTTTTCTTTACTAAAGAACATATGTATAACCATCATTTTTAAGTGTGTTCCTTGCGGGGGTTGCCCCACTCAGGTGTAAAAACACTTTCTCGTGGAGGATCGGCCAGAATAATCTGGCTTTTGACAGATACAGAAGAACACATCACAATAAATAAAATTTGGTAGTGATATAAAAACCATCTGGAGTGTTTTTCATTATCTTGGCTCTCAGTTCAGGTAAAGAGAATCCTTAATTCTACAGCATACAGTGACATTTAAGAGAAATATGTGCTTCCAGTATTGTGGTAGTTTAAGTAAGGTGTGAGGGAAGTAGTCATGCCTTCAAATAATCTAGACATAAATCTCATCAAACACATGGCCCAGCATCATTCCTAGATGTCATTATGGTTTTCGAAAATCTAGTGAAAATCTGGTCTTACCAAAAGAGAGGGGGCACATCTTGGACTACTTTGTTACACAAATAGTCACAAGAAGTGTACTATTTGGCCAATTAAAAATCTCTAAGTATAACTTTTCCATTTTTTTCCACAGTGAATGGAAACTGGGGTGGTTGGTCACCTTCCTCAGAATGCTCTGTGACATGTGGAGTGGGCCGACAGAAGCAATATCGAAAGTGCGACAATCCTGCACCCAAATATGGTGGTCGGCATTGCAGAGGGGATGACACAAAAGTTTTACTCTGCACTATTAATACACACTGCCCAGGTGACACACATTTATCACATCTGTGGACATATGGTTAAATTCTAGCCCAGTTAATCTATGACATTTGAAAAATGGTTATTTATGTAAAGACTCAAAAAATTCAAAAATTTTGAAAATGGAAATTACCCCATTGTTAGACAAGTATTACATATGTAAAAACCAGAAATGTAATTTGGTCTAATTTGGATTTTAAAACAAATTTCAACTGAAAGCTTATGATGCCTATAGATTTAAAAGTATTAAAATGTATCAGTCGACTCTAGCAGCAGGGTGGTTGTAGGTTTAATTCCCACTTCAGGTCATTGTCTGTCAGAACTTTGCCTGGGTTTTCTCTAAGTACTCAAATTTTGTGGAAGGGTGCATTCCTGCCTTGTGCACTGTAAGGTAAGGTAAGCTAGACACCATCTGTGATCCTGAACAGGATGAAGCAGATACCGCATATAAATGAATGATAATAGAAAATTTATTTTAGAAAATGTAATATGGGGGACAGCACAGTTACAGAGAATGAATTAAATAAAATACCAAAATATTTCTTATATTTCAGTGGATGGTCACTGGAGTGAGTGGGCTTCCTGGACCAATTGTAAATCTCCAAATGACAGGTCAATTACATGTAGAAACAGGCAAGGCACTCAGAGGAGGGAGCGTGATTGTTTAGGCACGGACTACGATGGGGAGGCCTGTCCTGGAGAAGGTGTGGAACACAGAACCTGCTATGACATAACAGACTGTGATCGTAAGTACTTTATTAAATTTAGTAGCCATAGTGTGACTGTAGTGCATAACATATTTATAAAAGTTCACATTCATGTTACCACATAAGAAAAAGCTGAGAATTGTAGCCCCTACATGCATTCTCACAGTTTAAACCCCCTCAGATGTTTTGCATTAATAGCCCAATAAAATATTCTTTCTGCTTTTACTGTTATCACATTAACAATGGTATTGTTGACTATGTGTGTAAATGTTCTGATTATGCAATGAGCTGCTAGTGAGCAATGAATGAACTTGCTCATCTGTGTGATGCATAGTAAACATAAATGTACACAGAAAAAAATATTTCAGGTCCGGTTCAAGTAAAAAATATGACAGGGTTGTCCATTGTTTTAATTAATTTACTTAACTAGCAAAGCATTCTTCAGTATTTATATCAATCACCACAGTTTTATAAACAAAAACTTACTTATTAATTTGGACACCATGTAGTTGGTGGCCTGTGGTCAGGATGGAGCAGCTGGGGTTTCTGTACACCTGACTGTGGAGAAAATTCCATTCAGACAAGAAAGAAGGAGTGTATACCTGACATATCAACCTACAAGTAAGTCTCCACAAATTACACGTTCTTTATTTAAAAGATATATTTTTGATTGTATTAGTGGCAGTTCTTGTTTATGTTCACAAAAAGCTAAAAGAAAAATGTAAGAAATTTATATCTAATGAGTTGAATGTACAGTTTTTGTTTGTTTAAGTCATGTTTAATCTTGGTTATAAAATGCCCTCAAAACAAGTGTTCAATCCCAAGGAAAATTATTTATAACCATAAAAATAAATCAGTTTAAAGGAGCCATCTTTGGTGTAAATGATTGATAGGTCAAAAAATCATAAGTATGTGTGGTTGCCCCTCATGTTTAACACAAAAACATAAATATTTGTGGGTGACAAGGAGGCACAACAGGTGGGGTGTGCTCTCCCCATGTCCTTGGCCCATGTGGGTTTCCTCCGGTGGCCCTGATTTCCTCCCATCCATCCATTATCTGTAACCGCTTATCCAATTCAGGGTCACAGTGGGCCCAGAGCCTACCTGTAATCATTGGGCGCAAGGCGGGAATACACCCTGGAGGTGACGCCAGTCCTTCACAGGGCAACACACACACATTCACTCACTTTTGAGTCGCCAATCAACCTACCAACGTGTGTTTTTGGACTCTGGGAGGAAACCGGAGCACCCGAAACCCACGCAGACACGGGGAGAACACAGCAACTCCTCACAGACAGTCACCCGGAGTGGGAATCAAACCCACAACCCCCAGGTCCCTGGAGCTGTGTGACTGCGACACTACCTGCTGCGCCACCGTGCCGCCCTCTGATTTCCTCCCATAGTCCAAAAACATGTTGGTAAGTGGATTGGCTACTCAAAAGTGTTCATAGGTGTGAGTGTCTCACCCTATGAAGGATCAGTGCCCCGTCCATTCCAGGTAGGATCCGGATGCACCGAGACCCTTAAATATTATAACTGGTTACAAAAAATGGATGAATTAATGATTTAATTAATTTATATGTTTTAATATTTATATATACAATTTTTACACTGTTATTTCAAGTTTTATTTACTGTATCACTTTGGCAGTGGTCCAAATGTGTACATATCCATTCATATTTTCTGGCATTGCTTTTTAATTGATGTAGTTTAAAAGCTGCCTAGAACAGTTAAAATGTTATTGCAGCAAATGTGCTCCAACAATACGCTTCATTTCAGAAGAAAATTTGGATGAGGATGTATCCACAAACTCTTCACTATAGAGACTATTACCAAACTTATTAATGCTCTTTTGCTGGAATACAGTATCCTGCTGTTTTGGCTGTGTTAAACAAGTGACTTTTTTTTTTTTTCCTCAGAATCCAGAACCTTGAGATATTTTCAGGAACACCAAATATTGATTGCCCACCTTTAGACAACGACAGAGAGTCTAGAGAATGTTTAAATCTTCCTAAGTGCTAAAGCTAGTTTGAGCTGTCAGTTTAAGATGAAGTGTTAAATGATTTTGTTTTTGCAAATCTTAAATTCAAAATCAAAAAGTCCTACTGTTGTCTTTTCTTTTCACTTTACCCTTGAGTACTTTTTAACTGGAAATTTACTTAACTGTATTTGTGAAAAAAGTAATTCAGTTTTTACTGTTACATTTTAGTCGTTATCATTTACTGCTTTTTTCTTTATGTTTTTATATTACATTAGTGAAATTATCTCTGACGCTTTAAAGTATATCCATTTATTTTAGACCAAAGTTACATCAGCAAGAAAAACAAGGGACACGATATGCTTCTATTCTCATGCTATTAAATATTGGATCTATTGACAAGTTTCACTGTAGTTCTGTAATTTTTTTTTGCTAATTGTTTTAGAATTCTTATGACTTGCCATTTTGTACTTCTGCTCAAGGTTTATTATTATTATTATTATTATTCTGCAGATGAGCAATTTCCATGTATCTTTGTCAGTATTAAAGCCAGAATAAACAAACCAACATAAACAAACAAATTTGGTTTGTGTTTTTTCACATTATGAAGTGTAATTTTGTATTTGAACATAGGAGACCATATGGGAGTGGTTTCTACTGTTTGTTTTGTGTGTATGTCTTTGGAAGTGTTTTTTTTTTCATATATTGAAACTTTATATTTAAACTACGTTATCAAATCTTCACTGGGTGCACTGTGTCTTTTTTGGTCAGTAGCCGAAAGCTACAGTAATTGCAACATGTGCATACCTGTGTTTGACAGCAGAAAACTCTAGAATGTTCTCTCCACCCTCGCTGTTTGCCCTGATGCGGAATGTAACATAAACTGCCTGTTTTACAGCAATGGATTAAGAGAGGTTGGAAAATGGTCATTTAAAATGAATTATAAATGCATTTGTGAAATAGACCCACATGCATGTTATAGTTCGATATCAATTCAAGTTTGGTTGTATTCTATAGTAAATATATCAGAGAATAGTCTGAGGTTGAACACAGGCCATCAACCAGTCTCCTTTAACCTGGAGGGCAGTCTCCTTTAACCACAGAAGAAGAACAGATTCTGTTAAGTTATGTTATGATAAGGTGCACTCACACTTACATCTACAAGATGCTAAATTCATATGTGCTGCCAGGTTGAGAAACCCACACGAACAATATTAAGACAGCTTTTCAATTGCTTTTGACATCTAAAGAATATGGTGAAACTGGTC
Organism: Hoplias malabaricus; assembly: GCF_029633855.1. Taxonomy (NCBI): domain Eukaryota; kingdom Metazoa; phylum Chordata; class Actinopteri; order Characiformes; family Erythrinidae; genus Hoplias; species Hoplias malabaricus. The sequence goes on along the minus strand of NC_089813.1, from coordinate 28,236,459 downwards.
TTTACAACCTTTACAACGTAGTTACAACCAGGGTTGTGGGCACCAAAAAAATAGGTTGTCACAATGTAACCGAGTTTGGTGGATTTTAATGAACCTATTTTAAATATTATGGTATTGTTTCCAACCTTAAATCTTGTCAAAGCTCTATTTATATTAATAGATAAATAGGAAATAAAACGCAAAGAAAGGATGTTTCCGCCCGGTTTCGAACCGGGGACCTTTCGCGTGTGAGGCGAACGTGATAACCACTACACTACGGAAACAGTTATCTAAACGGTCTATTTGTGTATTTTTGAAAAGCGCTTAAAACACAAGTTGTGGCTAATTGAGGAAACTATTAATTAATTCATGATCAAATACACGAGGAGTTGTATCTATGAAACCGCACCAAGTAGCTAGGTACTTTAAAGACTAACACTGTTAATCATTGGGTATTTAGTTTTTTCTAAAGACAGTACTAAAGCCTGGTCAACTGTTAAAATAACAACCTCAAACGAAATGCTTGCTGGTCAAGGTTGCGCACTATTTCCATTTTAACTCTAGTCAAGCTATCCGCACTTTGGAAATTGACGGTCAAGCTAGCCGCGCTTCAAATCCGAATGCACGTATAGGCGCGTCATTACGGTTTCTCATTGCGGAGAACACCACATCCGCTTTGGGACAGATAGAGAATCTCAAACCCACGTTTGAGCAGCGATGTCTCTGTTACTAAATAAATGCACGCAATGCTAAAATGGACTAATATTAACAAGCCAATAGGAATATATTTAGTTTTAAATCACTTTAAAGAGGCAAAACACGCATTGATTATTTCATATATTTACGCATTTTTTACTTTTCTATAAACACTTAATTGGCTTTGAATGGTAATCTTGGTGGAAATGTAGAAATAGAGATTACATTTAACTGTCATTAAACAGAGGGACCTCACTGTATAATATTCTCATGAATTTATACTGAATACAGTATGTATTTAATATGACTTTATGAGAAAAGTACACAGTGAAATTCTGTCAAAATCATACAGTTGACAGTCTTAAGGTCCCTCTGTTTAATGACAGTGGAATGGTTTAGGCATTATGGGTAGTTTTTGAAAAATCCATATTGGTAGGTATTCAGTATAAATTCATCTCTATTTCTATTAAAATAATTCTATCTCTATTAAAATCTCTATTTCTACATTTCCACCAAGATTACCATTCAAAGCCAATTAAGTGTTTATAGAAAAGTAAAAAATACGTAAATATATGAAATAATCAATGTGTGTTTTGCCTCTTCAAAAGTGATTTAAAACGAAATATATTCTTAATGGCTTGTTAATTTTAGTCCATTTTAGCATTGCGTGCATTTATTTAGTAACAGAGGCATCGCTGCTCAAACGTGGGTTTGAGATTCTCTATCTGTCCCAAAGCGGATGTGGAGTTCGCCGTAATAAAAAACCGTAATGACGCGCCTATACGTGCATTCGGATTTGAAGCGCGGCTGGCTTGACCGTCAATTTCCAAAGGGCGGATAGCTTGACCCCAGTTCCATACTAGCCTAAGCTGTAAGGCTAATTTTCTGAATTTACCTGTTTATGTAACACCACATTTGCCCATGATGCATGTACGTATGTGTATTTATGGAACAGGTATAAAACCTGTAAGACCTTTGTTACACCACAGCCGAAATAGCTCAGTTGGGAGAGCGTTAGACTGAAGATCTAAAGGTCCCTGGTTCGATCCCGGGTTTCGGCATTTTGTTTTAACAACTTTAAGTAGACAAGACTCAATAACATACGTGTTAGATCCGTTCTATATTTTAAACTACAGATATATAAAAGTTTGTTGCCTCGCTCATTATTCATATTTAAAAAAATAAATATAAATAGATATAAAATGCACAGTTCACGTTGTTTGTAATTAATAATTAATCTGAACTTTATTCTTGTAAACACACGTTTACACGTGAAACACAAATAGTGAAACGCACGCAATTTGTCCATTTTTCCCGTGCCTTAAAAATGATCCCAGTATTATCAATTTTCAAAAAAAAAAACAGTAACAAGTTTCCGTAGTGTAGTGGTTATCACGTTCGCCTCACACGCGAAAGGTCCCCGGTTCGAAACCGGGCGGAAACATTGTATTTTTATATTTCTAAACCCTCATTATGAAATTGTGCTAGTGCCGCTAATCCTGGACAAGCTGGTTTTCAAACATACCATCCTCACATTCTGCTTCTGTTTCTGCAAGAAACTATTAATTATTTATAAATATGCCATTTTAAAAATCGATTTAATTCAAAACAAGCTCTCAAAAATAATGGAAAATCAAATATATTTCATAATCAAACAATCCCAAACTGTAGCAAAGATACAGCTTATTGTTGCAGTTTGTTCCTTTAGTTTACACAGCAAAATTAAAGAAGACTAACCTTGTCCACAAAAAAAAAAACAGCTGTTACCACACTTTGATTATTACTGAATTATTTCTTTTTACATACCTTGTTTAAACACAGCTGGCATCATGGTAAATGCTAGGGAAATTGGTAAACTAGAATTTTGAACAGAATATTTTCTTTTTTTATTTTCTTGTTTTTAAAAAGTGCCCTGTTTTGGCATTAATGAAGTAATAAATAAACATGCCAGTATTTGATCTAGGTATTATTTGGTGGGTTTAAAGGGTAGTTTTTTTCACTGGTAACTACAGGATATCTTTAACACATTTATTCATTACATAAAAGTTTATTTAGTTCCAGATTGTACAGTAATTTTCCATTTGCTTGATTTTTTTTTCCTTTACATTAGATCACATATCATAGGAACAGCATAATAAAAGACATCAGTCTAAAGTAAAAGTACTGTAAATGTGGGTATGGCTAGCACTCAGTCCAGCAAACCACGCTGTGGGAATAATTTAGTGTTCAAGCAAAGAAATATAAATACACAATGAATTAAACAACTATGACCAGAACGGTTGCAATTTCAAGGAAAATTCCTTTGGTCCATGTGCAAGATGTATTTTAGGACTTCTAGTAAGAAAAAAGTACACTTCGTTTTAAGACATGTAAAGAATTCCAGTTCAGTATTTAAAAAACAAACAAACAAACAAACAAAAAACCTTTATAATATACTAGAAGTGTAGAACCTGTAACGGAAGGTAATGAATTTGTAGCATATTTGATAATGATCCTTCAAAAAAATATTTAGGAAATGGCCCATAATATTTACATGTGCTTTTGAAGAAAGAAAAATATTAATGATGAAAGTTTTTCATTTAGGTTGAATGAATAAAGACCAAATCCTTCAAAGAAAAGAGGCACTTCTGCACAAAATTGAGTGGCAAAAATTGGGTGGACATCCATTTGATTACACTATATTGCAGGACATATGTTTGATGACAAATATTACATTACTAATCCCAGTGGTAGCATCTGTCAACATTTCTGCTGGATAAGCCTACACAAATACTTAAAATGTGTCAGTAGACCATTTGACAGTTTCTGAGCAATTTAATTTCTTTTCCACAGTAAATGAGTCTGGCTTTATGGATCTTGATCATTCAAGAGTCTATGAAGGCCTACCCTCAGAACACAGAAATTGTGGTAAAACTGACCAATAATGCACCTGTAAATCAGATGTTTAAAAATACACCTATTAGGGTCTTGAATAAACATCAACAAAGTGAATATTTAATAAACTGAGGCAATAGTCTACAGATTTGTATTAACCAGATAGCAGCTCAGTTTTGTTTTGTTGGAAAACATCCAGCATTATATTTGCTGTTAAAAGTCTCTCCAGTATTTCTTGCTGCCCTTTTTTCTAAGCTTTTATTTACACAGTTTAATGTGAAAAAAACTGGCCATGTCCACTGAAGGTCAAAAGATAAAGTGCAAGTTAAAGTAAATAATATACAGTACAATGAGTAGCACACGTGTAGAAGAAAAACCTTAAAGGCTGTAAGATATGATAAAAATACTGTGTGCAAAATCTTACACAATAAGTGAGGCTAGGGAAAGATGCACTGGTTTAGCTTTGGTTTGCCACATAAAAACAAACAAACAAAAAAACCATAAAAGCATATGAAGAGCTCTAAAGCAGCCTACCACTTGCCTTTGTTTACTCGGTGGAGAAAACCGATGGAGGTGTAGCTGAAATTAATCAGGAGGAGGGCAAGAGGGTGGTAGGGGTTGTGGGGGAGGGGATAGTATTGGCCAAGTTATAGGTAGAGTTTGGGGAGGTGGACATTGCCGGTTGTAAATTAGAAAAGGTGGGTCTAGTGGGGCTATGTGGTGAGGTTCCAGCTGTGGTGGGGGAGTCCAAGCTGACCTCATCCCCTTCTTCAGAGTCCCACACCTCACTCTGCAAATAATCAGCAAACAAGGCCTTGGCACGCTGAAGAATGCGCCCAAGATTGTGCCTACGGACCAAGCGATCAAAATGCATGGCCAGCTCATTGTAATCCAGGCTGTTTTTTATGATGTGGTCACGATGTTCCAACAAGATGGAGAGGCACAGGAACAACATGAACGGATTTCCCTTCCCAAACTCTTGAGGAGGTGGAAGGGAACAAGGTTTAATACCAGCAGCCTCTGGTTTGTTGGTGTTTGGTGAGTTCATTCCCGTACCTGCAGGTTTGCATGGTGATGGAAGGTTGCTGGAGAATGCTTTAGGCAGAGATGGGGATTTGCCAAAAGACAATACAGGAGACGAGAGCAGGGAGCGATTGTAGCCAAGCGAGGGAGAGGAAACTCCTGACTTGCCTGTGGGGGTTGATGGCGAGTGTGCTCCAGTTCCATTAGATACAACAGTTGTGGATGCATATCTCCCTAATGCTTTCTCAGGAGACAATTTTGATGTTGGGACATCTGGAGAAGCCGTTCTCCAACTGGACATTGAAGGAGATGTTGCTGAAGACTGAGAGGAGCCATTCTTCCAGTTGGTTAGAGATGAAGGAAGAGGGGATACCATTTGGCTGTTAGGAGAGCTCCTCTCCATTTCAGGAGATGAAAGTTTATCTGTGCTGCTTATCAAAGGCTGCCTCTCTCCTGGATCATCCTCACTGTCCTCTGTAGACTGACGGACAGTTAGAGGCAACGTTGAATATGCAGACTGAAACTTGACTGGAGATAAAGTGGGATCGGAGGGGTCATTTTCATTCATCTCAAAACTGTCCTCATTCCGGGCACTGTAGTATTTGAACTCTCCAAAACTTGACTGCTTTTGAAGTGGAGGGGCCGGGGCAGGGGCATCACACTTGCCCACGTGTGGAACACTGTACTCTACTTCACCCTCCATCTGAACCTCCTTCTCCTCTTTCTTCTCTACCTCTAAATTAAGACAGTGTCCTCCGTCTGCCTCTTCGCGAGATGGCCTAAGCATATGGCGTCTTCGTTGTCTCTCAGTCTGTTCTTTCTCCAGTTCATCGTTAACTGAGATTTTTTGGCCAATCTCAAGGCTTGGGGGTTGATCTGCTTCTAGTGGTGGGCCAAGAAGCTCAACTTCAGTCTCTGGAGGATCTGGAGGTAGAGAGCTCCAGGTCACCTCCAGCATCCTTAGGGCATCATCAAAAGCAAACTCCCGCTTCAGCTCAAGAAGTAGCCAGCGGTAACAAAAGAACAGATCATCCGCACCTTTGGACACCAGATAGGTGTAAAACTCAGGGTCTGAATACTGCAAAAGCAACTTGAGATGTTGGAACTTTACAGACATAAGTTGTCCATCTGGGCGGAAGTTGCCTTCTAGGCGCTTCATGATGCCACAAAAGCAGATGAAAGCATGTGCTTCATTGTCCATAACAGCAAGGATTGGAGAGGCAATATCACTCATGCCTTGACAATAAGACACCTATGAAAATTAAACAGAATACTTATGTCAGCATAGACAATTAAATGTACTTCCTATAAAGACTTCAGGAAAACATTAATTTTATTAACTGGAAACAATGTAAAATTTAGACTGCATACCTGTGGATGTGTGATAGCGAAGGTAGTTAGCAAGTCTGTCAGAGCTGTTAGATGGGGGCTGTCCTCTGAGCCAGCATAATATGGATGTGCTCGGTCTGTTCGAAGCACGTCCTTTAGCACATTGCCTCTAATGAACTCCAAATCCTCGGGGCTAACTCTCGCTGTCCACTCACGTTTCAGCTGGTCATATTCTCTTGTCTTCTTCTTCATGTAGTCCATTCTCTCCTGTCCTGTCAAACCATCTGGGTACACATTCAGAAGGTACCGCCACACTACCTGTTATGGAAAAAAAGGAAGAAAAGGACAAAAGAATATTTTTTTGCATTCCTTGCAATGAAATGTTTTAAAACTGACAATTACATGTTTTACAATGTCAAGAAAGTTTCCCCATTATGAAGCTGAGGTCAGAAGCACATTTCACAAATGAGGATGGAGCAGGATATTGTGAAATTTTGCGGCAAAATATAAATTCAAGAATGGACCAATAATTTTTTTGCATGGATAGGTTGAGTTTTGCCATTTTAAACTGTTTTAAAACAACCGTTCTCTGAAAGAACTTTAGGTATTTTAGGTATTTCACCCCCTAAAATGTGCAACATGAGAAGGCTCAGGAAGTCTTCATAAATCTCTGCACAGAAAGGGCAAAGTCAAAATTCCCAAATGAAGTCCTGTGGCCTCCACTGCGTTTAACTTCTGTTGTGATATCCCCAAATGAGCTCTGAGGTATTTTGAAATACCATTTACAATAAACACTGTTCATGAATGAATTTCACAAATACAAGCAAGTATCACTTAGTTTCTGTGCTCTTAAACAAAGCTACAATATATCCTGACTGCATTTTGTTGCCTTGTATTTGTACTGCAATTACAACAAAGTTAAATCCATCTATCAACAAGGTATATGTACATATATGCACATATGACACCATTTTTTTTCTGGGATGATCAAGCTTATTTTAATAAAGTGACTAAACCGGGTTCTCTACAAGAGCATGACTGTATAATCACAAATATCTTTGAACATATTTTTGCATAACCTTCAGTAATTCCTTCATTAGCATATATTCATCCATTACTATATATCTGGGTTATCATTGGTTCTGTGTATGATGTAAACATATACATTTCCATTTTTAACAAACCTTGCGTAAGGATGGTTCAACTCCACCATGATAGATGCGTAATCGTAGCTCTTCTGGTTTTGTGAGCTGGCCCTGGCTGTTTAGGTAGCTGTGGAACTCTGCATCATTAAGTGGAGGCTTAAACGGTTTAACTTCTTCACCATAGGACCAGCTCAAGGCCTGCTGCACCCTAGACAGAGTCTTACCCATCTGAATGTGAGAGAGAGAGAGAAAAAAAAACAACAGTAGCAATGAGCTAGATGGCAAACATAGCATTCAGTAAGTGATTCATACAATTTAAACTTTCCTTAATGTTTATTGAGCTGATGGACAAATTGTTCAATATAAAAAGGCACCATGCTGTTTCCCAAAATGATAGTTGCAATCATAAACTACACACAGCAATTTAAGACTTTATAGCATATTTCTTTGGGAAACTGCCTTTGGTTATTGTATGATTGCATTAGGAGAAGAGGAACCTGACTGAACGCAGCAGAGACTGGCTGGTAAAACAGCTGGCTGACAGGATCAGTAACCTGGGACAGCAGTGACTGGGGGAAAGGGAGAGCAGTGGATGCCAGCGACCTCTTCTCCCCCTGTAGTTGATCAGAGCCAATCACATCCTTTGGACTGATAATGTCCCAGTCCTCAAGCACTGGACCTGGTAGAACAGGCAACACACAGAAATGCTGAGACCATGTGACCTGCAAGAATTCCAGCAAGAATCTACACTGCCTGGCATGAGTGAGCAATAAGGAACTAACCTATAAGCCCATCTAAATATCTGGTTAATGAAACATGCACACAGGCACCATCAATATCCATAATGTGCTTAAAAGTTTATCATTGCATCGATTACTGTGATAATGACAGCAAATAGTTATAACATTTACTGCCTGGTTTAAAGACATGCTGGAAAATGGACTCATAACTAGGTAAAACAAACTACAGCCTTATCCTACACACAATCCTCTCAATTGGAACTTTTCAGTATTTAGTTACCATGTATCTACCACACTTTCTTTCTTTCTTTCTTTCTCCAGAGTTGCTTTAGTCTCAGTTGTTTCCTAAGACTAATGTGATGGTATAAAGAAAGTGTGTACTTACTGTCTTCTGAAGGCTTGATGTCCATCTTAAGCTGGAGGTAAGGCTTAGCTGCACTAACAAATGCTGCATCTAAATCCCAGTCAGACAGGAGTGAAAGGTAGACCTCCACACCTCCTCGATCACGAGACAAATAACTAATTCCAAAATTACGTCTTCTGTAAATGAAAACAATATATATATTGCATTTCAATCCATGTGTCTATCACAAGACCTTATTCCTTTATACATGCATTACTGAGGTTAGTGTGTGTGTGTGTGTGTTATATACAGTCAAGCCCGAAATTATTCATACCCCAGACAAATTTTGACTTAAATTTACTTTTATTCAACCAGCAATTTTATTTTTGACCCGAAACGACACAGGCATCTCCCAGGAGATAATACAATGATGTACTAGAGGCATCATTGTGGAAAAAAATATTTCTCAGCTTTTATTCACATTTGAACAAAAATGGCGTGTCCAAAATTATTCATACCCTTTGCAAACTGTCACAGTCTATGGGGAAATTCCAAAGTTCTATACCATTCCAAATAGTTCAAGCTCTTTTAAAGCATCCTAATTACCCTGATTCATTGGGAACAGCTGTTTTAATCAACTCAACAGGTGAAAAACAGCAGATCGCTGCAGTTGGTTTGTGGACAGTCATGGCTAAGACAAAGGAGCTCACTAAGGTGTGCATTGTGGCTGCTCACAAGTCAGGAAAAGGCTATAAGGCCATATCAAAAATTTTCAAGTTCCAGTGGCTACAGTGCAAAGTATTATTAAAAATACAAGAAGTTCTGCACTGTGGAAAATCTCAGAAGATGTGGTCGGAAGCCAAAAGTGACACCTGTGCTGGCCAGGAGGATAGTGAGAGAGGTGAAGAAAATTATCAGCACCAAGGCCATCCAGGTGAATCTGGGCTCTGCTGGTGGCAACATCTCAAGGCAGACAGTCCAACGGACACTGCACACGGCTGGGTTCCACGGACGCAGACCAAGGAGGACGCCACTTCTCCAGAAAAGGCACACAAAAACCTGCTTGACCTTTGCAAGTGCTCATCTGGACAAAGAAGAAGACTTCTGGTCTTTCTGTTTTATGGTCAGATGAAACAAAAATTGAATTGTTTGGCCACAATGATGTGTCCTTCATTTGGCGTAAAAAAGTAGAAGCCTTCAACCCTAAGAACACCATACCCACTGTCAAACATGGTGGTGGGAACCTAATGTTTTGGGGGTGTTTTTCAGCCAATTGACCAGGGAACTTGATAGCAGTAAATGGCACCACGAAAAAAGAGCAATACATCAAGATTTTCAACAATATCATCAGGCAGTCTGCAGAGAAACTTGGCCTTGGGAACCAGTGAACATTTCAGCACAACAACGACCCAAAACACACAGCAAAAGTGGTGAAGAAATGGTTAGCAGACAAAAATATTAACGTTTTGCAGTGGCCCAGCCAGAGTCCTGTCTTGAATCCAATTGAGAATCTGTGGAGGGAGTTAAAGATCAGGGTGATGGCAAGGAGACCCTCCAACCTCAAAGAGTTGGAGCTCATTGCTAAAGATCAATGGGCAAAAATACCAGTGGAGACATGCAAAAAGCTGGTCAGCAATTACAGGAAGCGTTTGATTGCTGTAATAGCCAATAAAGGCTTTTCTATTAATTATTGAGAAGGGTATGAATAATTTTGGACACGCCATTTTTGTTCAAATTTGAATAAAAGCTGAGAAATATTTTTTTCCACAATGATGCCTCGAGTACATCACCGTATTATCTCCTGGGAGATGCCTGTGTCGTTTCGGGTCAAAAATAAAATTGCTGGTTGAATAAAAGTAAATTTAAGTAAAAATTTGCCTGGGGTATGAATAATTTCGGGCTTGACTGTATATATATATATATAAAAATGAAAAACAATTTAAAATAATGTATTACCAAAACAAACACACAAAAATAAAAAATAGCTGGGTAATGCTGTAGTGTTCAATAAAATAATTCATATATGGAACAAATAAATACTATTCGCACTTCATTCTAAAAACATTTTCCTGCCAGCTAGAAAACTTAATTTCTCAAAGTTTACTCAGCTGTTAAGTCCGCTAAATTTGCTGTGGCTAATGGTTAACTTAACTCACTTTAGATGCCCTTAATTTCACTATACAGGCATTGTATATTCAAATGGTAACCTTGTATTTAGAACCACATTTATAAAACGAATTATACTAGCATTTCATACTTTTTTCATTATAAAGACACTCACCCATTGAGCTCAAAAGCTCGGATGAGGATGTGCTGCAAAACCTCCAGAGACGTTATTTGTGGATCAACTGCAAATGAGCGAAACTCAACTGGCAGCAGTCCTTCACATTTCTGTAAAAAGATAACAGGTGGACAGCTACTGATTGAAGGTCCAAGAAAAAAAAAAAAATACTGACTGACCTTAAAAGGGGACATATGACACCCTTTGTCCTTGAAAATTTGGATATATATTTTGGTCGAAATACCACAAATAACAAACAACATGGCACTGTTCTCCTGCTGACTAAAACAGCCTTGTTCTGAATGAGTGGTTTAGTGATGGTTCCTTTAAATGAAAACGAGCCACAGCTCAGTTCATCGCAAGGCACCCAGGAATTAGCAGTGAGAATTTTCCTCATGTGGTTTCCTGAGAATTAAAGCCGTTTTGTCTGATGTCTGAAAAATAGGGTTTTGACACATCTGCCTTCAGCACCTAATGCATTTATCCAGCACAACAGCTCAACACTTTACATAAAATCCTTGTATATTTTTTATCCATCATGAGCTTTATTGTTGGTTCACATTTAATGGATTTAAATGAAGAATTTAAATGAAACATTTTCTTATCACTATTAATGATATGTCTTAATGTCTACAGCGATACACATTGCTATTGTTTCATTGCCAAAGCCTAGTGTGTACCTTAAAGCGTGTGTACCTGGGATTACACCTTAGAGCCCCTCTAAACTGACACTGTCAATGCCAGCATTTTCAAATTATGTGAAACAAAACAGGTCTTTTTCCAAAAACAATGTAAATATAGCTACTGTTTTTGACCATAAAAACCATGTACTCAAAACAACTTGAATTGTGGCTTAGTTTCCTTATATGGACTGTGTGAAATGCAGAGTGGAGATAATGTTATCTGTCCTTTAATTAAAAATTAGTTTTGTCACTGTTTTTTGAGCAGCGCTGAAATATATCTAAGAGTTTTAAGACTCAGCGCGAAATCTGGTATAAAAATAACGGGTTTAAACAACGAAGATGACAGCTGCTATGTAGAGGACGATATTTATTGAAATAAAGGGAACGTTTTGACGGCCGTCAGCAAACCACAAAAATAAAACAAACAGCTGCGGCGGAGTAAGCGCCTTTGTTTATAATGAAGCTGCCGCTGTTAGTTAGCTAACGTTATTTCCCCGTGGTCGCCACCATGTAACGGCTGCACTATTTATACTGGGACGGTAACGTTAAACGTGACAAAGAAAAATGACAAATTTCCGCCTCGTTCAGCTTTATTTAAACGTGGCCGCGTCTACCTCGACGTGGACCCGGTCGGGCTGGGAGTGTGTTTAACGGGTATGTGAAGAAAAGACAGTACTTTTGGATGGATTTTCTCGCTGTCTCGACTGTAGTTCAGTGTCTCCGGGTACCGTCCGACGCTCTGTTATTGTCTGTTATTCGCTAGCTACCCTCTCCCCCATCTCTCTCGCTCACCTTGACTTTGACTCGAACCACCCCCCTCTCCTCCTCGGCTGACATGGCGGGGGTCCCCTCCCGAAACCTGGCTCAAGAATCCTTCGCCTTCATCCACAAACACAAATTGGTAACGTGGCCAAACCAAGTCAAACCGACGGTTCACGAATTCGCTACTCTCCGCAGTTCTGACAGAAAAAAACCGTCAGAGAGCACAGCCAAAAGACCACACTTCAAAATAAAAGCAGGTGTAAAGAGAACAAACCGTTGAATATTTTCCCATTCCTCCCTAAACCTTAAACATGCGTCTTTAAAGAATCCGGAAAATGTCTAAATATCAATAATATTTATTACTGCAACGCAACGAATGATATTTATTGTCCAGACCTTTATTAAGCTGAAGGGATGCTGACAATCCACATGTTTGCTTTTTGCTTTCATGACAGCCTGACGTCACCAGAGGGCTCGCGCAGTGCATGACATCATATGTCCATTACGTCATTTGAGCTGCAAGTCGTAAGTATCAACATTAATATGGAGCTATTTAACTGAGCTACTTTTTTAATTGTAAGTGTTTACAAACATTGCATAACAACAATTAAAAATATTATTCATAATGTGCTCACTTTGTAGGACACCAAGCATTCATCAGCCCAAGGAAATGTTCTATATGTGACATTGCTTTGTTTTTTAAATGTTCTTGGCTTAATAATAAAAATGATGACAAGTTGGAGTGGGCGGTGTAACCAACAGAACAGAAAAAAACACATCAGGAATTAACTCAGTGTTCATGATAAAAGAAAATATAATCTGCAAAGTACAAATTACATCGAAAGGCTGAGCTCGTCACTGTATGTCCACTTCTGCCTGTAATAATTTATTTTTATAACTTAATACTGTGCGCAGCACTGGGCTTATATATATATATATATATATATATATATGTATATATATATACATATATATATATATATATATAGCATAGATGTTAAAGTAAATAATAACCCAGTCTTATTGTAAATTCGATATAGATTTAAATTTTTTAAAAACATTTTACCCTGCCGTGACCCGGATTCGAACCGGGGTTGCTGCGGCCACAACGCAGAGTACTAACCACTATACGATCACGGCGAGCTAGCGGGCTGCTGGAGAAGTAGGGCCCCGAAACACCACTAGTTCATTCAGATCGAACAAACGTTTCTCATACAAGTTTATAGAGTTGAATATTCTAGAAATATGTAGTGCAGCAGCAATGCTCTGTATTGGTAAAGATGATTTGGAGACTTATGTCTATTCCGTTTATTTTTGTTACCTTGTTTATGTTGTGCTCATCGTCAGAGCCTCAGTCATTAAATAAGTTTTTAATAAAGTAGCACTAGCTGGCTGCTACCCAGTTCCCTTCAGCACATGTCTTAGCTATGTTTTGACCATTAAAACAGGCAAGTATATTAATATATCAATATATTTATAATCAATATATTTGTCACATAATAATGATAATATTTAAAACAGGTCTTGGATATATTTGATTGATATTGATAATTCATTTATAAAGAAACATACAATGAAAGATGCATTTATAGTTTTGTAATATAATGTTATTAGGGGTCTATGATATATTTTATAATATATTGAGATTCTAGCATACAACACAATATCTTGAACTAAGATAGTCCTGATTCCTCCTATAAAGCTCACCATCTGAAAAACAAGTTTCACAATGATAAAGTGCTAAATTTGAGGGGATGAGAAATATCAGTTTTCAGAGCCCCATTAAAATGTAATGTAATTTGTAATCAGCAGAACTGAATGGCATGCAGGGTAGATTTGGGTTTTCCTCTAAATTGCTATTTATTCAGGATAAAAATAGCAGGCCATTTACTTTATCATTTACCATACTGTACTACATGGGACATTATTCTTTTATTTTTTATTTTCATTTGATTGATTTATTCAATCCATGTGTCTATCACAAGATCTTATTCCTTTATTTATTCCGCTAATACAGGTATCAGTTGTCAGAGGTGGAAGTTTCTTTTTTTTTCCCCCTCTTCTCTCCAAACCTCTCACATTATTTTATATGCGTAGTTGTAAATTAATAGTGAGTTGTGGAATGTTGTTTTTTTAAACCGACTAAAAGAAAAATTTTAGTTTTCATTTATTCATTTTTACAAACCAGTACAAAGGCTTTGCAGAGATTTTCAATATGCAAACAGATGCTTGTTCAGATGTTTCAGCGCCACAATCAGTAAACATTTTGCTCTCTTTGGCAAAGATTACTTCATGTAATTTGAAAGTACAGGATTATTCTACTTTGTTATCACCATCTTTGTCTGCTTGTCTTTACTTAGCTTTGCCTGTAAATATGTTCCCCTTGCTCTTGTAACAGACTAATTTATTACATATGTACCTTGCAATACAAAAATGAAATGAACAGGTAAACAGACTTTACCAAATGCTACCATTCTCCTACAACCCACATACATAGCTTTTCTGGATTTAAGAACAATGCAAATGCATCAGATGATGGAGGAGAAAAAAAGAAAAAAAACATTTGCTGCTCTCTTCAAAGGCAGTTTTCAGTTCCTTCAACAAACTCTTACCATCCAACCTGTGAAAGGCTTGTAAACACGAAGAATGCAATGTAACAGAAGTTCCAAATTGTGGTGTAGTATATCCAGGACACTAATTGCAAAAGCCCCATCACCTTTTCTATCTAAATAAGTACTTCAGCACTAAATACAGGGCAGCCTCAAATGGAATCTTGTTAGCAGAAATCATTGTGAGTGAGATTTGTTTCCTGCACACATCCATGACACAACCCTGATTTGAGTCACTCACACTTGTGAGATTGGGAATGTCTGTAATTCAGTTTACATTTGTGCGGTATACAACAGCGACTAAGGCAGCTGGACTTAGCGAATGTGAGCCATCTCCTCCAGGAAAGGCGTCTTCATGCAGCCTGTGCAGAGCTGGTCCATCCAGAGTGGGGCTTCGTGCTGCAGGGGCGTCCGGCGTGGGTAGAAAGTGTACGATAGGTCATAGTTCAGCAGGCAGCTGATCGAGGCCATGTACAGGTCAGAGAAGCGGCACAGACGCCTAGAGAAGTACGTAGGGTTGTGGCACGTACGAAAGATGCTGCCAAACTGGGGGTTAAACAGGTTCTTTGTGACAGCGCTGAGAAAAGGAAAAATAAAGCAGAAGCTCCTTAATAGTTGCACTGTTTACTCAAATAACATATCTGACTGACGATTTAAAATAATTCACTGATTTAACAACAACAAAACTTTATTACGAAAGTGATCAACGCCATCTAGAAGGGAATACATTTTGGATTTATTGTAATGTATGTTCTCTAACTTTCTAAAAGGCTTGTGAATCAGGTAATCCTATGCCAAAAAATGCTAACTGACAGTGAAAGATTGGGATATCAGATTACACACACACACACACACACACACAGTATTTAAATACTGAGATATCAAATGAGTTATAAATCATGATGAATAATCATAAATGCATTATATGTCATTTAATTCTGATTCTCAAAATCATAAGCCATCTGGCTTCTTTCTCATTTTATCCTAAATTTCCCCTGCTAGCAAACACACTTACATAGCATAACATACACAGACAAACATGTTTTCTAGTGACTTTCAATCATATCCATCATAAGCACATTCATTCCCTTGCTTTGAACGTTGAGGCCACTTACCGAAGCTCTTCCCTCTCTTTTAGCCAGTCCTGCAACACCTTTTTGGACTCAGGATCTCGATATAGCTGAGTCAGAGATAAAGAAACATTAAGAACCATGGTTCAAAGAACTGCTGGCAAAGCACTTGTTATATGAGAGAGACCCTGTCATAGCAAAGGAATGTCTAAACCAGAAGAGGCGTAAAATAGCTGTTAGAACATAGAACTGTTGATGGTAATCAATATATAGCGTCTAGAGTTTAACCAAGATTGTATGCCCCAATTATGTAAAGGGCCACTTGTACATTGAATTTATTTAAAACTGTCATTCCATTAACAGTAAATTGCACATTTCACAAGGTGGATAATTTAATTAGTAGCAGATTAATAAAAAGATCCCCAAAATCACTCAGTATGTCTAAATTTGTAATTAGTAAGACTGATTAAGGTGCAGCATGTACCTGCATGCGCTCCAGAAGACCAGTGAGAGCTTGCAGCCACGTGAGGCTCTGCGCATACTGCTCTGTGTTCACCACCTTCGTCTCCACCTCCAGTTCAGGAACAATCGCTCCTGTCCTCCAGCCATGACGCAGCATCAAGTCCTATAGATATATTTCTCACTATTAGATTTACGTTTTATATTCAACTCAACAGCCCAAAATCTCTCATAAAACAAGTGTCTCCATCTTAAAATTTGAGAAATTCATTTTAATTCAATTCAATTAATTCCTATTAATACACAAGTTAATAAGAACCACTGTGCTCTTCGTGAAATAAATAATTATTGGTACATATATAACATGCCAAACTGCCCGGCAGGAGATAGGTTAACTACAACTACGTAGTTGTTTTTAAAATGATGCGTCCAAACAAAAAATAAATAAAAAATTGCACAAGACACCCCCCCCATTTGCCAAGCTTGGGCAGAACCCTGGTCTAATATGTTGACCTCAGTGGCGTTATCGACTAAACCACACCAACCACATGCACTTTCAAAATAAAACATAAACCAACGGAAATATTATTAAAGAAGGAAAAAAATACCAAGTATAAATGGCTTTATTATTTTATTCAACACATTTACTTCACCTTAGAAGTAAAAATATAAGAAATAAGCGAGGATCCTGGACCCATGTATCAGTGACGTTCGTAAATAAAGGGATGTTCCACCCAATTGTGTCAGGGAGTAGAGGCCCAGGCATTTGAGTCTAAAATGTTAATATGTTTCCATTATACCCTATGATAAAATACTAATAAAGGCTAACAGAATATAATTGATTTTTCTGATTTTGGGCTTCAAATTATTCAAATAAGAGCAATACGTGAAAGTCTTTACAAATCTGGTGAGACTTTAGGTAAAAGCAATATCACCACAGTGCTACTATAAAATAATTACACTTGGACGCACTCTGAAGCTGTGCCACAGGTCACGGAGGACTGTGCATATTTGCTGACATGGTGCAAACAAAGGCAAATATGAGAATGACTCACAGCCAAGTCGCTGTAAAGATGGTCCCCAAAATAGAGCACTTTGGAGCCTCGCCAGCCAGTTAGCTTCAAAAAATCCACAAGGTTTCCCTGAAATGAGAGGAAAGAACAACATTTCTGAGTGCTCAACGCTCTGGACTGTTAATTGAGTCTGTTGTTGACTGTGAAACACAAGGGTGTTAATGGTGGTGCGCAAATCTTCAAATCTGTAAAACAATACCTTTGACAACATAGCAACAAAACAACTATGACCAAACGATTGGCAATGGCTTGCTGTTAAAAGAGTGCTAGAGGCTATTTTCAGGTCAGTCAGGTAACCCCCACCCAGAAAGGAATCTGGAACAAGTCTTCAATAAAATCTTTAAAGCACAAAAGTGACAAATGGGGTTGAGCCTGTAAAAACATGAACAAAGGCCCCTCAAAAGGCACCTGATTAATAAGGTTTAGGGGCTCTGTAAGTTCCAGAATATCCAGTCTCGTAGGTGCCCAGGGAACTGTTAGGAAAATTAACTGCCAGGACGTGGCTAATTACAATAACAAAAGAAAGACCTCTCCACAGGAAGCAGGCAGAAGCCATTCCTACTTTAGAAAAAAACATCAATGAGCTGCAGTGTGGCATCAAAAACATTCCCACTGAGGTCATTCATTTCAGGTTAAGGAAAAGGCCTGCACAACAGACTCCTCTGGAGTGTGTTAAATTGATTTGTTTAACTGGAAGTTGAAGTGATATTTCTCCCTCAATTTTCTCAAAAATGTACATTCTAAGGTTTTAGTTAGCAAGTCATACCAGATCAGTGATGGGGAAAATGCATAGAGCCCCACCTCCAAATAAACTGGTTTCACAAAATAAACTAAATAATTAAAAAAATAACACAGTCCCACGTCCAAATACACTCTTCAACTGTGAATATAATACATGAACAAACTGCTTTACAACACTGCCTCTGTATGAGCAAGGCAGATTGAAACTAGTCATCAATGACTCAAGGTAAATGACGTACATTAAGTGGTAAAATATCACTACAGTACAATGCAGCTGAACGTGTGGAGTGCCACGAATTGGGCAACATTCAGATTTGACGAACAATAACTTGAGTCTACAAAATTCCACACCCTTACAGTGTCACAAAATGCACAACCTTAAACATGCCTAAGCAAAACACATCTACAGTACAATTACCTGCTTGTAGATCTGCCCTTTGTACAAACTCTTGATCTTGTCCCACTGAAGGTCTCCATTACTATCCAAACGTCTGAAAGGCCTTTTAAGAAGACACATTGAGAAAGCAGTTAGTGATGTTGTAAAAATGCAAGCAAATACGTTAAATATGTAAATACAGATAAGTTTAAAGAAATGTCTCAAAATGTTTGCATAAAGTTGTCAGAAAAACTCTTACTTTACACAGTCATTAAAAAAATGTGGTTTGTCTGCTTGTACGATGATGACGTCAAAGAAATCTCGCCAATCTTTTCCCACCATGTACTTCATGCCTTTGTCCCTGAAAAGGTATAGGCAAAATGAATATAGGCACATGCACCATGAATAACAGAATAAATTCTACAAAAAACATATATATTTTGTCAGGGTATGTGAGAAATGAGAATTATTCATATTGTAATACACTATGATATTTGCACATAGAGTCAAGCTGTTGGCTTAAGCTTAAAAAGCTCTAACACGTCAGCACTTGCGGCAACATACTCAAAGCAACAAAAGGGAGGAAAAAAAACCCTTTTTAAAATAAATAAATAACTCACACAAAACTAAAGGGGCTGTTGGTAATAAGGAAGAGTTTCTTTCCATGGCTGGCCAACCGATGCAGCACAGCGTATGTCTCATCTCCTCTGAGGATATATTTCTCTGGGGAGGAAAAAGAGGAAAAAAAGGAAATGAAAATATTTCTGCTAAGGGCTGCGTTTTTGTAAGAAGTAAGCATTCCTTAGGGATGTCACAGTTCAGATATTTTTTGGCCTCTCTGTAGAATGTATTTGTTAATGTAATTGTTAAGCAGAAAGATGTGCGTGACAAAATGTGCATGGCAAATGGAAGAACATGCACAGTAACTTAACTTTCTCCAAAGACAATGCATTGCATAACTTCAGTGTTGCTCAGAATAACAAAATAGGCAAAATGACGGCACAAGGCTCAATCAAATACATGGTAGTAGCTTATTTTCTGTTTTGCTAAGATTTGGTTTTCACCACTGGCAAATGAAAACGGCATCATCTTCAAGTATTCTTCAGTATATATGTTAAAAACACTTGGCCTTGGCCTAAAATAACCACTGGACTGTGATCAAATCACTTTAATCCCTGGAGTGGTGGGGCGTCTTGCCACAGTGAATTAATTGTATCCTGATTTGTACAGCAGGAACAGCACTGTACCACAATACTAGGTGTAATGGTTTAATATTTACAGTATTTACAATATCACAATACCTATCTAACAAGACAAACAAGTCAAGTTAAAACAGCATTATTTGGAATGTTGTTCTGATATTAACTTAGTTCCTAAAAAACTTTAGTAATCAGTCCAATCAATTTTACATTATTTCATATATAATATTATATTTTTAAAATAGTTGATTTGAATCAATACTAACAGGAAAGCTCCATCTACAGTGAAGACATGATTACCCTGCTCTCAGGAAACCTGGTTTCACGGTGCATTTACAAATGTTATATTTATACAAGTTACATAAGTTCTATATGTTTATACAAGACAAAAAAAAGAAAAGAACATTCCACTTCAAATGATCTTAATTGCACTGGTTTCCTTGAGCAAAAAAAAAAAACAGCACAGGGTTTGGGCTTGTTCAAATCAGAGTTTGTTTATACCTCACAAACAATTTTTGACTACCACATTCTCCAGATGTTGTCTACAGAAGGCTTACTGCCAGGTGTGTATATATATATATATATATATATATATATATATATATATATCAGAAATGCTGTCAAAAAATATGCTGAATTCTTACCTAAATCTTGCATTATCCACTTATACATGTACCCCTTGATGTGTACCATTGCAATGGCATCCTGTGGAAACATTCAGTGCATTAGACTTAATGATGTCATTGATGAACTTTGATACAATTATTCACACATTTAGAGTCTTCATAGACTCCATTGCTTTATTTATCATTTTACATTCAGGTATGTCTAAAAGAGAATAAACAGGCATTACAAAATAAATAAATGAAGATATAACATGCAAATAATGTAACATTCAAAAACTATAACCACCAAAGTTCTCTCTTCCTCTGCACAGTCTGAAAATGTGCTTTCAAAACTGAGGGCTACTTTAGACCTACTTTTGACACCCTGCCAGATTTTTTCTTCCCTTTTCACATGCCTCCAGGCGTGGACTGTACAGTATGTTCTGGTACAAACCTCATACAGTCCCTTTCAAAGTAAACTATGCAAGAAATCATGATAAATGCAGTGAAATGCAGATAATTGCTTGTTGAGCTGAATATTGTTTTAAGTTACTGACTTCTGATCAAATTTGGCAGTAGCAATGAGCAAACAGCATTAAGACACTCAACTGGGTTTGGTCAAACATTTTTTTAACTTGCTGTTGTTCAGTGGGAGTGTAGGAAGATCTGTCAGCAAGATGGGGGGAGGGATAAGGGAAAAAAAAAAAAAGACGACTTCAATCCAGCTCAAGCCCACAGTGCACACTAAGCATTAAAAACAAACAAAGTCACCCTGGAACCCATTCAGGACCACTGGGAACTTGTCAGAAAGAAGGACTGTTTGTTAGCATTATTCAGGGAAAGTGATTGAGGTTTAGAACAGGAGTTCTCTCTTGTCAGAGAGACCTTTTTAAATGGTCCTCACCTATTTCCATTAAATAGTGCTAGTAATCAAAGACACAATAACTGATATTTGGGGCAGATATTCATTTACCATGAATGTGTTAAATTCTATAAGATTGCAATTCTTTCAACTTAAATTACCATATCAGCTGGAGGCTGGCATGTGAGGATCAGCAGGAGCCACTTGTGATCAGAGACCGAGTTGGGGGTGGGGGAGGTCCCTGTATGTTCCCATTGTTTTGCTGTACACATGATCTAGCATGTTCTGCCCCTTGCCAGTATGGAAACATGCTGGTAAAATCTGGGGAGAATTTTCTTCAGATTTATGTGGTTTAAATCTTTGGAATCATGAAGACTCAGGTTTCTTGTTCTAAAGCATCTCACTGCTTCATAAAGAAACAGAATAAATCACAATTCTTGGCCTAAATAGTGGATATGGCACTTTTTCAATATACAGAAGCATTCATACACAAATTACTGTTCAAATAGACCACAGTCCTCCTCCTCTAGGCATCCTGAATGCCCCGTTTCTGTCTGCTCGGAAGCATATTAGCCCATCTACATGCACAGCCAAGTCAGGAATGTTTCCTGAAACCCCTTTTCCATCAGTATTAAAATGCAGTATTCCTGCTACTCGTGCTATGAAGCCATTCTGACCCTGAGCAAGTCTACTTTGTTGACAAGCAACTGAAAACTTTTTAAAATGATCTCCTATAGCTGCAAAACACTGTATCTTCCTACTATTACTAACAGTTCTTCATGGTTTTGCCAATGCAATAGGGGTAGTATGGGTCCTGTGACAGGTAGGTCAAAGGAAAACACTAAATAAAAGGAATAAAGTAACCTGTGTTGACCAGAAGAAGCTCTAACACCTACCACACAGTCATGACTGACTTCGGAGGCTTGTTTGCATAGTTGATCATAGGCGTATTCACAAAGGATATAGTTGTATATGCCATGCTTACACTTCTACAGATTTTTGGATCTGATATGTGCATAGATAACAAAAAAAAAACCTGGACAAATTGTACATGGAATAATGAACCCTAATTAGTCTGAAGTCACCAATTTCAAATATCTGTACAATCAGATATGAAAGTACACATTAAAGTTGATATATACACTGTAGCTAAAGCTTAAAGGATAAAGAATCTACTTACAGATACATCTTTGTAGAGGTGCACAGGGTCATATTCTATGTCATTAGAGATGAAGTAGTCATTTGCAACAGCCAAAAGTGTCATCTCTGGGATGGAAAACACGTCCATGAACTGTTTCATCTTTGGACCCTGAAGCAAAAACACATAAAAACATTCTATTACACCCCACATTTTACATATTTTCTGACCTCTTTAATAGGAGCGGAAAGTCCTGATGACTCTGATTCCTGTAAAAAGAGTAGCTGTGATGAGTTTACACTGAACACACTATTTAAGTAAACAAAACAGACCCTACATTTTATTCGGGCCAGTTTTTCTGCATTTCACTCTGCCTCTCCTAAAATGCTATGAAACACATGAACAATAAAACATGCACTGCTTCATAGTCTACACATTATAAAACAATAAATTATGTCTAAGGAATAATGTTTGATAATTAAACAAATATACTACTGGTAAAAAGTATTATATCCTTGCAATCTGTTCATATGAGAAAGTCAAGAGGGAAAGTACTAAAGGAAACTGCACATAGGGTGGTGCCACTTTGTCTCCATCCGGGACCTTTTCAGTAATCAAGGAGCACAATGTATGTAAATAAATCCATGTAAACACTTTAATTTGTGAGACAATGTTATTGTGCTAACAAAAACTTTCATTCACAGATAAGAGACAAGCAAAACATTAACCTTGCCGTAGAAGCCGCTGACTTGGTGGAGAGGGACGTGGTTGGAACCTCCATAAAACTGCATAACCTCCTCATCTGGAACAGGCTTCAGACCCCTTTGGAGAAAGCAACTCAATTAGGGGTCTGAACCTTCATTATATGCCCAATTATGAGCATAATATTTCATATTTTAGTATAAATTTAGGTTTCTTTGCAACCAAAGGTTTTTTTTTCCAAATACGAAGCACTTTGCTAAGATCCTCTAGGATTTCTCTTGTTAAGTTTGTTTAAATAACAGAACTTAAGGTGCCTACATAAAGAGGATTACAGGTTGTTTATACTGGAATAGTGTGTGGACATCAAAAGATGTCATTTGGAACTTGTTTCAAATTAAGTTAGAGCAGAGTAGTTTACCGCTGGTAACAGAAGGAAAATGCAGTTAAAATGGTTTGAAGATTCCTTCAAGTAAATAACTAATTAACGTCCCTCATTTAATTATAACTCTATACTAATTTAGAGTGAATTGCTACAAATATAACTGATTAACTTACCTGTATACTGTTCCCATCTGAATATAATGGAAAGCATCTATTTTCATCAGGAGGCCCTAAGTCAAAGAAAAACAATCTTATCACTTATCAAACTGTCCTCTTTCAATTTTTTAACAAAAATTAAACATTCAATTACTACAAACATCAGCTCATAATATATTCACCTTTTGGATGTCATAATGAAGACCCCGAGTGGCAAAGTTGGGGAGGTAATTGTATTTGTTGATCCCTTGTGGATACTGCAAAAGAAATCAAAGGATTGCCACATTAGGACTGCTCCATATTCAACATCATGGCTAAATAAAAAAGGACACAGTCAGGGAAAACATGAGATCATCGTTTATTCAAGAATAGCCACGGTCTAACACTCTAAACATTTATATTTCACTGTAGAGAGCTCACAGACAACTTAAAAGTCTTCTTAAAAATGTACATAATATTTGTTAACATAGCCACACCTTGTAGTGCTCTATGAGAAACTGTCGTGCTTTGTTGTAGATCATCTCATTCAAAGAGTTGGAGTAGAGGGCAAGGGTGTAATCATAGTCGAAGCCATAGATGTCCACCTCATCCAAGTTCACCTCATTGTTGGCATAAATGGTGGAAGGATTTAGTAGGTTGCAGACACCAGGAGGAATCAAATCTGAGGAAGAAATGGGCATGCGTGTCAACTTCTGTATTTCTCTACATCTGTACTCTCAGTTTTCCTAGACATAAACAACATGACAGTGGCCTGAAAAAAGCATTAACCAGGGTAAGGAGGTTAAAAGCTTTGTTACTCTCCAGTTAAAAAGTATAAAGCTGTAAATTAAATTGTTTGCAAATGCCAAAAACTCTTACATTTAAAATATCCAAACTATGCATGAGATATTTTACTTAAGGTAAAGAGAACATTTAAAAAAGACGTTTTATCCAAGTGACCACAGGCCCCTCAATTCACTAGCCTTTTTTTCTCTGTGGAAGTTAACAGTGAGAACATTTGTCATCCAGTCCGCTGTTGTGAATAATAAGTGAATAAAGTCAGACTCACCGTGGACAAGTCGTTTCATTTCGTTGTATCTGGCCCATAAGTACGTTTTATGATCTATCTGAGGAGCAGTGGAAGAGAAAGCTCTACCGGAGTTTTTGAGACTTTCCTCTCCTCTGAGTTTCCCCACTCCGTGGAGCCTGTGGACTGAAGCCCCGCCGTGTGAGCTGGGGTTGATGGGTGCTCTGCTGCTGTTGTTCTTAGCTTCTTTGCAGCATTTATTCTCGCTCGGAGCCCCGCAGCTCGATGCAAAACCTCCGCAAGCGAAAGCAGGGATGTTTAAATTTGCACACAAAGGTGCGCTGCTTCTGTTGGTTTTCTGCCACAGAGAACGGCTGAAATTACAAAATATTTTGCGAGACATTTTTCCTAAGTGCGCTGCCGTTCAGTCGTACTTGTTTATGAAGTGCTCTCGCTCCGTCCCTTCCCCCAAGAGCGCGCTAGCACAACGTTGATGAGGCTATCACTGAATCGACTCTTTGAATCAATTATTTTAGGTGAAAATTGAGAACCGACTCCTCCTTAACTTCCATATTCTATATTTTTTAAATCCGCCGTCCTGTAATTAACTTAACCCTTAAAATATGCCATTCAAACTCATTGCATTTTATCTGAATGACATATTTAGAAGATAATGCCTTAAAACTGGCTCACAATCCACTTGTGTCTGTGTATGTGAATAAGCCAAAGGTTCCCACCTCTATCTGAACTTACCCCTCTGCTGCTAGCCTGCAGATTTAAAGTTCTAATTCAAGAGGAAAGGACTGGTTTCTTAGGTTTGTGATTTAGGAAACGTTGTCCGTCTAAATTCATCCCTTTTGAACACCTCATTTTGAAATCATAAATGCTCAGTGATGACGCCGAAAACTTTTAGAGCCAGTGTATCTTCTTCTGGTATATTAAAAACAAAAAAACAAGCATAAACATGTTATCAAGGTTGAACACTTGAGTTTCATTGGAGGGGTAAAGTAAATCAATATAGTTATTTACTTCCTTGTAATTTTGTTAACATTAGCCCATAGCTAAACCTATCAAAACTGGTTAGATATCAAAACACTATGTTCTAAGGCCAACCAGTATTTGTAGAGTCATTTATTATAATTGAGTGCATTGGGGAAATCTGTAATAAAATGTTTTTGTTATTTGTGAAAATAATGCATAATATGAACTATCCTTAATTATTAACTTTTTAAGGCAAAAGAATTGAGTAATGGAAGAATTAGGATTATTAAATATCACAATCTTGACAGTTGGCTGTAGTCTGGGACATTGACAAATGCATACGAAATGGTAGTAATCGACTTTGGTATTCTAAACCCTTTAAAAAAGTTTAAATAACTATGCTAAATGGAGAACCGTTTTGGAGGAGAGTCTTATTGGCGAGTCGAGTCCTTCAATATGATACACTTAAAAGAGCCGAATGCCCATGCCGTTCAAGCAGGGGCCTCTTTACACAAAAAAGAACAGGGCGGGGCCCACTCATATTTCCGACCAATTAAAACGCCACCAGAGAGCGGTTGCTGTGGTTCTTAGCCAATGAGTGTCAAGGATGTGTTTTCGATGAGTAAGGGATTCCGTGCAGGGACAGAGAAGTGTTTACGTGCCAGTTGAGCCAATACGTGGCGCGTAAGGCGGTTCGGGGCGTGTTCTAGGTGAAGAGATTGGCCAAACATCTGCTTGATTGGCAGAACGTTCGTGTACATGGGCTACGTGACTGCAGCGCGCTAGAATGGAGTGTTTTGTTCCAGTTCGAGACAAGGTGGTCGAGCTGGGTTCGAGAGGCGACACCCATTCGAAAAAAATGTGAAACTTAGAGTACAATTGTTTCAGAAATATGGAACAGCTGAAACATATTGATTCGTTCACGCAGCCGTTTCCGGAAGATGTACTTCTCCCCTCGCCGATAAAGAAAACAGACTGAAGGGAACGTGCTGTTTCCTGTACTCTGTGATTAGTCCTAGGTTTAGTCTTATCTCTCCGCACAGAGACTGGGCTTTGACGTGGCTTTTAGAGGCGAGTTCGTCCCCAAACTAGAATAACACTGATGAATATCACATCAGCTCTGGAAACGGTAAACAAACACTCATTTCCCCTTAAGAAAAACGTGTGTATACATATATATAAATATATATATATATATCATAAAAGCCATCAAAGAAACTTTCATTGGAGCCCCACGGTAATTTATAGCCATTAAAGATTACTTCCTTTCTATTTTACAATTGTATACAAATATGTAAGAAATATTAACATCATGAGAAGATTTGATCATATTACAATATAACTATAATATTAAAATGGACAACAACAGTTAGTTCTCCCAATAATATAATTATACAATATCATGGTTTCCCCTTTTATCTAACTTGCATTAAACATTCATAGTTTGTGTGCCCTGGTAAATTCTACCCCTCCAAAATGAGAAAATGTCAAATGTGTAATAATCGCAGGCCCAGTTTGTTACATACAGGGGTGCAAAATCTATAAAGATAAAATTTGTGGGGGAAAAAAATCCACATATTAAAAGCTTTTAAGTAACAACAACAGCAGATGTCCATATAAAACGCCAGCCTAAACCAGATTTTTGTTTCTACTTGTATACCACTAGGGGAAATATTTTTGACCTTTAATTAAGCCTGTAAAACCGAAGGTTATGTTGCTTTTTTATATTTGCTTAAGGTGAACAAGAACTAGTCCTTAACTCACTCCCCCTTTGTGTTGTTCTTCCTCAAGCACAACTGCATGCACACATATGTGCACACGCACACACACAGAGAGAGAGAGAGAGAGAGCACTAGTGAACACACTGCACATGCATGGCAGATTTTCTCTGATGATATATTATCAGTATGTAAAAGTACACAAAAACTGAAATATTTTTCAGCCCTGAATTCCTTTTGCATTCTCTTTAATCAAATGAGAGACATGGATTTGACTTCAGTATAAAAGAAACGTCCTGAACCTTTCCATTCCAGAAAGACCCACAGTTCAGTTCTGTACATTAGACAAAAGTTAGAGCATTCATTTGAACAGTGATAAATCATGTGTTCAAGAATTTGGTGCTAAATTGGTAAGTCACAGCGCACTAGTTGTGGCACATTAAAGATGAACAGGATGTTCACATGGATGTAAGACATGTGGTGATTTTTAATAATAATGAAAAAGAATGGCAATTATTATTTTTGCGTAACATTTAAAATCAAACAATAGAGATTGGCTCCTTCAAAGCTCAACTTGTTCCTTCAAAGCTCAATTTGAGATAAAACTTGATTGGAAATATCAGTCTTTCTAATGTTTCTCTTCCCATGGTATTAGATGGGGGTCAAATGGAAACAAAGTGTATCGTTTTTAGCTTGATAAATGTTAAAGACAAAGATAAACACTGTAAACTTCGGTTATCTATCAGAACCGCAGCAACTGATCTGGGCTCATATACTTTTTGCAAAAGAATCATGTGCAAAAAGTTGTTTTCACAAATGGATATGACTGTTACAAAATCAGCAGTCACAAATTAATGGACGTTTATCTACACAATGAAGTTGTTGTTGTGTATTGCAAATCTTGCTGTTTTTTTTACAAGGCAAAAGCATAAGTGCTGGTCCTCCTTGAACCACTGCAGTCAAGGCCAATATAAACCCCAGAACAAAACAAAAACATCTCATTCAGATGACTGGCGTTAATATCTGTTAACATTCTCACAACAAAGTAAATCTGTGTCATTTTGATACAAAAAAGTCTTGTGTCCACATCTCCAGCAGAAAGTAATATTGTAGCTTTGTATATCAGAAAATGAATAAAAGATGATGGAAGGCTTGTAGGCTCAGAGATGGAGTGACACTAGCTTTACCATGACATTAAATCATAGTCTCTGTAGTACCCGCTAAGACATCCAGTTCAAAATTAGCCTTCCCTGATCTTGGCAGCTAGGGCAGAGTTTTCCTGACGAATAGATTTATAGTCTTCCAGAATCTTCTCCAGGTTACTAAGCGTCTTTTTACCATTCTCAGTCTCAATCTGCAAAATGGAAAGAAGAAAGGACAATGACAAATATGGAAAAATACAAGGAATGAAAAATAGCAAAACTTTTCCACACTACTATATTTACTGTACAGAGCAGGATATTCTCTTTATTTTTTAAGAATGTGTGATAGTTGAAGGAGCTGCAGGTACATGCCCTTGCATGTATAATCATGTAACCAAAAAGTGGTGATAAGAGTACAAATTCGCTAAATTATGAAGGAAAATAGTCATATCTAGAACTTCTTTAATGTCTGAAACTTGGAAGCTGTAGCTATTTACAGGTAAACAAGAATAGAAAAGTAAAGTCTCACTTGTTCCTCTAGATCTCTGATCTCTCTCATGATGGTGCCTGTGTCTTCGATGGTCTGAATGAGCTGGGTGCAGTTCTGAGAGGAAATGATGAATGACATATTGAGAAACAATGTAATAAATAAACGATATGGTGAGAAAATCCACATAATTTAAAATTCCTTTAAACCTGTATTTTTCAAACTGATGGTAACGAGATGTTAAGAGTTTACATATGAAGCACATTATGGAGCTCGCTTTTAACTCATTCATGCACTGCTACTACCATTGGTGACCATGACACTGACACATTATTTACATGATTTTCACCCAGCTGTTGTACTTGATAGCAAATAAACAAATCTTATATAACACAAAGCATTTTTAAAAAAATTAAAGCTGAAAATTCTTGTGTCATGAAGCTTAGCTCAAATAAATGAAATTATCTACATTAATTGCATATTTTTCTAGATAAACAAAATGAAAACAAACATTGAATCATTCTAATAAGAAAAATATTAACCACCTTGTAATAATTTTAAGGAAAAAATAATTTCCATAAATTTTGCAATTTGTAGTATTAAGTGATGGCATTGTGTGACCTTGTTTTTAATTACAAAGAATCAAGCAACTTAAATACTGCAGTTTAAGTAGTGTCCCTACTGTAAGCAGACCCATCATGGAATTTTTCCCAGTGCAATGAGTCTTTTTGCTTTGAGCTACTACTGACCTCCTGCTTTGTGAACTGTGCTGAAATATACTGCATAGTTCACAGTATGTTATAATGAACTCTGCTCTATTATTGAACCTGTATTGCAATGGAAATTTCACTTCATTATGAACTTCAGACAGAAATAAAGTGATTGATGCTACTTTTGGTAATACATTAATAAAAGTTTATTACTGCATATTTTATTAGTGGAAAGCCTGCAGATATTCTTGTAAATGTCAAATACATATTTATAAAATTATACTACTCTTGTAACTTCATCTTTAGAGATTTAAGTTCTGTTACCCCACCACATCCCCCTGTATATTTACCTAATATATGTTTGTTCTTTTGCAATATGTATGCTACTGTGATGCTGCAATTTCCTTCTAGGTCAATAAAGTGTAATCTTATCTAAATTTACAAGCAATAGATTCCTGATAAAGCACCATTGATCTTAATGACTGAAAAGGAAACAGTGATTACTGTGCTAGGTTAGCTAACCTATATTCAGAGATGTATTGTGCAGTGGTCATTTTGGATAGCAAATAATATGGCTATACTTGTGTTTTACACAGCACAACCCCTTGTTACTATCACCATCCCTCTAAGTAAAAACAGAAATGGTAGATTTCTGTACAATATACAATGTCACAGCAAACTCTGAATACAGAAATACAGCAACAACAAATACAGAAAATTTGAAAAATGAAACAAATTTATAATAAGTTACACACAAATAAAAAATATCATGTCCAAGAATATACATAAGCATGGGCGTTATGTTATGATTTACACCAACTGCACTGAACCTCTAATAAACACTCAGTCGCATAAAGAATCAAAATTGCATAGCAACAAGACCTTGAATTTAAACTGAAATCTTTTACATTTGAACCTATTTTGGTTTGTTGGAATAAGTTCCCTATTATGTTGAATAAAATAACCACATGCTTTATAAAACAAAGAAGAGTTTACAAATGTTACCAGGTATGGCAATATCATATAACTGCCATATATATATATATATATATATATATATATGAGAAGATGTTAAAAAAATATTAGACAAGTAGAGCCCTCACCTCATGTAAGGCAGCCAGGTACTTATAAGACTTACGAACAGATTCATCTTTCTTGGCATCCTACAAAGAAAATGGCACAGATTATTAATACTGAACTTAAGTACACTTCAGGAATCA
This sequence comes from Hoplias malabaricus, assembly GCF_029633855.1. Classification (NCBI taxonomy): domain Eukaryota; kingdom Metazoa; phylum Chordata; class Actinopteri; order Characiformes; family Erythrinidae; genus Hoplias; species Hoplias malabaricus. Next base: position 28,205,969 of record NC_089813.1, on the reverse strand, counting down.
TTACTCTGCTTGACAGCTACTAAAAGCATATTTTTGCTGAGGACTTACCTTAAAAACCAACTCATCTGTTACAGCAAATGTCCTGTCCAGCTTTCCTGTCAGTCCATTAATCTCTTTCTGCAACTCCTTAGTATCTGACAGTATCTGCCATAAACACATATTACAAGATTAAATTATTAAATGATGATTCAAAAAGCAATGCACTGCTATGATCTATTAATATTAAAAATCTAATGTCAAAGTATCTGCCTTGAGATTTCATTATCTTCTAAAACCATTTTAAATTGTGTTCTGTAACTTGAAATTAGAAGCCTACACTGTCAGAAGCATTTCACACATGTGTATGCATTAAAAGATTTTTTGTTACATTATTGAAATCAATTATTCCCAATTTTACATAGAACATCTAGGCCAACTGTTCTCAAACTTCTTTGCTGAATGTACTCTTTATATACAAGTACCAATGTGCACACCCCCAACCAACTGCTTCCCACCAGTCACTACCAAGAACCAGTACACTATCATCTTACCAGAACACTGTTCCTATACTAAGCATTCTGTACTGTTAACACTTGACCTGCACATACAAAAAACATGAACCCATGAAAATTGTGACAGGCAAATATTCAATTTGTACCACGAATAATACCTAAAAATTACCAAAGCATTTTCTTAAAGACATCCTTATGAGAGTTGCGTCCTCAGATTTTCTCAAAGATTTTATTTTCTTTTTGAACTTCTGAGATCTTTCTGCAGTTACTTTAGCGCCTCCCTGTGGCTCCCGAGTCAGAAAACTGCTGATCTAAATGCACAGTTGGTATGACCTTAGGAAATCATGGAGACTGAAGCAATATTGAATAAATACCTTTGTGATTTCCTCCTTCTGTTTCTTAATATTGCTGACAATCTCAAGGATCCTCATAGTGTAGGCTGAGCGAGAAACATCTTTAGGCAAAGTCTCATACTCTGTAATCTGTTGCAGGAGCACAGATATAGTATAATACTTCATTTTTCAATATATTTGATGGCAGATTTTTCCTGAACATAGCAACAAAACACTATTTCCTGTTGACTCACATTTTGTCTGTACAATTTTATATATATCTTGAAAAAGGGGAACAATATTTTGGTCTTGTGTTTAACAGGTAGTGAGTACTAAATCCAAGAAAAAAATGTTTAAAATACAGGTGCCGATTGATTTTATACAGTTTTGTACAGTTTGCTCAAAATATGCAGTCTGTAATTGATTGTCTGGGTTCTTCAGATTGCTTCAACACAAGTAGTTTCAAAGTGCCTCTCTGGAAATGTGTGGCTGCTTCAACAGATGTAAAACATATTATTTTAGGTTTTTATGGCATTTATATCATAAAATATAATAAATAACTTTATTAATGCTACCTTAAATAACATTAACATTACAAACATTACCATTAACATTACAAATAACAAAATCCCCTACCAGCTGCTTATATAGGCTCTCCTTTTTTTTGGCCTCTTCAGCAGACTGTCGGATTTTATCATGAAGTTCCTTAATTTCAGATAACTTCCTGGAGGACTCCATCTAGTAAAAATGAGAGAAGTGGTCATTTTTGAGGACAACAAACAACTAAAATGGCATATAACATATAATGTAATTGCTGCACATAAAATTAGTACATCATTCAGCTGTTAATTCTGTTAATTCTTGCTGTTTCCAAAAACCTGAACAAATCATCTTAAAATACCCTATGCCACCTTTATTTATTAAAACGATAAGTGATTTCAAAGCTTGTTTGGTAGTGTAAGTAACTACTTATTATTATATTTTGAATTTTCTAGCTATATTGCATTTCCATTTAATTAAAGGGTAACTTATATTGTGAAAAAACACTTTAAAAGACTGTAGGTTTCCTATCATCTTTTACGCCACTAAGCACGATGGCACAGGTACGTGGTGACTTCACGTCAGGTGTGCTTCTACCTGATCTGTGTTTGTTTTTATTATTGTTGTTGTTTTGTCAAGTGTTTACAGCTATTACCTATGCATCATGATAATTTGCTTCATATTTGAGGGCGTATGGAGGTGTTTTCTGGTTCAGTGACTGTGATTAATTCACAAAAAGCTTTTTCCCCCACCTTTCCTGAAGCTGACAGTTCCTTCTGAGATTTGTTCTGAGATTGTTGCTGTGGGTGACAGTGTAACCGGAGAAAATGGCAGCGAAGAAAATGTGGGAGAGGAGGCTGTTTGATTTGTCTGATTTCTATCTCTACATTGACTTGACACAGAGCCTACACCATTGCAAGCGTTTATACTTCTGCAACTAGGGTTGAAACTCAAATATCTTCCTCTACACTAGAGGTGTCCAACCACCCCGTATCATACACCATACAGTCATGTGAAAAAGTAAAACTCCTTAATAATCTTTGTCTTTTTGAACATATTTAAACATATAAACATTTGAGTTTCATTTAAACAGTATCGAGAAATGGAGCTTATATAACTAAACAAATAAAAAACTGAAGAAATCAGCCCCAAACCATGACATTTCCACCTCTCTGCTTCATGGTTGGTAAGGGTTTCTTGTCCTCAAATTCTGTGCTGGTCGTCTTCTGATACTATGCCCAAATAATTCAGCTTTGGATTTATCTGTCCAAAGCACATTGTTCCAGACGTCCTGGTCTTTGTCTATGTGCTTTCTGGCAAATTAGTCTTGCCCTGATGCCTTTTGACAGCAAGTCATTTCCTGATGCTAGATGCATGTACCTCGACATCAACTGTGGCAAGAGCCACTTGTAGGTCCCGTGATGACATTTTGGGATTGTTTGGGACTTCTTTATGCGGTCTATCTTTTGCGTTCTGCTCTTGGACTAAACTTGTGAGGATGGCCTAACCTGGCCATGTTGGCAGGTGGTTTAAATGTTCACCACTTAGAAATCAACAATTCTACTGTCCGGAAAATGATCTCTTTAGATTTCGGCATAGTGATACCATTTCAGCAACCAAGGGCAAATCAAACTAATGTCTGAGGTTTAAATAAGACAGCCTCCTTCAATGTCCTCTTTAATGATAGTCTAATCATTTGCAGCTGATGTGGTGCATTTTTTAATGATATATGTGAGTTATGCTTTAAGCTTTAAAATAATAAACTCTTTAAATTGGTCAGCAATATAATATATTTATGTTTATACAAAATCTCCCAAAAGACATTGTTCAGAACATTAAACACTGGATTTTTTTCCATTATTTGGTATTTTCGATAGGATACCTGCCTAAATATCTCATTACCGATCCTGAAACAACACCATGGCAAAAAACCTAAAACATCAGGAAAAGTAATGTACATTTTCTACAAGCTGAGGGAGGTCGGCAAAATCGCTGGTATCTGCTTGATAAGTGTGGTGCCACACGTCACGTTTCACCATTTCTGGGTCCAATCGCGCCTTTGGTCCCATGTCATACATTCATAAGACATGTTTATTGTTTAAATAAATATGCTCCGTCTCAGAGAAAAGAAGCCGCAGAAAGAAAGCTGTCTCTCCCACTCATGGTCAGTCCCAGTGTTCTAACAATGTTTTCTTGTCCAAAATTTTAACTATGCATCGCATGGACCACAACGACTGTGATTGGTCTGAAGTTGGACAGACATTATTTATGCAGAACAAAAGTATAGTTGAAACCTGGCTTAAACCAGGAGAGAGCTCCCAACTCACTGAACTGTTTCCATCGGACTATAGACATTTTAACTGTCCTAGATTAAGTAGGCGAGGTGGGGGGGTCTTGCTGCTGTTTTTAAAAACATTTTTCATTTTTCTCCTTTGTCAGTCTGTGTTTTTAAAAGCTTTGAGCAGCTGGCTTTTAAGGTTTTAAGTGAAAAGCCAGTGTTTTGTTCTGTACTCTACCAACCTCCAAAGTCACATGGGTGTTTTTTGTATCAGAATTTTCAGATTTCTTTGGCTTCTATTGTTATTGATTATGATAAAGTGCTGCTAGTGCGGGATTTTAATATCCATGTAGATAATGCTACAAATGGATTTACTTCAGAATTTTTAAACATTGTTGAATCTTTTAATTTTGTACAACGTGCCCGGCCCGACTCATAATTTGGATTTGGTTTTTACTCTGCGACTCAACCTAAATTCCCTTCAGTTGGAAGACGTGCTTCTGACCATAAAGGCATTATCTTTGAGTCTGTCTTTCAATCTAAAACTGAGAATCCAATGTGAAACACATTGTTGTTTTAATGAAGAGTCAGTTATGTTCAGCTATTTTAGATAATGTGGCTCCATATAAGAAAAGATCAAAACCTTTAACTAATCCCTCTTCTTGCATCAAAGGTGACGTGGTGCATTTGAAAAGAGTGCAGACAGGCAGAGCATTAATAGAAGAAGTCTTAGCTTCAGGTCCATTTTTTGTACATAAAAGATTTTATGGTTTTGTACAACAATAAGTTTAGGGATGTAAGAGCTTCATATTTGAATAGTTTAATTATGGCTAATAAGCATAATCCAAGGTTTTTGTTTTCTACTATTGATTCTCTCATCACTGGTGCTATGCTGAATACTCATGCTTCTGAGAAAACATGTAAGATTATTGTTATCAGACCTAACATTCCTTCATCGTCCATGTGTATTGATGCTCTTCCTGTTGTATTTTGACTCAGTTCAGCCCAGAGAGAGATTGTGCAGCACTAACAACCTTCCTCCAGACCTCATGATGTTCTTCATTCAAATTTTCTTAAAAACATTTTAGAGTTTGTTAGTTCAATTTGCAAAATATTGTGAATCTTGCTCTTATTTCTGGGTGTGTTCCTGATTGTTTTAAGGAAGTCTTTGTGCAGCCATGTCTTAAGAAACCAGGCCTTGACCCTAATGATTGCTCAAGCTATAGGCCTATCTCTAAACTGCCTTTCATTTCAAAATTTTTGGAGAAGATACTTGCAGATCAACTTGTGCATGTGATGGAAAAGTTTTCAATCTGGATTTCATAAAAAAAAAAAAAAAAAAAAAGCACTGAAACCAGCACTTGTGAGATTTAAGCAATAGTTGTATGTATTCTGTTGCTGGAGAGGTGTTCTGTTCAGGTTTAGTCAATGTGTTGGCATATCAGGGACTACACTAGTTTGTTTTTATCATATTGATCAAATAGAAAATTCTCTGTGGCTTTTGGAAATACAGTGACTTCTGTGGTTGATCTTACATGTGGGATACCTCAAGGTTCCATTCTTGGCCCGATTTTATTTTAAATTTATATGCTTCCTCTTGGCATCCTTTTTAGGTGCTTTAATATTTCTTTTCACTTTTATGCAGACGATGCACAGCTGTATCTCTCCATTGGCTGGAATACCTCAGTAGATTAACTAATCTTACTGAGTGCATGGACACTGTTAAAGTGTGGATGAATTGCAACTTCCTTAAATTAAATGATAAAACAGGTAATTGTTGTTGGTTTTAACAGCATTCCAAGGGATTTGCCGGTGACATTTGGTTCACTCACATCTAGAGTGAATGCATTTACTAAAATCTGTGTGTTGTTTTTGATCCCCAGTTACTATTTTCTTTACATATAAAGAAGCTTGTTCAGTCCTGTTTTTTGCAAGTAAGAAATATTGCAAAGATCAAACAGATATGGTCTTTTCAGGACTTGGAGGGAGTTATCCATGCTTTTGTTTTCTCATGTATGTATTATTGCAATGCCCGGTATACCTGCATAAACCTAAACCTTTGGCAAGAGTTTTGGCTTTTAACTAAAACCAGTTGGCAGGATCACATCACCCAGGTGCTAGCCTCTATTCAATGGTTGCCAGTGAAGTATCAAATTGATTTTACGATTTTGGTTCTTACTTCTATGGCATTACATGCTGAGGTGCCTGAATATATGTGTGAATTGTTAGTTCCCCACATAAGTACAAGGTCACTGAGATCCACAAATAAAGGGTTGCTTGTTGTTCCATAAACTAAACTAAAGTGAAAGGGAGACTGAGCATTTGCTGTGTGCACACTTAAATTGTGAAAAAATCTTCCCCTAGATATTAGACTCTCTGAGTTCTCATTTTCTTTTAAGAAATGCCTTAAGACCTATTTTTATTCTCTAGCTTTCTTGAACTTTGATCATGGGTAGTGTGTTTTTTTTTTACTATTTTGTGTACATTACATTACATTATTAAATGTGAAGCACTTTGTAGCTTTGTTTTTGAAAAGTGCTATACAAATAAAGATTACTTATTTACTAAAAACATCAGCATATGATAAAATGGCTTTACCTCTCTATTACTGCAGAGCTCTTTGAGTCGACGGTGTTCGTCAATAAGTGGTGCTCTATGTTTTTCCCATTGTGAAGCCAAATGAACAACTCTCTTAGCGCTAGATTCTACCAAGCTCTGAAACACACACACACACACACACAAACACTGAAGTATTGCAAATTAACAAATGTATTTATAAACTATAGTGTATAGGGTTTTTCCTCTACCTGTAACTTGACCAGGTTGTTCTCAGCATCAGGAAGGAGGTCTATGGTCTGTTTCTTCACCCTGACTGAGTCCGCCTTTTCTGAATTGTTTAACTCTTTCTGATTCAGCTCATCTGACACCTAAAAAAAAAAAAACACACAAACTCACAGTATTAGTTGCCTATTATACATTCATGACATGTAAAATATTATGACACTAGGCAATCAGCACCACAATGTTCGTAGTCACTCTTAGTCTACAATTTATGGGATAGCAGACACCAATGAATCACAGCTCTTTCTGTCTGAAGGAATGCAAACAACACTTTGTGATTAACTGCTGATATGATGTCCTGATAATCAAAAATGAAACTCATCTTTGAAACTAAACTGAATATTGAACATTGCTGAACAAGCTGTATGAAATGTACTTTTGTTGATCGTTTGTACTTAATATTATTTATGATTCTCAAGTTTCTATTCCCTTTTTAAAAAGATAACTCCAGCTGGAAGTCTTTCAGTTGCAATCTGACACTGCAGTTCATCAAAAAAGGAAAAAAATTGATCAAAATTTCCCCACCTACTTTTTAATTGTTTACACTCAGCCTCAGCTGCATCCATGTATTTTCTAGACCAGTATTCTCAACTTATAATACCCAAAGTCATTGGATGAAGGGCAGAATACCCTCTGAACAGGGCACCAGTCCATCACTGCATCATACACTGAGGCATTCACTCACACACAGACACTTGGAGAACACATCAAACTTGTATACCCTGTCCTTGTAGACAGTGACCAGAGGTGGGGTTTGAATCCACAACCCCAGAACTCTGGTTCTGTGTGACAGCATTACTGACGTTTTTTTCCCTCACAAAAACCAATAAATTTGATCACAGCAGAAGTTTTATCAACCTGCAGTGGCTTCCAGTCAAATTTTGTATTGGTTATAAAATCTGTTACTGACATATGACCTATGACCTTATTTCCTGCTATGAACCACCACATACACTTATATCACAGGCTGGCATTCTAGTAGTCCAATAATTTAAAAGGCTTCAGTGGGGGAAGAGCTTTTTCATATAAAGCCCCCCAAATTTGGAATAAAGTTTCATTTTATGTTTGGGATTTAGTCTAAATCTTTAAATCTAGGCTTTTAGGAATTATCCTTTCATCTTAGATAAAGGTTGTAGATCATTGTAGGTTGTATCTTTCTACTCTTCTCTTTGTTAATGACTGCTCTCCTGTCCAGCCAAACTTCATATCTGGGGCATCTGTCATGCCAATGCATCAACACATGTTTACAGGATAAGAACTGATTCTGCACAGACCATACCAAAATCTCCACAACTCACTCAGGCTCTAAGGCTGTTTCTACCTATGCAGCCTTAAATAAAACTCATTTGTTTACAGTTTGTTTGACAAGAGGATGATGGGTCACTCCTTGTGAGTCTTGTTTCCTCCCAAGGATTCTTCCTCTAGCATCTAGTGTGTAATAACCTTGCCCACTGTCACGTTTGCTTTACATACTCATGTTGGCTTGTGCAAGTTGATTCTGTTAGAATTTTTGGTGTCTGATTTGCAACATCATCAGGTTGTAAAAAGTGCTATACATATACATTTGATTTGATGATGCACCTCAGTGATGTCCTATAATCTACATTTAACTTCATAAAAAACATTGTAACACTGGGTTAAAGCATTTCCTGGCTTTGTGTCCTAGACAGTATTTTAGCATTCTTGCCATGAAAGGGGAGAATTTTACTCTTTTTCTCTGGACTCGTACAAAGTTCTCACTCAAGAAACTAAAGTAAAATTGTGGTTCACACTAAACAGTCTTTGAATTGCTCAGATTTGTTGACTGTGATAACAAAAATCAATTTACTGGTCATAAACAATTTGCTTTTTTGACACGTGAGTAAACTACATTCACACGGAACCCCTTTTCATGTACCCACTGGTCAATAATAGAGTAAAAATATATTTTGTAAAAATGTGTTGTGGTTATTACCTGATGAATGGACACTGTGAGCTGCCTGATGTCTCCATCCACCTCATCCATGTGGACAGACAGGTTCTGCAGCTGTTGTTGCAGGCCAGACAGTTCCACCTCCTGCTGGGCCTTCATGTCCTCTTCTGATTGATGGGAGCTGGGAAGTGCACTTACTGCTGCTGCCATCTGCTGGGCTGCTTTTTCAGGCTCCTGCAAAATAGATATTTCAAGTCTGTACACAGCAACAGTTTTGACCTGTATCAGCAGGGACTTCTACACGTCATGTATTTATTTATTTTTATTTTTTATCTTTGTTTTATATTCATTTTTAATATTATTTTTTTAAGTAACGATGGGTATTAGAAAGGTGCTATATAAATATAACATTATTATTTTAGTTCTAGTACATATTATATAAAAAAATGCTTTTATTGAAATAATATACTGTCATATATATAAAAGTTCAGACACACTTCTCCATAGTTTATTAAATACTCATGGCAGCAAATTTCTTTGACGAGGTACAGATTAACCAAAGCCACAAGGAGCTGCTGCCTTTACAAAAAAAAATGTAAATATCTAAATCTTATTATGAACATGTATCTGTTAAATATACAGTCATAACATCAGAAAAGAACATCAACATCAATTCAGTCTGCCCTATATACAGCATTTAATGCATGAACATTTTACCTGCTTTTTTTAAGCAGGCTTACTTTGTGTTAATCAATAATCAGGTTTCCTCTGCTAGCACAGTGCTATTTTAACTAGTGCATCAGTGGCTTTTCAATTTGGTTACTTAAAGGTTGTATCAGGGATTCAACTAATGTTTTTTCTTCATTTTGTCTTGAAATGACACTCACTGAAACTCACTACACCTTTTCCCTGCATTTACAGTGTGCGTAGGGATGCCACCTTTCTGAAATCAAAAAAAGGAAGACAGGGGCCAGGGGACAAGCTGTGCCTTTCCCTGCTGTCATGTGAGTCTCTGTGTAGAGAAAACTTTCCAGTCATAAGGGAGTATTACTGTGCAGCAAAAAAGAAGAAGGTGGACATAAGGAGCTATCTTTCAAAGAAATGTGTAAGTCACGCAAAGTTCTCTAATGAAATGAGTATAATAAGAGCAGGCTAAAATCATCTGTAGTTATGAATAAGATGGTTTGGAAATTAACTGTAGAACAAACTGTCAGTTGTCAGTTCTCTTTCATTGTCGTTTTATCGCAAAGGGGGGGGGGTGTTGAGTGGTAGATTCAAAGGTCCCCACCAAAGTCAAGAGCAAATCTATGCCATTGGTTTCTTAGTGTTATTGTTACTCTATATGAAATTATCTAATGTGATTTTTATGTATTATGTAAGAATAACTTTTATTCAAAATAATCCATCTGTGATGTGTTGAGGGAGAATGATGCTAACATTATTTCTATCTAAAAGCAGAGCTATTGTTCCCAGTGTTTCAGCATGGACCCACTGCTTTCAGTGCTGCCGCAAAACAACCCCCTGTAGGAGGGACTGTGACTTAATTGGCTGAAGCACTGAATTATGGACAGATAACACTGACTGCTGATTGGATAAATAAAGGCGATGACCAAATGAAAAGTGCGTTCTATGTTTAGGACCTGTGAAGAATCTCGCTCCGGCTGAGAGAGAGCATCGTGTTTCTGTTTCAAATCATTGCCATAACAGTGTGACCTCAAAAACAGGGAACAAAACACGACCTGTATTCAAAACGGAAAGGATATTTTAGTGTCCAAATACCGGACAATCCCTCGTTTTAAGTGATGGTTGGCAACACTACGTGTGCGTATTCTGTCAAGAAAGCAATACAGACTGACAGCCAATGGCATCGAAATGGACATGCACCGCAAGAAGCAGATCCCCCAGGTCCTAGCGTGCCCAAGTTTCATTACATTGTTAATATGGATACAGAGAGAACCGATTTTGAAAATGAAAGACTTTGGATAGCTAAGTAAAATTTAGAGGGGGCTAAAGCCCCCCTAAACCAGGGCTAACGACATCCATGTTGTGGGGTGTTAGTGTGTGTTGCACTGATGCAAGTGGATCAGACACAGAGGAACTGCTAAATTTATGAAAGTTAATACAACTCGAAAGGGGTACAAAAAAAAACCCAAATTACAAATGGGTTTCTGTGGTAATTAAATCAGTGAATAAAAACTTACAAACAAGTTCAATTTTAGCCATGTTAAAAAGAGTAATTTTCCCCCCTCAAACTTACTATTCCACCTTAAAAGACATGGAGCTTCTGAATGTAAACAAACCAGAGAGAACAGCACATTCCTAGAATCATCAACGTTGCCTTTAAATGCAAAAATGTGGTGCTAAATAGAGGTATATTTGCTTTGCAAAATGTCGTTAATTAGTACATTTGTCATCAGTCCTTTGTTTGCTGCACCCCCAGAGGAACATAAGGACAAGGATTCCATTTAAGTAACTGGTATAAATTTTTAAAATATGTATGATGTGTACCTGTGTGAAAGTGAATTTCTCAGAGTGGGTGAAGCGGGTGCCTTTGGTCAGAACATCTCCTCCTGTGGCCATCCCTCCAAAGGAGCTCAGGAGTTCAGCGAGGTCAGAGGTCGAGCGGGTGGCTCCATGTGTGTCAGGCCGAGTTTGTGCAGTTGCCCTCAGCTGCTCCTCAATCCGCTTCTGCAGCCTCACTCGTTTCCTGGAGCGGTAGTCCTACAGCAAAAAAAATGAGGGAATGAATTCAACAAGACTAAGCATTCAATTTGAATCATCATAATTTCACTCTCCAAATTATCGACTGCAAAATTGTAAGCTTACAGCAGAAGATAAATACAAACACCAGGTTCAGTTTAGGTATGTCGTTTTAGAAATTCCCCACTTTCATATTGATATTTAAGACATTTCCTGTGCCTTTAAACATTAAAATAAGCTAAATTTCACCCAAACGTTTTGCAAAAGTGTCAACTGCACACTGCTGGCTTCAGACTAATAAATGACAGCTTAGCATTAGTGCTTGTTGACTTTAGGGCACAGGAATACTTTCCACATCTCAGACAAGTGGCTAGTGTGCAGCCTGAAAATAGAATGAATATCGAGGTGAGGTGCGAAAGGTCAGCATGGGGGCGCAGCAGACTAGGTGGAGAGGTAATACATGCTGAATGTCTCATTACTGTGAGGGACATCACCGTGTACCTTTTTAAAATGTTTTCTTCTTTACCAAGTCATAACTGAAGAGGAACAACAGGAGAAAACAACATTTTTCATATAAAGGTACTCCAGCTATAGCATGCTTGCTCATAAAATATTAACTTCACCCCAGAAAAAATATCTAAACAGAAATTTCTTCAACAGAAAATATCTAAAATGCCATTCATTTTGCAGCTGACGTCTTGATCGTACAGATTAGACTTTTAAAAAATAAGCTTTCCTCTCACTCTTAAATGTAAACAACCAGCCAAGACTTGTGTAGCAGGTTTCTAAGAAGCTAATATAACATGTATTTAATAAAAGCTTATTAGAATTTACTAATTTACTGTATCTTGTATTTTGACTATTCTGTCAGAAACAGATCTGATAACCATATTTCAATCTGACTCCAAATACATCATATTTTAAGTCCAAATCTTAAGGAAAAACAAATAGAGAAAAAGACATGGATTTTAAAACATGTAAACATGCATTAATTTGACACTCTACAGTGTACAACATAATGTGTCTTCTGAATTTAACTCATCCATTACACACACACACACACACATACACAAAGTACTGCACTGGGTGCAGTGACAGCATGTGCGCGCAGACACATACACCCACACACACACCCACACACAGAGAAAGAGCGAGAGAGAATAGAGGGCAGCCATCCCCAGTGCCTTTGAAGCAATTGGAGAATTGCCTTACTTAAGGGCACTTAAGCCATGAATGAGCAGGAAGGAGACAGTACTATTTCTTTACTCCTGTCATATATTTTAACAGCCCCCCCAAAGTATTTTTTTTTTTTGCTAGTTGTAAGGCTAATATAAGCAACCTTCCGGTTATTCGACTAAACATATGTCATCCTAAAACACACACACACACACACATACATACATACATACATATATAAAACATAAACATGTATATACATTAAAACATTACCAAACACAATTCCTTTTCATTACATTAGACTGCACTAATCAAAGGATTTCCCACACATACATTTTTTCACAAACACATGACTCCTGCATGTCAGATTAAAATTCATTTAAAGTACTGAAAACAGAGTAAAGAAATCAGTACAACTAGAGCAGGGGGAAATGCAGGGAAAATCAAATGTCAAAAAGTAGGAGACACTGATTTTGAGAAGTGAAACATGAACTCTAAGCCTGATACATATTTGGAAAATTATGTTCAAACTGGGCTGAATATGATACCAGGTTTAAACAAATATTTCAAGCTGTAAAGCTCAAAAGCTCATTAGCAATGTGTAGACCACGTGTTTTGCATACACTCTGCCTAAAGGGTATGTATAGAATTCAGGCTCCTATGGATTTTAGCTAAGTAACATTATTCTGTCCGTATTCACATATTTTAAAAAAAAGCTTTTTTTCTTTAAGATTATTCAGTCTTGTGGCTTCACTGCAAAAATAAAAAACATGATTATATTAACTTTTAATTGACTGCGCTACACTTGCAGTACCTGTAAAATTAGATACTGAACTATCTAATGACCACATTTACATCTCTGTGATTTCACTTTACTAATGTGATACATTAGATTACACACCTCAGGAGTGAGTCTGGAGAGAAGACCTTGGCTGTTCCACTCGTTCTCCCACTCCTGAGCCATGCTGAGCTCAGAGACATGGTTTTCCAACAGAGAGGCAGGCACTGAGGCATGCTGGGAAGGCTGGGTCGTTACAGGAAGCAAATGCTCCCTCCAGTACTCCTTCAAATCTGAGAGGGATGTAAGTAAGTATTAAAGAACTACGATCTCTGTGTGTATTTATGTATGTAGTAATGTGGTAATAAAGGTAGGAATGTCAAGATCAGATAAATTGTACCTTGTGTTTGTTTCTTGGTAAGAGCTTTCACAGAGTATGGGAGACTAAGCGGCTGGGCACGGAAATTATGACAGGGACCTGGGCTCTGAGAACAAATTCAGTTTGTATGGATATTGACATTAGCAGCATTAATAACAGATTTGGATAAAAACTAATCTCTGTATCTTTCAAAACTCCAAGCATACAGCTAAATATCATACAGCAGTACAAATTACTTTAGATTAGGGATGCCAAAGATTAACCTATGAACTGTTAACCAACCGTTTCTTTGACATCTCTGACCAATGCTACTGGTTAAGAACTAATTTCCAATAAATAACAGGTCCTATATGAATAGGCAGGTTTTTTATTCAAGTTAAGGAAAGTTTTTAAATTTGTGCATGATTTCAGCTAGAAATAATTAAAAAAAAAATAAAGTGAAAGCAGAGGTGTTTAGGACAAGAGAATTTCAGTACAAGAACAATGATATCCCAACCTCACTGCAAACTTCCTCAATTGATAAGTGATCCACAGAAGCAAAGCATGATGTAAAAGAGTGTGAAGAAATCACCATAGGTTGTGTAAAATTATGGTAGACAGTGTGGACTTTGAGAGAAACTGTGGTACAGAGTGCTAAAGTTGGCCTTAGTCTCGGACAATGCACATGGACCTTTTTGTTCATTAGAACGTTGGCTAGAAATTATTGGTAAACATTGCTTTGGATGTTCAGAATACACACCTTTCAATAGTACATCATTACTTAAAATAGCCCAGTCATTTATATAACTATAAAAATATTAGAGTTGTAAGCCCTTGGTTTAAACAATATCAGGTCCTTAAATAGAGTATGTTAAGTTCACATACACACACATGCCTTGCTCAGCCTGTCAGCAATACAAACCAATCAATATTATGAACATTTACTTCAGTATCAAGTGTGTGCATATATTTTATTTAGATCGATTTAGATTGTGGCTCAATTAATTAGATCCATTAACCTGAACTAGGATGCATGTTAAAACTGATTATTTGATAGATCACATTTTTAATTTTTGGAGTTTTGATGCTCACTTATTTTACAAAATATATGACAAATTAATTTCCCTCTACACTGGATACATTTAAAAATAATTTAATTTATCTCTTAAATTTTCATTAAGGATCATTAAGGAAATACTGAATATCTAATGTCATTACAGCGGCTCAGTCTGGTCCTCACTATGACTCATGGAAACGAGAAGAAATGGTGTCAAACGTGCAGACACTAAACGCGATAAGATATTTTACCAAGTAGAGAAGGAGTTTTATTTTCTTTGTACTAGACCATAATACGGGAAAAGATAACCTAATGTCAGATGCGTCTACATACACATTTTTTAAAATGTATGCATATGTGAATGTATATTTGGTAAATATGTAATCTAGATAGCATAAGGAAATTACAGTAACAGTTCTAGTCTTCTAAGAGTTAAATAACTATCATTTAATTTAATACCTGTGTTTTGGAGTGGAGGGGCAGTCTGCAGGACGGAGGAAGCCAAGGCAAGGCCAGCTGAGCTTTAATCTGGGCTGCAATGGCTTTCTGCAGGAGAGCAGACTTCCCTAAGGGAGGAGGGATGTGTCAGGAATCGCAGAGAATGAAGAACAAAGCTAACTGACTGTACACCTGGAAGTTGCTATTTAGTCTATAATGGCATTGCAAGACATTTTAAAATCAAGACGCAACATGTACAATGTGATCAGGAAACATCAAGCAGCTCAAAGTGTAGCTACAAAACTATAGCTATTAAAAGTTTTGTACAGCTCTGATTTGGCGGAAACACAAACAAACAGAAATGTCTAAAAATGATCTCTCCCCTGCTGACTCAAACAATTAAACGTTCACGATCAAAACCACAAAACCACCAAAAGAAAGTCACAAAAGACAATGTTGAATGGAGTTGATTTTGGACATTTTCCAAAAAGGAAAACAATAACATTCTACAGAGAATAAAGTATATAAAAAGGAATTCATGTAAAGGTAGTATAGCTTTCTTTTCACATTTCTGTCTAAACTGGAGCTGAATGGGAGACCCCCTAAGGTACTTTATCAGATTGCCCTTGAAGCCCTCCTGTACACAATGAAATGAGTCACACTTTTCCCCCCAACCTCAATCACCTTTGGTGAAAAGCCACTTAATGTCTTTATCTGAGAGTGGTTTACCTGCTGGCTGGTCTGATGCTTCTGCACTCTCTCTGGGCAGCTTCTCCACCAGGTACATGAGCAGAGAGCGTATCTCTGGCTCATTGCTGTAAAGGAAGGTCTGGTAGCCTATTTCACCCTTATAGCCCAGGTCCTACACACAAACATGAGGCATATCACCAACCAGTCAATGACAAAAATAGGTCAATTACAATAATACATAATGGTTCAAAAATTCAGCAAAAAAAAAAACTTTTAAATATGTACAATGTTTCACCAATTTGCACAAGAAAACCTAACGCTTTATTACACTCTGTGGTAATTAGGGCACCATATGGCATCTCTTACTAGAATATTTAAGTAATCTATGCAAAGGCACATGCTCACAGACAACAAAAAACTGTTCTGACTCTGGATTTATCACAGTTATGGGTATACATGTTTTCTTTGAAGTTATATAAAACAATTTATTGCACTTTTGCCATGAAACATTGATTTATGAAAGAAAAAACAAACTTCCAAAAAGCTCTAAAATGTTATATCCCTTTATAAGCTAAACATATCTTAAAATTTGTGGGTTGAAACTAAAAAAGCACTCATCTACTAAAGTTTTCAGTTCTGTCAGTGCTACTGAGAGACCATGTATGAATGTTCTGTAGGTTAATTTACACTACAGATGTATTACTAGGCAGAGATCATCAATAATAAATACACTATGAACTTGCATTATGCACTACATATTTATTAATTCTAAACTATGCATTGTGGGCTGTAATTTAAAAAAACATTCAACAAATTGTTTGTCTTTATGTTTTCTATTTTGGAGTTAAATTCTCTAGCTGCCGGACAAGACCCAGTACTCAAGGATACAGAGAGCACACACCTGGCAGGCTTGAGCCAGGCTCATTCCCAGCCTGAAGCGGGCAGACATGCCAGGGGGCAACAAGGGTGACAGACCACTGCCCACACCAGGGTCTATCACACGCAGACATCGCACCACTGCCTCCACTATCAACTCACTGGAGAACTGCTTAACACTCTGCACATCTTCATCAATGTCTCTGTAGGAGAGGAGTGGTTGTTATTCATCAGAAAGACATATTTAGGGACATAGAAATAGACAGGAGGGCATACATGAAAGTACAAACACCACTGAAAAGCACCCATATTGTTACAGAAAGGACCTATTTTGCAAGTTTTTTGACAATTGCTTTATTATAAATGTATAAATAAAAACACCACTCCCCATTTAGCATAGCCAAAGTAGGGAAACTAACATATGCATGTTGTGTATTGTGAATTCAGTAACCTCTAACCAATTGCTGGAGATATCCACCTACTCAGACTCAAGCTGTTTAGGCCAAACCTTTCATACTGAGTTTATACACAATGGACTGTTGCTTTGAATGAGGCACAATATTGAGCAGCCAATCAGAACAGAGATCATAAGGGTCATGTCATACATGGGCCTGAAGGGACAATATGCATTAGAAAAGTGTGATATGGGCCCTTTAGGTTTACTCCACTGTGGAAAAACTGCTAATTCCTTCGCAATGTGTCAAGCAGCATCACACACCCTAACACCCAAATAAATGTGAGTTGTCTTAAAGGAGCAATCAGTCATTTTAGTCCTAAGATACTTCACCTTATGAAACGACCTTTATACTGACAACTAGTAGCTGATTTTAAATATGGCCACCCCATTTGAGGGACTCGCTCTATGGAGAATAAATTGGTTCATTGATGAGTTACAAAACGATTTTAAACGTGCACACAGAGCTGGGAGCAGGCTGGAGTCATGACCAGTGAAGGTGCATAAACACTTACGTGCCCGCCTGTCTGAGAGAGTGGATTAAAATCCGATCAACTTCTTCCATCACTGAAAGCGTTTAAATACAACTGTTAAACCTTTTTAGGCATTAGGCTCCTCCACTGGACTACAACACCGACTTCAATCGAGCAGCTCAGTATGAACAGTGGGAGTCTCTCACAGCTCGATGTAAACAACAGCGCCGAGCCGCTGACACCGCCGATGAACCATCATACTTCTGTCTCTGAGTGTTCCCCTCGGAGCACCGTAAAGCTCCGCGGAGTCCTGTCAGACACTCAGACACCGCTATCACGCTCGCCTTTAGCGTCTAATCGACAATTTCTGTAAAACGTGAAAAAGGAAGTCATATGCAAGGAGTGCCCGCACTGGTGCACGCCGGGAAATGAAGTTTTAGCGCTGCCTGGGTTACTGAAGTCTGTACACTGAGAAATTGCCCTTAAAAACTCTCTTTCCCATAAGCCCCCCTCGACCCGAGTCGCATGACTAAAATGACGCTAGAGCACGTGCTCACGGATCTGATGACCCCATACGGCTTTCTTGCTATCTTACTTTCTTTGTGTGGGAAGTAATTTATATCAAAAATTTTGTAAGAGGAAACACAACCCATGCAAACGCATAATGCCTATGAAAGGAGTAAAACGCAAATTTATAAAATCTACAACAATTTAAACTAGTGCATGTAGTGTTCTCCTATATCCAGGCGCTATTCAAATAAGTGTCAAAGCAGTTGAACAAGCTGATTAAAAATGAAACCACAAAATCTTGATTTCAAACGGACTTTGAACCATGCATGACTATCGTTTTTCAGTGATGTTTGAATAATAGCTTTATTCTAAGAGTCTGTAAAACAAGCTGGATAAAATAAACAAATAAAGACAATTCTCAGACAACGGGCATATTTGAGCCAAATCTATCGGCACTGGCAAATGTTGTGGCCGATGTATGGGCCAAATGTCATGAGTTGGGCTTGACTTGTGTTATGGTATGTTGTCAGGGCTGGATGAAATATCAACATCTGGCCCACGGTGGAACTGTGGGTAAGTTGGGGTAGGCAGATTCACCCTGGGTCAACGTTATCATTCCAGGCCAAACATGGGCCTTAGGAGAACTGCAGATGTGCCACATTTGTGCCAAATATCCTTGGCTATCGGGTTTGCATGATAGGGATGTGAAAGAATCTCAAAAGCATATAATTAAAAGTGAAAGTACGGAGCCAAAATATACTTAAATATATTAGAATACACCTTTATAACTATAATCATTTGACAGTTTGTTTGTTTGTTTGTTTGTTTGTTTGTTTTTGACAAACACACTTACCCTAGACAAAGTAACTGAAATACTTGTTGTTGGCAAGATTCATACTGATCAGATTATGGAAATTTGTTTAAAAAACTTAAATGTGCTGGAAATTGCCTGTCATCTGTAAAAGTGTATATTTATCTGGATTTAGAAAATTTCTCTTGGAAAATTACAGATAAAGTGAGCCATTTCTGTTTTTCATTTATCAAGAATTAAGTATAATAATCAACATTACTTTAAATAGGTATGAATAGATACAATTTAATGAATACATTAGAATAGTTATTTACTATATAGACAACAAATTAAGCACATGATGTTTGATATTGTTCAAGAGCATTTTGTGCCCTCTGGCAGCCAAAAAAAAGATTTTAGAATTATGCACTTGTCCACTCTCTCTCCCTCTTTCTCTCTCTCTCTCTCACACACACACACACACACATACACACAACTTGCTATTACAAAGCATAATGTGACAACATGGCAAGGGTAAATTTGTTCTCTAAAATTTTCTGCAGTAAATAATGTTTTAGTGACTTACATCTCTGAATGTTTGAAACCACTGTGCTGAAATGTTATGGTCTCTGCAAGGAGGTTGCTGACCACACTATGCCTCTAAAATGATCTGCCCTTATTGTCAGGTTAAAATTAGACCAAGATAACAAAGTCTAGGTAATTCCTGTGTGGATAGCATAAGAGGAAAATAATAGTCTAGCCATTGATTTGGTTTCCCAGAGAGGGATTAAAGGGAATGTCTACGATTGTGGGGAAATGCTGTTCTCTCTGATTTGTTTATGTTCAGATGCTCTGCGTCTTTTAAAGTGTAACCTTTTGTTTGAGGGACAAAAAATGTTGTTTGTATATGGCTGAAGTTCAACTTAATAAACACATCAGACTGATTTCAAGCACACAATCTGACTGGAGAGCTAGCAAATGATGAGGAAACACCCTTGGAATTAATTAAAATTATTAATGTCACCTTTAAGACTAGTCTTGGATTTTACAGGCTTCTGAATTTCCACTGATAGAAAAATAAAGATAATAAATTCTGTGTTCAGGCAACCAGCCCATAAAGACCCAGAAGTAAAAGCAATGTAAAGACTTTAAGTGATTACATCCGATTAAAAATGTTCAAACAATGCTTGCCTTCTAAAACAGACAAGGTTCCTTTTATTTATAAAAGAAAAACCAGAGGACAGCACTCCTATTTGTCCTGCAGAGAAAGCAAACCAAATCTGAAAACAGAGTCATGGCTGATGGCCAAGTAATGAGAATATAATTAGAAACAGAACAGAATCCAACCAAACATGAAAAATGAAACAAAAATAACAGTGAGTTACAGTATGTCAATAAGGACAAAGAACATACTGAAAATATTGGGTAATGGAAAAAGCAGATGTCTGAAGTTTAAAGCACCTCTGGATTAATGATCCCTTTTCCCTTATACTGAATTGCATCATACTCTCTCTACGTGGCACTGTCATTTTTTTTTCTTAATAAAAAAAATCAAGCAAAATTAATCCCAACACTGAAAAACACAAGTAAAATCATTCCATTCAGAGGTGATTATATGTCTGGCATGTTGTTTCCAACTTTCTAAATGGGATCTCACATATGTGGACATGTTCAGTTTTTAACATTTTTAGAATCTAAACATTTTGCCAAGGCTGTTTTTCAGAAAGTAATTAGAAAGTGGTGGTCTGGCAGGGGCGGAGATTTGCAGCAATAATTTTAGCCCAGAGACTGGGAACAGAAAGGAAACTACAGAGAAACTAAGAAGTTATCAGATATGCTAAAAACTGGACAAAACTGAGGAAATATTTATTGCCTTGAATTTAATATATAAACTTCATGTAAACTCATATATAAGAATTCAACTCTAAAACTGTATTGTGCTGATGAATAATGGATATGACTCTTTTTAAAAAAACTGAGCTAAACTGCAGCTCTACTTTAGTCTGAAATTCCACAGACATGCTGTGGAAAAAAAGACTTCTGTTTTAGCTTCATCTGGGAGTGACTTCAGTAGTATGTGTGACATCACAAGAAATTTGAGCCTGCAGTTGTGAACGACCCTCCCTTTTTGCTTTTTCCCCCCACACATGTGCTTCCCTCCTGCTTTCTTGCACCCTTCACTGGATCCATAGTGTCTTCTCTGTCTCTCTCTCCTTTGGTTCTACCTGAAGTCTTCTCTCAAATAGAAGAAAAAAGGCAAAATCTCAAACAACAAAACTTCTCTGAGATTACTTCAGCTCTTCCTACACTCAGAAAGCCTCATATCCTGCTTTAAAGGTGAGAGACTCCTTTTGTTTTAGACCTTCAGATTGTACCAGGGAGAATGGGGCCATTAAACAAACTCATGTTCTTGACAGGAAAATACTTTGTAGTAGTATTCCACCTGTTTCCCTATTTACATGCTTTAAGTTGTTATTATTATTATTATTATTGCTGTTAATAAACTACTTTCATTCTGCCTGAATGTGTTGGCACCCAGAGGGAATTTAAAATAATAAGACAATTGGTTCTTGTGGGTTGTCCATAAAGTACAATAATACACTGTAAAAAATGTGTGGTAATTATAAATATTTGGACATTTTTAGTAAGTTTCCTTTCCATGCAATGTTCGCACTCATACACACACACACACACACACACACACACAAACATACACACACATACACCCATTTATATATGTGTGTTTGTGAGTGTGGAACTTGGTAATTGTTTTTCTTAGGCAAAGGAAAGGAACAGTTAAAGACACATTTATTTCCTTCGCTCCAGACTCCTATTATTCTTTAAAGACTGTCTAAATCCTTTAGGTTTTGGTACTAATTATAACATCGAGAATTATTTTTATACTCTGTATTATCACCATTCGTTTGTTTGGCTTCTTTTTATTTTAACAATACAATTTGTGCACCAACATTTATTTTATGATTAGTAAAGATAGCTACTAAAGAAAGGTTACTCTTTTGTTTTGTTGATTCAAGTCTGCTTGGACTGAATTAGTGTGGAAAAAAAGCTCAGAATTTGTTACGTAAGGTACAGTTAGTACCTGTCTGCAAAGTTGAAAATCAGCCTAACTCTAGATGTAGTATTGCTGTAAATCTTTGTGTGATTATGCAGATAAACTTGTTAACCTCTAGTTTTTTTTTACCTATATGTGCACGACCAATAAGTTATTTTGGTTGAAAAAAAAACAACAAAAACAAAACCAAAAAAAAAAAACATGCTGTTAAAACCATAAGGTCAATTGATCTTAATTAACATTTGTTTAGGCTGTGAATCTGCCCAGAAGCAACAGTTTGCTACTGTTACATGCTGTTAACGTTCATTTTAGGGCTTTTGAGGGTGGGAACGTTATCAACACAGCCTTACGGGGTTGCAATGAATTGTACAATACTTGGAAATGGCCCCATGAAGAGGTGTCTGGTGATTGCATAATCTTTTAAACCCAAAGAGTGGTGCTATATGAAAATATGAAAGGTATTTTCAGCATACAAGGTTTTATGCATAGTGGGATAAGAAGTTGGACAAAATGCAGGATTTGTGATCCAGAAATATGCGTTAGAATACCAGTCTTATCAAAGAACTCACTATCAAGTGGAAACTTAAGTGGAATGTAGCTAATTTGTTGTTCTTGAACTTGTGGTGGAATTGAAACTGAAGTTCTGACCCACACAATTCGTTTGCAACAAGTGGCTTCCTTAGATTCTCAGAGCGGACGTCCTGGACATATTGACCCTCCACTGTTATGACCAGGGAAGTCCAGCAGCTGGAGAGTAGATATCAAGTGCTGATAGACAAGGCATTGTGTAATCTACAATAACTCCTCATATGCCAGCTCCACAACTGTTGCTTTCCAACCACATGACCGTATGCATGAATATGGTCAAAATGAAAAAAAAAAACTTGCTTTGTTTTTTTTGGTTTTAACTGAGGCAGTACTAGCTGCTCATTTTGGTTTTACTGAAATATGTCCAAGTACAAATTGTAGAGGACGTTTTTCATGGTTTAGTCCAAGTATGTGCTCTATCAAACAGATGTCTGGGGCCTAGTGTTTCAGCAAAGGCAGAAATTGCACAGACCCATGGGAAATTCAGAAACTCAAGCACAGGCACGTCCAACACGTTATTGAAAGGGCCATAAAGAGAGCATTTGTGTTGCAGGGAAAAGACTTCTAGTTTGGGTCTTTTTTGAAAGTTTTGCAGTAGACCCTACTTTTGCCTAATAGGGAGAGAGTCAGCGTCTATAGGCTGCTAGAACCGAAGCATGGAAATGGAAGAAAGAGAGCAAGGAATGTTTGTGAAATGGGTGGAGAGAGTGAGAGTGAGAGAGAGAGAGAGGGAGTTCACATAACAGTTAGTGAGTAAGTGAGTGTAGAGTGCACAGATGACATCAGAACAGCTTTAGTATAGGTCCAAAATGGCTGCACATGTGTCAGTCCTGCAGAAAAGAAACATTCTGGTTTGACCACTTTTGACTAAATTGTTGTCAATATAACCAATAGCACTCTTGTAAAAATCCCTGTGGAGATATGCTATAGAAAAAAAAACTCTTTGGTTCTTTTGAGAACCGTTTAATAATGGATTTTTGAAGAATCATTTTAGGAAAAGAGTAAAGCATTTCTAAATTGTAAAGGCTCTACTCCATTTAAAGGTCATTTAAAACCTCTTTAAACATTGGAGATGTTGAGAAACAGCAAACTACTGAAATTCTGTTTAAAAATGGCATACACCAACTAAAGAAATAGGCTAAAGTCGTCAAATATGTTAAAGTAATCAAACTTAAAATGTTTATATTTTGTTATTATCAGAATGAATGAGTAAGAGGTTATAATTATTGGGGGGTTAATACCTCAAGTCCAATAACCTCGAAGAAAGTTACTTGAGTATCAGCAATTGTCTCTTATCAGCGGAAGCAAGGAGAGGGTTAAGGGGTGTTACTGCACCCTCCCCCATCATTCCCTCTAACTATGAGTTCCACCCACTTTACTAAATGTTATAGCTGGGTGCTAAGAAGGTTAAACAAATAACTCCCTGGGAGTCCAAACTGTTTGGCCAGACGGCTGTCACTGTTCATTGCCAGCTAACATTTTTGACTCAAACACACAGACATGTGGGATTACAACACACTATGACGTCCAGTGACGTACATGCTGTGAATTGAATTGGGGGTCAGTTCTTAGAGGATCACAGGACCAGGCTGTATTCTTTTTCACAGTCGATTATTTGGTCTCCAGGAAGAGGGGTGAAAGAATCAGGATAGATAATTTTTTTTGTGAAATGTGCACACATGTTATATCTGTGTTTAACAAATATGAAGAAAGTGAGTGTGCAATAATATTTTAGCACTGTCAAGACATGATAAATTACTAGTAAATTTAGTAATCATTCAAATCCTGATACATGACAGACTCCTCAATAAACTCAACTTTCATGCCTTCATTAATGTTGCACAGACTTAAATTTTATGACACAGTACAACTTACTCTCAGTATAAAAAAGAATACAACTTTAGAATAAATATTTAGCTAAATGCAATAGCCAGCCATTTTAGACACCATATGTCAAATTCTCACAATCACATGCACACACATCATTTAGACAAGCCAGATTATATGTGCAATTATTTTCATAAACATATAACTTCAGTAGGTATATTCAAAATATCAGAACTGGTATTTATATAAAAAAGTAACAGAAATCATGCAAATAATGTGACACTCATTTGTCAAACCCAAGCACACACAAAGTGGGGTCAGTCAAACACCCGTTGTCCATAATTGCTGACCAATGCTTTTAGCTACACTTTAAAGTTTTGTTCATTTGTATAGATTAAATTAAGTCATACTGTGTCCTGAAACTAGTGCTAAAGGGGACATTCTGAAAAAAAAAAAAAACACTTTTTGTGTGCATTAGCACAACAATTGGGGATCTGGAGCTCAGACCAACCCACAAACTCTGAAATAGAACAATGCAGTCACTGTTTTGTGATCTGTGTAAGCCTGAGGACAAAATGAGGATTTTGTCCTGAGTCATACACAGATAGCAAGCACTTCCGGGTTGTCCCAACTCATTGCCTAAGTTTCTCCAGAATCAGTGCTGGACCAGTCTGATTTTCTCCAAACACTGGACCTGCATTTATGTAAGAGTACAAAGATGAAGTTAAATCGAGCAAAACAAACACAATGAGTTCTGAGAAAAAAGGATACTGATTAAATATGGTGAAGACAAGTGAAACTTAAAAGACAGCTTCTCTGCTCCTCATGCTTTACTTCTGGCCACAAAAGTTATTAGACTCTCTTTCTCAACAGGTGCTGAAATTGACCACATCTGGGGTAAATGAAAAACTGTGTGTAAAAAAACACTTTTTGTGTGCATTTTGTGTAATACATTTTGGACAGAATATTCTATAAACTGTAAAATATAATGAATGTCAGTCATAGTATAAAGGTATTTGCATCTATATTGAGTAAACTACATATTCGCAGTCACAGTCCATGCACAGTTCCTCCCTTTCAAGGGACTGTGTTTTGCTGGCCAGCTCTGAGTCACTGTAGCATTCATTTATGCACACCAGAACCAACAAAATAGTCAAGTTGAATCCAGATGGGATGTGTCCGTCTGCAGTCTGTTGCTGGTGATTCTCATCACGAGAACTAAAGCAATTTCAGTGTTAATGAAGGAGAATGTTTTGCTAAATTGATTAGACATAAATAGTTAAGTTGACATTGTTAAGAAGCAAGAACAGAATGAAGTAAGAATACTTTCAACCAAACAACATTATAAACAGACCAAGAACACTATGCATTAAAAAATAAAAGTATTGGAACTTACAAATACACTCTAATTTTTTATGAAAATACAAGAGGAATTAGTTGCATGAGAGTGAATGGGAAAAGTAAAATGTGAAGAAATGAAAGAACCAAAAACTAAACATGCTGGCCTGTATTATATGAATGCCAGTGGAACTGGATTACCTGGATCTTGATGTCATGACTGCTGACAGCTGCAGGATGAATCATAAACAGTAGCATCATAACTGCTCAGATACAGAAAATGCCTCAAGTGAAGCAATAAACAAATGATACTGCTAAAGCAACTATGGAGATTTTTTTTCCCAAGGCCAAACTATGGAATGTTCTTGACGGGCCAGTGCAGTCTTATGACCTGGATCCCACTGAGCATGAATTTCAGTTTCTGAAGACAAGACTGAAGGCAAACATCCTATGAAACAAGCATGAAGTAAAAAGTCATAGGATGAATGGGGCTAGACCACTGACTAATGATCACAGATGGTTGTACATTTGCTCAAATACTCATGGATATATAAAAGCTAATATGCATGAAATATGCTGTAATTCCTGTATAATTCCACCTACATATAAGTAACCCCAAACACTTACTTTCTAAACTTGGAGCCATTGCTTCATTTCAAAACCAATTTGATGCTGCATAGAGCCAAAACTACAAAACTGCTGTTGTCATTGTCCAATTATTTACAGACTGCACTGTATGTCATATAATTTTCTGGTTTTAAACTCCTAAATTTGTTAGCAAATTGTTCCCTCAGTAATTATGCCCAGTTGGTTTCAAATTAACAAGCATGTATATCCACACATTCCAGAGTCTCAGTTTAAAATATTATTTTTAACATAACATCATGAGTAATATTTTAACTCTCAACATTTTATTTATTGGTTTACACTAGGTAACATGTCAGTTAAAACATTCAGTATAATATGTAACATTTCAGGTTGATATATACTTCACCGCTGTGTGAGTTTTAACACAAGACAGCTAATCCAGTGATATACAAACATTGCATAACTGACATGTGGATGTAGTCATGTACAGCACATGCCTATTATTTTGAAAATGTATCAGCGGGGACAAACTCTATATTTAATCAGACTGAAGAAAATATTTTAATTTTCTAAAAGGTTGCTGATTATATGGCAACTGTTCTGTTAAGTGTGAGCCACAAATCAACATGTTTTTATAGCTGAACTTGATTCCTAACACATGTAGGTGTATTATTCCCATGATATGTTTAGATCCACTAAACATGTACTTCTAGATTTAGAAACCAGATGGCATATTCATTATCTGATGTCTTTTAGACTTTTCTTTCCCCATAATTTATAATACTTACATTTATTTTATGGATTACTTGGACAACCGAATACTGGTTTACTTTAAACTGAGAATCTGATGCTTATTTTCTGAAGTATGCCAGAGATAGCCGACTTGAACTCTTCCTCCAACGTTATTTAGTGTCTATTCAGTTTTTAAGTATGTGCTGAATGAGAGGTATTTTATCTTAATATCTTACAAGCTTCTAAAGAGTGTGTAGTTTTAGTGCAGCCCTGTTAAACCCTAAGTGGGAAAATGAACAAAAAAAGACAGTTAGCTTGATGGTAATGCATTATAGTAATTTAACATTGTAGTGGATACTTCTTTAAACTTTTCTTTATTATACGACTATCAGGTTTATATCACAGAACATATGAAATGTTAATTAAATTGGTGAAGTTTACCAATTCAGTGCAGGTGAATGTTTTTGCCTTTTAGTGTAATCAGAGCTTCTGCAGTTCTATCGCATGCTTTATCACAGAATTTATTTCATGTTTTTCTTTTGCCATATTCATATATAAGGACATAATTCTAAAACAGACCGGGTTTATAATGATTGTACTATTGGTAAGTGAATTTTACATTTTAACCTTACATTATATAACCTTACATTTTATTTGTTCTTGATAATGGAAAGACCTGCATGTGAAGGGCCATGTGTTGACAGCAAGTTGCTGAAGTGAATCTTATAATCTACAAGGCTGAGATCAGAAAGAGAGAGAGAGAGAGAGAGAGAGAGAGTTTGTGTTTGTGCTGGCGGGTTGTTGGTGGGGGGGTGTTGCAGCTGGCAGCCTCTCCTGGACACTGTCCAAGCTTCTCCAGCTCTCTGAGCCACGTATCCAGCTCTACTACCTGGAAAAAAACCCAGCTGCATAAGTGTGTAAATTTCATATCAAACAGTGATGTGCCATGTTGAGATTTCGCACAGATTTTCTCAGCATCCTGCCACCAACTCAGACTCAGATATTTGTTAATATTTTTTTGTCTGAAATAAATTCAGAGATGGAAAGTTGTTGACCCTAAAGAGGGACAGAGGTAGAGGGAACTTTGTCTACACTTTTTCCTTTTGTTTGAGGCCTATGATTCAAGTCACTTGAGCTCAGTGAAATCATCATCATATATCTAATTCCTAAAGGTGAGTGGTCAACGCTGGGTTTTGTCCAGTTGGGTTAATGAACAACATAGTAGTAGCACTCTGACCAGTGGAAAATACCATGACCTTCTGTGGGTGTTTAAATCAATAGTTTTTGGATTGGATCAACAGTCATATACAAAAGTTTGGAAATCTCAGTTTGTAATCCTCACCTATCAGTATGGAAAAAGTCTTACATTTCCAACATACGTTGCCAAGTAGCATGTGAACAAGCACTTATGTATACTGAAGTTTTCTTTTCTTTTCTTTTTTTTTTTTGGGGGGGGGGGTCACTTATGGATTAAACTGAGTAAATGTTGTTAAAATCTCAAAATGTACTCTTTTATTCCCAGTCCACAAGGTTCATATATGTCAGTAAAACACAACACATTTACAAAGATCCACCATTCAGCTTACTGCAGTTTGCATTCTCCATTCATGGTACAAGGACTGTTTCTACCCAGACTTCTTCTGTGAATGAGGTGCACTAAAGGGTAGTCAATAATAAGGCAGGCATTTAAATAGCTTTAAAGGCATAGTAATGAAAACAGGCTGTTGAATTCTAAGTGATAAAGAGAGGTTGCAAAATGTAAAAATGAATCATGACTGGTTTTGGTATGTGAAACCATAAACACCATAAGTAAAGGTTAGGGAAAACAATGAAGTAGAAGAAAATGTAAGATGTGGAAACTTAATAGTTCTATATAGAGCTGTTTGTGGTGTGACATAATGGCAGGAGAATCCTACAGTAGTTCAGTGTTTTCAGTGAGCAGAGCATATGTTGCCTCTTATCCTGATTTTTATCACTTGGGCTAAAAACAAAACGCTGAGTGCTAAACCTCACATACCACACTGTTATGGGCCCCATGCAGGAAGCAATGTACACACTTGAGCACCTATTAGAGAACAGCCTCCTGAACTGAACTGTCTTTGTCTTTTGGCTGCCTTACACTTGGTTAAACCACTGAGTTGTTTTTAAGCAACAGATCGCCTAAGAACTGCAGCTGTCTCCTCTCCTGAAACAGGAGCTCTAACCCACCAATCAGTACACAGTAAAAAAACACACATGGCAACACTAATACATCCACCTTGAGATCTGTTAAAATTTTAGTGAGATTTCAAAGAAAACAAACACACAAATAGTGAAATGGTGCCACATTTGTAAAGAACATTTGTGGGATGAGCAGTAGAGCTGAGAATATGCGTTGTGACCATGAAAAATTTGCCAAATCCTCTCTGCCAATGCCAAACAGCTTATTCTGTCATTGACTTGTTTGGTGTGTGGTGGACTATGTGATTGAAGTTTGAATAAACAAGACATATTGGCAATTTAATAATTTATTCATTTAACAAACAGGAGCCTCAGTAGTGTGTGGAAGAACCATAAACAGCCACAACAGCCTTGCACCTCCTCCTCATGCTGGTCACAAACTGCTGTGTGATGGCATCCCATTCTTCAACCAGCATTTGTGGAAGTCAAACAACATGGTTGTATTGGTCACTCTGGCACCAACAGTACACTCAAGCCAATCCCACAAGTGTTCAGTGGGATTGAGGTCAGGACTGCAAGCTGGCCGTTCATTCCTCCAAATTCTGGAGGTAGCCTCTGATAAACCCCACACTGTGGGGGCAAGCTTTGTCATTTTGGAGGATAGAGTTCGGTTCTAGACTGGAGATATGGGATTGCCACTGGCTGCAGAATTTCTTCTCAATATCTCTGCATTGAAATGGTCGCCAATGATGACAAGCCTTGTTTTCCAGTGAGGGAGATGCCGCCCCACACCATCAAACAAAATAAGCTGTTTGGCACTGGCAGAGAGAATTTGGCAAATTTTTCATGGGCGCAACCCACATAACTCAGCTCTACTGCTCATCCCACAAATGCATGTTCCTTACAAATGTGGCACCATTTAAAAGGGAAATTAACACGCTTTCCAACGGTATATGATTTATGGCCAAGAAGTATTGTTGCAACAAAGAAATAATCTACCAAACACAAAATTCCTTACTTTTTTGTGCTATGTTTAAATATCTCTTTTTTTTTTTGCTTAAGAACACCAATGTGGTATCACTTAAATATTGAGAATCTGCATTTGGCAAATTCTTCCTTTTGCTCGAATGAACCTACAACCAAGGTTAATGTAATGCAAAACAAACAAACAAAAAAAAAGTAAATTAATCCTGTGTACTCTGCTTTGTTTTTCTCTTTCAGATCAACATTATTCAACAGAACTTCTTTATTCAACAGAACATTTATTTCCTTTTTTACAAAGAACTAATACAAAAAATAAAAAGATGGAACTTCCGAAAATTGCAAATGGTCACCACCATGAATTTCAGCATCTGGAAGATGGGTAAATGTTCTTCTGAAAAGCCTTTTATTAGTTTTTTGGCACTTAATTAAAAATGAATGCATTGTTGTACTATTGTGATGCCGTACAAACATCAACAATCAGTGACAACAAACAAACACACAGCTCGCTAGATGCATTTCTTTACTACTCTTTACTTATTATCTGTTGATAGCCATAATTTGCATTAAATTGGCCTAATATTATGGCTGAAAAAATTTATGTTTTCTTATCTGACTCACAAATCTTGCAATTTCAATATAACAAATTTTAGGTGCATAGCACCTTAGGTGCATAGGTACTAGCACTGGCTAGTATTTACTCACATACACACATTTATCACATCCACAAGAGTTTGCTATTGTGCTTCACATCAATGAAACATTTTATCCTGGTTTTATCACAATAACAGTTTCATAGTTTGCAAGATTTAACAGCAGATATTTCCAGGGGATTCTCTCTCTCTATGTATTAAATGTATCTAAATAACTGTCCATATTAGTTACAATAGTAAAAGATGCAAAGTTGATACTAATGTTTTTGTTTTTTCATATTTGCAGATTGTCACCAGAGCAAGAGGAATTTTTGCCACATAAAAGCAGCAATGGGAAGAAAGCACCTCAGTTCACAGATGTATGTATTAAACTGTAAACCTGTTATATTACTTAACACTGTTATATAATTTTTGCAGTTGGTCGTTTTTGTAGGAATTATTATGCTGTTATTGAATGTGCTTCTCTGTCTCTGGCAGTTTGAAGGGAAGACTTCATTTGGGATGTCTGTGTTTAATCTCAGTAATGCTATCATGGGCAGTGGAATTTTGGGTCTGTCGTATGCCATGTCCAACACTGGCATTGTCCTCTTCCTGTGAGTAATTTACAGTCACTTTATATATTTCAGGTCACTATATAGACCACTGCAAACAAACACAGAGTTTTCTTCATCCCCTATTTCTCACCAATTTTAGTCATTGCCAATTCCTCTTGTTAGTTAGGATTCCCCGATTCACAAGGCTGCCAAGCTACAGGGGTGACGACTTGCATTCTTCCTGATATGTGAAGCCAAGACATATGAAGCCAGCCACCATTTGTTTTCCAACTGATGCAAACACAGGGTCATTAGAATTCATAATGTTTGAAGGAAAACATTTTCTGCCTAATTCTTTTATGTTGACTAACAGATGCCTGGATTTGCTAACATGTATCTGAGTATTGTGACTGATGTCATTGTGCCATGTGTAATGTCACTGAGTATTGTGTAAACCTTATATTTTAACTATATGTGAGAACATATGATTTTAATACGAAATGTGTGTAGCTTGTTGTTCCTTAAATTTTACACTGATTCTTATAGATCATGTTTTATATAAAATTCACCTATTATAGTTAAAAAATGTTAGTGGAATTAAATGTTATAAATGTGTTTTTAACATGAATAATGAATGTCTGACATCCTATTGTTGCAGGATTTTATGCAATATTTTACATTACAACATGTATGAAACGCTACTGTTACTATATATACTACGTAATACATGATATATATGTATATAAATGAGTAATAGTAAAAGAAAATGTTCGTTACTTGCAGCAGTAAAAGTCAAACAAAAGAAAGGTAAAAATAGTCTATTTCTAAAAGTTTTCATGAGGTGCAAACATGATAAATTTACAGAAATGTTAATTAAATCTATTGCAGAAAAAAAATAATTTTTATAAATAACACAGACATGCACATAAATAACACCTTCCCTAAAGAGGTGGGACTAAAAGTTCTGCAGAGAAACACTTATTTTACAAATGTGTCCATCAGTTATTATAATTGAACACCTGTAATTAAGTGATGGTGCTAAAAGCTGTGGTGGACATCCAAGCAAAAACATAAAACTGCCTTTTGCTCAGAGTATTTAACTAAGCTTAAAATGAAGAACCCAAGAGAAACTGTTGACACTCAGATCATAGTCTGGGATACATAAAATAGTAGGGGAACTTATTTTTTCCCAAATACCTTAGGCATATAATGAAATGTATTTACATCAACAAACAAATTCAAATAACATGCAAAAATACAATACATTTAAAAAACATGCCATTTAAGGTTTTGCAGGAAAACCCTTTTTTTAAAAAGATTTTTACAAATATTAAAATAATTACTGCAATGAAAACCAAGCACACTCTCCAGTTCATTCATTCATTTTCTGTAACCGCTTATCCAATTCAGGGTCGCGGCGGGTCCGGGGCCTACCCGGAATCACTGGACACAAAACTCTTCAGTTAAATTATCTGACATTCTTCAGTCTTTATTTCCACAGCCCCTCCTGACTGCTGGTGTTTCCTTAGCTCAAATTTTAGAAAGATGTGAGATGATTTATTCACAAAAGTGTGTGCCAGCATTAGAGGAATTTCTTTTTTAATCCAGAAGAATGGATTAAAGTTTAGTCTCACTTGCCAGTCATTCAGATGTTCTTCACATTGAGTCTCATCTGAGATGTTCGAGCCCCACACTGGGTGCAAGACAATATGTGGGTTATCTGTAAAACACAAAAAGTGAAAAAGTTAACAATTTCCTTTGCTCAGTTAGTAATTCATTAAGCTTAAAATCTTAAAGTGTGTTTCATATGCCATACATAAATTTAATGAAACAGGATACTTTGAGAACATTATCTTAATTAGTAACAGGAATAATTTTATCATATTATGTTATAGTGTATGTTAATGCGTGTATATACTGTACTTCCTACTACTGAGGGACAAGTTTTTCACTCACTTTTACACCTGTTTTAATGTGACGTGACAACAAGTCTGATTGATCTAATTTTGATTTGTTGATATTTAGATTGATATCTCCTCCTTTACTGACCTGTAACCTTATCAGTGGGAAGCCTACTGATAACCAACGGAGCACACACTTGTAGTTAATCGTTATTATTCTCCTGCAGCTTTGGAACTAGCTAACTCATAACTCAAAAATTACAAGGAAAGTCTTTTCTTGACTTACCTGTTTTTTCCACTTGTCTAAACAAAGCCCCACTAAATTGTTTTTTGTCCATATTCCAAGTTTTTTTCCTCTTTTGACATCGCACAGTTCGCTTAAAGTAAAAATTTGACGGACATATGAAAAAAAATATATAAAAAATATATATATATATATATAAAATATATTTAGACCGAGCCAATAACAGAGTAGCGATAGAAACAAGTAAAAGGTGGAACTTTCAAACCTAACGGCTGAGAGGCGGGCTCAATTCCCATTGGCCAATTTCTTGAATGACAGCCAGATTAACCAATTAAACTCAAAAAAGCCAATAGCAATTATTTCAGCTTGGTAACGTAGCAACAATAGATTTATTATTTCTTTATTAATTTTAAATAAAAGAATATGTATTTTTGCAAGATGTTATAATTCATTTATTTATCAAATGATGCTTCTTAAAAGCTAGCAGTGAGGTTTCACTGCTTATCACATATTATATTTAACATATAGCTAGTTAGATAATAATATCATAATATATACACTACTGTGGAAAAAGTCTCAGACACCCAGAAAATACTATGCATATATGCAGTGCTATATATTTCAGATAAGACATGAATTTAATATGGATTATAAAGGTATTTTTAGTGTCATATATTAAACTTATATCACTGAGGTAAACACACATATGAACCATGTCTGGTTTTATTAAACTTTTTGGTATTTTGTATGGAAAACACACATTCTGTTTTGGGGATAAATCCAGACTTAAGGCAGTCCAGTCCACTACCCACATTCTCTTCTTACATAGCCATGCTTTTACTGAATGTAGAATGTGCTTTAGCCTTGTCTTGTTGAAATGTGAGTGGGTGTGCCTGGAAAAGATATCATCTTGAAGGCAGCATATATTATTATAAGTATGGTTTAGCATTAATTTTGCCAACCCAGAAGTGTATGTTACTTTTGGCACACATGCTGTGACAGAACATAGCTTTTGGACTTGTTACTAGTAACAATCTGTATGGTCCACTTGTTATTGTTTTGATTTTCTTTTTTTTATCCAGAGCACATAATGTCACCCACCCCCCCCAAAAAAAAAAAAAAAAGATACTTGAAGAAAAAAAAACATGAACAGCAGTGGGAAACAGCAGTCATTTCCTATGCATGTTTGTGTCTGAGGTGCACTCTCTGAACCACTGCATACAGCTAAGTGTACTACAGGATGTGAAATGTTTATGCAAGAAGAAGTTAATTTCAGTAGCACCTACTTGTGTTGCTTCTACTTCACATAACAAGGCCACTGCTGACACATAAAAATAATATATATATATGAAGTGTGTGTTTGTGAACATGGGTGATATATAAGGGTGGTATATTGTTGTGTACGCACTACAGAAATGCTCACAAATACAGTCTCAAACACACACAGGCTTTTCTTCATTTCAAAGTGACATACCCGTACCTTAACCATAACTACTGTTAGCCTAACCCTATCTCTAACTCTAACCATAATAACATTATCTTAAATTTAACAGTTGTTCACCTAAAATGTATGACTTTATATGGGTCATGGTTTTGTCCCCTTAAGGAAGACAAATACATAATGTGAAAATGTGAATGTGTAAACAATGTAAACAGATTTTGGTCCCCATAATCTGACATATAGAATTGTAATTATATTTAAAATAAAAAATAAAATAATTTATGACAATTAGACTGACTTAAAAAAGTGGCATGGTTAAAGCCCCCCCACTAATTTTTATTCTTGCAGTTTTGCAGTGTATTCAACATATATTTCAATGGTGTTTAATTGCAATTATATATCTAATTATTTAAACAGCAGAATGATATTTGCATTCAGTTTACTTTGGAATATGAAAGCTTCAGTTTTTGTATTTTTCCTTGTTATCACCAGCTGTTAGGGTGGCTCACGCTGTAGGGTTGTTATGTGTCGACATATTCTCTCAATATATAAAGGACATTATTTGTGTGTTTGTCTATAGATTCTTGTTGACCTGCATTGCTGTTCTTTCATCTTACTCCGTTCATCTCCTCCTCAGGAGTGCTGGAGTTGTGGGTAAGGTATATTTAAGATAAAAAAAATGATACAACGCATACATAAGCTTGTCATGACAACTGACAAAAACCTAAACGTCTTTAAAAACCTAATCCAAGTATCATTTTTTTTACAGGAATTCCTAGAATTAAGTTGAATAAAACATACTTTTTGGCATAAGCCTTTATAAATGTTAATGTAAGTTTGTGTCATTAATCGTAAAATGTTTGTGTAGGTCTTATATAGCCTTATGTACTATGACATTCATTACTTTAACTTTTAAGTACAGCAAAATGTAATATGTAATATCTCAGGGTGTGGGCTGACCAAAACGTCTGTGTTGCTGAATATTTTGCTCTGTGGGCAGGTATCCGTGCATATGAGCAGCTTGGCAACCGAGCATTCGGACACCCTGGAAAAATACTGGCTGCAGTTGTCATAACAATGCACAACATAGGAGGTGAGTAAGTGAAGCAGACCTGCTATAATTTCACATGCTTATTAACAGAGATCCTCTCTGTTAAAACTATCAGTCATATCATTTGGTTCTATATGCAATTTATGATACATAATATAACATCACTGGGCAACCAGTCAATCAATCAATCAACCAACCAATCAATCAATAAAAAATTAACATAAAACATGTATCTCCAAAATGGTATCTTTACAGGAGAAATAAAAAAATTCTCAAATTTTAATAGAAATGAATATAAATAGATTTTATTCCAAGTCAATTTGCAGAATTGCTGTTGATTGATCTTAATGTGAAAATTTCAGGGATGATATTCTAAACACACTTAAAAATTTTAAAAGCCCATGTCATGAAATTACAACCAGCATTACCGATCAAATCAAATAAATTTGTCAATATGGTCTATATATGGCGTATAAGCTGCAGCCCTTGAAATAGCCTTTTATTTATATTTATTAAAATAGCAAATTTTTTATGTTATACAAATCAGCAAATTTACATTTATTCACTTAACAACAGTAATTTCCCCTTTTGTTAAAATGATTAATACATCATCCACAAAGGTGCAGCTACAACACTGAGTTAAATTCTAAGACTCAGATGTTGGAAACTTGTTATGTGACAATATATGGATACATGTGGCATATGGGCTCTTTAAAATCAGTAAGTTTACTTGATATATTCTGATGTTTCTTGATGCTGTGTCAGTTAGTGCCCTTTTCCTTTAATTTTAAAGAGCCAGTCATGCGCTCCTCTCCTATTCAGTCAAGGCAGATGCTTTCTTAAATATTATCTGTGACATGTGGTTGCCATCAGTTGATGTGTGATGAGTGCTAAATGGGCATAGGCTGGGCCTCAGATAGAATGGGTTGTGGTAATTTTGCATGCCAGCCTAATTTTGTTTTTCTACACTTTTAGGCTGTTCTTTAGGATGTCATATAGCATTCATAGCGGTGCTCTGAAAGTCTATTTTTAGTTGTTTTAGAGTCAACAAATATACATTTAGTGTAACATATTGCTACTACCTACACCACCATTTAAAAGCTTGGAATCACTTTATTTTCATAAACTAAACATTGTATCTAAAAAAAAAGCAACCTTACAGGTGAAGGAACTTTTTTAGCTACATTCAGTGTAAGCAAATGTAACAATATTTTGTTTGAAATAATTTTGAGGCATTGGTCTATTTATGGGTGGCACAATGGCGCAACTGGTAGTACTGCTGTAACACAGCCCCAGGGTTTTGGGCTGTGAAGAGTTTGCTGTGTGTTGATTGTTTTATATAGAAAAATATTCTCTCTCTCTCTCTCTCTTTTTTTTTCTTTCAGCGATGTCAAGCTACCTCTTCATTGTGAAATACGAGTTACCTTTGGTCATTCAAGCCTTTCTGGGCCTTCAGCAGAGCACTGGGTAAGAGGGAACATATTACTCTTAGAATAAGATGCTAATTAACTTAACAATTAGACAGCTGTTATACAATTGTAATGTGGTGCTTATGATACTCATATTGCCAACTGCTTAATTGTAATATTGTTGCACATAAAATATGAGATTTATCACTTAAAACACAGTAGATATATTAATAATATAGTGTTTTTGTGAAGACATGGGGGAATGGTTTGACAAATGATAATTTGGGGATATTTAACTCAACACAGAGAAGCAGGTAGAAATTATGAACCAA
Source organism: Hoplias malabaricus (assembly GCF_029633855.1). Classification (NCBI taxonomy): domain Eukaryota; kingdom Metazoa; phylum Chordata; class Actinopteri; order Characiformes; family Erythrinidae; genus Hoplias; species Hoplias malabaricus. Next base: position 28,168,424 of record NC_089813.1, on the reverse strand, counting down.
ACATTAAGAGACAGAATGTGATTGAATTAATTAATGGCTTATTTAATATATCTCCAGGCAATGGTTCCTCAATGGCAACAACTTGATCATCATTGTGTCCATCTGTATTATTCTACCACTTGCCACGATGAGGCAGCTTGGTATGTTGTTATTATATATAGTGACATTCTTTTCTCTCTCTATCTTCTCTCTCTCTCTCTCTCTCTCTCTCTCTCTCTCTCTCTCTCTCTCTCTCTCTCTCTCTCTCACACACACACACACACACACACAAACACACATTTCCCTAAGGAAATGGCAGCATTGCAATAACAGACATACTGCACATGAACAAGAATATCAATTAGTCAAAAAATGATAAAAACATAATTAGTACATGTAGCCCTATTAAAGGAGTGAGGTAGTTAAAAGCAGTTTTTCTCACTGTATATTGTCAGAAAACTGTCACCGTGGTGGTACTTTTCAAGTTTACATATTCTGTACCTTTTTTTATGGAACATAATTGTGCCTTATTCTGTTAGAATTGTAGATTTTAAAACTGTGTTGATTTCCTATGACCCATTTAACCTTCAGGACTTACATTACGTTTTTGTTTATGTTGCCATAGATAGTATATTTTATATATTATCCTGTGTACTATTATAATTTTTGAAGGTGATGAAGGTTTACAAATCTTCAGTGCTCCTTCTGGAGAAGAGAATGTAATCTACCTTTAGGGAGCGCAACGGGACTTTAAAATCACTATTGTACCTTTAAATGTACATTTACACTGGTTGTACCTTTAGTGACAATTATGTACTTCTACCATACCTTTTTTCCTGAGATATATTCAGGTTGAAATATCTATATGTTGAAAAAATATGTTCTGAGTATAGGAGTACATTTTATTTTAGCAAATCTTTCAGCAAAGTGTCGTGCTTTCATTTATTTCATTTCATGCTCTCATTTATTTTGTCATGTCCTTGTGTTTTTGTCTTGGTTCCCTTGTGTGTGCTTTAACCAGGCCCTGCACCTGTGAGCTCTTTATGTTCATGTGACTCAGCTCCCAGGTGTTCACTTTTCCTTGTCTGTTTTTAAGTCCTATTCCTTTATATGAGTAGTTTTTCATTGTGTTTTTTTAGGGCTGTTGAATGGTGTAGATATACATTCAGAGTTTGATACTATATTATACACTGGTGTCTTGATTTGGAGGGTTTTCTAAACAATGAAAAATGGAATGGTTGAAAATGTGCTGTATGCCATATTTGAATGTTTTCATGTTTCAGTTTATTACAGAATTTACAGGATAATGCTATAATTTTTATATTTTTAAAACAGAAATCGTTGTTTATAGTGTCCTAATCTAACTCTTTAGCATCAAGGTATGTGCCATCCACAAGCCTATGTACCTCCCATGGAAATTCAGTAAATAGGATATTTGTTTGCAAAGCACACAAATGGGTTTAGCTTGTAATTCATTACATACTCACTGATACATAGACCCATTTAAAATTCTACACAAATTTGGCACTCGTGTTTAGGAACTGCTCAACAAGGGGGTGCTAAACAGTGCATTGTATCAAAGGCACTTTGTGTCTTTGTTACACTCTTCCTTTAAAGTCCAGCAGATCAGAGGTAGAAGGAGAGAGCAGCAGTTTGCTGATTTAGAAGCAGCAGAACAGCAGGACTCAGTCAGAGAGCTGGCTTTGCTCTAGTGAATGTCCTGCCAGACGTCCCGTGGTTGGAGATCAGAGTTTTCATGCAGGGTGTAATTCTGAGCCGCAGCCTGGAGCTCACCAGTAGCTACACCTTCTGAGGATTAGAAAGATCAAATTTATTTTAATTTGATTCTGCCATTGACTCAGCCTGGAAAGTGATCTTAGAGTCACATGAAAGAAGTGATCATGGGGTCAGTGGACAGGCTTCGCAAAAACATGACAAAAATGCAGATAAAACCACAGTTTCAGTTCATTTAAGACTAAGTGTGTTGTGCAGTGATTGAAGAGGAACAGCCCAGTTTTGTGGGGACCACTGCTTGAATGAGGGAATTTGGAGAATATTAGAAGTGTACTGCATAAGACTACATGGCATGATTATCTTTCACTGAAAATACACTGTAAATCTAATAATTATTGCATCCATAAATTATTGTTCATTGCGAATATTGTGAAGTCAATGAATGAATAATGCTAGATTTGTGCATTGTTAGGTTATCTGGGCTACACCAGCGGTTTCTCTCTGACGTGCATGGTTTTCTTCCTCATCTCTGTGAGTAGGCATAAACACAACATTTCAAAATCACCAGTCCACCATTTGAAATATATGATTCAGTCCTTTATGCTTTGGCAGAACTTTCACTGCTGCATTTTAAATGTTAAAAAAGAAGAGGTTTACAATGTCATATTTTTTCTGCTTTTGTTTCCAGTTGCAGATACATCCAGGAACATGAAGTTGTTCCTTTTATATAGAATATTGAGAAAGTTTGTTTGACCATACAGTCATATGCAAATCTTTAGGAAAATAATTACACATCATCTACAGAGGGAACTGTATGTAACATTTGACTTTAAATAGCCAATATTTAGAACTTGTTTACTAAAATTTGCAGAATATGATCATATTTAATTGTGCTCCACTGAGAGTGATTATTTTCACTTAGAAAACCAAAGGGCTCTTAAGTAATGCTGTAGTCTAAGTGTCTGTCCTATCATCAAGTGGTCACCAGTTTAACCCCCAAGGATGCATAAACCAGCTACAGGAGTCCAAAACAGCACCAAAAGGTCTTGCTCTCTGGGTAAAAGATTGATGCCTCAATGTGATGCTTCACTTTTCACCCAACACACCAGAACAGTGCTAGCCAGTGTGAGCAGACAGGACAGCTCATTGTGTTGGAGGTGAGGGTTGATTGTCCATAGCTATCAAATCAGTCAACAGCTATGGACATTCAACACTCACCTCCAACACAATGAGCTGTCCTGTGGTGTTTTATTACTTGCATTTTTAAAGAGAAGCTGTGGCTGATTACCCACATGTTGGAGCAAGAATATAGTAGTCTACACCATCCCAAGGTGGTGGCATGGTGTGTGATCGGGTGCTAATTGGTGGAATTGAACTATCGATTGCGGAGACAACTGGGAAAGATTCAAAATAAAAAAATAAATAGAAAAACAACCTCCAAACCTGTGTCTAAACCTTTGCGTATGACTGTATATGAAACTTTGTATGGCCATAGAAATTAGAAATTAAATTTACTTTAAGTTAAACAAGTTACATGAATTTCAGTTCCACAATTTGAACAATTTCCTCAATAAGCATTTCTTCTCTCTGTGCTCCAGGTCATCTATAAGAAGTTTAACATTGATTGTCCTCTGGAGGCATTCAGCAATTTCACCACAGTCAATGCCTCTATAGATGGAGAGTGTGAGGCCAAATACTTCACCATCAACCAGCAGGTCAGTAAATCTCTTCCTTCCTTTCCTCGCTGATGTAAGGATATATTACTGATCGCAGTAAGATTAAAGGATATTTACATTATTTTTGGAAAAGGTGATCTGATATGGTTAAGGTTATAGAAACCCAGGCACTCACTTTACCAAGCCAATGATGTCCTAATTATGGAAGCAATGTGGAAGCTGTCCAGTAATTCAGTGTCAGTGGAGACTGTGCCATGAGTCACGAACGCTTCAGGCAATAGTTTAATTTTAGTTACTCTCTATTTGGCTTACAGACAGCCTACACAGTTCCCATCCTGGCCTTTGCTTTTGTGTGCCACCCTGAAGTGCTACCAATCTACACTGAGCTGCGCAAGTATGTCCAGGAATACACACACATATCCACAAACACACATACACACTCTGTACTCAAAATGTAAGACACTCTGGGTGCTTCATTTAATGGAATACATACTGTATTACCATATAAATGTCCATATAGCAAGTCTTAAATCACTCTCTCAAAGTCAAATGTTCATAAACAGTTCTTAATTTAAATTTTTTAATTTCTACAAAAATACTTCTTAAAATAAAGATCCCATTTTTGAAAAGTAACAAAAAGAGAAGTACACTGGTCCATTTGGTAATATTTTGTAAATATAAGCAAATTTTTAAAATTATGACTGTAAAACACTCCAGACAAGTTGGAACAGATGCATGATTTTCACTGTTTATAAACTGAGAATGCACGTTTTTACCTTCACACATGCATGTCACTCAGGTTGTAGACATTACTGTACCCTATTCCTGACAGATGCTTGATTTTGTATGTTTCACCGAATAAGTCTGGATGGTCATTTTCATACATTTTCCTGAAAACTGAAATGTGGACCCATCTGATCACAGAACATGTTTCCACACTCTTTTGGACAATTTGGGATGAGCTTGAGTCTGAGAAATTGGCAGTTCAGTGATAATGGTTTTCCAGAATACTCCTGAGACTGTATTTATCACAGAAATGTGACAATTTCTTATGCAGTGACATCTGGGGGCTCAAAGGTCATGTTCTTTTATCAGTGGTGTCCAGTCTTCCCCTACAGGGACAGAGATTTCTCCGGACTTCCCAACTCTTAGTTGTCTTATTTTAAACATTTTTATATTTTCCTGCATATTGCGGAATGTTTAAAAATGGTGTTAACAGAATATTCTTTAAACTTCACTCTTATGCTCTTTCCAAACCTTTTTCCCCACACTTTTACTTTTGTCAGTTAAATGTGTTCAAATGAATTAACAGATTCTTGCTTGTTTTTGATTTCATTATACAAAACAATAAATAAATGTAATTTGCGGATAGCCTATACCATCAGTTAATGGTAGAAACAGTAATCTTAAACAAATAATGATCAGTTTATGTAACTTATGGCCCCAAAGAACCTAACCCCCTGCTGTCACACAGCTCCAGGGTCCTGTCTCAGAGGGGTTTGTTGTGTTCTCCTCGTGTTCGCATAGGTTTCCTCCCACAGTCCAAAAACACATGTTGGTAGGTGGATTGGCGACTCAAAATTGTCCCTAGATGTGTTCCGGCATTGCACCCAGTGGTACCGGTTAGGCTCCGGAACCATAACAACCCTGAACTGAATAAGCAGTTACAGACAATGAATGAATGAATTTAATGTATAATTGGATCTTAACTATCTCACCTATCTATTTTTTGACAGCCCCACTAAGAGACGCATGCAAGCCATTGCCAATGTGTCAATCCTAGCCATGTTTGTGATGTACCTGCTCACAGCCATCTTTGGATACCTCACCTTCTATGGTTGGTCTACTTCATCTAAGGAGGCAAAAATGGCTGCAATACAATAAACTAAATACACAATTTTGGCCACAGGTCTTTTTTGTACTTAAGAACTTTTTAATGTGTCTATTTTTCTATTTCTGAGCAGCAAACACAGAGGCTGAGCTGCTGCACACCTACAGTACAGTGGACCCGCTGGACACTCTGATCCTCTGTGTGCGACTGGCCGTGCTGATGGCCGTCACCCTGACTGTCCCTGTTGTGCTTTTTCCGGTAAGAATTTTCCCCACTGTTGGACATTTTCTTGTCATTATTTCTCACATGACAAACTGATTCAAATATATTTGAGTCTTGAGCATTGTGACATTAACTGTCTAAATCATGCAGAACTTAATTTACGACCCCAAATTAGATAAAGTTGAAAATTACTACTAAAAATTCAAAAGCCTGATTGTAATGCTTTCAGAGTATGGTTTTGTACTGTGTTATTCAGTGTTGCTGGAAATAATATCGTTTTGAAGACAATATTATGTTCATTTTAGCATTAATGGTGCTGGCAAAAAAGTCACCTGTTTCAAATTACATAGCATTATTTAAATATTTCTCCTCATGACTCGTTACTTGGAATGTGTTGCAGTTCTCAGTGGCAGGGACATATGAATATTAACAAATGACTTAAAGCTAACTAGACCCAGCATGAATGTCTTGTTTTTGTACCATCTGCAATGAAATACAAGTCAAAATAAATTCAGAATCTCCTGCTTTTTTGACTAATTGACTAAAGTTTATTTTCAAGTGTGAGGTTGTAATTTAATCACCATAGATATTTTTACAGTTGACTGACTGAACTACTGAACTAAAATGTAATTCCAAAGAAACAAAATAGTATTTTTTTAAAGAATAAAAATTTAAGATTCTTTTTGTTTTCCCATGTCCAGTGATGAATGACTGAATCAAAGAATATGATGATCTTATGATTATTCTTTTTATTCAGATTCGACGAGCTCTGCTCCAGCTGCTGTTCCCTGAGAAACCTTTTCACTGGGCTCGCCACATCTGCATTGCTGTGTGCCTCTTGTTCTTTGTCAATCTGCTTGTCATCTTTGTTCCCAACATCCGAGACATCTTTGGAATCATTGGTAAGAATCCTCAGATGAGCATGTCCATGCAAAAAAAAAAAAAATCAGTGTTCTTCATAGTCTTGATTAGATTGAATAGAAATCAATAAAATATGATTGGTATTCTGGAATCCAGAGATATCCAGAGGTCATTCAGAGGTTTTGTTTTTTATCTTCAGGGGCAACTTCTGCACCAAGTCTGATCTTCATTCTCCCAGGTTTGTTCTATATCCGCATTGTTCCAAAAGACCAGGAACCAATGAAATCAAGACCAAAAGTCCAGGTGGGTACTGAAAGATTTCATGCAGATAAATATGTGTATGTGTTTATGGAGGACAAAAATTTATCAAAAGAAAAATATTTGTCTTAAAAACGTGCAGAAATATTTAAACGTCTTGAACTGATTTCTGCATTTCCACATTTACTTATACGTATACGTATTTCCTCATTTCTAAATTAATTTATGTATATCCATATTTCTGTATTAAATTATTCCCTTTTAATTGGAAAATCTCCTGTTAAACCATTGTACATTGAACAATGCAAATATTAGAATATAATTACTAAGGAATTATTATGGCTGGCATGGAAAGAGTTTATGGCATAATGTTATGTATCACCTGTTTAAATGTTTTTAAGTTTAGCTTTAAAGTGTTATACTTATTGACACATGTTTAGCTAGTGTGGCTAAAAAGATTAAAAACCTGAATTACAATTGGCAAGGATAGGAAATACGATGTTTTCAGTTAAATTTCTTGTTTCCTTTTGACTGGGTTATTCTTTTTCCTAAAAAGAATGTTGGGTTCCTGTATATGCTGATATACAGTGCATCTAGAGTATTACTGATAATACCAAAAGTGTGAAATTTGCAAGGGAAGGGGTCTGATGCAAAATGGAAAATAAGAAAAATTACATTAAAATAATTACTACACAACATCCTGAAGTGCACTACAAAGGATATTTCATAAAAAAATAACTAAAAAGTGTTTTAGGGGAAAAAAATATGTGACGTGTTTTTTCATCCAGTACTCTTATTATACTCATATTATACTCATATACTCTTATTTATACTCTTATTTCATATTAAAATGACTGAAATTCTCAAACTGTGTCTCAGGAGGATATGTTATATGCACCAAGAATTTGCATTTAGTTGTATGCTGTGTTGATCTGTGTTGATATTTAACAACAAAATGAATATCCTGTTTAGAAAGGAATTTGATAACTGAGGGAAGTTCATGTACGAAGTACTAGTAAAGTTATTTGTGTGAAATATCTGAACAGATCTTTGTAGTATGTCTCTGAGAAGTTCCTATCTTTCTGTTCGGTCTTTTCCAGGCCGCCTGCTTCTCAGCTCTGGGGTTCATCTTCATGTCCATGAGCTTAACCTTCATAGCCCTGGACTGGATTAATGGTGAGAACCGCAGTGGAGGGGGACACTGATTCCCAGCCACGAAAATAAAGGGGGTCCAATTTGCCTGCTCAGCAGAACACCATCAAGCTGCCTTCTCTCATCAGAACCTGTCAAGTGTCTGAGGGAACAGCGAGAAAAAGAAAAAAACAAGTTACTGATAGGCTGGACCCAATCTCATCTCTGGTCTCTCACCGCACTGAGTGAGGAGAGTACCTGCTTTTCACCATATTTAAAATTAGTAAGAGAAGTGTCCTGTGGTGAAGGATCTGGGCAGTTTATGATGATGTCATGCCCTCCTGTGGCAGTTTCCCCAGATAATGATCCTGCATTCAGTCATTTGTTTTTACCATCCAAATGGCAATTACTTTTCTGCTGAGGAACAGATACAGTTAGTACCAAATTTTAAAGATTGCAGAGAAGCAGCAAAGAAAGAAGTGTCCAAAAATAATTAAATTAAAATAACATTTTTTAGTTAAAAACCTTACTGTGTTCACACGTCTCCCAAAATTTTCTATATATTTTTTAGATCTTGTCTAATCTAAGCCAAAGAATATATATGCTGTGATGTGGAAACGTATCATATTCCCGCTTATTTTGTTCAGACACACTACAGTTTTGCTCAGAAACAAAGATCTCAGAATGGTTTTGGTTGAGGCTGAGATCTGGTCTACATCTTTGAAGGCACAAAAAAAACTTGATAATTTATATTCAAGCCACAATCAGAGATTTTTAAAAAGCCATATGTGTTTGTGAAGCTTTGACTCTTGAAGATAAATCCTGTAAAGTGTTTGAACTGCCAAGTACAACTGTCATACCTCATTCTGACTTGAGTTTACAACAGTAATGGCAAATTATGTGTGCCTTAGTAGAAAGCAGTATTTCATTCAGAAATCAAGCTTTAAACATTGTAAATCACTCTTATTTGTTCAGTCACGGAATTATTAAATCTCTGATTGTGGCCTTGAACTTGAATGGATGAAGTCATAAATTCTTGTAATAATTAATCTTAGACATTTCAGCGACAGCTTTATTGTTTGTTAGATAGCTTATTACGGATTTCATTTGCATAAAAAGCAGGAGGTACGACTCGTTTTCACACAGTGCTGAAGAAAATCTCCAATTGAACGTGTGGATGGATGTCCATACATTTCTCTTCTATGGTGCTTATTTATAATGTTGCTTTTCAAAAAGGCTATCAATAGAATCAAACCAATGGAAAAAGTGAACCATCAAGTAAAGCTTAGTAAAACAGAGCTTATTCTGTCATTTTTGTCAACACTCCCCCATTGGATTTTCAGTGCAATCTTATTGGCATTATTGAGCCGCAGGCAAAGCCCAAATCAGATTCCAAAATGTGAAGTTGTTTTATGAAAACAATAAGAAGGATGAATTATGACAGAATTAAATATTTTGACCCGTGCATAAGAGCCAATTGAACAGACCAGGTATTTTTCTGTCAAAAGGGAAAGCTATGTTTCATAAATAGCTTCCCTCAAGGTCTAGAGAACACTGTGAATTCATATGCTCTTTGTGACATCGGGAGCTTTTAAAAAAATCACTGCTCTTAAAACAGACATATTTTAAGTCCTCAAAATGTAATATGCTTGCTCCAAAATCAACAAGTAAATGTAGAAATTAATATGACAAAAAAAATTATAAAATGTAATGCAAAAGAATAAATGCAAAAGCAGTTCACCTTCGTGCAAATGCAAATATGGCCTGACTGCTTCTTTTAGAAGAACTTGCTATTGACAAGTAACTTCCAGGTAATTTTATCTGTTAAGCACCTGCTATCACACTGAAGCACACCTGTAGTTGTACACTTTATTACTCTGTAATAAACTGTATAAACTGTCCTAGTTGAGTTTGCTTCTAACTTCTCTCCATCCAAGTGCTTAGGAAGTTATGTCTACAAACTGTTCTAAGCTAACTTCTCCTCAGGTTCTCGTTTTAGTGCAAGGCCTAGGATCACTGCACGTCTTTGCTGGAGTCATCTGATGTTAGCTTTGTAAGCCATGTCAGTTTGTTTTAAATGTGCAGTTTATCTTAAACCTGCAGTCTGTGCCAGATAATTTGTTTGTTTGTTTGTTTGTTTTTTACAAAATTTTGCATTTGTGGTGAATAAAATGCCTCTTAAATTATGCACAAACAGCTCTAGCAGCTTTCATCATTCTTTCTTTCTATTGGTTAAAGCTGTACTATATGTAGAATTTCTGGGTTTGGAGACATTTCTGGTTTAAAAGTGTAAAAGTTTAAAACTACACAAAACATGCTGAAAAATAATTATGAAATGTGGGCTGTGCTTTAGATCCTGTCCCCAAGTGAACAAATCTGATGACTGTGAGCATATTGGAAAAGACCCCTGCAATATTAGACAAAGACCTTTTAGTTTTAAAATCTGACTATATTAGGATATACAGTGACTCACAGCATGCATGTGCACGCACACACATACACACACACACACACACACACACACACACACACACACACACACACACACAAATCATATTTTAGTGTGTTGTCCTCCTGACTCATTAATTCCATTTCTTTGAGTTTTAACCAAGAAACACATTAGGAACATTACATACAATTTATATGTTGCAGCTTTAAACAAGCCTAGATGTTGTTTCCGTTTCCTGACATATTCTACCTAGTAGTAAATACACTAATGAACACTAGTTAAAAATCTAAACTAAAAAAAATGAATACAACACAATATTAAGCCTAAATGTCTGTATATTTTCAGTCAGTTACTTCTACTGGTATTGTAGGTAGTACTGATAAATTTCCAGTTTTCAATAAAGATTAATTATAATTGTGAAAAATGTATACATTTCTTGCACTTTCTTTGGAAGTTAGTTTAACTCTGGGTTGCTGAGCTTTAGCATAAGACCAAGAAAGTTAAAGGTTCATTAAAAGCCCAGTGGAAGTCTTAAGAATTATGGTCAGTTGACAGTTTTCAGATGGTGGGAAAAGTATGTCTTGTTTTATTCATTAAGGATAGACAACATTTCACAGGGAATTCACAGGTCAGCTTGCACTATAATAGATTCAGCCCCACAAAACTCAATTCTTAAACTCAAAGTGAGGAAGCCATGTGTGGGGAAAACTGGAACAGAAGGAACAAGGTGAGTTTATGCTTAAGCAAAGGAAAGCTCACACCATGTAGTAGACCCAAACCAAAATGGAGAAACATGAATGGCTATTTGCTTAGAAAGGGATGGCCTGGCACTCTGTTGAACCCATTGATATACTACACTGTAAGACATAAAATATTAATCAACAACAAATATAGAAAATCCAGATTACATTAAAACAAATTGCCATGCTTAGAGAAACAGAGGACCTGTAAACGTCACCTTTAGTAGAAAATATGGAGAAAAGATTAAAAAAACTTTACCTCATGTGGAAAACATTGTCATTGTCCCAGACAATATATAAATGAGCAAAGGAATGTTTAAAGAGCGTACTTATGGCTCCTGACTCTTGATAAACCAAAAACACATGGTAATTGATATTGTAGTAATAAAAGCCAAATCAAACCCAGAGAGAACCTAGCAAGCTGCCATAAAAAAAAGTCCAATGAAAACAGCAGACATTTTTGCCATGTGACCAATAAAGTAAGGAACAGACTTTAAAAAAATACTGAATACACCAACTAAAAACAAAATAAACACTGCAGCTCAACTTGGCTACAGAAAACACAGCTCCAACATAATTTAATTTGCTGATGAAACAACAATAGTGGGTCTGATCCCTAAGATGCATGAGACAGTCTTTAAAGAAGAGATCAGTTGCCTAACACAATGGTGAAGAATGACCATGGTACTGATAGTGGATTTAAGCAAGCAAGAAAAGGAGAACATAGATATTCTCATCAAAGGGATTTTGGCAGAGAGGATCAACAGCTTTAAGTTTTGCAGAAGAGCATGTTTGGCATGAACCCTGACATCCTTAGGTCATTCTACACATGAACCTTGGAGAGCATCTTTCTAGGCTGCATCACTGCTTACTACATGAACTCCTTCACTTTTAACTGCAAAGCTCCGTAGTGGGTGGTGACACATCACTGGAGTTGAACTTTCATTGCTCCTAAAGCTATATACCAAACACAGCCTGAAAAATCTAAAAGAATCATAACAGATCCCCACCCACGCAAACCACAGTCGGTTTGTTCTCATTTAATCTGGCAGATATGTCGACTTAGCGATCAGACTACTGAACAGCTAGTAGCATGACTTTCACTCTCACATTATATATTCACAAATAACAAATTCAAATATACATCTACCAGAGATGTTCACAAGTCATTTTTGCAAGTCCAAGTCAGTCCACAAGTCTCAAGTCTCTCATTAAGAGCCCTAGTCAAGTCTCAGGTTTCTTATGGTTGAAAAGCATGAATGGCATCTAGTCTCACCCACATCAGTGCACAGCTATTTCTTATGAATTTAAATCGTGTAGCTGTACTGTCCATTTTTAGCACACACTACAGTATTAAACCTGATCTGTTTTATGATCACTTCCAAAAGTACTTCAATGCAATGTGTAGAAATCCACAAAAAAAGCTTTAAGTTTACAACTGTATCTTGCCGTATTTTAGCTTTTTTTCTGCACTAGAAGAAACGTTTGTTGTGTTTTGCACCAGTTATAGTAGTCTATGTAGTCCAGGCATTCAGTGTTTGAAGACTAAAAACTATTGTAAACAGAGGTCTGTACGGGACATATATTTAATTATGCTTTACGTAACTAGTTCCATTGATTAAAGGAGCAATCTGTAATACTGACAAAGGAAATATAATACAGTTTCATAACAGTGGAGAGAGCTGTCTGCCTCCTCTCCAGACCTGAAGCTCGAGCAGGCCGCCAGTTTGAGGACAACTTTACGAACAACAAGAGACGAGTTTAAGAGCTTGAGCCGTAATAACTAAGAAGAATGTGCCATAATCGACATATTTACACAGAATGGTGTTTATCATTTCACTAAACCATGTACATACGCAAAAAGGTGAACATGCGACCGCCATTTCCCTGCATTTACAAACCTTTACTGTACACATCCACCTGAAATATTTCGACTAGGCTGGTGTTACTTATCGAAATTCCCTTCCACCATAAATGTCGGATCTTAAGTGATCTTATATTTTCGTCGTCAAACATTTCGTTCCACATATGTCTGTTTACGAGTCTGATTAGCGTTATACGCCTGGCTGTTCAAACCTCTGATCCACCTTCAGACCCGAAGCCAGTTTTTGAAACTTTTTGAAGCTACCGTTATTCCACTTTGTTCATTTAAATCACACAAACCAACTGTATTCAACCAATTTTCACAGTTTTCGTATTCAAGCATTTAGTTCCGCCTTAAACTCTGTTTGAGACTGAATTTTTCTCTAGCTTCTTATTGAATACTCATTACCACCTTAATCAGATATGCGAACCTAAATATAAGATTTATAAACAAAACTCCTTTTGAAACACTTATTTCCCATTTTAACCATTTAAAACACAACACACGGCCAAGTGTACATCATGTCACCAAAACATCTACCTACTAGTAAAATGCTTATATTACTGTGTATTACCATGTTTGATTTCTCCGTTCCACCTTAAATAGATGAATATGCGAGGCTTTTCAAACACAATTCTTATTCAATTTGTTAAACACACACACCACACAGAAACACAGGACTGGCGCCCCCTCCAGTGTGGACTCCTGCCTTGCACCCGATAATTCCAGATAGGCTCCAAACCCACCGCAACCCTGAACAGGAGAAGCAGTTACAGATAATGAATGAATGTTCAGGAGGAAGTTAGCCAGCTCTGGCTCTATTCTGTAGTGTTGCTGCTTGCAAACTGCCTCCACTTTTCAAACACAGGGCCAATCTCATTTTACTCCATCTCTGGTCATAGACATTTTTAGAAGGGCAATGGGTCTTTTTGGGTCCAGTAAAATTTTGATCATTTCCTGGCTTCAAGACACTGTTTGTAGACCTGGCCACACGTGAACTGTAACATAATTGGACAGAGGGTGGGATGACAGGCAGGACCTTGGATCATAGGAGCTCTGCACTTCTCAAGGAGAATTATACTGCTTCAGCAATGCTGTGAGAGGCAGCCGTGTTTTAGCTTTGATTGTTTCTTTAATCTATGATCACATACCCTGGACATTTTATGACTAAATACAGTATATACCCTACAGATTGCTCCTTACTGTACCCATCACAATACCTTATGTACATTTATTTGAATAAATACCACACTTAAGAATAATAATATACTACCAGGGTCCCCATATCTGAATTCTACTACTACTGACACCCCACATATTCTATACTTTATCAAATAACGTCCCTACTAAGCTTTTGTACGGCAGTTTACATGTTTGATTGTGTACCATGTTTGTAATAAAGTGTTTCAACATATCTTTTGCATGTGCCTATTTCACTGTCTCACTGGATATGTGCATAGTATTTTAAAATGCATAAATATAAAGCAAGCTAAAGTTTGGCTTTTGGCAATTTTTTTTATATACAATTATAAATGTATTCCAGATGCATTCAAACAGCTGAGACATTTGGTGTCAAAACAAAATAAATAAATAAATATTCATAATGATTTAAATAAATAAATAAATAAATAAAAGTTTTTCATTCCACACAACTACAAGTGAGTGGGGAAAAAATGCAAACATTTCCTCCCAACTTTTCAAGAAACCACTCAAACTAATTTTCTTTGATGAAACAGTAAGGGGAAAAAAATAATCTGGATTCCCATAGGTGTCAAAAAATTTACATTGTTTTAAAATTTAAATTGTGTACTTCAATCTCAAATTGGTGTTTTCATCCACAGTAAATATTTAGCAAAATCGTGGTAGTATGGTGTTATTTTATAAACATATCAGCTGTTACTTAATCTCAATGTTTTACCTGAGATATATGTGAATCTCCAGCTAATTCACCACTTAACAAACCTACAGAGACCTGTGGGCCCACTTCCCTGTTCAAGTAAATGCCTGGTTGTCCTTAGGCCTTGTGGAACAGATGCTTTCTATGGTTGCTCTTCCTGTTTCTGTTAGCCTCACCAACACTTACACTGACATCATAAAACACGGAAGTCACAGTTCCCTTTAGCCTCTCGCCTATTTCTAACAGGTCTCAGGATTTGTGAAGCCAAAGGGTGCAAAATCAGGGCCCCCACGCTCTGTCAAGGGGTCCAAGTGTGTTCCCTCAGGAAGGAGAGATGAGCAAGGGAAAGGCCAAGGTGCAGGAGAATGTGCCCAGTTCTCTCCTCAGCATCCAAGAGAATGAACGACTGTTAGACCTGTTGGGCCGGAGATGTGTGGTGAGTAAGGCAGTGTCGTTACAATACGTATTGTAATGGATTTAGAATTGAAACATATACATATCAAGTTAGCTGAAAACTGACACAATATCTGAAAGCAACAAGCTAAAATGTGTGAAAGACAATGTTTGAAGATGGATATCAGAAGCAAAAAGCAAGTGTGCTACTGTTCAATATAAATAAAAGTCACTGCAGACCTGCTCTCACCACTGCGTGTCAGCTGATAAAACTTTCTGTTTCCAGATTGTGTGAATTAGCCCAAAATCAGTTGACCTTCGCATGTACGTCTAAAATATTTTTGTCATAAATTTAAGATGTATAAAAATAACGTGAGTTTCTTTTGAGGTTTGAGATGTACTTGCCTGTAGGTGTAATCAATTTTGCATTTGTAATAACATAGTGGTTAGTGAAAAGTTATTACCCGTTAAAACATAATAAGTGAAGATTTAATTATATGCAACTTTTTAAAAGTAAGAACATTTCCACAGCATTGTGAAGTAAAACAAAAAGCAGATTAAGAAGAGCGAAAGGAAGTGCTGCTTTGAGGCCACTTCCTGTTGCTAGAGAGGATGTTAATAAGAATAATATTTCTTTAGAATTTATACAGGTGGATAATATATCTCTGTGTGTGTGTTTGTGTGTATGGGAGTGCAGTCATTAGCCACTGGAGTGGCGCAGCTTTATATGGCTCTTCCACACAGTCCGGCACACTGGAGTCTGCAGCACACTGGAGTGGTGTGTTTTGTCAAGGACAACCCACGTCGTTCATACTTCATTCGCCTTTTTGACATCAAGGTGACTTTTTTAAATATAACCTTTTATCTTCAAACACATGCCGATCCTATTTCAATCCCTGCAGCCTATACAGCAAGGAGAAGTATTGAAGCACTTTGGGTTTATTTACTGTACTTCCAGTGCATTAAATATACTCTGTGTTTATGTACTTATTGACAGAAGTATAAATATGTTAAAAAAAAAGATCTAATCTCAAAGGGCATGTAAAAATAAAACAAAGTATTAATACTGCAAAAGTCCCCAACACAACAACAAACCACATGGGTTTCATTTAGTAAGATATCTTAAGCCCAAAGTTGAGGAATCCCTTATATCTCTTCCTATGAGACAGGCTTGACTTTAGGCTTATGTTATCTCAAACCAAGAAACACTGCTTTGTTCTCACTATAAAACATGTTGCCATTGGTGGTTTATCCAGTTCAGAAAGTTAAAATTTTTGTAAAAAAGCATTTTATACGTTTACCAGTGTAGTCATTAAACTACTTTTTCACATCTAGGGAGCTATAGCAACAACCTTGAACACCTATGTCAGAAAAATTGATTTGTAAATGTAGCATTCACAGACACATATTCATCCTCAGACAGTTGTACCATAGAAAGTTTCATGGCACACTTAGATTAATGATAAAGAAGGCAAAAGAGAAGTCAGTAATCACTTGAAAACAATATGACCTGAAAGCAGGAACAAGAGTCAAACAGAAAATAATAAGCAATAAACTGTACCACAATCATATCAATCAGTTCCTATTCGCAGTACAAAATGAAAGAAGCATAAAGATATAAGTCTAAAACATGATTCCAAGAAGAGCTAACCCACAACGAAGAAGGGAGGTGGGCATGCCATAATTTTGGGCTGCTTCTCTATAAATGTCATCAAAATAAACATGAATGGAACATCATAATAAAATATTTTAGTGGAGAATTTGGTCTCATTTGCCAAGAAATAGAAGAAGGTAAGGCACATAGCCAAGAGGATGTTGGTAAAGATGCTGAATCTGAGGTTATCTGAGGTTAAGTATGTTTTTATGTTATGATCCTTATATTCAAATAACAAATGACATCAATAGTTTGTGTGTATGCATTTTAGGAGGAAAAAATGGTATGGGAACAAGAGCTGTATAATCAGATGACTTACTCCAGCCCAAAGCAGTATTTCCACACCTTCCCTGCAGATGTAAGTACAAGTGTATGCAGCATTAGTTTAGAAAGTAAGCACAGCCACATTGTGTAACTTTTAAAAAGCAAACCCACAGAGCTTGTAGCCACACCTCTTCATGTTTCTGTTGTCAAGTAATGATTCTGTAATGAAGTAATTGTGGGAAAGGCAATTATAGATTATTATTGACATTCTGTCATTGAAGACTGCAGATGAGACAGATACAAATGTATCTACTGACTGCAAGTTAGGGGCAGAGTAGCCATGTACCTAGGACTGGCTGCTGTTGTGG
This sequence comes from Hoplias malabaricus, assembly GCF_029633855.1. Lineage (NCBI taxonomy): Eukaryota > Metazoa > Chordata > Actinopteri > Characiformes > Erythrinidae > Hoplias > Hoplias malabaricus. The sequence continues at coordinate 28,151,103 of NC_089813.1, read as the reverse complement.
CATATGATTTCTTTTAATGCTAAATCAAAAGAACACAAGATTACCTGCTTGATCATAGTTTAAACTAGGTACACCTGTTTATAAATACTATATTATTATTAAATACTCTGTAGTTTGCAAATATAGAAACTGGAATTATTAAGACTATGAATTTGTACAATTCACAGAGGCATTTAAGACATGCAGGTTATTTTTGTGGGACCCTGGAATGTTGAGTCTGACCTACAGCCTAAAACTATGAGGTGTTTATAGCACCCTAAAGCATATCAGTATTTACATTAAAAAGGTTAATGAAATGTAAGAGATTTTAACATCAAAAAACTGTACAATTTGACCAGGAATGTAGCATAAAATTGCAGATACACAGAAAAATACATATTTGAGACAAAAGCAAGCTTAACTATAGTTCAGGCACAGTCAATATATATATATTGTATGTTTCAGGAGTGCCAAGTTGGTCTGAACTTTGCAAGTGAGCAGGAATCGCATGCTTTCAGAAACACAATAGAGGAAAAAATCTATCAACGTGCAAATCGCCAAGGTACAACGTCTTTACTTTCACATACAAAGGTATGGTTCTGTTTCAGCAGGTAGATTTTCCACTAGAAAAAAGACAGCATGCCCAAATGAAGGTTTAAATGTACAATGACTCTGTTAAATATTTACATTAATTAACTCACATTACACTGGATGATTTAATGTTTAACCAGAACTAACTGCAGCCTTTTTTGTTCCCAGAGAAACGAGCACTACCACCACCACCACAGCCATCAAATGGTCAGTACACTATTGTGAGCACTACTTTGTGTGCACAAATTTGTCCTGTTCGTTTTCTAAAGCTCCTTTCACATTTGATCACTGGAGTACCAGGTCTGGGGTCCTTTCACACATTCATGGGCTTTAGACATGCGGCCTGTTCAGCGGGTGCACTTCACACATGCAGTGACTCTGATTTTACCCACAGCTTTGACTAGGATACTATAGGTTAAAGTTCAGTTTCAGTATAAAGTCCAAGAGAGAGGTTGCAGGATTTTGGGTTCACATTCACAGCTACTCCACATATATTCTGGAATATTTTTGGGTTACTCTACATGGGTGAAAGTGGCATATGTGAAAATAAGTCTTGTCCTCCTCAAAGAATACTTCTATACATATTAATGTATAATAGGTGTTTATTTGCTTAATTTAATATACTGAGGGAAGAAAATATACAGCCTATGCAGCCTTATGGCACATTTTAAATTTTATGTTTTACATTTCTTCTTCAAAAGTCAACATATAAAAAGAAATAATATATTTATCTTTCTTTCCTGAAAGTGTTAATTTATTTCCACTTAGAAAATCAACAAAACATTCAATTAGACCAGGAGCACAGAAACTTACAAACACTTACAAAACAGAATACTCTGAAGCCTTAGTACAGACTGATTGATTATATAAGGTGTTTGGATTTACCAGGACCAGGGTCAAATCCAGGTCTGCAGCCCGGTGGCATGGTCACTGTGGACATCCCAAACCCAGACATCATACCCTCACGCTACCGCTCCCCTGCTGTCCCCCTGCCTGCATCTGCTTCCCTGGGCAAAGGTAAAAAAGACAAGAAGGGCAAGAAGAAAGGACCTCGGCTCACCAAGGCAGATATTGGAGCTCCCAGTGGGTTTAAGTGAGTATGGACAGTTAAGTAAAAGGCCTGTGTTCTTCATAATACATAATTGCTGATTATTTTTTTGCTTTTACTTCACTTTCAGGCATATTACACATGTGGGATGGGATCCAAACACTGGCTTTGATGTAAGAAGGCCTTCTTTTTGCCAATTAAGTGAATAGACTACTAATCCAAGCAACACATACACATGCATTTCTGTTTTGTTCTAGACCAACAATCTGGACCCAGACCTGAAGAAGCTGTTCTCAAGTGCTGGTATCAGTGAAGATCAGTTAACAGACAAAGAGACTTCCAAACTCATCTATGATTTTATTGAACAATCTGGCGGCCTGGATGCGGTTAAAGAAGAGATGAGAAAACAAGGTGAGATTCTCTCTTGATACATTTTTTATGAACCTATATATGTGAGTTTACATACGATGCAATATGGTGTTTGAGAATAAAACACCATATTGTTTGTTTAGCTAAAAATATCTTCAGATAACTTAATTTCTAGGTCTGTCCCTTGGAATCAGTAACACGTGCTATGACATCAGTGGCAGTGGCTTTCAGGGCGAGGCAAGCAGTAGATCAGTGGTTCTAAAACTTTTTCTTTCATTTTCCACCATAGACGAAGTGGGATTTCCATGCCCCACCTGTATCATATTGTTCCAATTTTTTAAAAAATAAAAATACACATGCAAGTTTACTTCTTATTTATTTAAGTAACATTAATTTCTATATCTAAATCAGCAGCTTAACATTATAACTCCAGATACATCATTAACATCAATGTTCCAAAAAAAAAACCCTGAAAATTGTGCAGTTTAAGACACAGCCAGAGACTAATGTTAACTTGCTGCATGTCACAACCTGAACCCAGGTAATATTAATGTTAACTAACTCTCACATCCTCCTCTGTTACACTATCAGTTATATACGAAGCCGCTTTCATAACTGTAATTTGCCGTCATTGTTATCTGTTGTGCTCTCGTTACTGACCTCAAGCCCAGAGCTGGTAAATACCAACGTAATAAACTAGACACTGATGGTGAATCGGAGGCCAGTGAAGCTGATGATTAGAGCAGCTTTAAATTTGAACAGACGCTTTAACGAAGGCTGAAAAAAGACCCACCTTGTCTGACTCGCTGCCAAAAGGCGTTAATATCGGTGACGCATTTTCAAAATAGAGGTTTGGGGGAAAAAAGCATTTTTAGTTCAGGCAAGCTAGCTACATTTTTTTCTGGTCTCTTATCTAATGTTGTTTTAGTATGTTTAAGGGCTATTAATGAATCATCTGTGAGTGGGTGTTTTCTATTGAGTAAGCTTTATTGGCAAAACAAAGTCATTAATAAGGCAGGAATAAAAATGCTAATTTTTCCGATTCCTTGCACCCCACCGGCAATACCCCCACACTTTGAGAAACGCTGCTGTAGAAGTTCCTCCTCTAATAATGATTCTTAGAAGCAGATAATTGCAGGTGCAGCTAAAACAGCGGTTTGTGGCTCATTGTTCTTCTACATATCATTCGCTGCATGTTTCTCAGCCACATTAGTCATTTTCAGCCACTGTCACACTCAGCCCCATCATGATGAAATGCACATACATTCGAATGCTATTGACTTCAGCTCTGCCTTCAACACTGTCATTACCACCATTCTGGTCACTTAGGTCAGTGACCTGGGAATATGGTTGACAACAGTTTGGACACTAAAAGACATGTTCCGTATTGAACCCGATACGCGTTTTGTCCTGTATTATTTAAGTGAGACTGTAAAGACGATAACATTCGTTGGTCCCCACGGATACTCCACGGCTCCTAAGCAGAGAACGCTCTTCTCATTGGTTGTCAATTTCATCAAGCCAATTAAAAGCCAAAGTTAGCTATCTATCATTTAGTGCTGCAACCAATGGCGTCGCAGTTCCTCCTACAGGGGGTTGTTTTGCGGCGAAGCTGAGTGCAGCAGGTCAGGGGTGACACACTAGCACATACAGCTCTACATTTAGATAGAATTAACGTTAGGGAGAAACGGCAAAAGCCAGTCCTGTTAGTGGTGTGGGTTTGACGGACCCAATGTATTGTAAAATGATTGCGTGGGACAGTTTAATAGTCGCTGGATTGGTATAGAGATTTGTACATACCGTCTCTGCCCAAATCTATGCCCTTGGACAGACCACATGCTTTGCTGCTGTAGTTTAAGAGGCTGGTCAAATGAAAGCAGCAGGCCGTAGTTTGAAGACCCCTGTCTTAGACTGAAAAGATGTTTTCATTTTAGAATTCATTATAATTAATGAATAATTTACATTATTACAGCAGTTTTATTAATTATTAGTATTTGAAAAAAACACATGGACAGATTCTGCTTTGCCACTTTTCAGAAAAGCTTCTGACTGTTCCTTTTTTAGACTGCAGCCTAAAAAAGTAAATACCAAAATCCCCCCACCCCAACCCTATCTGGGAATGAACACTCCGATGTGAATTGGTTCTTGCACCTACTGACAAACAGACCTCAGTCTGAGACTGGGCAGTCATATGTCTTTCACCCTCACCCTGAACACTGATGTCCCACAGGGCTGTGTGTGGGCCTAAACATCTAATATCACCAACTTTGCAGATGGTGGCCACACCAGTGAAAGCGATAAATTTTGCATACAGGGAGAAGATCAAGAATACAAATTGTAAAGAAGGCATAGCAATATCTTTACTTCCTGAGGAGGTTAAAGAAGGACCATCTGTTTCCTCAGATCCTAACAAACATCTACCACTGCAACATCAAGAAATTCCTGACCAGCTGTGTTACAGTGGTCCACAGTGTGTCACAGCAGCTCCACTGTGGCCAACATGAAGGCCCTCTAAAAGGTGGAGAAGACAGCTCAGTGTATTATAGGCACACAATTCTCACATCAAAGACTCCCAGCCACACTCTATTATTTTCTCCCATTTTGGGAAGAGATACTTGAGCATCTGGGCCAGTAAAAGTCAGCTCAGGACCAGCTTCTTTTAATCCACTATCATTCTGCTGAACTCCATATATTCACTCCACTCATATAGTGCACACACCAGATTTATTTAATTTATGTGATTTATTTGTTTTTTTTGATTGCTTGTCTGATCATTGTATACTAATGCAACTCATACTGGTTACTCATATCATTTCAAATATCCACACAGATGCCATGGGTCCTCCTTCTCGAAGTCTCCCTCCGGTTCCAGGTGCCCCCGCTCCTCCACCACCTCGAGGAAGCCTTCCACCTGTCCCAGGCCAACCTCCACCAGCTCCACCTTCACGCAATCAGAGACCTCCACAACGAGGTGCTGTTCCACCACCTCCTCCTGGTGGCAGAGCTGGACCTCCACCTCCTCCTCCTCCTTCTGGTGGTTATGGAGCTCCACCCCCACCACCACCTCCTCCTCCCCCTCCACCACCTTCTTCATCTTTTGTCTCTGGTGGTGGCAGCCCTGTCAGTCCTTCTGCACCTTCACCATCAGGAGGCAGAGGAGCTTTACTGGATCAGATCAGACTAGGCACCAAGCTAAAGACTGTAAGAGAATGTGCTGCTTCTAAGCAAATTCAGATTTTATTTCATTGTCATAGATGAATGAGTTAATGATTGAACGATTCATGAATAGGTATTTAAATTATGTCTCCTGAAATCTTAATACTTACCCAGTCTTACTTACACAGTCAAAGACCTAATGCTTGTTAATGTATCTCATCTGTATATCATAGCTCTGGGCTATTTGTACCTTTTAAAAACCTAATTCCTTTTAAAAATATTTAAAAATTTTAATTGTAATTCAATAAATCTGGCATATATTAATTCTAGATTTGTTTTCTCAGGTGTCAGAGAATTCTGACCCTCCAAATCTGCAGCAGGACCAGGGTAGTGAGGGCATCGTAGGAGCTTTGATGATGGTGATGCAGAAAAGAAGCAAAGTCATTCATTCATCAGGTAATGTTATAAAAAGAGGTGACTAATGCATTCATATTTTTATCTTATTTTGGAAATAAATTTCAAAAGGATTGGATTTCTTGGGAGCAAGATGGATGACTGACCATTTTCTCTTTTTGAACCTTTCTGTAACTTACTATATCATTTCAATCATTGTTTTAACAGATGATGAAGAAGAAGAAGGTGGTGATGATGATGACGATGATGAATGGGATGATTAATGCAAATATGGACCTTTGGTACACACACACGTGCACAAGCACACACATGTCAAACAAACACAGTACAGTCTCCATTTTAGAAAGGGAAATGAACGGAATACAAAATGAAACAAAATAGAACAAAGTTTTATGTATATTTGCTAAAGGTCACCTGTGGTAGATATAAATGGACTTAAGATGATGCAAGATGTATATTTTAAACAGAATAAAGCAAAAAAAATGTGTCAATTTTGAGACTGTTTTCCAATATTCAGTATTTGGTGACAATAACATTAGCATTTTAGTTTGTTTTTGACCCACACTTCTAAATTGAAAAACTATAACAAAAGTGTCTAGATTTAGTTTGTGGGGAATATAAATCATTTTGGTGAGTGACGTCATTCATCAAATTGTTGTGTCGTTATAACCTGTGAACCAAAATGTTTATTTTAATGCCATGAACACAGCTTCACAGAGGTTACCCAGTAAGGTTTTTTAAAGTGAAATGTGTGAGTAAACTCATTCATTTATTGTCTGTATTATCTAGTTCAGTGTTGCAGTTGTGAGTAAACTCATCATATTTAATATTGTTTGACTGATTTCTCAATTAAAATATAACATTGGTCAGTTTTCAAAACTGACCCCTTTTACAGCCAAGTTTGGAAAGTATGAAATTATAATGGAAATTCACAACTCAATTCTTGGAGCTCCCTGATGTGGATGAATAATGAGGTCATTATTTGACTCAGCAGGGAAACAGCTCTGCAGTGGGAATGAGGGAGGGTAGGGTTTGGGTAACAGCAATAAGCAAGAAAGCTTCTTAACATCACTGATCTAAGGCAGTATTTACAATGTGTGATTGTAATATTCCTGTCTTATTTAAACCAACAAAAAAAATTAGAGTTAGGGCATGAGTCATGTAAAATGTGTAATAAAAAAAAAAAAAAACTGATACATTTAAAATCCCAATTTACAGAATACAAATATACTTAAAATGCCCCTGCCTTATAATTACACATTATCTCAACACCGCAGAATGAGATTCTTGCAATTCCAAATTAAAATTGCCCTAAAAGGTCAAATAAGCACCAACCATATTTCATTAGTCAGTTTGTAAAATCGACAACAGTCAAATAAATTATGTAATTTTCAACAATAACCAGGCTTTAAATAAGAACAATTACAGCAGTTTATTATTATGATTATAAAACATTGATGAGACTCCCAACCTCACAATCATGATAAAATAGTATTTATTACAAACAACCATGTTAATCTAAACTAACACGAAACACAGTGAATACATATAAATATTGTAAGATGCAGTCATATTTCCATTATGTAACTGAGAAACACTAGAAAAAAAAAAGTTGTACACCACAATCCATTTGAAGACAGTGTAAGGCCCATGCTTTTCAACACAATAACATTTAAAGGTGGTGGACACCAAGGTTTGGACTCTGAACAGTTAGCTCCTATTAAAACTGGAAAAAATGTCTGTGCTTTCAAAACTGTAGAACAAATAAATATATGTGCTTTACTAAAACCTAAAATATAAAATACTATATCTAAGATTTATAATCAGCAGGCTGGACATTCTGAACTTTTTCAGAAGTTGTCTGCTCATGTAGGTTGTAGACTTTCATAAACTTTAATACAACGTCATTAGTATCAATTTCAACAGTGTTCATTTAATTACTTTAGGCCATCTAATGGCCAATTTGCACATTGCTTTTCATATTTGTTAGAACTTTATGTCTTATTATTAAGAAAAATGTGCTTACTGAACCGACCAAAACATGGTTATGGTCATAATATAAAAACCCTTTCTACTGCACCATTTTTGCCATTAGCACTTTTCTGTGTGTCTGTATATTCTGGTCCTGTTTAATGAATACACACAATAATAACCACAGCCACTGGCAGCGCTATCTCACCACCAAAGAACACCACTCACATGAATATGTACATTCTCAAAATAAATATGCTGGTTTGAAAGAGAGAGAGACTGATCAACTATCTGAACACACCATTTCTATGTACAGGTGTAATTACCACACAAATCACAAGGACGATCTTTACATACAAGCAAAACATAACCACAGTTAACCATACAAATCTACTGCTGATATGGAAAATGTTGCAGAACTACTAGTGATGTGTTACAAATTTCAATCAGTCTGTCTTATCAATCCAAAGCCAAAGTGGCAACCATAATATTTGAAAGGAAATCTCAGAGAAAAAAAGTGTATGCCCTCATAAAATGTATGAGTTAAAAATGGAAGATTACGTAAAAATATTTAAAAGGTTTGTGTCGTGTCTATGTACTAAGATTTGCTTTACATGACACTAAAACAAGCCGACTGATATTTTGTTCTATGAAAAACTGCCTGCATTCATAATCAGAAAATCTGCACAGCAAACAGAGAATATCAATCAGCAACTAACTGACTGTTTGCCATTACAATCCACAATAAGCCTAATCAGTTTAAACTATTTCTAAGCTGTTACTCGCTATAGGAAAAACAAATGCTGTTTTCAAAAATCAGCCCTCACGTTTGGCATGTTAAATCCTACATTCATTTTTACATTTGAATTTAATGTATGCTTCTTGTTGTTTAAATTAACACCTCAGCTTTTAACTGTTGTCAAAAGACAGGCAGCCTGCCATGAGAACCATCAAAAATGTTCACGTTTGGTAAATAGGCTTGGCAGTGTAAGCTAGTGTTATTTTATAATAGCATATAAGTGGTATATATTTCCAGTTCTACTCTTTCATTAAAAATTTGGACAGGAAATGTATGCAAAGCAAAATATATAAACATCTGAATATATATAAGTTTTTTTTTTGCCACAAGATACGATAACAGCAGTTTTCATAAAATTTGTCCATTTTTCCCATAGAAAAATCCATCTTAGATCAAGTGTCCTAATTTAGGCATATCACTGAAAACACGATGAGACTCATCCCCAGTCATCAGTTTGTTTTTTCTTTTTCTGTCTGTAAATCTAGCTCTCCACTTTTCATATTAATTCAGAAGCAGAGTGCTGATATTTTCCCTCTTGCTGCAAACCTCTCTTGCAACTGCAGGAGCCTAAAGCAAATTTTGGTCCATAACTTGTTTCTGGAGAAAATTTAGCTTTTCTTCTGAGAAAAGAAAAACATAATGGACACACTCCTATCCTCTCTTCCAAACTGCACATTTTTTCTACATCTACTGAAAGGTAACAGAAAATGGGCATAGCTGGTCAGCAATGATTTAAAAAAAAGAAAGTCATTAAAAATGGTAGGTTTTCAAAAAAGAAAAAATGATGGTTTACACACAGAAGGATACAGGTTAAAAATGAATCGTTCAAACATTTAATGGAAATTGATTTCCAGATTTATAGTATCTGCAGCTGTGCTTTGTCTGATGCAGACTAACTCAAGAATGCTCTTAAAATCACAAGACATTTTACTGAAATGGACGCTTATCCATACATTTAAAAACCCCAGAAAAAGAACAATTTCTAGAAGCCTTTACATCCGTTCTGATTATAAATCACCATTGGTCTTGATAACATAAAATGTTGGTCAAAATTATGTCTGAACGCATCATGTCATTATTATAACCCAGTACAAGAAAAGTCTTGTTTTGACAAATCTGTAGATTTGTAGTGCCACAAATAAGTGGAATCATGTAGAAATTCTCCACAGCATTCCTTCCACCACTGTGTTCCACAGGCTGAGGATTAGCAATCATCTGACCCAACATAACAAGCTTTAAATACTAACAATGCCAAGTGCTCTGGTTTACATATACACTGTTCATGAAATACTGATTCTTCTATGAACCTGCGAAGGTACTGGCAATGTAACGGTCAGTTACACTCAAAGTGAACATAAACAAGAAGTTCTGCATTGTGGTGGCACATAACCATTTCCTATGGTTTTGAAATAACATCTACTGCTTTGCAAACTTACCACATTGTATATTGTAACCTTACCAAAGCCAAAACAAAAGTTGAAGATACAGACTAAGAGGACAGTATGAAGATTTCTTACCTAAAACACCAAAGAGCTCAATGTATTGTTAAATAAGCTTAATAAACTAATATACGGTTTTCAATGGATCACCACGGGTGTTGATACTTTTTTAACCTCTTGTATTTATTTTTAACAGGTAGTGCTTATATTGTCTGGCACATCTTTTGCTGGGAGACTGTAGCTGTAAAACATCATAAATGCACTTGGTTATTGGAATTATTCAAATCTGAGTTTTAATAGCACAGTATATTATTAAACCAAGTAACTGTCTCATGCCTAGGTATCCTCAGTAACTTGCATCAGCATGCAGTATTAAAATCAAATCTAGGTCTCGAAAAGATTTTGACTGTTTTTTATTTTTTAATTTTTTTTTTATTATTTTGTTTTGTTTTTTTTTACACAAAATTTAGCTTTGGAACACAGTTTTTAGTGACATTATCTATCCTGCCACAAAGTGTATGGAACACACTCAGCCTAGAGACTGATGTTTACTGCTCATTATCACTGGGCCTGCAGCTCCTGAGGCTGCTGCTCAGTGTGTCTGCGGTTGGTGCGCTTGGGTTTTTGCGCCTGGTTGGGACTCTGCTGTTGCCAGTAGGTCTGGCAGTACTGATTGATGAGGCGCACCTCAGGCTGTGGAGAAAGCTGCTGGAGGCCAGGAGGTGGGGTTTGGTGTGGGGATTGAGGTGGGGGTGGAGGAGGAGGAGGGTGTTGATGATGATGGTGATGGTGCTGGTGATGACGCTCAGGTTCCACGGGTCCATCTGGTGCCGTCAGGGCATCCACGATTTCACGGTCTAAGATTCGCAGGGACACACGGGCCACAGTGTGCTTGAAGTTATTCTCCGTGGCAAGACAGTGGTAGAGGCCAGCATCTGACTGAGTGAGAGATTTCAGGAGAATGCCATGACCCGTCTTCAGTATCTCTTTATCTCGACTAAGCTGTGAGGAATCACACATGGGACAGTGATTAGACTTTTTTTAATCACACTGTGAATATTTGCTTTGATTTTACAGTGAATTGCATCATACTGATTACATTAAAATACTGTTTTCTAAAATTGCAGCATGCAAAGAGTTCTGGGAGCTGACATTCATTCTTAATAAATGGCTCACCATTTGGGTCAGCGTTACTGAGGTGAAGAGGGTTTCAGTCAATGATAGAGGTCACTATAAGAGTTACTATATAATGTTATGTTATGTTATAGAATTACAGCAAAATATCTCATATATAATACAATATAATATTGAATAGTATAGTATAGTATATTGAATAATAGTATTTTGAAGGTTGTTCTGCTGCTTGCAATTTCTTTAAGATTTCCATTTTCATATATTTTCATGGAACACAAAAATTATCATTAACTACTGAAATGCAGATCCAGTTATTGTTATTATGTGATTTCTGAAATACAGGAAGTGTTTATTCATGAGTGAAGGACAGAAAATGAGGTGAGAATCTTACTGCTTTGCGCTTGCCATCCTTTTGATAGAGCCATTTAACAGTGGCCTGAGGAGACCTGGGCTGACACTCCAGAAATGTGCTGCTGCCCTCTACACCAAACTGCACTGTCTCCCTCAAGCGCTTCTCTACTAAGAGAAGAAAGGATTGGACAAATTTAGAAAGCTAATTTCCCTTTTAAAATTAATTTTATTTTTAAAGGGCGGCAAGGTGGCGCAGCAGGTAGCTTCACAGTCCCACAGCTCCAGTGGCCTGGAGGTTGTGGGTTTGAGTCCTGCTCTGAGTGACTGTCTGTGAGGAGTTTGGTGTGTTCTCACCGTGTCCGCGTGGGTTTCCTCCGGGTGCTCCGGTTACCTCCCACAGTCCAAAAACACATGTTGGTAGGAGGATTGGCGACTCAAAAGTGTCCATAGATGTGAGTGAAAGTATGTGTGTCTGTGTTGCCCTGTGAAGGACTGGCACCCCCTCCAGGGTGTATTCCTGCCTTGTGCCCAATGACTCCTGGTTGGCTCTGGACCCACAGTGACCTTGAACTGGATAAGCGGTTACAGATAATGAATGAATTTATTAAAAAAAAAACAATATAGCTGCCACAGGAAATCTCAAATAATAAAGAATTTCCAGGTGCTATGGTTTAAGAGTCAAGAGCAAGTTGTGCAGTTAGGACACAGGGAGAACACACCAAACTCCTCATAGACAGTCAACCGGAGCGGGACTTGAACTCACAACCTCCAGGTTCCTGGAGCTGTGTGACTGCGACACTACCTGCTACGCCTTATCTCCACCAGATTTCATGTCCCTGTCCATAAATTATCACATACCTTTAGAATTGAAGCCTCTGCATTGCCGTAATGGGTCTCCATGTTTGATATCCTGTCTCCTGCTCCTCCTGAAATATTATTCACAGGCAGATTTATTTAATGTATGGTCATTCCTGTGCTTAACCATTTAAAAACGTATTATTTATCTTAATGCTTTATTTCATTATATTATATTTGGGCATCAAAGAGATCTGGAACCAAAGCTGTGTTTTTCAGTCTACCTCCATGAAAGTATTTAATGCAAATGCAAATGCAAAAAAAACAAAAAAAAAAAACTAATTTAAATAAATAAATAAATAATACTGTGAGCTGTGTGAGACCTCTTGGTGGCAGGGGTAAAGGCAGAGCATGTCTCTCCATCCCAGGCACAGTAGGGGTCTCTGGCCAGACAGCAGTCAGAGCAGGCTTTACCATACACAGCACAGCGGTGAAGAGACACCTGAGTAAGACCCCGCTCTGACGACACGTACAGCTGTTGCTGTGAACACGGAAGAAAAGGCACAGTTCATCTCAGGTAGGGGTTAACTTTTTAATTACCCTTAAACGTTAATTGATTATTGTAACATACAATTAATAGTTGGTTAAATCTGTCTGGTGACTCTAAAAGTATCATACCCTCTTGGAAGACATTTTCAGAGTTTTCACTGGTGCTGGTGTCTGAAAAAAAGCAGCAACAGAAATTCATCTAGAATTAGTGACACTAAAGTTAAGAAATTTAATATGTTATATTCAATTAAGGAAATCTTTTCTACTGAAAAATAGAGTAGAACACATTAAGTGGTATGATTACCCTGAAAACCTCCACCTCTTCCAAAATGAGCTCTTCTGTTGTGCTTGGGTCCTTTGGCAACACAATCACCTTTTGAACTGTTCCTCGATCTATTGGAGAGCAAAAGAAATGCAACTTTGGAAAATGTAAAAAAAAAAAAAAAAACAGGAATCTCCAGGAAGAATTGTTTGTCCTGTAACACTAGAGTTATTTTCTTTTTTAATTGCATCTTAAGTTTGATTACACTTAATTCCCACTAGGCAAATTACAGTAAATTATTTATAACTAATTTATTGGTACATCCCAGCTTGATTTTTAGTGTCAATCTTAAGGAATTGTAGTGTGTATGTATCGTATTACAGAACAACATTGTATAATATGACCAATGACTACCAACAACTAAAATATAGATTTTTTCATCTTAACTTCAATGTACTTTTGTATTTGCAGTCAATCACTGTAACTCATAAGGGTTATATATTGACAAGTGCATTTTAGGCTTTAAAAAAAGTCCTAAATATGTATAATTATGGTACTACACAAAATATATTACAGTGATATAACAGTAAAATCAACCAGATATGGAAATATTATAACTATCCAGGGTGATCTACAACGATTTACCTGTCCCCAGGAAGAGCACCTCATATCTGCCATCTACAGCATCCACCATATCCACAGCAATGGTGGTGAAACGGTAGTCTACTCCTGTCCGAACCACGAGGGGGCGCTTGTGCGTCGGGTAAATGGGGTGGTACATGAGAGGGTGTGCACGCACAAAGTTGATTGCCTCGTCAGAAAAGGCCTTGGTGGTGTGAAGACCAGGCGTAAATGTTCCTCCAGGGCACTGAGTTCAAAAGGGAGAAAGCAGAAAGATGTACACCATAAATCCATGCAAACACCAATACAGACTTTGGCTGAGTTCAAGAAGATTAGCTTGAAATGCAATACTACTATGAGTCCAGTGTGATAAATGACCTCATACTGAAGTTTAATCAATGTGTATGATGATTTATGATGAAGCTTCAGCTCAGGATCACATTATTCGGTACTTGTACTTGGCCTCAGATGGCAATGAGGACATAAAACCACACTGGAAGTGCTCACCGTGCCAGGACGAGGGTAGGGAATTTTTCCAGTGTACGGCGTCCACTGGTAGTTGTGTCCATGTTTGTGGGAAAAGGGTCCATTAAAGACATTTCTAATGTCAGCCATGGAGTACACACACACTGCTGAACCCTTAAACACAGAGCTAATGAGAGAGAGAGAGAGAGAGAGAGAGAGAGAGAGAGAGAGAGAGAGAAAGTGTTAATGACTCATTCTATATGTAGGACATCAGCCAAGACACACTTGGTATCTTAAATATGAGTTGCACTCTTCTTGCATTGTTAAATGGTTAAGAGGATCTCTGGTCATTTTGGATAGTGGAAAAAAAGCTGTATGTTTGTGTTATAAACATTGAGACTCTTATTTTTACACACAAATGATTCTGGTTACATCTCAACAACTTAGTTCTGAAATTCTGAAAGTTTCCCTTTAAAGGAACACTAGTGCACTTCAGAAACTGCACTATGTAACTTTTGGATTTTTGGAGGACAGCAGGAAAGCACCCCCTCCCTCACCTTACCCTTGATTTCAGGACAGTGCAAAATACACTCTGCAACATTAGGAGCAGCCCAGGACCAAAAATACCAAATCATACATAGTGTCCCGTAAAGTCGCATGATGGTTCTGTTTATTTAATATGCTAATTGTTGTATGAGGAGTACTGGAGAACAAGCTTCCATTTTTTAAGTCTCTAGTCAAAAACCAAACAGACCCCACACTGCAAACATGCCTTGTTTAACAGACTATTTTTGAAATAAGGAAGAAAACTGCAAATTATTTTTCCATGGTAAACCATTGCTTAAGATTGCATCTGCAATTATAGTTACTCATTAGACAATGTGACGTCAAAGGTAGTGAACTGGAGCAAGAATTTACCCAGCAGTGGAGAACACAGCATACACAGTGGGGTTACGCTCATCATGAGTCCGCTGAATGAAAACATCTCCTACAACATAAAATCATAAATCTTTCACTGAAGCAGTCCACTTTAATGGAAAAAGAACAGCAATAATATTTTTTTACTGAATAAAGGAGGAAAGAATAACAAAATCTCTTACTCAGTTCATCAAAATATGTCTCAACACCTTCTGCTCCAATCACAGAGCAGACCAGGCGAGCCTTCAGGAAAGTCGTCCACTTGTTTACCAGTGACCTTTGACCTCCATCATCATTCTATATAAAAATGATAAGAAGCTTGACAAATGCAACTTTAAAATATGATGTAAAATTTCTACCGTCTTCCTCTAAGTCTAAAGTCTTCCTAGAAGAGCATAGGTTGTTACTGCAGCAAAGGGGAAACCCCTGATTGATACCCTTCATTTCAGTAGAAACGGTGATTAAAAAAGTGTCAACAAACTATTTGTCATAGAGTGTATATAAGACAAAAATCACTATTGTTGTTTCCACATCTTAAAATTAATCATTGGCAGTTGAAGCAGCCGTAGACTGTCACTGATACTACAATTCATTAATTTCATATTATATTAAAGTTTAATGACAAAGATTTGAAGTCATATTTAAAATGTGTCCTGTATGAAAGTTCTCACCAGACAGACTCTGCCAACTCTGGCCAGCACGCTGGGGGTGCTGCCCCCTGCTGCGTCCAAACTCTTCTCCCGGAAGAAAAAATACAACTTGTCATCATTCTTTTCTGCGCTGTCTGGAATTTTCTGTATTTTTATGAACACAGGCTCTAAAAGAGTGAGAGAGACAGAAGGAGAGGGAAAGAAAGAAAAGGAGAGGTAATAAAGGTGGAAAACAGACAAAAAGTTGCCTTATCAGCATTTCTCCTCAATGTCTGAATCCAAGTTTAATCCCCAGGATACTCTGGATACTGTATATTAATCAATCTTTCTGTTTGCAGCGTACCATTGAGCCATCGGGAGTCATACTGCTCTGTTCTTACAGCAGGTCTGTCTCCCAGAGTCCTGAATATAGCTGGATCTGTCCCCATGAAGTCCACATGCACTCCAGCATACAGGTTACCATCTGTCACAGGAGGACAGGATGAGGGTTTGGAGAAACACATGAATCTGGATTAATTAAGTGTGACTCTGATTCTACAGTTGATTTATATTTAACTTCATTGAGAGAGAGAGAGAGAGAGAGAGAGAGAGAGAGAGAGCTTACTGATAAGAACAGCAGCATTTTCCTGCCGTGGATCATATGGACACTTTCCCTTTCCAGAATCCACATATCCAGGAACAAGGCGGAAGAGGTACTCCTGAACACACACCAATAATATATATATATATATATTATGAAAACAGAAAGGTACTGTTACTTTATGCATGACAGATATTTACATTGTTTGACAAAGATTTTATTGTCATGAAATGAGTGTTGAAAAATAGATACAAAGCATAGGTGGGTGGGAAGCAAAACGTAATATCAGAATTAATCAAGAGATGCTCAGTATGAGTCAACATGTTTTGTTCGTTCTACGCTGTCAGAAAAATTGTCAGTGGCGTGGTACTCTCTCTACACAGTTCTATAATGAAAGCTTACAAATATTCACCTCTGCTTCTGGAGAAAATAATTTAATGTAACTTTTGGAAACAAAACTACTTTAAAATCACTTTTGTAACTTTAAACGTACATTTACACTGTGTGTACCTTTAGTGAGCACAGTAATGTACCTCTACTGTACCTTTTTTCTGAGAGTGCAGATTTGTTTTAGCACATGGTGTCCCATAAATCTGATTGTGATCTTTTAGAATTTTGGAAAAAATCTTTTCAGTGTTCTGTTCAGTGGTGTTAAAATGTACTGCTGTTTCATTATACAGTTTAAACTTATATTACACATCAGCATGTCTACCCCATACGTTAAATAATGGATTTTGAGAACACAGTATTGACTGTAATCACAGGATTTTTAAATAATTTTTATGTTAACCAAAATTCTAGAAACATTTTTTAAAGTTAATTTAAAAATGTCTATGAAAGCCAATATATTGTCTCTTAATTTTTTGATTTGGCAGATGCTTTGTCTGTGTGTATGTGTATCCACCTCAGCCTTCCAGCCTCGGTTGATGAAGGTGCAGACGGGTTTGTAAGCTCCAGTGCCGCATGTGTACAGATGAGTTCTGTTCCATGGCTCAATTAGACGCACAAAGTTAGCACACTCTCCCTATGTGGAAGAGAGAAAAAACATCAACTATCATTCAAGCTAAAGCCACAAACATGGAGATGTCTTTACTCATTCACTAATGTGAAAATATAAACATTTTTGGAGACCCAGGGCCAATGACAAATTTACCTGTCCTCCTTTCCCTGTTAACCTGCATTCTCCCTTTCTCTGGGCAGTGGCGGGCCAGTGAATCTAAAGTCAAACACAAATTTATTTAAACCTCAAGAAAATACAGGTATGCACAATACACTTAAGCACTTTGATTTACCTTACCATATCACAATGAATAGGAACACACGCATGACAAAGACGTGATAAAATCTCATTTGTCTCACAATGAGTGGCTCTTTGTTAATGTTCTGCATGTCCAGGGAGACCAGGTACTCGCGGCTTCCCAGGTAAAGCCGACCCTGGTCCTGGTCCATGTGGAGGATGCGGTAGTCGCTGGTGTTGAAGGAAAAGCTGAAGGGCCTGATGGTCCTTGTTTCCAGCAGTTCTGTGAGATGGACAGGGGAGCAGGTATTAGTTCTGATGGTTAGTTAATTTTGCTCATAGTGTTAATTTCCTGAATGGGGAATAAACAATTCCTGGACTGCACTGCTTCCTTAAATGAAGATTCACCATATGTAGTCCTGGGCTACTGAGCTTAAACCTTTTATGAAATATCAAGCCTTTGTTTCAATAGCTGATAATAACTAATAAGCAGAAAAATGTGTTTTGTTGTTGCTAGATCAGCATGCTTAGTATATGATTAAAGACCCTAATCTTATGCATACAGGCCCTGCTTCATTCCTCTCTCTTTCATACAGCAGGTGGCAGTAATCTCTCTCTCACGCTCTATTGCTGTGGGGAACAGAGGATGGGAGCAGGTGTGGAGATGAAAGATGAGTTCAGCTGTCTGAGCATGCAGGCTGTTTAGCTGTGTGCTAAATGTTTCTTACTGTTCCTGTACTTGCTCCCAGGGCTTATCCGTGCACATCAATGTGACCAATCACGGTACTGTACTTTACTGCATAGATTTAGCAGTGACACTGCACATATTCACATAGCTTTACATTACAAAGGCATGAACAATTCCACTTGACACATGGATATCAGGTGTCCTGAGAGTAAATGAAAGTGGTAGAGGGAGAGGGAGAGAGAGAGAGAGACAGAGAGAGAGAGACAGAGAGAGAGAGAGAGAGAGAGAGAGAGAGAGAGAGAGAGAGAGAGAAAGAAAGAGACAGACAAAGAGGGTGGGGTGTGGAGAAACTGGATGACATTAGATATAAATCAGGGGTTATGAGGACGTGCTGACATCACTGCCCTCTATGAGAACAAGTGGAAGTGCGTGTTTAGCACATGGGGGTAGGTCTAGGGTATGAGTGACACACAGAGCAAACCTATAAATTACTTCACGTTAGCCTCATACCACCCTGCACTTTGATCTCAGAGGATTGCCGAGCTTCCTCCCAAACTCTGACCTGCCCCAACCACAACCCATGCTTTGAATAAATAGAAATAGCATTAGTAGCTGCGGCGAAAAGGTCACACTCAGACACTGTTTCATGTAATGCCTATGATACAGGCTCTAATTCAGGGCTATCCATCTCCAGTACTGGAGGTCTGAGTCCTGCACAGTCTGTCATTTCTCTTCTTATATGCATTCATTATATTGACTTCATCAGTTAGTTACCAGGTTTAAATGTGTGTATGTCAGTACTGGGCCCACCCTTCCTAACTGATTCTTACAAAGCCAGCTGCTAAACAGTGATATTTAAAAGAGGCCTGTTTTATAATTCTAATATGAAAAAACACTGATTATTGGTCAGTATATTATTGTCGAAAATGAATAATTTTACTTAAACCTATTTACAAAATTCATATTCCTCTAGCCAACATCGTAGACTCATTCATTCATTCATTGTCTGAAACAGCTTATCCAGTTCGGGGTCGCAGTGGTTCCGGAGCCTACCCAGGACCATTGGGCACAAGGCAGGAACACATCCTGGAGGGGGCGCCAGTCCTTCACAGGGCAATACACACACCCATTTACTCACGCACTCACACCTATGGACACTTCTGAGTTTTGTTTTTGGACTGTGGGAGGAAACCGGAGCAATCGTAAGAAACCCACATGGAGTGGGGCACGGATCCCCAAACCCAGGACCCTACCTGTTGCGCCACCATGCTGCCCCAAAATCACTTTAAAATCAATTATTAAAATATGAACATCCAGTTGCTAAACATTAGCATTTGGCTGGCTGTGTGGACATTAATGACTTATTACATCCTTAGCACATGAAGATATTCAAACTCTTAAATAGAAATAGATATAGGATCAAAAAGCTTAATATGTGCCATATATTATTTCGTTATAATAAATGTTTCACAAACTTCACTTACACAGCTACTAATAAACACATCCAACTGAGTGTAGATGACAGCCTCAGATATTTTTACAATCTCACATGTGTATCAGTGTGCACTGATGAAGTAGATGGAAGAGTCCAGGTGAGAGTGTGTGAGTGTGTGAATGCTAATGGGTGTGTGTTTGGTGCTCTTCTTGGGGATCTAAGTAGGTGGCATAGTGTAGTGCCAGTGTGTGTGTGTGTTTGTGTGTTGTGTCTCCCTCTGGCAGCTGTATGGGTGATCCTCCAGCCATGAGCAGAATCTCTCCAGGCTCTGGGCCACAGGGTCAGCCTGGGATTCCTGATTGCTTGCTGCATTCTGGGGCCACAGCACTATTCTCAGCCCTCCTCTCATCCCTGTCCAACAGGCTTTATCCACAAAATCCACTACCTTTGGACAAGGGTGGAGCATGAAGTGAAGTCAGGCTTTTTTTCAGGAGGATACAGGCATCCACTCTGCAAAGACCAGGCTAAACTGCCCATGTCTGGATATCTATCTCTGGTGGGACAAGGGAATTAATGGAGATGGAAAAAATTCTTTATGAAGGTGGACTTTGATGGTTCAGAACATACTCTGCTAATGGTTTTGTGACTGCAGAAATTATGTGGATAAATAAAGTTTCTCATGGAAGTTAAAATATCTTTGCTCCCTGATAAACACATTCTTCTGTTATGAGGTTGGAAGAGCTTTAAAGGACACTGATAACTATTCCATTCAAAACAATGCGAAAATGCAGGGCATAAATGTGTCTGCCACAGCGTACAGGTTTAACATTATTGATTCAAATAATATTTAATTCTACATTATATTAAAAACAGGAAATTATGCATGTAATATGTATTTTTTTCATTCATGGAACCTTCCATCCATTATCTGTAACTGCTTATCCAATTCAGGGTCACGCTGGGTCCAGAGCCTACCTGGAATCATTGGGTGCAAGGCAGGAATACACCCTGGAGAGGGCACCAGTCCTTCACAGGGCAACACACACACATCAACCAATCAACACCAATCCATCCAACACCAATCAACCGACCCAACATGTGGTTTTGGACTGTGGGAGGAAACCGGAGCACCCAGAGAAAACCCACGCAGACACGGGGAGAACACACCAACTCCTCACAGACAGTCACCCGGAGCAGGAATAAAACCCACAATCTCCAGGTCCCTGGAGCTGTGTGACTGCAACACTACCTGCTGCGCCACCGTGCCACCCTTGTTCATGGAACCTATTTTTTTTAAATATATAATCAACTGTTGATTTAAATAATGTGCAAACATTTTACATTTTACAAAACTGACCCAAGTAGAAAACCTCTGGCCATGTCCATACATAAACAGATTTGAAAGAGCATATCTTCTGTAGTTTCTGTAGTGGTGTTGCTCTGTTCCCAGGCCTGTAACCTCTGAACTAGGCCTTTACAAGTCATTGCACATGACCCCAACCTAATGACACTGATACACAACCCATGAATGTCATCACAATATCACAGGCATTAGGCCACATCACATACTCTGAGGCAGTCTGTTTTTGTCATTTGTGTGTGTGGGTGTGAATTTGCACACAAAAAGTAGTACCTTTTTCTGCTGAATGGACACAACTCATGAACCATTCAGGAATCCTGCAGTTTACAATTCCTTTAAAGTGACACTGAAACTCGATATATCTGATGAAAGAAAGTGGGCGAAAAGGGAAGGCCAAGGAGGCGGTCAGTGCATAAAAGCATAATTGGCCTAATGGGAAGCAGATTTACCCCAAAATAAACTGCTCTGAACAAAAGCTTATGAAAATCTACTGAGACTCTACTTACCTGTCTACAGGCAAGGGGACACAATGTAATGTTTATTATGTATTATAATCTTAGTAGGAGATTTTTATTGGATAGTAGAATAGGGATGTTTAAGGGGAGCCTTGTTTATGGACTGGAGTTGGGACATATTTGCCAGTTGGACCTGAATGAGACGACTATAAATATTTGTGTTATGTGTACATGTGTGTGTGGGTGTATGTGAGTGTGTATACCAGCTTGTGCCAGGGTCAATTCTACAGCCAAAAGCTGGTGTAATAGGATTCATTTGGGGAGAACAACAGTGGTCACATTTTCCACTCACAGTCTCCCTGACCGGCTGGAAATCAGGAATTGCAAAACCAGGCCTTTTTAAAGCAGGAGCAGTAAAGCTCACACCTCAGCACAAAGACGTATGAAAAGAAGTATGAGCACAAGCAAGAAACAGACTGTACGTAATGCTGAAACCAAAGTATGCCTAAGCTTTAATAGTAATTAGGAGCATTGTTCTTCTTTTGGTTGCTCCCGAAAGGGGTCACCCCAGCAGATCAGGCATAACCATGGCCAACAGTCCACACAACAGACTTGATACAGGTTTTATGCTGGATGCTCCTTCTGATGCAAGCAGTTATTAGGAGAGCAACATTGCAAAATATTGTCAACTGGGACACTATTTTTTATATTTAATTTTATAATGTTGAAAGCTCTCAAAAAGTCAAAGGAGATTTAACACATCATTATCGACATTTTTGGTATAAACAGAATACATTTATTCCCTTAAAAATGGGTCAAATTAATTATCCTGTTCAGTAACCATTATAAATAATTTCGTAAGTCCTTAAGTAATATGGGCAAAACTGTAAAAAAACGAGCACTGGACATTTTTAGGGCATTTGCAGCTAATACTGTATATATGAAATATTTCCTCTACAAAGAAAATCCCATACGTTTTTAGAAAATGAAAACCAAAAAAAGGGTAGTTATGAGTCAGGAACTGAAGAAACTCTGGACATAACTAAAGGTCTCTGAGAGTTTAAAAGGTTAAAGATCGCGTGTATTATGATGGAAATTTACAGTCTATTTGAGGCTCTTCATATAGGAAGTGTCTTTGACCTGAAACTGAAAAAAAAACATGAGGTGAGTCATTTTGGAGCAGGGTGGAGGGAATATTCCATGAGTTTGAAAGCAAAGACACAGGCCTGCTTTTTTTTCTTCTCATGCAGCTTTGGATTTGTTTAAAGTAGTAAAATGAGACCTTTCTTCAAGTTTTCTGTACAACTCTATGCAGTCCCCTCACTGTGTCATGTGGACGTGAGTCCTTACTTCATGGAATACTTTATGGACTTATATCTGCACTACAGAAATAAAAATTCCCATGGTCTTTCTGATAGCTCCCACCATTTTTGAAGACAGTTATTTCAACAATCTCACAACTAAAGGATTTTTCAGTCTAGACAGTTTTGATACAACTCCACTTGTGTTTGAACAAGTTTAATAGTTATTTAAAACCCATTAAGCTCCCAGAATTCCAGTTTAAGAGAGCACTTGAGCTCAGAGAATTAGGTTTTAGTGGCATATCCACTGGGAGACTGTGTGGCCATAACAAACTTTGCCTTAATACACACTGACAGATTGGCCACAGGCTAGAGAACACAGTGAACTGTAAAGCAGATGAACTCGTCACCTGTTTAACAGCACCTCTCCTGCTTGTACGATATATGTCCTGTACACATACATTAGAAGAAATTGAATTTTGTTTTACGTTGAGAAGACATTTGATTTTTGTTTTGTATTAGGTTTTCATCCAACGTAAGAGAGAATGCTACATTGAAGAGCAAATGCTACAAGCTTTTTTATATTAAGATGATAATGTTTTTCAGCAGGTCAACCTGTACTGCCTAAAGGCAACAGAAGAATGTCACACTACAATAAAACGGAAGATTAAATAGTCTCTGCTTTGTGAGAAGTTCAGTCAGGTTAGAAAGCAAATTCCGACTGTTTTAAAACTGCTGATTCCACATTTGTATGTTTCTTTTGGACACTGCTAAATTGAACCTAGTCTAAACTCCAGCTGCAGGTTCAGCCTAACAGCTCTTTTCCTTGCTAACCCAATAACAGCCCAACTCAGCGATTTGTCAGGAAACAGTAGCCATTGAGGTTGCCCTTGGGACCTCAGATCATTTCTGTATTTATGCTTGTTAGGACACTCTTTAAAGAGGACATATTATGAAAAAAAAAATCACTTTTTAAGTGCATTTTCACTTTGATACCACATTCATTTGGGGATCTATAGCTTCTACTAAACCACAAACTGTGAAATAAAAAAACAACCCAGTCAGGTTTTGGGACTTGCCTAATCTGAAACATGGGAAAAAATGATCCCTTCTGATTGAAAAACAGAAGAAAGCAAAACAAGCAAAAATGACTAAAAACACAATGTCTCTGCTCTTCATGCCTCACCAATGGGTGTCTTGTGTTTGGAAACCACTCTTTCTGAACAGGGCTGTTTATACATGATAAGATAATACAGTGTTGTTTGATCCTTGTGGTATTTAGGCCAAAGCATGGTACAGACAATTCATTAAGACACCAGGGAACTGTGTTAAATTGTGGAAAGAAATGAAAATATGTCACCTTAACATCCCCTTAAAAACCTAATAATACATCTTTCATTAATCTTCAAAAAGAACATTGTTAACATTTATAACGTACAATCTTTACAACTTAACTAGAAAGTGCATTTTCTGAAGGAAATACAGAATGGTTATGCAGATTCAATGGATTCCACTCAGTATAACTGTACAGATCAAGCATGGGAATTAAAGCAGCAGAAACGCAATTGTGAACAAAATATCCCTTACAAAGGTGGTTTCTAAGGCATCTATATTAAAGCATGTTAATTTCTCTGTATGTATGTGAGTCTTTGCTAAAAAGCTGAGGGTACCTCATAACATACTGTATATCACTATATGCATCATATTGTTTGTCTAAAGGTGACTGTCCCATATACGAAGTGAGCAAGACCTTTTGTACTTTTATTAGCCTTCAGACACTAAGCTCCAATATTTTCAGACATTATGAGCACTGTGGGTTGAATTAGTGGCTGTTGGCCAGTGGAGCTGGCAGAAGGCCAAAATACATGGACACAGGGCATTAAATACCTACAGCACACACAAAATTTTTGTGATCTGAGAGTATTTAGACAGTTTGTATTTGAATGGAGAACTTTACAATTTGACACTGATGACACTGGTTCTAGTTTAGCTTAAAAGGGCGAGTTCTCAGACCATGTTTTCCAAGAAGCCCATGGTGAAGTTTTCATTTATGTGGAATTCCTCCAAGTTTCTCTTGGGAAGGAGAAAACAGGCCAGTCTCACTGATCTGCTGAGTTTGTTGCTGTATCTCTCTCCTCATTTTAATGTTCCCAATTATGGAAACAAGCTGTCAGTCCTAATAAGCCGTTACAGAGTCTTCTGTAAACACTATGGCTCTGCATTAGATGTGAATCTCATCATTATCTCATTGTAACTTTATCTCATCAAAACATATTGGAAACAAATTTTCATCACCAAGATGTTAATTAATTTATGACCAAATATATAAAACAAATATGAGGTCTTTTTTTGGCCTTAGCTATGTCTCTTCACTTTTTCATCTGTAGACAACAGAGATGTAACACTGCAGTCTTTAAAGCCCAGCCCAATGGCACCCTCTAAACTTTAATTCATCAAAATCTCCATGTTCTTATCCTCATCAAGCCTCTTTTAAGTTTGACACTAGAACATTCATCAGAGGAAAAAACACTTCCCATAAGGCTACTTCTGATCGTTAAGTGATAAATCCTACTCCCTTTCTTGGTTAATGAATAAATGTATCTCTTTTTATTTTTCAATTCAATTTCTGACATTTATAGTAAAGCGTTAGTGATGGTCCTGGAGTGTCGGACTGTCTGGGAAAAGGACCTGATTCCAGGAAGAAGCAACAGGCCTGTTGTATCTCATTCTGTCCCTTAGCGCACACAATAGGAGTAGAAGGGATATAATCCCAATGCTAGTGTATGAAGTGTACTGTGGCAAAAATCTGCTGCTTCTGTTTCAGGATAGACAACCAAGAACACCAAAAAGTAATTAAGAGACATCATTCATTTTTTTCCTATGTGTGAATATCTGCAAAAAAAAAACAATAAAGTTTATCTGTTTGAACATTAGAACAATATCTTGTCTTTGTAGTGTATTCAGTTAAATATAGTTTGAAAAGTATTTACAAATCATAGTATTCTGTTCTTATTTATGTTTTACACAACGTCCCAACTTCATTGGAATTGTGGTTGTAAGAGCCTTGGTGCCTTTCTGAGTCATCAAGAGAGGGCATTTCACAGTGGCAGTAAACAGAGGTGAGAACATGGTGGAGCACATTTACTACCTGCAAGCATTTGTGCTGTTGTTACAGACATTTGTTTTTCTCCAAAAAAGCAAAGGTGGAACTTTCGGCTATAAGAAGACGTAGAATGTCCACTACACTGCACTCTTTGCGGATGTCGCCATTGCTCCTGTACAACTAGACACACCTACAGCTGCCTTCACAGTTCGTACCGAAAAACTTAATATTCTTTGGTTCCTGCTGTGAACGAACGTTTCAGGTTCCAGAATCTATGTTTGTTGGTGGGAAACCAAAATGACACCCATTCCAAGTTGGTGGAAAACAGAGGGACATAAGGATCGACTCCTGTGAGTCAGACACATGACCGTCTGATAACTCACAGGTGTGGGGCTAGGCTAAAGTAACACACAAGGAGAACATGTGACAAAAAAAAATACTTAACAGAGCAAAACACAGGGAACAGAACCTAAAATAAAGCTGTTCACATTTGCTTACATATCCATGTGCTAGGAGAGGTGTCAAGAGCCAAATAAGCTGTCAGAGCATAGCTGAGCACTTCCTCCCTGAAACTGCAATATTCCAAAGACGGTCTCAAACAGATAAATTCAGGCAGCCAAGGTTGCTTTTCTAATAAATCTAAGGAAGCAATCCAATCAGTTTGGGGGTTGGGGCATTTGAACTACAAGCAACAGCAGACAGATAAGTAAAGGCAGAGAATAATTGCATATTCATAGATCTGTCCATACTAAATGAAAGCTAGTGTGTGGGGATTTATAGGCCAGTTTATTTATTTTTTGAAAGGTCATTTGAATAACAGAGGTGAGTTTTCCAGGGTTTAATCAAAGACGGGAGGGACATTTTAAATATGTACGTATTAATAAATACATTACAATCATAAATTAAGTTTTTTTTCTTGACACTGACCAATTGCAATCTAAATTTCACTGCTAAATATGTAACTTAATCCAGTTACAGAAAGAAGTATTTTACTCATATTTTTAGAATAATTTTGATTGTATTTCCCTAATTTCCATATCTTGAACATGTACAACACACATACACCCCCCCCCACACACACACACTCACAGACACCTGCTACAAGTGCAGAGGTGCTTAGAACACACAGAGAACACACATGAGAAGAAGTAATGTGTGTGTGTGTGTGTGTGTGAGAGAGAGTGTATGTATATATATATATATATATATATATATATATATATATATATATATATATATATATATATATACACGTATGTGTGCGTGCATGTGTTAGGTCAAGACTAATTTAGAGTAGAGTCAGTCTGCCAATTCTCTCTTAGTAAAAGATCTTTCAGAATGGCTCCATGGTGGAGCTCTAGAGGCTGGGGCTGGATGACAGCGGGTGAAGCTCTGCATAGTGTTCATGTGTGTAGCGTTTTGAAGCAGGTTGCTGGCAGTGGGCCCTCATACTCCAGGGGGCTTCCCTGTGCTGTGGCTGAGGTAAACACAGCAAACACACAAGCTAATAATACCCTGGCAACCCTAAGCCCTATCCCCTTTCCCAGAACAGGGATCTATTCCACTGTCACCTACGCACACAATAACTCTTCTCAGGCCATGTTCATAACCACCCTCATGAACGCACACACACACACACACACACACACATACATGTTATGGTAGCTAAGTATACTGATTATTAATCTTTAATGAAATATTGAAATGACTTTTAAAACACTGATATTGCTGATATAAATAAAGTAAATCAGCAAACAAACTTTCTAAGAATAAACATTATTGAGTGTGTTTTGACTTTTCTGAACAACAGGGTGTACACTACATGACTTCCTAAAACAAAAAGGGTAAAGCATATGGGAAAACACCAACTACCAATAGAAAATCAATGAAAACATTCTGTTCTGTAGTGAGAACTGAGATTTATTTAAAATACACTATAAACAAGGCACTCCCACATTTACCAAAGTTTAGCAAGCAGCCCCTCCATTTCTGAGGTCCAGAGCACAGACAAGTGTTAATCATATTCATTCTCCTTTATTCTTATCTTCGTTCTGTTGTGGGCTCACTCACTCAATGAACAAAGTTCATTCTTAGAACTTGGGCGCTGTATGTTTTCTACCCTGCACACTCCAAGAAATTCTAAACAAACGAAATGATGTTAAAGCAGCCGCTAGTCCATTGTTCTGAGAGCAACTGCAAAGTTTTTGTTTCATTAGGATTTCTTTCCTCTTTGTCTAGCACTGGAACAATGAACAGAAACACATACTGTATGATTTATTTATACTTGAAGTAACATCGGAGCTTGATTTTTTCCCGTTCATCAAAGTCTCAAGTACTGTTTAACTGAAAACGAGTTCACACATAGAAAGCCTGCCTACGAAGGCTAAAGGGTACAGAATATCCTTCCATCACTTTAACTTTGGATTGTGACCTAGTGTTTCAGTTTAAATTTTGAAAGTCTGTCAGAAGGAGCATGCTGTGGGTTAAAATGTGACCTAAAACTGTGTGGTGTACAAATTATACACTTCAGATTTAGGCACTATAAATAACCATGTGAGCAAAGGTCAAATTTTAAAGTAGATTTTCACTGATTAACAATGCCTTTTTTTGCTTCCTTTGAAGAAATTTTATTTGAAGGATTCATTTTAAATGCTTTTTACCACATGAAATTAGGCTGAATTTTATTTAATATATTACAATGTGTGGGGAGGTGTGATGAATCAGAATTAGATTCTAGAATAATAATTTTGGTCAAATTACAATGCCATCCCATCAAGACTGCATTAGTACGTTTTTAATATAAGGCATATTAAAGTTGCAATATGCACCAATATAACTGCAGTATAATTAGTCTGCATTGTGCAGCACACTCTTTCTCTCTCTGTATTTATCTGTAAAATGTACAAACACACCCTTCCCCCATAATACACCTTCCCTGTCCTTCTTTCCACCTAAAACTTCCTTCTTTTTTCTCGTCTCTGGGCTGCTCATTAGTCCTACACTTCATTGTTATTCCATTTTCTCTATTTATCTTGCTGTCCTTTCTCCATTTTTCTCTTTGTCTCAATCCCTCTCGCTGTCTTTGTTTCTCTCTTGCTCACTCTCTCTCCCTAATTCTATTCTAACCCTAGGTCTTTCTCCCGTTCTCCCATTCCCTGTCTTTCTCCTCCTTTCTCTCCTTGTCTCTATCTCATTCTCTTCTTCTTCTGTCACAGATTTTCTCCCCCTTTTTAACCCTTGCTCTCTTCTTATTGAATTCTCTCCATTCTCTCTCTCTACCTCCATCTCACTTCCCACTTCTCCAGATTTCTCTCATTATTATTCCCTCCTCACTAGCCCTTTCACCCCTTCTTTTCCTTTCACCTGTTTTTATATTCTCATTCAGTCTGCTCTGTGCCATATTCTTTTTTCTGAATTTATTTTAAAATTCACCTTGCCTTTCACAAATAAAACATGACTGTTTTCCCTTTCCCTCCCTCATTAACCTCTTCTCCTACTCTGCTCTTTCTGTCCTCTACATCTCCCTTCTACATCTCCCTTGCCACATCTCTCTCTCTCTCTCTCTCTCTCTCTCTCTCTCTCTCTCTCTTTCCTCTGTCTTTTCCCTCCCTTGGCTGGACTCAGGTTACATGTTAAAGGCCAGTGTCCTGAGAGCAGGATGCCACGTTAGGCCACTGGCACAGCGCCAACAGGTCTTGGACCCAAATCCCCTGTGCTTGTGTGTGTGTGTGTGTGTGTGTGTGTGTGTAACTGTCTGTCTTTGTCACAGACATTTGATCAAAACCTCATGGAGTGAAATGCACACTGAGCTAGGTATAGTGTATATATGTTATTGTTTCTAAGAACCAGGAGCAGATTCTTGTCAGAGTGTGACCTGCTGGCTGACGTGCTTGTGTTAGATGCTTATAAATGTCTATAAATGTCTTAGAAATATCAATTTATTGTTAAAAAAACATACAGCAATGAAAAATATCTTTCAGTATTATTGTCTCACTCCGCTCTGTATAAACACACCATAATGGTACACTTGAATGCTTTTGTGGGAGAGATTTGAGTTTTTAACATCAAACGGCCTCTCTCCCTGCATGACTCCCTTTGTGCCCCACAGTGACATGTCAGCGCACAGAGAGGATGATGGGTAGTCATTTCTCTAGAGCATTAATTGGGTGATGAGGCGTGCTGGTGCGAGAGAGAGAGAGAGAGAGAGAGAGAGAGAGAGAGAGAGAGAGAGAGAGAGAGTCCACAAAATAAATGTAGAGGGGTAAAGCTGCCCTACTGCAAAACTCAGGAACTGGTCACAGTAACATAGTAACCTTTGTTTTCCTTAAAGATTTTCACCATATTCTAACCATCACTTTCCACAAAAACTGCAAATATAAACACCTTCCAGCCTTGATGTAGTAATGCATGTTCAGCAGGAAAATACTGCTCTAAAAACAAGGCAATTTTAATTAACTTTAAAAGCCAGCTTGAACAATAAAATAAATTTAGTCCTAATATGATCATCTGCAGAATTGTAATAAATAACATTATTCTTTGCCAGAGTGCCAAATCTTTGTGACAGTTAAAGTATGAATTTGTATAGTTAATTGGTTTGGTGATGATTTGTTTGTGTGAAATGTATTTTTAAACTAACCACAGATTAAAATGATTGTACAAAGGTAGTGGTTAAATTTTAGAAAAATGTGTCAAATTGAAGAGAATTGAAGAGATTGAAAGTAATTAGCATAATGCTGGCACTTATTAAAATGACTGGTACTCAATAATATCTGTTAATTTCCCAAGGCTACGGAGATGAGAGTCTAAAGTAGATTATGCTCAAACTACTCATACCCTCTTCAGCTAACATCATCACATCACTATCACATGTGACTGTGCTATTTCAAGCTAGGTTCATTACAGGTTTGGAACAGAGTCATTCTGTTTCTCTCCAGGTCTTTTCTGCTGATTTCTTTCCACTGCTTATATCGATTGATGCTATCTCTAAGAATAAATCTAATAATCGACCAGTGAAATATATTGTGAGCCTCATGCAGGAAGATAAATATAAACCATGCTCACCTTTGTAAGAAAGATACACTCTAGGGGTCGGGCGAAGGTTGCCATGACAACAGCAGACACACAAACTCAGGAAGAGTAGGAGGAGTGGGAAGAGGGCTGGGGTCGTCTCCATGGCGAGGACAGCAGAGTTAACCTTCTGAGACCTGCAAGGCAGCAGGAGAGAGGAGGTCAGGAGTTAAAATGAGGAACAAAAGTTCACAAGAAGGGCAAAAAACAACAGTTATGTGTAGTTTTTGAATTCATTTCCATAAATCAAGCAGCACCATAAAGTAAAGAGTGGTTTTGTTTGGTCCTTAGAGATTAGCTAGCAAAGTGAACACACCCTCAGAAAGGCACTGACCCGAATTACGGGCCAAGCATGGGTCAGTGCGGATCTGAAGCAGGGCTATCCCTTCTATGACTGGAAAAGAGGCTGTAAAACCTAAAACAAAATGGAAACAAAGCCTTAAAATAGGCTTGTTAGCTCTTTACTGCTTGAAGCACTGAAGATGTTCCAGGATGTTACAAAGAGCAATGAGGTTTTGTTTTGCCTCAGCGCAAAACAACATTTACCTCATTCATGGCAAAAGCTATAAGAGATCGCAGGCCTACTTCAAATGGGCTGTGGTTTTTGGAAACCAACACCAAACTCATGGCTTGCTAGCATGTTTGTTTTGTCTTTTGTTCTTTCTTATTTTGTATTCTTATCGTTTCTGCAAACACAACTCTTGGACCCATCTTCGCAGCATAATCACTAACAAAAAAGGCTTGATTTAGTTGGAGCAGGCCACATGCCATTCTATCTGAGTGACACACTCTCAAAAGAGATTAGGGAAGTATGCAGTCGGAGAGCAAGCATTTCTTAAATACTGCTGCCAAAGCCTGGCGGCCGATGTAAATCCCTGTCACACTGTCTTGCTTTAAATCTTAAACTCTTAGGCCTGGCCAGCAGGCAGCCAAAAACATGGGGGGAAGCCACCACCCTCTTGTAGGCCTCCAAAGATGCAACATTCATACACAGTTTGAGAGGGACAGCAGAGATACAAAGCCCAGTGGGTATCTGTGTTAGTTGCAGGCAGTGATCACTGTGGTTTGGTTCTATATTTCAAAGCCATATCAAACATTGCTTCCCATTGGATGGGAGTTATGTGTTTTCTCTTTTCAAACACATACATATCAAACCAGACCTATTAATGAAATAATTAATAGGAACATGAAAACACCTAAAGCTCAGAGGTGTTCCTGGATTATTTGGAATTCACTGTGAATGCAAATAATTTCAAACAAAATGCAAACATTGACAATGGACAAGCACAAAATAATTCATTCATTCATTCATTCATTCATTCATTGTCTTTAACCAGTTATAAAACTCAGGGTCACAGTGGGACCTACTGGGAATTACTCGGCACAAGGTGGGAACACACTCTGTAGGGGGCAGCACAAAATAATGCTGCTAATAAAGTAAACTGAACTGACCATAACTTGCTTAAGTGTCTTCACATCTGGATGCAATTCTTTTACATGCATAGATAGGTTTCTCCAGGTATGATATTTAAGTTTGAACACATGGATGACAGTGACACCTTAGACAATTAATACAGTTATGTTTATTGCTGACGTGGAACCTGAAATAGTCCAATAAAATCTACATAGCGTTGAAGTAAAAAAAAGTTCTTCCAAAACAATAACTTTATAGTTATATAGAATAAAACCTTAAGTTTCAATATTAGTCAGTGTAAAAACACTGCATTTCAAGTAATTTTGGAGTGTTTCCATTGGTTCATTCATTATGAAACTCTTACACAATGTGAAGGACAGCTGCTGTGTTCAAATGATTTAGTAAGCTAAATAGAAACAAAAAAGGGCATGTTTTTCTTTGGATCACAATGATATGTAGCAAAGAGAGACTGTATATATATATATATATATATAATCTATGTATTTCTATATAAAAAGCTATTATCCTATTGTATGCTCTGTTTGGCTCCCCTACAAGGGAAACAAAGCCAATGAGAAGTGCACAAATATTTTAGGTGCTGGAGCAGGCCTAATCCAGTGGACATTTTTACTGAATTATATCCACAATACCAATGGCAGTGGAACAGAGGATACACGCCTTATTGAATTTTAAAGAGTGATTACTATGATGTATTTACTTTAATCTAGAGGAAATTCTGGACCAGTTCTTTTTCTTATGTTTAAGAGGGAAGTAAATATGTATTCAGAAAGACTGAGGCGTGAGATAAAAGGATGTAGTCGTGGAACTACATTCTTCACTGTCTGTTGCTCCTATAAGGTAGCAGAAGCAAAGACTTGTTTTGGTGGGCTTTGAAGATTAAAATCTGACACAGAGACACAGCTGTTTCTCTCAAAGGCAAAGCTGCTGAACTGGACTGTCTGGACAAAGAGAAACATTCAGTTTTTTTCTTTAATATTTCTTACCCATAGATTAAAAAAATACCATACACCATGTTAAATTATAGACTAATTAAAGAAAAATGTTAATTACAAACCCCCATCAATGACTTTAATCTAAATGCTGCAGTGTTAAAGATTTGTTACCCTAGCCCTGTGCTTGATTATAGGTACTGTTCCCACTGTATCTGACACGTGTCTCCTGTGACCACAGTCAGTGCATAGAAAAACTTTGGTCTAAACTTAAATCTGTCCGTACTTTATTCCTGGTTATTTCAAGAAAATGGCAGGTACAGTCCGTGCAGCCCTTTTGAATACCTATCTTTAAAAGTCTGCACATGTCTACACACTAATTATGAGCCACGAATGGCAGCAAAGAGGTCATTATCTATGTACATCTGTGTGTGTGTATGCGCACGCGTGTGCACGCAGGTGTGGCTCCCTCACACCCTCACACACATGCACGCATTCACACACACTGCCTTTACTCAGACCCAAAAAGTTCTTGTCTCAGTCCTAACTCAGACTTTGCTCTAAGACGCCTGGCTATAAAAATTTAATTGGTAGTACTAAATTTTGACCAAAACAAATGAATTATCCATGCAATATTTGGAACCTAAGTGACATCTCAAGTAAATGGCTATTTTCTCAGAATGGGTTAATTCCATTGCCTTAATGGAAACAAAAGTCATGACCTGCCAGGGCCTACATGAGTCAGCGAATGTCCCAGATGGCAAAACACTTTTTTAGGTTAAGTGTAAAAAAGGCTAATTGGACAACACCACTGAAACACGACAGAAGAAGATGGTTAAGGCACTAGATAAATATATTCAAAGATAGTTGCTTTTACAGAGTACAGAAACGTAATCCAAAATATTAATAATGAAAACGTGTTTCTAAGAAGTTCTTGCACAAAACATTCACATTTTCCATCCATGATACTCATAGCACTCACTCCTGTGTTTGTTAAAATCTGCCTTCTTCTGCAAATTTTGTGGCAACAGAATACAAAGAGAGAGAGAAAAAAAGAGAAAGAGAGAGAGAGAGAGAGAGAGAGAGCAAGAGGGAATGAGAGAGGACTTAAAGTAAACATGTAGTTTGCTCAAAACATCAAAACATCAAGCCACTAACAAAGTCGCCTCTTCATGAAAATGTGGAAATGGAAACAGAATGTGGAGACTAGGATAGTTAGAGGTGTTTACCCTGTCCAGAAGCAGTATATGTGGAAAATGTATGTAATGGAATGACTGAAACAAAGGTTGTGGAGAGAATTTGATTTAAACGATTCAACAGCAATGGTTCCATTCGGCTGAACCGATCAATGCCTGTGTTTCCCTCTCAGGCCTGTGCAGAGCACTGCTAATTGGAAATAGTATTCGAGATTCACCCATCCATGGTGTGCAAACATGAGGGTGTTTGTTGAGGAGATGGCTGTGTTTCAGGGTCCATTCTAAATAAAGCCCAATTTGCCAACAAAACTCTGGACAAAAGGAAAGGGTCCTTTAATGTAAGTCACCGTTGCGATAAGGAATGCAAGGATTTCTTCAAAAAGCCTCAGAGAAAAGAATGCCTTTAAGGTTCTCCCAAGTGGAACCCCAAGAATGAGGTTAGCAGTGACAGACCCTGACTGGCATTTTCATGGCCCCCTTTTTGAAAAGAATGTGTGTATAACGTTAATCACGTTCTTTTATCACATAAACAGATCAGAAAGACGAGAGCCATCTGTCTCAGTAATGCACACTTCAGATAAATGACTCAAAGCAGCAGCTGAGAGAGCCTCACCAAAAAGCCTTACTGTCTTTTCATGCATTAAGTCAGCAAAAAGTCAGATAAAGCCTACATTCCAAGACAGGACACAGACCAATATTCCTCTCAGGGATCTGATATTATTCTGTGTCAACTATTTTTGGTGTAATTCTAATTAGTAGGTCCAATTATAATGTTTAATCATTTGATCATTTCTGGGCAATTGCTCCAATCATGATACCCATGCTCAAAATTGTAATCTATGCAATTCATCAACACATCAGTAACTGGAATACTAAATGAATAATAAAAATTCTCTCTTTTGATTTTCTGTCAGTTTTCTTCCAATAACAATCATAACCAGTTACTTTTATTGTGTGTTTTTTGAAGATTCACTGCCATATTTTCCTACCTATAAGTTGTTACTGAAAAGCAAAAAAGCAACTTCTGTACATAGACTTAAAAATCTGGAGCTTCATTCATTCAAAATTTTTTAAAGGACTCACAGCAAATACCCAGCTGTCATTAAAGTAACCCAACCAAAATGAAATCTGTATTATCCACAATGCTTTAAGCTGCTAAAACGACCTTTTAACTGAGATGTTCTCCACAAAGGCAAAAGGACAACATCATCAAAAATGAATGACCACGCTTAAGTATGCATACCACCAGAAGCACATCCAAAAAGAGCTACTGAAAAAAAAAATCCCTGAGCAAAGAGGATACTTATCGACCCTCTTTATTCTCTTGAATGTGGCTATTTGCTCTGTACATTTTAGGAGATGATAAAATTTCCATGTGTCACCATTCAAAGTTGCCAGCCTTTGTTACTCAAACCTATAAAACATCTTGGATTGTAAGACATCTTGGATTGTCCTTCTAAACCCAGGCAGTTTTTCTTGTCCTGGCGAGTAAAATGGATGCAGAAAGAGCATAATGAACAGGTCCTGAGGCCGTTTGCTCCCTCTTGGCTGGTTTGAGGTGGGCGGAAAGTGCCGTTTGGAGTGACAGACAGCATATGTTTTTCTAGGCCACCTGCTCTCTGGGGGTCTTGAAGGAGTGGTCTATAAGGAGAAATCGAAGGTGTACAGGATTTATTGGCATGATGTTCTCTTAAACTGACATTATCATCTTTAGTTTTTGGGGATTTCCAAAGAAGTGAAGGAAAAGCATTACATCTTGAAAATATTACAGCTACTCACTGAGATAATCCAAGCCATATTAAACAGTTACAGCTCAGGGGTATTGCTCATGACATCTCTTGATGAGAATGTGTAATTTCAAATTACCCTCCTAAATCCTAAATCCTTCTTTCTACACTATTTACAGACAGGAGGGAGAAAGGTTGCTGTACTGAAGTTCAAATAACCCTGGTGAAATTACATGTTTTGTTGATTTTCTATGTGAAAAAAAATACACATCCTCTGCAGAGAACAAACAACTTTAGCACATTCTAATGCACATTTAATCAGTGTTGTTTAAGTTACTGAAAATCAGTAATTGGTTTAAGTAGTAAGTTACTGCTTTCAAAATCAATTGAATTACTTGAATTACAATTGAAATGCATACACAGTTGCTACATTTGTTCAGGCACTCATTGTCTTTTACTGTGGAAACATAAAGAAATTAGATGTTAAAATTCTGCAAATGGTTGTTTAATTCAATATATAACTGTAATCAGATAACGCATATTCTCTTATTTCACAACAGATTGCCAAAACAGATAAAAGATAACAATTCACAGATGTCTTGTTCCACATTGTGTCACAGAATCACTAATGTAATTTGACATATTTAACTGAAAACAAATGGATTCTTTTATTTTGAACAACAACTATGTTCTGCATTTCCAGTATAATTTAGACTTTCGTATACTTTGTAGTTGTTTTAAAACACACTTCATCATAACACTTTGGGTGAATTAGATCTAATTAGACATTTAATTGAGGTGTAAAACCATTAATTTTAAATTTTCATTATCTGCACTAAAAGTGTGAGCATCTTCCCCCACCCACATTGTTCAACAAACAAGATAAATAGTTCAATTGAGCTTTATTTAAGTACAGATGGCATGATAGCTGTTTTATGATGGATGTGATATGGATCAAATCATGCACTGCATTCAGGTGTGGTTACTGTTTCTAGTATAAAAACAAACCCCTCTCTTTTTTAACGGCGTCCTTTGGAAAGATCACTTGGTTTTGGGGGCTTATTTTACAGGACATTTGAATATTTGCAGTGCATTTTAATATTGGAAGCAGTGTATTGGATATTTTCAGCATGTTGGGTCTTTGTAGCACACATTCATATTTGAAGCAGTATTTCAAACAGAGTTGGGCCACTGTACACTGTATTTTTCCATTAATATTTCATGCAATATAAACTGCAAAATGTAAGGCGCCTATTTAAGTTTCAGAAATTATTATATAATTTGGAATAATCTTGAATTTTTATTTAACTGGCAAAGATACAAAAAAATGTCATGGCATTTTGGCAAATTTATTTTATTTTGTAAATATTATCTAATTTAGAAATGAATGCCTGCAACACTCTCAAAAAAAGTTGGAGCAGGGCAAAATAAGAGTGAAATGTGTACAGAATATTCAAACTACACTGTTCTTTTTTAATATTTCACAATAAGTTGGTAAACTTATACATATTTTTAAAAATCCTAAAACATTCTTTGCAAGCAAGGCTCACCACTATATACCAGATTTCATGAGAGAATTGTCCAATAGCCCAAAAGAAACATTTCTCACAATCTAACGTACACTGTGAAAAGATTCAGGGAGCCCAGAGAAATCTCAGTCCAATATACATGACCTTCTAGCACTCATAATATGCATGTAATCATTATGCCACTGTGAAAATATAGAAACATTAGCTTAGGATTACTTCAGAAGAACTGCTGTTACGTAACAGTCTGCTGCTGCATCAAGGAATGCAACCAAAATCTCTAGTGATGCAATAAGAAAGCCTGTTTCCAGGAAAAAACAGACATTTACTTCTCTGAAAAAGAAGTAACAAGAATGACAAAGATTCATGCAGACTGGTAAAATTAATGAAGCACCACACTTGGAGGATGTTTACCCAGCGTCATTGCAGATATGACACAAAACAGTTCTGAGACATACTTCAAATAAGTAAAATAATTTTAATTAATGGCAAATATTTTTCTAAATGAAGACAATCTCTGTGCAAGTTGTATGCCTAAAAGAGTTAGATTGCATTTAAAGGAAGTGCTTAAAGACATTAAAAATACTGGAAATGATTATAGAAGTCCATTAATAAGGAAATCCAAACCGAGGTGTTGGTTATTCATAGTCAGCCGAGACAAAAAATTATAAAAGGAAACTATATAGATAGACCAAGATCTTTGAAGAGGTCATAGAAAAAAAAATAGATTAATACAACTCAAAGCGATATGCCTTGAAAAAACAATATTAAGAAATCAAATAAAAACAAATGGGTGGAACAGGAGTCAATATTTGTGTGAGAACTGTACGAAATTGATAGAAACTGGATTTCCATTTTGAACCAGCACATGTAAACAGAAAGCAAAGTTCATTCATTCATTGTCTGTAACCCCTTATCCAAGTCAGCATCGCAGTGGGTCCGGAGCCTACCCGGAAACACTGGGCACAAGGCGGAACACACCCTAGACGGGAGTGAAGGGTCCTTCACAGGAACACACTCACAGACAGTCACCCAGAGTGGAACTCGAACCCACAAACCCAGGTCCCTGGATCTGTGTGGCAGTGACACCACCTGCTGTACCACTGTGCCACCCAAAAGTTAAGTTAGACTGAGCTAAAAGGAATAGGTCAATCATATAGTCTGGATGACTGGATGAAACTTATACAGTGATGAATCAGAAATCTGCATGATCAAGATGATGATGCTGGTACTTTT
The DNA here is from genome assembly GCF_029633855.1 of Hoplias malabaricus. Classification (NCBI taxonomy): domain Eukaryota; kingdom Metazoa; phylum Chordata; class Actinopteri; order Characiformes; family Erythrinidae; genus Hoplias; species Hoplias malabaricus. The sequence goes on along the minus strand of NC_089813.1, from coordinate 28,112,317 downwards.
GTCTACTTTTTGATAAATCATATAACAATGTAACAATAACAACAACATTACACAGTCATTTATGATACACAACAGGGAAATGACCAGTGGAGATTGCAATAATTACCTCAACAGGTGTAAAATTATATTTTACTCATACATTTCTCATTGTATGAAAAGAACATAGTATTGGTGATTATGGTGATGATGATGACGATGATAATGAAGCCATTTTTCAGGATGATAATGCATTGTGCCAAAGAGCAAAGCAAAGTAAAGCTATTCTCAGGAAAGGTATATCAAGCTCAGTGTCATGGCTAGTGAACAGTCTAAAGTTCAGTTAAACAAATTCAAGCCCAAGGAGGAACAACCAATTTTTAACTGTAATTGTTTTTCTTGCTGTTGTTCACAATTTCAAATGTTCTACTTGATCTGGTAGGATATGCCATTCATTGAAATAATTTCAGAAATGTTTCACAAAGCCAGATTTTTATTAAACAAATATATTTGGTGTCATATCTGCAATTTGTTTAATTTTCTATGAAAAAACCTGTATCAACATCCTTGAAGTTTGCATAATTGTTTCAGGTTAATACATACGAATCCCAGTTTCAATATGTGTTGGTGATAAATTGGAATATTTCAGGTTTTTTTTTTTTCATTGTTGTTAAGATTTTTCAATATAAAAAGCAAATGTCAGTTGTCAGCCAGTGGTAAAGATATGGGGCTTAGGCCTATTGGTCTCAAATAATACTATCACCACTGGACAGAAAGCTCAAAAACAACTTAGAGGAAAATCTTTTTCATGTTAGAATTGTTGCCTCCAGAATCCTTTCATTAATTTAATGGCAACTACAGTGCACTGATTTCTACTGCCTTTCAATCTAAAGAATAGCCAAACAAGTCCGAAGCCTGGCAATTAGACCCCTGAGGTGAGGAAAGAAGGGGAAGTATTTACTGCCTTCACTTCTCTGTATGAGCAGGGTTAGGTTAAGAAAATCTAGCTTAGTGTTAGCACTTATTAGTGTGAAGCGAACTCTTGGAGAGAATGCCACTGCTTATTCAAGGAAAGGCTCCCAGGGGCCAAGCAGAGCATGGAAGAGGTCAACAAGGGTTGTGTTCCCACCTCCAGTATAGAAAATATTATAATCATTGACAGAGGCCTAGCCTCCACTGTTAAGGTGGTGGTTTCTCGCTTAACCCTTTACTGAGGCAAAAATGATTTCTGTCTGTAAATACATTGTACTTTAGTAATGTGATTTCTCAATACTGTTGTTGCATTCATTTTTTATATGCAAATGACCGTTTTTAATTAACTGCAACATTAAGGGGACTGTAATTTAGTAAATGTAAGATTCCAGCAATTGTTGTTTGTTGCCTCAAGCTCTTATTAAAAAAGCCATACGGACATGGGGAGAACACACCAAATTCCTTTCAGACACCCTCAGTGTAACAGACAGTCACACGGAGCGGGGACTCAAACCCACCATAAAATACAAATAATGCAAATATACTTTCAAAAACATAACAAAGATCTAAACTCTAGTTGTGTGCCTTAAAAAGGTTCTTTTAGAGAAAAGTTTCATATGTGTACCATCTTATAACTATAAAACATACATATGAAACAATACTCCACTCAAAGTTCCCAGCCACTTTCCTCATTTTCTTGTGCTTATACGCATCAGCAGCTCGTCAGTGCCATGAGGAGTAAAGTCTCACTGCAGTTAGAGAGTGAACATCTGAACTGCCTGAAGGTGAGGCACTGACATAAGCTCAGCATTCATCTTTCAGAGACATTGTTCAAAAGCATAACTTCAGCTAAGAGTGTGAGTTTGACAGAATGGCAGACTTACAGTGTGTAGATCAACGCAAGGTCAGAAAAACTTACAGAAGTCTAACTTCACATTTGTTTTAGATAGATGTGCAGATAACTTTGAGATGTAATTATTAAAATGACATATTATTACATTAGAAAATATATTTCATAAAAGAAAATATATGTACATTTTTATTTCCAGATCTGATTTCTGATTTTAATGGAAATTGTAAAGAAGTCCCCCCCTCCACCTGCAAGATTTTATACATAACATATAGTGGCCAAAGATGTTCACAAGTCAGCTCATGTTCATCTAAGTCATATCTCAAGGCTTTAGCCAAATTCTTTTTTGTTTAGTCTTGTTATTAACAGCCGGCATTGCACTGTACAACCTCTACTAAAACCCTAAATAACCCTGCTTTCATTATAGAACAACTTGCAGTGTAATGAACAGAACTGAAGACCTGTACTCAGAAAATTAAATGTTTAAAAAGTGTTTGTCTTTAATTTTAATAGTATGTATAGCTTTCTCCATCATATATTGCATACTCTACAAAATTATGGATTTTCAAGAGTTCTTTATTAAATGAAATTCTCCCCATACGACTGAAGGTTTTACTTTAATGAAATGTTCATTATTTGGAGACATTACAAACCTGACACCGCTGTGAGCTGCAGGAGAATGGCTCAGCAGTAATATCTGCTCATAAAACGTGTTAAACAGACACAAATGGCTGGAAACAATACGTTATATCATTTACCATGTTGAAGGTTTAATTAAATCAGCATTTACTTATGTCATGTAACTTAAGTATTGCGTTTGAATCAGTTCTAATGAGTCAAAGCTGAAACATAAGTCTTTTAGAGATATATATGACAGATAATGAGCATCATGTCTGTGACGGATAAAATTTGATTAATTGTTTTACACATAAGCTTAAATATAACAGTATGTTTGTATAATGTTTGTATTCTAACTGTCAGAAGTAGCTTCATGTCCATGTTCAAGGGGTTAGAGTGGTTTTCACATAAATGTAAACTCTCTACTGTCAGACGGTTAAGTGCATGCCACAGATGAGAGAACCATGGCACTACTCCAAGTCCACAGCTGGCGACTGAACAAGGGTGTGTGGCGTAGCATTGAAGCAATGTGGCGTGCTGAACTTTGGAGTCGTGAGCTAAGCCTTTCCACTTTAAAAAATTGGATTCACCACCACTCTTCTAAGGCTGTATATCAGTCCAAGTGTCAGGCAGTAGTGAAGCAACCATTTGCACCAATCAAAAGAGTACTTTTCTCCTTCAAAGTACAACTGCTGATTTGACACTAAACACTTAACAACTTCCTCTAAACACAGACAAAAAAACTATTCAATCACAATATACGACAAAAATAGTATTTTGAACAGAGTTCTAATGGTGGGTGAGCAGTGGTTCAGCAGCTATCATGCAGTGGCCATGGCCAATGGGGATAAGAAGAGGCCACACCCAGCAGCACAGTAAAACTGGAACCCTTGCATCATGTAGCACTTATTTACTGCATCATACTACCCCCCACACACCCAGCCACCCCCCCACTCATCACACAGGCATGAACTCTGCCTGTCCCTGTAATCTCTCTCCACCCTCCTACAGAAGAGTTCCATCCCTCAAAGTGGTGCCGTTGTGTTGTAATGCTCCAAATGGAGGTGTGGAGCATTAGGAGGACTTTACTCGGGGGAAGGAGTGCACAGGCCTTCCATTGCATTCTGACACCTGTTTTGATGGGCCCCACTCTTTTCATTTGCATGATAAACATTGGATTCCTCAGTAATTACCCACCCCCCAACAACAAGCCTGACTATTCATAGCTCACAGCTGTTTTCCAACATCAGGGTGCTTTATGATGGATGCCAAATTTTATGTCATATTTTGCTTTATGCTTTTCTAGGATTAAGGGCACTGAATTATTAAGTGTAAAAAAAAACAATGACTAGGCATATGTTCCTAGGAGGAGGAAAATCAAGCAGAATAGGTTTGGCCATCTTCCCACTAGCTTCATGATAGCTAAGTAAAGTTGTAATTCTTGGCTGCATAAAACACAACTTGAAGGCGTTGTTGGGGGATGGATGGTAAATGAGGGTAAAAATCTGATATCTTATTCTGGAAACAATCAGAACACTGGCACAGACTAGTGTAACACTTCAGTGAGCACAGAATGGTTCCTGCACAAGTGTTAGAGGGCTTTTATTGCCCTCTTTCATATGACTTCATGGCGAGATGGCTTCATTTTTCTCTCCATTGTCAGCGCTCTTAGTAAAGAGAATAGACTTGCTGGTTGTCCATGGGCTTTGAAATAGACTACAGTAGGTCTTTGGTTGGCTAGGGCCCAAGAATCTTCAGAATGGAGGCTTAATACCCCCCTGGGCTGACAGCTGCAGGGATTAGCCACCCTTGCTCACTGTCATTGACGCCCCTGTATTGTGCCTTTCCCCGTAAAAGTGGCACCAGAATTAGGAGGGGCTAGAGTTGGGCGACAGGGGGGGTTAACATTCTAAAGTCTCGTCAGGTGCTTCTGCTTTTGATGTCTATGGAGATACACACATACATACAAAAGCCTTGTGATTTCTTTATTTATAAAGCATAAAGCATATAAAGTATATTCAGCGTGGGTAATGTCTTCCACTGACGGTAGCGATCATCAGTAGCAAATGAGCTACCATCAGGCTTACATAGACCTCCTTTTTCTTAATGACCACTTCAAAGTCACTATATGAGCTACCATTTCAAAGATGTGTGGTTTTAAAATTACATACAACTTCATCTGAAAATCTGTATGATATTAATATTTAATTTGAAACAGACAACAGAGAAGTCGTTGACATTGGTGTAACAGCATTGATATCTCAGAAGAAAAAAAGATTTTCTAATGTTAGAGGTACTGATGTACACCCAAAATGTATTTACATTGTTGGGTGCTGTTTTGAAAGAACATATACAAACACAATATATATATTTACAATATATATTATCATGTTTATAATAATTAAGACAATGTAGAGAGGGGGTGGCTCTGGTGTAGGTGTAAATAAATCTCCCTATAGCTGGAACCTCAAATGCATATATGTTTATTATCGTTCTGTTATCTGCATTTATTTTTCAATTTTTGATAAAGAGGAGAGAAAAAAAAGGATCTGCTTGTTCATAAAAATTCCGCTGTCTTGTAAGCACTGTTATCATTGCTAGTTTATGTGTTTATGTAGCACAGTAATATTTGAAAAGTTTTGATCCAAGTGTATTTATCATGCAATATTTGCAGTCCAAGAAGGTCTCCAATCACATTGCGGGGTCAGAGCTAACTATGGTATAATATGCAATTATATACATTGTATAATACTATACACGGATTCCACATAAAATATATACTACAAGACTATTGTTGCTAACAAACATTTGAACTCAATAGTCACTGAGTAGTCCACATAATGTATAAAAACAAACATCAACAAATTTGTGTCTGACTTCACTTGGCGGCACGGTGGTGCAGCAGGTAGTGTCGCTGTCACACAGCTCCAGGGACCTGGAGGTTATGGGTTCAAGTCCCACTCCCGGTGACTGTCTGTGAGGAGTGTGGTGTGTTCTCCCTTTGTCCAAGTGGGTTTCCTCCCACTGTCCAAAAACACATGTTGGTAAGTGGATTGGTGACTCATAAGTGTCCATACACACACACACTCACATAGCTGTGAGTGTGTGTCGCACTCTGAAGGACTGGCGCCCCCTCCAGGGTGTGTTCTCGCCTTGCACCCAATGATTCTGGGTAGGCTCTGGACCCACCATGACCATGAACTAGATAAGTGGTTACAGACAATGAATGTTTTCACTTTAACCTACCCCTATCATAAAGCACAACAATCAGTCCAGAACTGCGGCACTGTTCAAAAGTATCTCCAGCATATTTAAAGGAAATAAAAAGCAATTACTTCTAATGCAAGTTAAAATATGTTTATAGAGATTGAGCCTGGAGCATTTAGATTGGTCCATTCATCATGGACATTTCACAAAATGTAAAATATAACTGCTGTGTTTCAATGCCATGGAAAACATGATTTTCTTTGTGATAATCTGTAAACAAAGAAAAGGCCAATCAGTCTGATTGGAGATGAAAGGGGAGCAAAATTCATTCCACTGAAGACAAGGCGAGAGATGAAACGGGAATTGCAGTGAGATAGTACTTATTAGAAAAGTGGCACCCTGCCATCTCCACAGTGGTATCACTAAATTATCACTTGTGCCCCCACTTCCCCCTCCTCTTGACCCCCAGAGTCAGTTCTTGGCCCCCGACTGACCCCCACCAGTGCCACACAAGCTGTCATGACAACCGTCTCAAGAGGCCTGTTGTATTTGTGGAGAGCAAAGAACGTGTGTGTGAGTAAGTCTGTATATATATATATATATATATATATATATATATATATATATGTGTGTGTGTGTGTGTGTGTGTGTGTGTAAGAGGGGCAGCCTCGCAACTGGCTGAAAGCAGAGCCTTAGATGACAAATGTGAGGCAGAGAGTGTGGCTGAAGTGATGATGAATAAAACCCAGGCAAGTATCTAAATGAGTATCAGAGCAAGGAAATCCATCTGACTTCAGTTCGACCTGAATTCAGAGGCAGAAAGTAAATTTAAAGCTTTAACGGTTCTGCCTAAAATGAAGGGATCAAAATGTCTGTTGAGGATCCATTTATTTCATTTTTCCATTTCCAGCAGAGAAATATATATATATAAGATATATGATTAAGGATGATTGTGAAGGTGAAACATGGTTTAAAAATGCAGGAATTTTACATAATTAGTTTACAAAGCATGAGGGGGAGGTTTGCTGGAGTAATGAAAGCCTCTAAATGTGATATCAGAGAGCCAGCTAGCTTTCATAGAAGTTGAGAAAACATGCAGCCCTATGACTAGAATGATGAAAAGTGCTCTGGGTTAAACTTGGAACAGTCTGTGAACATGTTTTTGTAGCTATAAATATTCCTTATCATGTCTTGAAAAAATGTTATGGAAAAGGAACCTGATGAATGTTGTGAAACTTGTGGAAGCTGCTGCTTATAAATGTGATTCATTGTTTTATCTCCCTAAATCTATCTGTCATGATGACATATGTATGTGTATGTTTTTGCTTTAATTAATTACAGACACCGGTTCTCACTTATTCATATGAAAAACGTGCAAATTCACACTGGAAAAGTACTGAGGAAAAATAAGTTTAAAAATCTGGGTTCAAAATCTGCTATGAATCAAGAATGGGAAAAATAAGCTGAAATTTACATCACTGTACTTCTTACTATATGATAACAACATGAGTTATTTAGTGTAGAGTTTATTATTATACCTGTCATGAAGCTTAAGTTTACTGCTAGGATGCATGGATGTACCATTATAACTGTAGGCCAATATTCAATATTGTTTTTCTGTTGATAAAACATGAACATTTTAAACTTTAAAAATTAGGATTAGATCCACTTGATTTGCAATGCAGAGACACCAGCTTTATATATATATATATATATATAATTTATATATTTATTTATAGCTCTAAATGTTACCTCATCAAATATTAGTTTTATTGTGGCTTAAAACTATTAATCTAATATGACAATATTTTGTCATTTTTCATTTTGTTTAAATAATCTTGGGCTGATAACAGCAATGTTTCATTGTAAATGTACCAATAATCACAGTTTAAAGTTATTTGAATTTATGGTCTTATAGTTTACATTTAAAGCCCCCAGCAGTCAATGTTTAAACTCCCAAAATCACATCTCTATTGAGAAAGTAATTTTCAAAAATAAAATCCCCCAATGCCTTAAAAGTGGCTGAGATGTAACGCTACACTTTGCATTCTTCATACCTGTGCCTTCACTGCCCTGCAATTTGACAGGATTTGTTTCTTAGGTTAATGATAAGACTGTCTTTGGAACACCTGTGATGGACTAGCGCCCTGTCCAGGGTGTGTACCTACCTTGCGCCAGTGATTCTGGGTAAACTCTGAACCCACTGCAACACTGAAATGCGTTAGTGGTTACAGAAAATGAATGAATGGATGAATGAATGTTTTTGGAACACTGCAGTTTCAGAACAGAACTGCTCCTCCATGGCATCGACTGCTTATTTCAGTCTGTATATATCTTTATATATCTCTATATTACTGTTGGGGTGTTTTTAAAGCTAAGAATATCAGAATATACTAAAGTCTTCTGCAAAGTTATCATTTGGAATTCGTGCTTTGGTGGTTTTGTTACAACTGTGAACAAAGGGAGGGGAAAGAAAACCTATTCACTATCATATAGTACACTAATATTTAACCTGTGCTAACACTGCCAATAGATATGTAAACATTTAAGCTGTGCAATAGTGTTGAGTTTAAAGAGATAGCCATAAGCTATTCAAGTTTATTCTTAATTTGTCTAGAGTTTGTTTTTTTGTGTGAATATGACTTATCAGGGTATATACTACAGTAAAATTCTATTGCAACAGTATTTTTTAATTAATTAATTAATTTATTTCTATATCAGGGTGTCAAATTATTAAAGGATTTTTATAGCTCACAGGAAGTAGAATTGAAGTCCAAAACCACATTGACATGCCAGTATGATCCAAACGATGATCTGAATGTGTTTTTCATGGGTTGGGAGAAGTTTTAGTGACGTTTTTTTTCAAAAATGATTTGGAATTCTCAGTGACTATTGAATTTAATTTATGGTTGTTGGCAAACATAGTCTTGTAGTTCTGGTTCTAAACTAAAGGACTCCAAATATGTCTAGGCTAATAGTTTTTATCTAGTGTAAGTGGAATCCTTATTATACAAAGTATATAATGACATAGTTGAGATTGTCTGAGAGAGCAGTGGGGCGCCTGAGAGAATGGAACTATTACCTTGCAGATTGGTGATAAACAAAGGAATCAATTTTTCTGTTCTCTTTATTTTAAATCTAATAATAAATAGTAAACGGCAATAAATGAATTGTGGTACAACCACAATACCATACTTGAGGTTTATACTTTGATTAAACATATTTGCATTGTTGAAATAATCTATGACTGAGGTACTACAGTATCTCACAATATCTCACATTATAGCACTCCCTCTCGTATATGGTTTTGTTAAGTCCACAATATTTTAAATTCCACATGAAATATTGCCTTTCTGGTATTCAATTTCAATCACTAACACCAGCAGATTTCCAATCTTGATGAACACATTTAACAAGTGTTCAGACTAAATTTGATTTTTAAAAGAACTTTGGTATAAAATTGGCAAGAACCAAAAGGCAGCTTGTAGAGACCATCTACATCTGTAGCAAAGTACCAACACAAAATGTGAAATATTCTTCACAAACTAAATGAACATCATACACACATCATCACATGCTGCATCTAACTAAAGCTGTCTATCATTGATGGGATAAATATTTCACAAAGCTTGTCAGTGATACCACAACATGGACTAGTGAGCTTAACTAGACAGAGCAAAGTCCTGAGGGCAAGATGCCTGTGTATTGATTTTTTCCCCCCACTTTATTCTTCAACCTCGATTTTACTGGTATGAATAATTGATGAGACAGCATCTCGCTTCGCTCCCTGAATTCCACTGAATTTCTGACTCATATGTTGGGTTTATGATTAACATCAATATAGTTATTACTATGCACTGATGCAAATACGTAATTCACATTCTAGGGTTTGACTTGCATTTTGCAAGCCATGTGTGGCCTACGTTTAAGCCAACAACAATCTGATTCATGATTTAGATCATTTAGATCATGTTCCTTGTGAAAAGAACTCTAAGTTTAATGTCACATGCAAAAACATTTCATGTTTTCTACACATGAAACTATCAACTAAAAAATTTTTTGTACATAGTTAAGTGTATGAGCTGTTTATCTGACCTGTTTATTAAAGCATTGCATCCCAAAAGCATTATATATCCATTATCCATTATATAGCTGGTTATATAGTATCACTTGGGTGATACTTGGATGTAGTGATAAAATAACTGCTTAATAACATCAATTTGCAAATTTAGTTAACAGTTGGTGAAAGCACATTATTTTAAATTTCGTCTTTAAGGATTGCACTGCAAAAAAGGTTCATCAGTTCAACCTGTGTTCATGAAAACCTGTGTTCATCAGTTAAATCATTTGATTTAATCAAATCAAACTGATTTTATTCAAATATACAATGAAACATGTTATGTTAACCAGACAAAATAAATACTTTACATCATTTAAAACCTCAAATTCTGCCTTGTTTTACTTATTAGTATAGTTACTGCTGTGATCATGTGACCTACCTTCCTTTCTCTGCAAAAGCAATTACATGATACTTCAGATTTTTTAAAAGAATCAGGATTTAATTTAGTTTTATTTGCCTGTAACCGAAACTGGCTATCAGATATTTTTAATCAAAGCCATCATTAATATGAGTAGAAGTAATAAAATGATACATAACTTAGAGCTGTTTCTTACTAAAAGAAAATGCTGTTAATGATACATGGCCCTGACATCAGCATTTAATATAATCTGTCTGCCCTTCAAGCTGGAGGTCTAATATGTAGATACTGGTAAGCTATGGTTAGACAGTATCCAAAGCAAGATGTTTTAAATGCTGCACTCTGCTGTAGTGTCTATAGCTAATTGAGATAAACTGTATAATTCATCTATTTAGGATTGTGTTTTAGCAAAAAGGTTAGCCCCCAGATTTTATATTTACCACTATTTTATTATAAGTGCTTTTAAGTGTTGACTCCCAAAGGTTGTCTGTGTAATAGACATCTGTATAGGCACATCCTTTAATATCCAGAGTGAAGGACACTCAATTCAAAACAGCTGTAATCTGAAAACCACAGAGAGGTTTGTCAAGTGCTGCTGCCAAGTGCTTTACAGCAAACCCCAGCAAAAAAAGTTTGATAAAAGTAGTTGCTCAACTTTCAGCACATTATTCACTGTATGTCTATGAGCAAAATAAAAACACTTTTAAAAACTGGCTAAAAATACTTGCTCAAGCTTTTTTTCAAGGACAGAAGTACACTGAACTTTGTGTAAGTTCAAACAGCACTGGCTTCCCTGTGATGTGGAGGACTGCTCTGTGATGTTGGGGTCAGTCTAACTTCAAGTTCAAGTTGTACATATTTCATGTCAGTTCATGTTGCATGTAAAATTGAATAGTAGAATATAGCCTCTATTTAAAAAACCAATTACTAAAAACTTGGTGATGCTTGGCAAAGTGTAAATAAAAACAAATTGCAGTGATCTGCAAATTATTTAAACCCTGCGTTTGATTGAAAACTGTACAATGACAAAATTATAAATGTTGAAATTGAGAAAGTTTATTGTTTTTTTAAATAATATTTGCCAATTTTGAATTTGATGCCAGCAACACATTCGTAATACACAAATTGTTTTTCAATGGGTGGCAGGTCTGGACTAGTTTAGCAACCAGAGCCTCCCTGTTGTAATTAATGCAGAATGTGGATTGGTACTGTTATACTTAAATAAGCAAAGTCTTCCACAAAAAAAAAGCTGTTACCTGGCTGGCTATATATTGCCACAAAACCTGTATATATAGTTCATCATTAATTGTGACCACTATACCATCTTATATGCAGGCTCTTAACCTGTGCACTTATAACAAGCGAGACCTTCCCTGTCCTCTTTAGACTGGAGGACATGGCATGCATGAAGAATTTCAAATTCTGATTTGCCAGACACATTACACATTTTCTTCTCAGTCTATTTTAAATTAACATGGGCCCTAAGAAGATGGCAGTGTATCTGAATCCTGTTTATATATATATTTGTAGCTGTGGTGCTGGTTTTGAAATGGTTTGAAAAGTTTTGAAAAGATAATGGTTTTGAAAAGACAATGGTTTTGAAAAGTGTTTCTGGGCCCATGCAGTGATTTCAAATACCGAATGTTGCCTGTATGGTATAATTTTAGAGCCTTATTCTTTGCATATACAGATTTCTCTGGATTCTTTGGATCTTTGAATGAATGGTATATTATGAAATCCCTGTTCTTTACCAATTTAAATTGAGAACCTTTATTCTTGAATTGCTGCAATCTTTCACAGCGTCTTTCACAGAGTAATGAATCCCTCCACATCTTTATATTTGAAGGACACAGACCTATCCTAGATTCTCAGTTTAAACCTAATCATGCAACAAATCTATTGCCAATTTATTTATGTGTCATTTCCCGATAAATATAGGATAGAAATGGTTTGTATATGAAGTGCTCTGTTTTTATTTACATTTTGCACAGCACCTCTACTTTTCTGGAAATGGGGTTTGTATGCTAATCACAGTTTTCACACTAGGAACTGTTATCGTCCTGACACCATATCAGTTTATAAACATGCTGGTCAAAAAGACAGGAAATTGTTTAACTTTTTGACTTTTTTTACTTTTTACTTTAAATACATAATACATAACCACTTTAGCCAAGGTGGTACATAAATGATTAATGGGTTCATGGAATTCATGAGTTGACAAGAACATGCAATGTGCATTTGGACATTTCAAAGCTTAGAAAGAAAAAAGGGGAAAAACTGGCACCACTCTGTATTATGACTACACTTACGAGAGGGTTTAAAATTAGATTAGGCTTATTAACTGTCATCAAGGCATTACAAATGATGAAATAACTGTTAAAGCACATTAAAAATAATAATAGAAAAATACAAATTACTTGTTGCTTGCTAAAAGTATGTGTGCTTGAGCCCACAATCCTATATTTATTGAAAAATCTTAGATGTCAGAGTTGATTATGATTCCTACAGCCAGCATTATAACTGTCATTAATGACTGAATTAATCAGAAATTATCACTGTTGCTCATTATAGTAATGGGTTATTCATGATTTTAAAAGTTTATAACTTGTTTACTAACCGTTAATAAACTTCATAAGCCTTGTATATGGTCAGTATATTGTAGAGGTACCAAAACAGTTAGATGAGTTTAAGGGAAAAGGAACATTTAAAGCTGATGGAGACTTCGTTGGTAAACCTCCAAAAAGGCTCTCACTCATAATCCATAATTTGAACAATCATAACCGCAAAATAACCGCAGGAGCTGAACCTGTATAGGGTAAAAAATTTAAGCATGAGGACCCCAGCCGTTGAAAACAGGTTTAACAAACCCAGTGCGCGCACCAACGGACTCACCTAGAGCAGCCATCCCCCTCTCCCCAACTGAAAAATAACATTCCCACAGTACAGCGGACAGTGCCATTTCAGTCAGATAAGACCTCAACTGATTCTGAACGCAATCATTTAGAGGAGAAAGTGACTCACTTTTGTGACAGGTAACTCCAAACCGGGAGCGTTAAGCGTCACATTCCGTCCCACTGGACGAAGACCTCCACAAACCGAAGGGATTTCTTCGCGCGCGCACAAAACACTCAAAACCCGCGAAACCCACAGCGTTTGTGTCCATTTGATGCTGGTCCCTTTTCACCGGGCTTCTTCTCGTGCTTGCCACGAGTTCCCAAGTTTTTCCCACTCCACTCGACACCAAGTAAAAGTAATATTCTTTAAACTGCAGCCGAGCTCAAAAACTCCGACATGTTTCCTTCGCCACAGCGCCTTGTGTCAGGTCCAGAGCGCTCAAAGGGGAGCTGCTGGTTGTAGGACTCCAGTCAGGTGTGTGTGGGTGTGTGTGTAAGTGTGGGTACGTAAGTGTGTTTGTGTATGAGCGAATGTGAATGTGTGTTGGGTCGTGTGTCGTAGCTGTAGCTCCACCGCTGCCACTCCTGACACAGGCTCCCTCCCTCCTTGCTAAAATCAGGGAGTTAACCACATCTACGCCAGCGAGAGGAGACACGGAGAAAGTAACAATGGAAACCTCAGCCCCAGAGTACAGTCCACAATTAGGTTAATCCCCAGCTAGACTTGTTCTCTCAATGAATCTCTCAGTTTAAAAACCATTAATTATAACCCGCGGACGAAGTCCCATATGGGCCTACTGACTCAGATATTGTTATTAACTCTGCTCATGATGCCCAGATACTCCTCTTCAAATCTTCAGGCTGAGTGGTTTCATATTTAAAAGGAAATTGTGCAATGACTGTAAAAACATAAATCTTTAATTTTCACAAATAAGTCATTCTGAATGTGTACCATTCTAGAAAATATGTACCATTCTTAGTCAGTATTGTTCACAGTGGTGGTGACTTTAATCAGATATCCAAAGCTGAATGATATCTGAGACATTAGTTATATTTAGGCCTAAAACATATTTTTTCGAAGTTATTCAAGGCTCCAACTTCTAAGAAATACTAAATAATAATAATAACAATAATAATAATAATAAAATAAAATCACATAATATAAAATGTAGAGGTGGTGTTTTGGTTTGTACCATGACCCTGAAATGCATTAAGCATAACAGATGATGATGTTCTGGTTTATGATGTCACAATTGGCAGAATATCAGAGGAATATAATTGTTAAGATATCACAAAGAAAAAAAAAAAGAATAAAAGCCTCATGCTATATCTATTTTAATTAAAATGGTCACAAATCATTTTATCAGTGAACATACAAGCACTCTAATCAATGATTATTAGGTATACATTTCTGTAGTGTTAGTAACTTAAGCAGTATGTTTAATATAATTGTCTTGCAGCAAACACTGCATAGAATCTGATTAGTTAAAATGCTTCTGTTCACTTCAGTCTTTGTTCATTCCATCATTTTGCTACAGGTAAGGCTTCAACTCACTTAGATCAATGCTCTGCGTGACATGTTATTTTTTATTAAGTTATAACCTCCTTGTTCTATTAAAATGGTCATTCTGTTATGTTCTGCCGTTAAGGCAATAGCCATATATGGGATTATAGTTTTTATTGTTTCACTGTTTTTCTTCAAGACTGAACATATTGTAGCATACGCCACAGGCTCCGCATGTGGTGGGGAGCACAGGGAACAAGGCCATGCAGAGTAGCTCCCAGCAAGTTCTGCACAAAAGAGATGTTGGTGTTCATGTAGCATTGGGATGTTTGGTTTACTGTTGGACAAGCAACAAGATCTCCTAAAATTTAAATATATAAAGAGAGCACCCCATTTTGTGTCATTATAATTTGTAGTTATTTTATGTTTACTGGTGAGTTAAGGGGCGGCACGGCGGTGCAGCAGGTAGTGTCGCAGTCACACAGCTCCAGGGACCTGGAGGTTGTGGGTTCGTTTCCCGCTCCGGGTGACTGTCTGTGAGGAGTTGGTGTGTTCTCCCCGTGTCCGCGTGGGTTTCCTCCGGGTGCTCCGGTTTCCTCCCATAGTGCAAAAACACAGGTTGCAGGGGGATTGGTGACTCAAAAGTGTCCGTAGGTGTGAGTGAATGGGTGTGTGTGTCTGTGTTGCCCTGTGAAGGACAGGCGCCCCCTCCAGGGTGTATTCCCACCTTGCCCCCAATGATTCCAGGTAGGCTCTGGACCCCCCGCAACCCTAAATTGGATAAGCAGTTACAGATAATGAATGAATGAATGAATGAATGAATGGTGAGTTTAGGGCTAGAGTTAAGTTTAGGTTTAGGGTTAGATGTTATTGAGAGTATTCATCAAGGACCAGAAGCTGCCATGGTATTTTTGTAGCTTTTGGAAAATTGCTATTTCTAATCTTTTGGAATGGAAAGTTTAAGGTTGCAGTTAGAGTTAGCATTAAGTGTAGGGTTGCGATAAGGTAATATTTAAGGATGACTGTTCATGCAGGTTTCAGAAATTCAGGTGAACATACGCTTTTTAAAACTAGTAGTCAATATGCAAACCCTGAGAGTGGTCTTTAAGTAATGCATGTATAAAAATTCAAGGTGAGATTAGCCTGTGAAC
This sequence comes from Hoplias malabaricus, assembly GCF_029633855.1. Classification (NCBI taxonomy): domain Eukaryota; kingdom Metazoa; phylum Chordata; class Actinopteri; order Characiformes; family Erythrinidae; genus Hoplias; species Hoplias malabaricus. Next base: position 28,096,667 of record NC_089813.1, on the reverse strand, counting down.
AAGGGCAGTTGGCTTTTTGTTGTTGTGTGTAAATCCAGCACTCCCTGTGTTATGAGCCCCCCACCACCACACAACTTGTTATACCCTACCACTTGTTACACCCCACCACCCCTGCCACTGTCCTTGCCATCCAGTGATTCATCAGTGAATTTTAAGGCAGATGATTGATGGAAATAGCAGGCCCAGCAGATGATTGGTTAAAATAGTGGACAGATGAAACACATCGACATTAGTTGAGTGCTCAGGAGCTCTGCAGTACTCACGCCGCTGCAGTGTTGGGGGTAGGCTGGACCATAGACATGGGCTGTGGCTAACCTGAGATACTGTTAATAACTTCAGTGCACTGATAGATACCAATCACTACATATCACTGGAGGAAGAGTGGACATGAGCAACATCAGGTTCATGTTGGGAAGATATCTTCTGAGCATGAGTTTTAGTTAGTGATCGGCAAGTGTCATTCCTCTCTCCTTGTTGGCTACCCCAGCAAAGACACAGAGAAAGGCAACAGCGGCAATAGCAGGAGTAGAGCAGGACAACGCCTTCAGTATTGCAAATGGCAGAGAGTGTTCTGCTGCACCTGGACATGAGAGTAACCAGCACTTGTGCACTGCCAGAGGGGCACCCACTCTAACACACTCTAAGAACTTACCCTAGACTGATACTGTGGTCCCTGGGACAGCTTACTATTGAGGAAGGGCTGTGTGGTGTCTGCCACAGGCTCCGCTAAAAAGAGACGTTGTTGCATTTTTTTGTTGTTTATATACTGTTGTGGTTTATTGGTTATGACGCAATATTTTTAATTAGAGTGTTCATTTGATTAGCTTCCAATTTGTTTGCTGTTCAACAATGTACTGAAGGTTTTTTTTTTTCTGAGTTTCTTATTGATTCATTCAGAATTAAAATGCTTTACTGCAACTGCCACTGCTTCAGTTCTCAGATTGCCAGTAGACTGTAACCACAAGGGCCTTTGCTATTTTTCATATTCATGAACTAATGGCACAATGACTCACAACCTCCCAAGACACAATTGTATTTCCAATAGTCCTATTACTTATGACTGAAATGAAAATGGAAAGGGTATATATAACAAAGCTAATAGTTGCCTAATGGTTACAAGACTCGTGTGTGTGTGTGTGTGTGTGTGTGTGTGTGTGTGTGTCTGTGTTTGTTTGTTCACTGCCATGGATGGGTTAAATTAATATTTTCACTTAAAATGCATTTGATGATTTTAAAACTCAGTCTGGAACGTGCTCCATCAGGTATTCTAAAGACAAAAAAAAAACAGCATCAGATCAAAAAGAAAGAGACTATCAGTTAATTGATGCTAAAACATGTATCACTTGTTTTCTCTTTTATGTTACTGTTAATACTCTGTTGCTATCTGAACATGTTATATAAATTCTAATCTCTTGCTGTATGTATATTTTAATCTCTCTTTGTTCCAGCTGTGGCTAATGCATCCTTATCCTTGAAATTTTCAAAAGTTGAGCAGTTTCATTTGTGTTATGAATGTCATTGTCAAGAAAGCTTGGTTTTTGTCAGCTTTAGGTTTTTTTTAAAAGCTTACACTCCCCATTTTACCCTTGGGGCATTGTAAAGCACTGGGAGTTTCAACACTCTTTCAGCTCTGAACACCTTGGAGGTTTGTGATGAATAAGAGAAAACACTTTCAAAGGCAGATTTCTTTTTTTGCTGCCAGAAATATGTCTTTTTTGGAAAGGCAGTATTCTTGTCTGAAAGTGTCTATAAATTAGAATCAACTACTTTTTATCATTTTACATATAGTATAGATTTTATGCTATTAAAACATAGAAAAGCCCAATCATAACAATATTTAACCAAGCTTCAAACAATAATGCTGACTCCAGGATATTTTTACATGCACAAAATTACATTTTCAAATGTCACATTTGTGTGCACTCCTTTTACAATGAGATGACTACCCAAAGTTGATGTGACATTGTCCTTTTTTATTATTCAGGTCCACTTTTGGAGCTTGTAATATCCTAGCTACTGCCACTGATTTTGAGAAATGCTCAAGCACCATATAAGCAATACTTTACTAAATGTGTCATTCCAGTTTGTCATTATGACCATGCTGGAAGAGCAGATAATTGGGCGAACACTCCACTGTGTGTGTGCGTGTCTGTGTGAGACAGAGAGGAAGAGACGCAGAGTTAAAGGGATTTTACACTGTTCACTGGTAAGAATGAGCCATTATTTTGCACTGCCAGGGAACATGAAAAAAAAGAGTACAGAGAATTCTCAAGATTCCTTCGTGTATGGCCCTGGTGGGCCACAACAGGCAAAACAGGGTGACCAGGAGAAGGATTAAAGACAGCCTTCACATTAGTGCATGCTCACAATGTCTACCAGTTCGTTTGTGTGCATGAGTATGCATGTGTGTGCATGTGGGGCTTGTCCCCTCCCAAAACAATTTGGGTGTCTCTGCTTAGGCCTTTGTGTGGAGGTCACCCTCTTCCCTCAAACCCTTCACCCTTCAATCAATCATGGCACTGTTCACTTTAGACACTCCTTTCAGTCTCCTTTGCTGCTACAAATACTCTGCATTTAACTGACAAGCACTCAGAGGGAGTCCTCTACCTGCTATGATAGTCATGCAGTAGTGCCAAGTTTACACTCAGAGGGCATTGGGGCTGACTGAAAGGGAGTATGGTTTGGGTGAGTGGGTGCAGACAATAGCGACATGTCTGCAGTATCTGTTAAGAGGCCTTTCCAGACATGACACTGCCACATTTGTTTTTGGATATTATAGTCAAGAAAAAAAGGTCCTGGGCAGGTGGTCTGTCTCTATAAGGATGTTTTGGGTGGTGCCTCAGACCACCAAGCATGTGTGAATGGCACAGTTACATGGTACTCCAAGTAAGGTCACTGAAAAGGACCAGTGAGATGGATAAATTCTGAAACTCGTGTATGTACTGCATTCACGTACTTTCTGTACCTCTTGTCTACTGATATATTGCAAGATTTATCTTGTAATCAGCTTTTATATTTATTCCATTTGATTCCATTCCACATTCCATTATTTTGTTCTGGCAAATTAACCCAATGCTGCTGCTTTATATATTTTTTAATATTTAGATACATTCAGGAAATAGTTTGGGACAAAACTTACAAAACAGGGCTGGGTTTCCGAAAAGCATATTAGAACAAAGAATATTTTTAAGTGGTAGCATGAGCTTCACATTGAACACTCTCCCTGTTAAGATAATCCTGACAGTAAGATGTTTTTGGGAAACTGTGCCATACTTCATAAGAAGGCAATCTGAGTGGTTTTGAGGTTTTTAGAAATTATATTAAAAAAATACATTGTTTTAAATCACTATTGGTTTTAGCTATGCTTAATAAACATTTTATATATTTAATATTAGGTCACATAATGTCACGAAAAACTAGGGAATTGGCATCAAACACTAGAAAACTCAACCTCTGTGTCTGATCCACTAAAAGTATGCATGATCCACATACCAACACAACACACACTAACACTCCAAAACTACAGCAGTGTCACAGTGAAGTATTCAAACGGCAAATAATACTGGCTTCGTGGTGGTCCTGTGACGGTCTTGACCATTAAACATATAGGGTGAAAGGGGGCTTAAAAATATGCAGGGTACCTTTGGATTGCTGTCTGTAATTGCAGGACTCTATAGAAGACCTATAGGGTCAGTGGACTTGGTAAAATGGACAGAGTGTCAGATCGGTGTATACAATACAATGGAGTGAGCATGTTGGTTAAATTAGACTAGGAGTCAAATTATATTGTTAACCTGTATTAAATACATATTTATACAGACCTGACAAATTAACAGATATAAATCTAAGCATTATTTATAATATACAATTACAGTTTTTTAAATAATTTTGTTTCAATCCAGTGTCCGTGTTCCTTTCTCTCTATTTATTTCCTTTACATGTGTATTTAACAGGGTGCAAATTATGACAATTTTGGGGTCAAATTGTTCTTTAAAATATAATGGGAAACCAGTACAGCGTAGGCGAGTGCTTGAGTAAATTGAAGTCTTACAATCCTTACAGAGTCTTGCTTGTTTACTGTAATGTCTGCATTACATTAATGATAAATCCATTACACAAGCTAAAGTGTCAAATACCACACCACAACCTTTGTAGTCAGGGGTCACCTACAATATATTATAGAGCTAAATCACACACTGCTATTGTTTACTATCATACAAAATTTAGGCATGTACCTGACTAATAGACCACCCAATAATCAAAATCTTTCAACTGTTTTTCTTGCCTGAAAAGTTCATATTATACAGAATCACTTCCACTGGAACCATGTGTTAATTAATTCTGAATAAATGGGAATAAAGACTACTGAAAGTAGCTTAGACTTATGTCCTACCTCATCCATTCATACTAGAACCAATACAGCATCTACAATGTGAAATGATAAGGGGAGAGTGGTGGAAGGCCTTTATATAGAATCTTGGCTATTGTTAGTCTCCAAAGTAAACTCTCTTTTAGTGAATCACATTAAGTAAAACAAATCTAAAAAAAACAAGAGCAAAGAGAAACTAGGCAAGCCTAGTGTTGACGGACCGCCATTAGCCATATAGCCATTGTCACAGAGGTGTTTCTTGCATTTCAAAAACAGGAAAGCCCAAAATGCATACCCTTGTCATTGGAAGGTCTGGAGAAGCTTTGGTGCTTTGTTTACAACAATAACAAATAATAACAAACTATAAAAACAGTTATCTTGTCAGTTGCTGACAGTGTGTGTATGATCATGGAAAGCCTGTTATTTTCTGTTCATACCACACTACAAAACTGAAGCAGTGTGTTGAGATGACCTTAAAGCAACTTGTTTACCAGAAAACATCAAGATAACATTTTAACATTTAAGTTTTTGAAAATTTCTAAAACCAAGCACCTTAACATTTTATTAACCAAGTGATCTATACTTGATAAAGGAACAGGGCATCGCTGGGAACTAGATATTTATTACTGACTTACATTTCTATAAGGGTCTGACTGAAACTGTGCTGTAACAAATTCACAGCCTCATTTACTTTGAGTAACACCTTGCTCTGGTTTTCTGGCTTTAATCATCCGGAGATTTCATGTAAAGTTAAACAAAAACTGTGCAGATGTAATTTACTCATCAGAAAGCCAGTTTGATGTGTATTCGTGTCGTTAAAGGGACAGACAAGAAACCAAAAGGTTGGTTTTTACCCCAACAACGTTCAACACAATTCGGTTTGAGGTTCCAGTAAAACTGCTCACTGCTGTGAATGGTGGACCTACAGAACTGTAGTGACACATGTGTGTCCCAATTCAGCTCTTAACTCTCTGACCCCTTGAACACTTTAACCCTCGCGCCTTCTGCTCACCTTTCAACAACGTCATCAAAGTGAACACTTCAATGAAGGTGTGTCAGCAGATGAAGCAGTCAGCTTAGCGGAGGCCTATGCCATGGCAAGACCTACAGAGGGAACATTCCAGCTGGGAAGATTCAACAGAAATCTTCTGCCTGCAGTTCAAAGAGACGGGAGTCCAAAGGGGTGGTTCAAAGTGGGTTTGTGCCTAAAGTTTCCAAGCCCACTAGCAAGGGTCAACAAAGTTTTAAATCTGACAAAATGTAACACAGGGAAAAAAGTGAAGCCAGGTACATTCCGTGTTTTCAAATGTTTTAACTGCAATAAACCCGTCCAGAAAGCTAGAATTAGCAATGCTGTATCCTTGGGCGATGAACCTAAGGAAATGAGAGCTAATGTAAAAAAAAACAGCTGAAAGCACTGATAGACACAGAAGACAGTCAGACACTTATTCTAAACAAATACTTAGTGGATGAAATGCTAAAATCAATAGGCAGACTGAAAGCAAAGTGTGTGCATGGGGACGAATAGTTTATCCTATTGTTGATGATAAAAGAGCAAATTTCAGCAACTGGTGCTGAAGGAACAGAAAAGTTTGAAAATAAGCGAAATAAGACATGTACACTGTTTAGAAGCACAGCTGGCGCTAAAGGGCACTTGTGGTTTAGCAAATCACAGCAGATTTTTCAGCAAATTGAGGCTCAGAACAGACATACTTACAGGATAAAGCCATACACCTGTGAGCACAAGGTCGAGTGAAGGATTTTCTGAGAATTATGTCTGTTTACAGCTTAATTCCTTTCTCTTTTAAACTAAACTCAGTGCTCAACTTACAACTGTGGTGGGCTACTGGCTCCCTGTGGCTCTCTTAAATGCACATGAATATTTTAGCCGACTTTTAAAGACAGAACCGAAATTTGACACAACACACACGTCATAAATACCACCCTAATTTTAAGATATTTTTAAATATTGTGGTATACCGTATTATCATTGTACCGGCCAACCTTAGGCGAGCTACTGCCATTCATGTCCGCAGTGTCAGTTAACTGCTCCCCCGTATAAATCGCACAGAGCCAATAGTTGATGAACCCTTTACCCACATAGTGCTGGATATCGTTGGTCCTTTGCCATGTAGTTGTTCTGTACGGTTGTAAGGATTTAGGGCTTACGACAAGAAATGGGATGGGGGAAAGCCTGCAGACAGACGACTTTGTCCAGTGAAAAGAAGACATTTGGTCACTGCCGAATGTCCCAAATTTTAGTTCAAGAACTGGAATGTGTAATATGGCTGAACTAACAGTTCATACTCGCACATGCGCATTTCAACATTAGGCGTCAGTCAGTCAGTTAGCGCAAATGCCTCTTCTAGACCGGCCCAATACACGGTCCGGCAATAACACAAGGGTAAGTCTAGAGAGTGCACATTAACTTTATTTTCTGGATTGTTCAAATAATATTAAATATATAAAAGGAATGACATATGCTGAGGACCTCTTGTGTGAAGACAATGACTGACAGTTAAATCTGCTGAGCTGAGGAACCAGGAAAGCGTGGAAGACAACACAGATGCATATTCCCTGCTGTAACCATTTGAGCAGAAGAGAAACACCCATTCATGGATATAGGCAAATCAGTGTAAAATATCTCAGAAGTATGTGATGATGATTATTGTGGTAAATCACATGTTCTGAAACTAATGAATACAAAGCACCATGAAACTCTGGTAGTGTCTGCAATGAAAGAAACTGACCATGTCCTTCTCTGTATGTGCACTGTAAATTATTTTAAAGGATCTATAATTACATTCAGAACTACAGTCAATTCAAAATAGAAGCTGCATTCCTTATTTATAAAAAAGGACAGTAATAGTCACTTACATAAATCAGAGTTTTATTTCTATTTTGTAGTCTATATGTAGTCTTATACTTAGAAGTGCAATGGATTTGAAACATAGTTACATGCCTTATTAGTAAAGTGTTTGTAAGATACCCAGTAATAACCACATATTTCTAGTATCATACCCTTTACTTACTCAGTACTTATTTTATCTTACAGCTTACTTAACAGGTACTTACACTGTACTTACCCAGTAATTAACGAGCTATAATTTAAAGTGTTACCAAAAACTGTGATGTTTTATTCAGCTTTCAATATGAACATATAAAATATTTGGGTCTTAAAAGGTTTTAGGTTTAGTTCTAGAACAAAGCAAGGCACTGAAGGAAAAAAACAAAAACAAAACAAAAAAAAAATCACACACAACAACAGCTTTTGAATAACTTTTGATTTCAGATGCAAACATAATCTATATATCAGAAAATAACATGACTGTGAAACAACACTTGTTTCAGCTTGACCAAACTTAGCTTAGAGCTCTAGTATCCTCATTCATTGGATCTAAAAAAACACTCAGCATTATTCTATGACCCATTCAGAAACACCCAAATATCTGCCATCCACTCCAGATCAGAGGGCAAATGGGGGGAATACAACACCAGACCTCTGGAGGAAAACTGATTAGCTCATCTCTTGGGAAATGGTTGAAAAGAGGAGTCTGAGTTCTCTACTGGTACTTAGTCTGTGGAAGGAGTTTTCTCTATCGTGACAGAATTTTCTTAAATATCTGACTTTTTTTTCTTCACCATCATTGAAAACCATCATTGAGAAATGTGTATCTTATGTGTATTTTAATGTGAGCCAATCTGCCAATGCCTCCCAGTGTGGATGGTGCTGAGGTTACATGAAGTTTCAGTTTGGGTGAGCCTTCTAACTGCATACCTTAAGCTCTGCCTAGTGTGGGCAGGGCCAGTGCAACTACTCACTGCTGGTATGCTCTGCTCCCTTTAGCTGGAGAGGCAAGCTGGCCACTCCAGGTCAAAGTGTGTCACTGGTTCTGTGTGGACCAGAAGATGTCTCGAGGCTGAATGAGGTGGTCCTTCTGTTTGGGGCCAGCGTACTGTACCCCAGGAGAAAGACCAGAAGGAGAATGAGCTGTTCCTCCAAATGGAGAATGCCACAACAATACTCTGGAGGAATACTCTAAGCTCAGCTTTTGAAGAATGCGTTCTCTGCTGATACTTAATCTGTGAAACTAGTTTTCTCTATTGTGGTAGAATTTTCTTAAATATCTGACTTTTTCTTCACCATCATTGAGAACCTTAGTCATTTGAAAGGAAACGTTATCTTATTACATTAGGATGTAAGATAATCTGCCCCTTCCTCCAAGTGTGATTTGGGTGAGCTGTCTGACAGCATGCCTTAACCTCTGCCCAGTGTGTGCTGGGCCAGTGGGACTACCCACTGCTGGTATGCACTGCCCTCTTTAGCCAGAGAGGCTAGCTGGCCAGGCCAAATTTTTCTCGTTCTCTGCCCCCTCTGTGTGGACCAACAGATGTCTCGAGGCTGAACGAGAATGAGGTGAGCATCTTGTTTGGGGCCAGCATACTGTACCACAGAAGAAAGACATCAAGGAGAATGAGTTGCTTCTCCAAATGGAAAACACCTCACCAACCCCCAGTAGGAATGGTAGGGTCAGACTGATGAGCTCAGCTTTTGGAGAATGGCTGAAAAACAGAGTTTACATTCTCTGCTGATACTTAGAGGCGATCTCTGGTGGCCACTGGGGGTTCCGTGGCATTAGGGCTCGTGCTTGCGCAGCATCACAGCCGTGCTGTTATTTCATGATAACACACTCCCTCTCATGTTCTATTGCCTAAAAGACACCGACTTAAGGAAGCCCCGGATAAATGTGGCCGGATTTTTAAGGTGGAACGTGAAATTTCAGCAGCAGTTTGTACAGATAGTTTTTATAGACAGTCGAAATATAAAGGGAGTCTTTTTAAATTGGTCGGGTTATGTGTCCATTTATTTGCCATATTTATTTACTTAAGATCGAAGTCTAAATAAAATTGCAGATTTTTTGTAATGTGGAGTTTTTAAATTTGGCCTGCAAAATATAATGGGAGTCTTTTTAATGTGGTATTTATTTTAATGTGACTCTATCTATGAAGTGATCATATAACACTGAAATGAATAAAGCGACAAGACACTAGAGACAGGTATCACTTGGCAGTCATACTGGATCTGAGTAAAATAAATGTCATGTTTTATATTGAGAGATCCAGAATTCATCCATTATTTTATTTTATTTTATTTTTCAAATTACGGAAAACAACAAAATAAAACCTCAAGTACTTCTTTAAATAACTTTTCAATCGTTATTGAAATAATTTTTTATTTTACTGAACTTTCTAATTGATATTATATGTGACAAATCGAACCATAACGCCTCTCACCCATAAAAATCACTCACCGCTCTCTCCCTCTCTCCTCTGATCGGACTGCTGTGCTGGGGGCCATTCTATATTATATTCGACACCTGCATGCGTCTAAAATACAAACAGCCTCAATCAATAAAACATTCATTCATTCATTATCTGTAACCGCTTATCCAATTCAGGGTCGCTGTGGGTCCAGAGCCTACCTGGAATCATTGGGCGCAAGGCAGGAATACACACTGGAGGGGGCGCCAGTCCTTCACACACCTACAGACCCTTTTTTTTTGAGTCGCCAATCCACCAACCAACGTGTTTTTGGACTGTGGGAGGAAACCAGAGCACCCGGAGGAAACCCACGCAGACACGGGGAGAACACACCAACTCCTCACAGACAGTCACCCGGAGCAGGAATCGAACCCACAACCTCCATGAAACAATAAAACATGTCATATGAATAAACTTTGTAAACAAGAACAAAGAGGAACTAGGTAAGCCTAGTTTAACCGGACCTCCATTAGCCATATATCATATGTGTCACAGAGGTTTTTCTGGCATTTTACAAACAGGAAAGCCCAAAATACATACATGGCATCTCTGGGAACTAGTTATTTATTATTATTATATACTATTTATTACTGACATACATTTCTTTAAGGGTCCGACAGATAAAACAGTGCTGTAACAAATTCACAGCCTCGTTTATTTTGAGTAACACCTTGTACAGTTTCGTGTAAAGTTAAATAAAATCTGTGCAGATGTAATTGAATTTCTGTTAGTTAAATATATAGTAAAAAACAAAAGGCTGGGTCACAGAAATATTCTCCAAACATAAAGAAAAGACTATGATAAATATTACCTCAACAACATTCAACATATTTCTGTTCGAGGCTCCAGTAAAACACTGAACGGTCCAATTTATACTCATGGAGGTCCTGAAGTGATACTCATGAAGCAGCTTGAGTGTGTCCCAATTCAGCTCTCAACCCTCTGACCCCTTGAACACGCATTTTTAGGTCCCAAAAAGAGTACTTGTCCAGGGAAAAGAGTACCTCTGGTCACCACTGAAAGGTCCCAAATTTTGTTCACAAACTGGAATGTGAAATATGGCTGAACTGGCAACAGACGGTGTAGTGACGCCACGTTAAGTTCTGTGAAATATGGCTGAACTTACAGTTCCTGCTCGCGCATGCACATTAGGTGTCAGTCAGTCAGTAAGCATAAATGCCTCTTCAAGGACAGTCCAGTAGGCGGTCCGGCAAAAAATAATCTGTAATTTAACAATAGTTCTTAAACAATATTACTTTTGAGCAACTGCTAAAATACAATTAAGCACAAAAAACACTGTATATATCAGTTTTGGTAAATGAAAGGCATCTTATACGTAGACAGTGTACATAATCATTCTAATTATGATCTGGGAGGGCAGCACAGTGGTGCACCAGGCAGTGTCGCAGTCACACAGATCCAGGGAGGTTGTCCAGTTTATTATTATTATCTTTCAAAGAGAAACTTGATTTGTAACAGTCACTAACAATCCCATCCTTATATACAGAAAAATATATGAACAAAGACATAAAATACAACTAAGACATACATTGGCAGAACAAGTTCATATACACCATAAAGAAGCAAACAATATGCAGCGGAGGACAGAGTTCTTTATTTTGCTCTCTTATTTAGCAGTAAAATTGTGCTAGGAATAAAATAATTCTTTATTCTATTGCAGCATATTTTCAGAAGACTGTAGCGTAAACCCACTCAAAGAAGCTGGAACTCTCCCTTCAGAGGAGGATCAACAGATACAATAATTAACTCAGCTTTATTCAATATATACTTCAGAGAAGTGCTGAGAAGATTTTTATTCTTAATACTCAAGTTTTCAAACCAGGCAATGAATGCGAATGTCTGATTCAATAAAAAACTTGCCTTAAAACAAACCTGAAACCTACTCAGTTTTCTCAAAGTTTCAGGTGTGTTCAAAGCTCGTGACTTTCAAATCCCACTCCGAAAATCCAAAAACACACGTTGGTAGGTGAAATTGGCGAATCATAAGTGTCCGTAGGTGTGTATGTGTTTGTCAACCTGTGAGAGACTGGTGCCCCCTCTATGGTGTATTCCTGCCTTGCGCCCAATGCTTCTGGGAAGGGACCCACCACAACCCTGAACTGGATAAGCGAATGAATGAATGAACGAATGAATGAATGAATGAATGAATGAATGAATGAATGAATCCCTGGACCCAGCAGGACATTACCCAAGGCTTTACACTGCCTAAACCAAAAGTAAGTGGTCATAATGTTTTGGTTCGCACAGTGTATGTAAGTCATATCCTTTTGCAGGAAGCTGCTGTGTGTCCATGGGTGTTCCATGTCTATCCGTTTGTGGGTGGATGTGTGTACAATTGCATCATATCACAATGTTCACTACAAGGATTTCCGACAGTGGCTGTGCCCAGGGTGGGTGAAAAGGCTACATCCTTTACTGACACCCACCACTCTTCCTGCACTGTAACTGCAAGTCACGAAAGAAAACAAAACCTACTGTCTCTGGATAGCACGCATGAGGAGTCACACTAAAACCAGGAGTATCAGTGACAGTTCATACATTCTCACTAATGGACCAGACGAGGGGCACCTCAGCCTTCAAGCCTGGAGGGCAGGAATGTAATCTGAGAGACTGGATAAAGTGCACAAAATACCAAGAGTATCCCTTTGTCTTCTGCATATGAAACACTAACAGAGGATGTGCTTCTGATATAAGGTGCTAGCCTGCATTTATCATTCTGAGGAAATGCTGATAATACAAAGTCTGTGAAATAAATAAGACCGAATTTGTTCATTTATTGTGGTATGGTCACATAAAGACATATATTTTTTGTTTTGATTGAGCTATTTTGATTATTTTGATTGGGGGTTGAAAAAGCAATAGTTTGAGATTGAAACATTTATATATCCTTCTTACCTATAATGTTAAATTTTACAATAAATTTACAATATCCATGCCTGGAATAATCTTGAAATATGATTGCAAACACCCCTACACCGGATACTATTGCTTGTTAAGTTTTACCTGCCTTACGCATATTATTCGTCACGTCCTCATTAAGGTAGTGCCTGCATGAGCCAGAGAAGACATTTTGTGTAAGTAGCTATCCAGCTTTTTAAAAACACTTTATTGCCTTCAGTAAATCACTCACATGAAGATGTTTGATTGTTCAATTTTACCGTTCCACTTTAAATGCTTCATTGTCAACACAGGTGTCAGGCTGAAGATGTGTTTTTTATGCACTTTGAACGTAACTTTGACTTAATGTGGAACAAAACATTCAAATAAGAAGCCAGTTTGCTTTTTCTGCACAACATTAGCAGAAATGTATAAAACTCAATAACTTAAACAATAACTTAACATCTATTATAAGCTCATTGTAATGTATGCACCATTTTAAAGTGTAAAGGAAAAATTGAACAAGAACTGAAAAACTTCATAATCTGGTGGCTGTAGTAGTAAGGCATTAGTTGCTGCTGTGAGTAATTCTACAGTAAACACAAATATTACTGCCATGAATCAATCCACTGATGTATAAACTTGAAATACATGGCTGAGGCAGATTGGTTAAAATGATTTTTTTGTATTTCACAGAGAGAACTTAAGGCGGTGCCACTACACCATGTGTTGTTATTCGTGATTTTGCTGTCTTTAGGATGTCCCCCATCCCATTTTTTGACATAAGCCCTAAATCCTTCATTAAAGTGTTCACGTTGATGACGTTGTTGAAAGGTGAGCTGAAGGCGTGAGGGTTATAGTGTTCAAGGGGTCCGAGAGTTAAGAGCTGAATTGGGACACACATGTCGCTTCAGTTCTGTAGGTCCACCATTCACTGCGGCAAGCAGTTCAATGTTTTACTGGAGCCTCAAACAGAAATGTGTTGAATGTTGTTGAGACAATATTTACCATAGTCTCTTCTTTATGTTTGGAGAATGTTTCTGTGACCCAGCCTATATATTTAACAAACAGAAAGTAATCTTGTCTGTCCCTTTAATGACTCAAATACACATCAAACCGTTACTGGCTTTCTGATGAGTAAATCTGCACAGATTTTATTTAACTTTACACAAAATCTCTGTATGATTAAAGCCAGAACACCAAAGTGAGGTGTTACTCAAAGTAAATGAGGCTGTGAATTTGTTACAGCACACTTTCAGTCAGACCCTTATAGAAATGTAAGTCAATAATAAATATCTAGTTCCCAGCGATGCCCTGTTCCTTTATCAAGTATAGATCACTTGGTTAATAAAATGTTAAGGTGCTTGGTTTTAGAAATTTTCCAAAACCTAAATGTTAAAATGTTATCTTGATGTTCTCTGGTAAACAAGTTGCTTTAAGGTCATCTCAACACACTGCTTCAGTTTTGTAGTGTGGTATGAACAGAAAATAACAGGCTTTCCATGATCATACACACACTGTCAGCAACTGACAAGATTTTTTATAGTTATATTTAGTTACATATAGTTATATTTTTATGGTTTGTTATTAACTGTTATTATTGTAAACAAAGACATTGACACGAAGCACCAAAGCTTCTCCAGACCTTCCAATGACAAGGGTATGTATTTTGGGCTTTCCTGTTTTTGAAATGTCAGAAACACCTCTGTGACAATGTTGCCTAGTTTCTCTTTGCTCTTGTTTTCTTCCAATCACTTTTTATCTGTGCCTCAAGCTTCGACTTATGTTCTTCATGATCTGGTCCTATTTATCTTTCTGTCTTTCAAGATTTCATTGATACACTCTCAAATGTATTCTAGGGAAGTCATTCAGTCATTTTGGCTTTACATCATTGTTTTGCTTTGGTTAATCACACACAGAAATATAACTCCATCTATTAGGGGATCTCTCTGAGACTTAGTAGAACAATGAGAAAGAAATAAGCTTATGTGAGATGTCGCAGATTCTTTTGTAAACTGGCTGAAGCAGGATGAACCCCACAAAATCCCTGTTGAACAAGCTGTCAGTGTTATTTTAGTCTTCCTGGCTGCATTAGCATCTGCTGAAAAAGTATTGGATGTAACCCAAACATGAAGCAAACACAAATATACATTCATGAAACATTGACAGTAACACATAGCTGTGTCTTTGTGTTACTTTTCACTGTATTACTCAGTGTGACTGCACACTGAGCGTCTTCAAAAACACAAAGATTTAGAGCTTATTTTTGACAGAAAACATGTTGCTGTAAAACACTTAAGCATAATCTTTATCCTATCTATTAGCATAGCTGCAATTAGCATATTTCAGTTGTTCCTTCATTCATCTAAAGTCAGTGAGTCCAAGGGATCTCCATTATTTTTAGTCTTTCTATATAGACTATTAGCAATTAGGAAATTTTATCCACTGCACATAAGCACAGCCCTTAGCTTGTACAGCCCTTAGCTAGATTTTGATTGAAATGTAATGACTTTAGGTCACTTCTATAATATTATCTTAGTTTTGCTTATTCAATGATATAATGTCCCCGCTCCCCTAAACACCACCTACGTTTGGAAACATAAATGTGCCAAAGAAATTTGTTAGAATAATGCCATGAATGAGCTGTTTCTGATTCTTTTTCAATGGATAGCATCATGGTTTCTCCCTCCTGGGAACCTGGACTGAACCAAATCAGCTCTGTTTCAGATACACCCTGGCTACTCTGCGAAGGTGTCTGTGTACTATGTCAGTGTTCTGAGCCTTGTAACTAATGCATAATATATGGTTAGTGAGCACTTTCTTTGTTTCTTTATTATGTTTTTTTCTTTGATATATTTTGTTGGCTGTATTTTGACCACTGCCTGACATATCCATGATAATAAATTTAGCCCGATTAAAATTAAAATACTTATCTCATGTATCCTGCTAATATGGGTCCTTCATCACAGATTTTTAGGAAAGTAAAAGGCTAAATAAACAAAGAAACAAACACATAATCTAAGTGTATATGATACACATGGCCCATTCGACAGTGTTTTATCCCAGCAGCTGCTGTACTGAATGTTCCCTGTAGGATTATGAGTACCGGATAAATGGCAATAATTCCAGTTTAGCATTTGCATTTCTGTCATGATCACTTCCAGCTCTAGCTCTTTGCTGGAAAGAGGATCAGTTTCCTCTGGTGGAAAAGAACAATTTCCCTTATCAGATGAGAAACAGGAAAAGGAGATGACACAGAGTCAATGAAACCCACCTGTAAATGTTGCTTCTTCCAGTAAAAGTCTCCTGGTGAAGGGTTGCAAGAGTCCGGACTGCAATAATAGCTGTAATTCTGAAAATTTGTTGAATACACTCACAGTGGTAAGAATTTAAACCAGCTCTTGCAGAACCTATAACAAAAAAAAAAAAAAACACTTGTGTATTCCCTGCAGTGGGTGCCCTTCAACATTCAGAGATCAAAGTTTCAGAGATCATTTCTGCCATACAGATGAGAGTTAACTGCAACAGAAATTATTTTGATAAACATTTTATCTTCATACTGTGAGCTTGTCATCTATAGATGACTGATAACATATTATAATTCTATAAAAGGGAATATCGATATAAATTGTATGAACATTGATACATATGGAATGAACATTGATATATATATATTGCATTAACTTTTATGTAAAATGAATGAATATCGATACATATGGAATGAACTTTGACTCAATTTCCTCCCAAGGTCCAAAAACACACATTGGTAGGTGAATTGGCTACTCAAAATTGTCTGTGTTAGTGTGTGTCGCCTTGCGATTGGCTGGCGCCTCTTCCAGGGTGTGTTCCTGCCTTGCACCCATGATTCTGCGTAGGCTCTGGACCCTAGTAGATCACGTCTCATGTAGGCCACCGTAACCCTGAACTGGATAAGTAGTTACAGACAAAGAATGAAAGAATAAATTCTATATATTGAATGAACATTGATATATTTTGAATAAACTTTGACATGTTCACTGTATAAATATTAGAGTTCATTCCAAATATTTCAGGGTTCATTCCATATATATCGATGTTCATTATTTTTAATATATACCATTCCATTGGTGGAATGGAAATTGCCTTAGATATTTTTCACTTAAAATAAAATAAAATAATTTTCTCCATGACCCTGTTATCAGATGAAGCAAGGTATGGTTCTCCATGTGTGAGATGTTGTGACTCTTCCTTACAATTGTGCAAACATTTCCACTGAAATAATAATCCCATTTCCAGAAAAGTTGGGACATTGTGTAAAATGCAGTAAAAACAAGGATGTTTTCCTTTTTTTGTTTTTATTCTCTCAAAGCTTTATTTAACTGAAAAAGTACAAAGGATTACTGACTGTCAATAAATGTCAAATAATTAAAAACAAACCTTTTTTTCAAGATAGCAAAGATTTTTTTTAATCATATTCTATAGTAAATATTGTGAAATGATTCAGGAGTTCTGAAGAAATACCAGTTCATGTAGGGTAAGGCTGGACACCAATGTTGAATGAACGTGACCTTCAAGCTCTCAGAATGTAATGCATAAGGAACTGTGCTACATTAGTAAATATTGCCACATGGGCTTGGGAGTACATGAAGGTGTTGCTACCCCAAAACGGATTTTGGATTTATATCGGTAGGCCTAAGGTCTCTGGGGTTGAGTCAGCATCTTCAAGGATCATATAATTATGCATTATACCTGAGTTCTCTTAAACCCAGTCGTGACATTTTCACCTCATCCCAGAGTACTTCAAAAACATGTTGTCATATACCGTAGCACCATAATACAACATTCAATTTGTTTTCATAAAAAATGAAAATGAATACCATATTTTTTGTTGTAATGGTGAAAGGGTCCACCCAGAGAGTTATGAGTAACTGGTGCAAAAGCCAACCTTTCTCATTGTATTGGGGGGGCTACTATCAAAACGAAATCTTTCTCTGGGAAGTCTATGGTTATTTCAGCAAGGCAATGCCAGACCTCATTCTGTCTGTGTTACAACAACATGTCTTAGACAGAGAGTGTGTGCTTCACTGACCTGCCTGCAGTCAAACTGTCTCCTATGGTGCCTCATGAAGAGAAGAATTAGGCAAAGACAACAATGTATAGTTGAACCGTTTCCTAAACGATTAAACACTTTTGAGTCGCCAATCCACCTACCAATATGTATTTTTGGACTGTGGGAGGAAACCAGAGCACACAGAGGAAACACACCAACAGTCACCCGGAGTGGGAATCAAACCCACAACTTCCAGGTCCCTAGAGCTGTGTGAGACTGCGACACTACCTGCTGCGCCACCATGCTGCCAACGACGAAACAGTGTCGCCAACGATTAAACTGTGTAAATAAAAAGAAAGGTGATGTAACACAGTGGTAAACGTGCCTCTAAACATTTGGTGTGTATTGCAGTTATTAATTCCTTAATTACTTTATATTTACAAAATAAGATCAAGTTGTTCTGTGGAAACAGTGGAAATCTTTTTTTATTGTGGTTTTGTCAGTTAAATAAAGATTCAAGAGTATTAACCACAGATTCTTGTTTTTATTGGGTTTTACTTGAATGGACCAACGTTTCTGGAAAAAGTTGTTTATACCATGTCTTTAATTCATATATTCATTCCTCTTCAAGGACCACTTCATCCTGATCAGTGTCACTGTGGGTCAACCTACCCAGAAACACTGGGAATAAGGCAGAAACACACACACACACACACACACACACACACACACACACACACACACACACACTGCAAGGGGTGCCTGTCCATCAAGGGGCATTACACACACACATTCTCTCACAGACTCACACCTAGCCAATACAACTAACAGGTTTTAAGAAAATGGAGTAGCCTAAGAAAACCAATGCATTTTTAAAATTATTTTTATTAAAAATGTGTTGTTTTTACATTGTAGTTTGCATTATTAATTGTATTTATACAATGCATACTGGGTAAGGAAGTGCAGTTATTTTACAATTAAGATGGAAAATAATGAAATACTATATATCATAACAAGCAACACATGACATTGAAACATTTTATTCCAGAAAACCCCTTATTTTTGATAAACTCTTCAAAACGTATCGCATTTTATGAGATTAGGTTACATCTGTAGATTACATTTGCACTTTCTGAGTGAAGCTATCCAGTAGCTCCATGAAATACAAGCCATGTTTATATGTTCAGCTAGGAATTCCTCAATCACCGAAAACATAAGAAAAAAAATGATCACAAACAGTATTATCAACCAAGGTTGAGGTTTTCCACATTCAGCATTTTTCTGCTTCCATCTACCTAAACGTCATCCTCCTTGGAGCATCGTCTCTCCAAGCGCTACTCGTCACAGGGGATTTTTAGGGAATTTGGGAGTGTGTTTGGAAGCGAGAAAAGGGGTTTTGATAACAAACCCAATGGGGATGCTCTCACTCCCTCTCTCTCCCTCTTTTTCTATCCTCATCCTGGTTGAATGGCAGGATGGGGAGTGGATGGGGGATGGGTGAACGTGAGAAGAAGAGGGGGTTGGACGAGGCTGGTCTTTTCTATGGGCCTCATCCATCTCAGCTGCATATTTCTGTCAGGTCCTGGGAGATGAGGCTAATTATCCAGCTATTCATCTTCTTTCTCTTTATCCTAATCTCTCCATCCCTCCCGCCACCTCGCTGGGTGTGCATACATGGGTTTTGTGGGCACATCCACCCAGTGTGTATGTGTGGACAGGGTTTTGCGGTGCGTGCTCGCGCATGAATGTGTGTCTTCATGCATATAAGATTGTTTATTGGAAGGTTGCCGATATCATGATCTCTGCTTTACATGGCTGTCTCATTTAAACTCCCATAAACAGGGACAGCATTTAAACCCATTGGAAACCTCTGGACCAGAATGAAGCACAACATGCCTGTGCCTGTAATGGTGATGTCAATCCAATAGCCATGTGACTCTCTGTGTCTGTATATGTGCAAATGTGTTCACCATTTCCACACGGAGCAAATATAGAGCTGTCTAGTGCTGGAAATGAACATAGATCATTGGTAAACTTTAACAAAATTTAATGATGTTTAGGGTACTTCATAAAATATTTAGAAAAATAGTTTTTTTTCTGATAAAATATCAAAGTCATGTAGGCTTTTCATGTGGAAAAACCCTGAGGCAAAATTCCAACCAGACTGGACTGAGGTCTAATGTTAAAGACTGATTTTTTGACAGATTTTTGCTTGCAGCAGTGTTGAGAAGAATGGTATTTTGAAAACAAACAGGCTGAAGTTTACACAAAACGATAAAAATCTGAAACACAGCCTCTTTTAGTAGAATATTTGACGTTTAAAATAAGAGCCCCACTTCGGGTGACTGACTATGAGGAGTTTGGTGTGTTCACCCCGTGTCCGCGAGGGTTTCCTCCGGGTGCTCCGGTTACCTCCCATGGTCCATAAACAAATGTTGGTAGGAGGGATGGCTACTCAGAAGTGCCCCTAGGTGTGAGTGAATGTGTGTGTGTGTGTGTG
This sequence comes from Hoplias malabaricus, assembly GCF_029633855.1. Classification (NCBI taxonomy): domain Eukaryota; kingdom Metazoa; phylum Chordata; class Actinopteri; order Characiformes; family Erythrinidae; genus Hoplias; species Hoplias malabaricus. The sequence goes on along the minus strand of NC_089813.1, from coordinate 28,076,549 downwards.
TCGCCCTGTGAAGGACTGGCGCCCCCTCCAGGTTGTTATCCCGCCTTGCGCCCAGTGATTCCAGGTAGGTTTCGGACACACCTCGACCCTGAACTGAATAAGCGGTTTCAGAGAATGAATGAATGAATTAATTAATATATTCATATGGCATCCAATCCAATTTTGGACAAAGTTTAATCTCAAATCTACTGTAAAACAATATATCAGATAGTATCAAGTATAACTATTAATAAACAACTCTGAACACAGCAAACAACTCTGACTTGGCATGTTTTTCTAGTATGGAGCATTTGGCATCTAACCAATTACTTTGTTTTTATATTTACCTACTTAACTAGGCAGATCTATAGTAATGTACCATTAAACCCCCCAATTTTTGTAATTTCAGACCATTTTTACTGGTCAAAATAATTATTTAATGTAAAGGCTTTCTAGCATATTCAGATTTTATTCATTTGAAAATGATGTACACACTTAAATCAATGCATTTCTTTAGGGTGTCTGTGCATGCATGCATGCACGCTTTGATTTAACCAGCAGGGATTCTGCTTGCAATGCAGCTGGCCAGTCAGGCGTTGCAAAAGCAAATATCAAAGCCATGAGCATGTTTCATAATGTCATGAATACATATGACTGCCAAGTCCTCTCACCTTGCCTGACGTCTACAGGCCTGGCTTGTGGTAATTAAATGAGAACACTTCTTTAAGCTAAAGAAAAGCAAGAAACTAGAGACTCACTCTCTTTCTCTCTTTTCTATTATTGCCCGGCTCTCTCAAACCCCCCAAAGCTATTTGACTCTAGCATCGTGACATGAAAGTTGTGGAAAGTCCTGGGCCTGTCAGGAGGCATCAGAGAGGCTGCTGTGCCCCGCGGTGCGAGCCTCCCCGCGCCCAAATGGAAACCAGAAACCCTTTTATCTGCTCTTCTTGCAAGACGCACTTTCATTCCCTCAAAAGCCGACACGTCTGACAACATCAAGGTGAAGAGGAGAGCAGGGTGCAGTTGCTTTGCAATTGAGATGCTCTCGGCCCAGCCTCTTTATGATGAGCTGGATAGGGCTGGAAATCTGTGGAGGAAACCTTATAGCGCCTTCCTGTGAACAAATAAGAAGGCAGTGGGTTGGAATTGCTGGAATTAATTCCGATACCCGGCACTGATGTCTGAATTCGGGGCGGACACCTTTCCTAGATGTATGGATGTACTAGCAAGGCCATTTCTAAGAAGAGTATAATGAGGTCTGGGGGCTGAGTCTGGTGAAATTTGTCTCCCTCTTGAACACAGCTGTCCTAGCAAGGTCATCAAAGGAAGAGAGGATTTGCAGAACTTCGTGATCATGCTATTAAGCTTTTTAAGGAGAAAGGAGATGAATTCTAGTCTTTGCACCAGCCCTAAGCTCCTCTTTTCTCTGTGTTAATAATCTTTCACATAGAAGAGAACATTCAGGTCTATTAGAAGAGTTCTTGTTCTCTGCTAATGGTGCTCGAAACATGGTATTTTCCACGCTGCGCAAGAGATGTAGAGATCCTTGCTCCAGGCAAGAGCACAGTTAATGTATAGAAGAGCCTAATTGAAGTTAATTAGGAGAAAATGCTGCCTCACATTATGAAAAATGAGATATACTGTGCTGTATTCTGGCTTCGTGGTGCTGCTGTATATGGCACGGAGGTCCAATTTAGAATAAAACTTGCAAAGAAACAAATGAGAAATTTCTTGCATACTTTGTAATTAATTTTCCATGGCACTAGTCTATAAAAAGTCTTCATCTTAATGCACCGTGGCAGCAGAAGCGTGTAATCTCATGGACGACTGATGTTATCTTGTCTAGGCGTGAGCGTTTCTGAGTAAAGGCGGCTCCTGACGGATGGGTGGTTTAGTGGTTTAGGCAGACAGGCTGAGAGTTAAGCTCAGCCTTTAGCCCTACTAATCTCACTGAAAACACAGCGAGAGGGCAGAGTGCTCACACACTGTCAGGAGGGAAAGAGTGCTGGTTCTGCTCCTGCTGAAATAGGGCAATATGGATATCTGCTAGCTGATATAACTAGAGCCTTCAGTGTCATACACCAGGACAAAGAAACATGAATGGAAACACAGCATGCCTGTATTTACAACCTTTCGTTAAGAATGAATATCGTCTTGATAAGGTTAAACAATCTTGCTGACAGAAGTGCGATGCCACGCAAGTGTGATTTCAGAGGCACGCGATACTGTGATCTGTGAAGTACACCTCATAAAGATCAAAATGTCTGTATGGCTTGATCAAAGACCATAAAGGTGATCAAAGACATGTAAATTCTTAGGGTGTAATTTCACTGTGGAAAACACCTTGAGAGCACAAACAGTTGTGGTTTTCAAAGGGCACACCTCGAAGTGGCACATCCTCTTGACAATTCAGTTAAACCTGCAAAATAAGAGAGTACATCTCAGGCATTATTTATAGAGGGCATGCAGCATTCATGGCATCAGGTCTTCTATGCAGGGTATAATCTGGAACCTGTCTTGTCTAGGGAAGATTTATCACTTCTCTGTGATGTGGAATCGGGGTTTCAGGATTGCCGTTTCAGCTATTCTTTATCTCTGTCTCGACCTGTCAAAGATACCAAGCCCTCAACTCCCTCAGTGATGGCCAACTGACAAGAGACCGCCATTGTTCCAGACTTGAAACAAAAGCCAGAGGCTCGGTTCACTCTCATTTCAAACTCACATGTCTTTCCCTTTAAAGTTGTGAGACAAACGGACATTAAAGATGGGCCTTTGACAAAATAGTTCCACCTGTGCTCTCAGTGGGCACACATCTTTAATCGCTTCATCAAAGAACTAGTCAAGAGACTGTTAAATACCAAAGGATGCCACGTATCATTGAAATAGGCTTTGATATTTGACATCTGGCCATTGCAACCACAAGTCATTCATTTGTGGCACGTCATATTTATTTATATTTAAATCAAGACGTTTTCTGATTCTCCCACAACAGAACGCACTCAATTTATTAAATTCCAGTGTGATAGTTCGGCATTAATACAACAGATTACACAAAAAATTTTGTTGTGATATGCAGCACAGTGCAAAAGTGCTCACACTGAACTAAATCTCCACAAATTAGAGTTAAAATATTTGGCGGAATTGGAAGCCCTAACAGCCTAAGTCCCCTAAAGTATGTAAATAAAATGAAACGGTCCCTAACCGTTTCTGTCCTGTCTTTTTCAGAAGCCAACACAGATATCAAAAGGTTATTGCTGAGAAAAGAAAGGAAAAAACAAAAAGAAGAAAATCAAACAAAGACACTGCTTGTGTCCTCAGACCATTATATGGCCACCCTCAATTATTTGTAATATGAGACTCCGAAATGCAACCAACTTCTCAGACTGAGTTGAAAATGAAGAACATGTACCTAACGGCTGTTTTCACTGGACATCAAACAAACAAAACAGTAGTTTCTGATGCCTAGTAATGTATCTTATACTTGTGAAAATTATGTACATATTTGAATAGACTTAATTCAATCAATGCATTGCATTTTTAAGTGTAAGTTCATTCTGCTGTTGGAGAAACCATCCCTATATTTTCTACTACACCGCTCGCCATATACAGAAACACTATCATTAGTTTCAAATGTCACTGCTGCTGCTGCTGCAAAAAAGCACAGAATAATAACAAAATAATGCATTTAGTGCTGTCCCTGCTTCTAAAATTGAGTGAAAGTCCCAAAAACACATACCATTGCTTATTTGCACTTCCTTCCATCACAGATTGAGATAATGAAAATGCTGCAGCCGTATAAGCCACAGGAATCGGGGGTTGAGACACCTGTTTAGAGGCTGGTATGGAGGCTACAGGAGGAGCAGGTAATAAGCACCTGACAAGGCGAGAGGTGGTTGTTGGAATTTGTGAGGCTGTCCAGAAGCCCATATAATGGGGTGATTTCTCAAAAGGAAATGCCCAGAGGATAATTGAGGTCCAGAAAAAAAAATCAGTGCCTGAGGCGGCTGTCTGCCCTTTTTTTATGACATGGTGCATCTGTAGAACTCAAGGCCATTAAAAAAAAATAAGAATCTCCTCATGAATTCGAAAGATACATTGCCAAAGAGCATTTACAGTGTTCAACAAGGATGAAATGATGTGTTTAGGTGACAGCTGGAGAATTTGAGCTATAAAATGTGGCAAGTATTCTTGACCTTGATTGAGTCCAATGGCAGAGGCCTCTCGTCTCCTTGAGCTTCATCTACGGCACTATGTATTAAAGCAGGCTTTAAATAGTGTACTCCATGTTTTAGGTCTGTCTTTTAAATCTTAACCTCACAGTAAAAGTCACCATCCCTCTGCACTGTGTGCAACTGCAGTCGTGGGAAATGACAAGATGAATAAAAGGCTTTATAGGTATGAGGAGACTAAGGAAACAAAGGCACATGCTGGAGGAACATGAGGGATCAGAATTTTTCATCAGTGCTAGAAGACAAAACAGAAACACAGGGGTGTACACTCTGTGTATTTATATACACCTCACTCAGAAGTAATGGCACCAAACCCTTACATGTGCACACTGTTTGAGGACGCATGTTTGAAGTGTAATTTTTAAAGTCTTCATTTTTAATTTGGATATTAAGCTTTTAAAAAATGCATGGAGCAATTTAATTCAACATGTTTTTTTATCATTATACAGAATGCAATCTCCATCAAACACATTTTCACAATTAAAAGAAAAATACAAATAAACTACAACAATTATATATGCAATATAATATTACATTTTTCAGCATTGACGTGTGCACTTTTTGCATGTATTACAGATTCCTTTCATCTCAACAGACTTGCTTTTGATTTTTCAAAGAAAGCTAAATGGATATTTTTAACACTCCTCTAAGTTTAGTTTTAGACGTTAGCTGTATTTCCCACTTCTCACCATCTACGTAATCACAAACACATTCAGTGATATAGAGGTCTGGGCTCTGGGGTGTTTAGGGTTTTGAGAACTTCTGTATATGTTCACGTATTGCTCCCATTTCTTATGCAAGTATATTTTTATTAAATGAATGGTGTATGAAATTTTTACATGATGTTTTGTGTGTTCTTGGCGCTGTATCACAGAATTGGATGCTTTTGTCTGATTCATTTCTGTCCATATATTGTGTACTTTGTCTCTTCCAGAGGGGTAAATGTTACCTACCACACCCAAACACAAACCCTTATATCACGCAGTCCCCCTCTTCTGGCCGACTCTGTCATGACATGTAGAAAGTCAGGCTTTAAAATCACTTGAGTGGACATCAAACACATGCCTCCAAACCGCCGTAACGCTGTCAGTGTACCAATGTCATTGAAAGGATGAGGTATAAATATTGCTAAATCATAGAATTCCACTGGAAGGTTCATACATCATAGAAAACATTTACATATTTAGTTAATACAACGTAGTTTTTTCAAGATTAATCCCAAATCTGGAATACTCTAATACAGAAACCCAAAAATATTTCTTGAAAAACTACTGTGGATTACTGTAGGTTTCCAAACAAATATTATAGCCAAGAAGAAACTGAAGAAAATAAAAACAGGATAAAACATTTTAAAAAAAGGAAAGCATTTTTTAAAAAAAGGAGAAAATGTATTTTGAATTTTTTGAAATATTTTGATAACTCTGTTTTTGTTTAGCATTATTAATATTTTGCTTTTAGTATTTTATATGGTCAAGCAAATCAAATGAGCACTTTTGTGTTATCATTCACCATTGCAGATAGAACCAAATTCTCAGTTCAAGAAGCTTAAGAGACTTGGGGAAGTTGGCTGAAAGTTGGGAGCCATTTCAAAGCAGAGTCCCTGAGAGAAAAAAAAAGAAAAATACTAGCAATTATACATTTCACCTCAGCACCTAGCCTTCTATATCAGGACTAAAAAAAGCATTTTCAGGGTAAAGAAAAACTACTTGAAATCAACTGGATTTTAAATATTTTATATATAAAAATAAATACATTTGAAGAAGCTCTTATTACGTTCCTGAAAACCTTTTGTTACTATATATAAGTTCTAATTTCAAATTTACTGAATTGCAATGGAAAGTGAAAACGTTATGAAAGTCATATTACCTGTTAAACTTTTGACCCTTCCTCTTTTGAAACTCTTTCTCATCAACAGTCCACACGGCTCCTTTACCTCCATCCACCCGCACAAAACACTTATGGAGGCTGAGGTTGTGGCGCACTGCATTCTGCTTATAAAAACAACACAAGAAAATAGAAACACTGACTCATGGAGTATTATAAATGGATGAGACCATGATGGATGGATGAGAATATACTAATGAAGGAAGTTTCATTCTTCAGAGATTTAGAGGTTTAAACAAAGTATTTAAGGGATTCTACAATGTCAACGCTGCCATCTAATGGTCACAAAAATCCCCAAACTATGGGTCAGGAGTGAAATGTCCACCAGGGGAGCCAAAAGCCAAAAAGAATGTATATCAAGAGAAATGCAGATCCAACACTGCTTCATATCACTTTAGGGGCTGTTGTGGGAAGTGTTCTGATATTAGACTGCACAATGGGCAAATCATCAAACTAAAGTATTGATTTAATGCTCATTCACCCTACAGCTTTTTGAACTGGCTGCACCGAACAGGGGTGGATGAGTTAAACTGTATCACAGCATAATAAAGTACCTTCCAAGTGGGAGTGTTGTGACGGAAGTAAAAGAACTTTTGAATGAACCAGTTGTAGATCTCATTCAGTGCTCTTTGCTTGTCTGGTGCCTCCAGTATTGACTGTGAATATAAAAGAAATCAGACAAACTAATGAGACTGTCCTGTAGATATGTATACACCAATGCAATAAATAAGACATAAGGAAATGTAATGAATGTGTAATATACAGAAACTCTTTACTTGCCCATCTGATAAGAAATGCGTAGGTATATGGTGGCCTGATGTTGACATATTTGTACCATCCAATGCTGTTCATGAAATCTGTCATAAAAAGAAATACATTTGTATGACGTATAATTGTAAATGGGGGGGGGGGTCTTAGACTTTGATAGATAATATTTCAGGTGACAAAAATATCATTGCCAATGTGTAATAATCCAAGTATTTGTATTTTATCCTAATATGACATGAAACAGTATCTCAAGTGAAACATATCTGGGGCATGAGTATTTCCTGATGAACAAAAGGGAACTGCGTTCTGTTGCACGTGTGCTAACAGATGAGTGTGCAGAGAAGAAAAATGTATTGTAATCTTGATCTCATGCATCAGCATTGTACCGTGCTAGGTGGATAGGAAAAAAGAGTTATAAAGATATTGTTGGACGAGTGTGTGGGCTGCATTAGCCTGTATACATATGCATGTATGTGATATTTATCATGACAGCCATGGGAAAGTCAGTGTGTTAGTAAGCGTTACCTGACAGTAGGTGAGGGGCAGGCGTGGGCCAGTATTCCTGATGTCCTGCTATGTCGCTGGCCCACTCTGCCCCTCCATCTGGCTCCTCCGATGGGGGCATGATCGCTGCCAGTGGACTCCACCAGCCTAGAGCTGCCCTCTGACAGAGAAGCACACATTACACCACCATACATTTCAAACAACATTAACCTCAACTGACTGAAATGGAAAGGACAACAAGGATTTACTATTAATTTGACAGTTTTTAAACAAAGCGCCATAGATACTTCAACTGGATACTCTGTGGTTCATTGGATAATTAGAGGAAACTTTTGCAAAATGTTTATTTCTCTTACTGCATGTGTTGAAGTATGTTCAGACAGCCTTAGATGAAACTGCATGGCCTGGAGTCTCTGTTTCTCCTGAATGAGCTGAAGCAGAGATACAATTATCCAAGCTTGTTTCAACACAAAAAATAATTCTAATTAAATGATTATCAAGTCAAATATCAGTGTCAGTGTCAGTGCATTTAGCAGATCTGGATAAATGCCCAGAGAATTCTGATTGTTAAGATAGCTTTTGATCATCCTGCTGACATGTCAACAGATTTAGGTTATTTGCACAGTGCTACAATATATATTTGACATTTACATACTTGATTTTCCATATGCCGCACCCTTTCTTGCTGTACCCTCCACTGCGCAATTGTTTTTTCCCCACAGCTGTGTCTATGGTTTAGGTGTCTAGAAAATTGGAGAATATGTGTCTTCAAAAATGCACTTGGCAAAGGCCAAAGACATTTGGCATATTTGGTTACAGTGCCTCAAAATCTAAGGAAGACTTACTTCAGGAATGCAGAGTACTCTTCAAAAGCTTCATCACATCCTGGCCAACAACACCGATCATTGACAAAAAGACAGCTTAATACTTCAGACTGGACGAGGCTGTGAAATATAAATGTACATTAACATAATTAGGGTTGTGACTGAATACAATATAGTTATTCATTTACTTTTACATTTATTTATTTATTTATTTAATTATTCAACTAGGGAATTCTTATTCTGTATCAGTATTCAGTCAATGTTGGGTTTTAAAAAATAACCAATTCCTATTAAATGAAAAAAAAAAAACAACAACACTTCTTTACAATGTTCTTGCTGAAGCCTGTTTCCACAGAAAAATCAGCGTAATATATCAGTTTCTTTGTGTCCTGTTTTCACTGTCGCTAATCTAATATCCTGTAACATTCTAAATGAACTGAAGTTCTGGCATCAAAATAAAACCAGAGACATAACCTCTTTAATACAAATGTTTTAATATAAGCCATATATATCATAAAGGTTTTTCCATTATTTGACTAAAAGTAAATAGTAATAGATTTGTGTCACTTTTATCTGGACATAATGCCCTTCCCTGTAACTAACATTTGTCTCATGGACTCTTCTATTTAACTTTATCCAGGTTTAGGAGAGTCATTTCAGGTTTCAGAAATTACAAATCATGCATTTCTTCCAAGCTTTCAAGGGAGCTCTACTCATTGGCTACCTGAATTAAAGGAATGGATCCCTTAATGGTTTGAAATTTCCAAAAGTAATTGTGGCAGAAAGACTGACCTGTTTGTTGGAGTGACAGCTGATTTGTGAGGATTGGTGCACATTAACGCTGGACTAGAAATATATCCTGAAGACTTTTCATTAGTTTTGAAAGCCGATTTACTCAAATTCTTTGAGAGTTGAGAACAACCTGTGGGTCCTGTTAAAAGAATGCAATAAATAAATGAATGAGTGATGCAAGCTTTTGCTAATTTTGTACAGTACTACTAATCTTCAGTCAAAATCAACAGAAGAGATCACAAGGTCCAAACAAATATTAGTTGAAAGATAACTCGAGTATGAAATGTAACTTTTGGGAACAGATTATTTTCAGCTGAACATAAAGGAACTGCATTCTGTTAACAATTAGTCTACAACCAGAAACTCAAAGACGTAATTCACATTAAATATGAAATATCAAATTTTTCTTGCCACAGAACCAACCCAGAGGTAGAAGAGAGGTGGAACAGAGCACAGATGGTCTATTCTGGGTCAGCTGAGGATTCTGAAATGCTAAATGAAGAGAGTGTCTATGCGTTGTTTTATCAGCACTCTGCAGATACAAAGACAAACACACACACACACACACACACACACACACACACACACACACACAAACACATTTAGATTGTTTAACATGCAAGAAGCACCCTTATTAAGCATTAATAATAATAATAATATTGTATGTGTATGTAAAATAAAAAAATAATTTAATGTTTTGTATAAGAAAAAACAAATTATACAATGAGATTATAAAATGGAACACCTGCTCAATTAGAGTTTGTCATTACGTTATTTCTCCCTATTGTACTTGTTCAACTACCACAATGTTAAAAACATATTATATCATTATTACATCCAATATTTAAAGATGTCAGGCAAATAGGTAATATTCATATAAAATATAAATATAATATACTATACACTTTGCAAATTGAAATGAATTATTAATCTAAAAATAATAATATATTTAATAATGTGTTGCATAAAAATAATTTTACAAATATATATATATATATATATATATATATATATATATATATATTTGAAAACTATATATTTGAATATAAATATATTGAAAACGAGTAGATGTATTGTTGAAATAGTGTATGTACTTACGTGTGTATGTACGTATTTATTTATTTATTTATTTATTTACATAGAATGAAGATTTTTTGAAGAGAACCATACTTTCTAATAAAACTATTTTGCATTCAATTACCTGAGAGGATGGCTTTTCGTCCAACTGGGCAGAGGCATGGAAGTTTAAATCATTAGCCTCATTTTTCTGCTCCCCTTTTAGAACAGGACATTTCTCTGTGTCACTCACTTCCCTCGTCTTGACACTCACATTCTTGGACTCTGGCATTCCTGTGGGAAATAAAAGCAACAGTATTATAAAATCTGTGTTTATCTTAGAATCTAGATAGCCAAAAGAACAAACAAAACATCTTAGGCCCTTTAGGGAAAAACAAAAAAAACTTTACGACTGCTATACCCTTGACTTTTTGGCTGTTCCAGAATTTGTTCACTACATGTTATCTGTTGCAAAAGATTCCGAAATCCTCAAAAGACGACTGGGGCAGAAATGTAAATGCTTTTCTTTTAACACAACATCAGGGTTTTCCCCTCTCATTAACATTATGAGGGTGGGAAAGGAAATAAATGAAAGCAGGATGACAATGATGCAGTGGATATGTGTGGTGGCCCAAGAATTTAAAGCTATTCACATATCAATGCCACATGAAGCCAGACCTTGGGGCAAAAACACAGATAAGGATTTAAACTAGAGGATCTTTCACAAATCCCTTCACTTATGTTAATTCAGCAAACAAGATAATGCACTTCTATTTCAAAAGTACATCAACCTCTCCCACCTCTCAGGAAACCACACATACACACCGCACACAAACACACTCACACATACACATGAATGCACGTACACTCGGTTTGCATTTTGCAAAAAAACTTGCACAAGATAAGCAAGTCAGGAAGGGGAAATGGGATAGAGGTACACGCAATGCAGAAAGAGAAAGTTCTCAATCTTTGTGGTTACTGATATAATCAGTGTACAAGAAAAAACACTTGAGCTGAGATCACAGGATTAAAAATAAGTTATTGAGTGTCGCACACTATAGAACCAAACAGGTACGATGGTTTAAAAATGTTAAACAAACATTAATTAAAATAATTATATATAAAATGCTGAAGCACAATCAAACTATTATATTTATCTGCAGATGCCAGCTTCAGTCAAATAAGAACCAGCATGAGAAACATCCAAAAATGTTTATTGTATTATTCCTACTCCTGATAAATGTTGTCTGCAGCTAATGTTCTTCTTTGTAGCAAAAGCTTGTATATAAACAAATCACACAATCACAATAAATAGTTTCTGATTTGGCCTTCCCAGTAATGGAAAATTACTCATTGCCCAAATCTTGTTTTACACCATGGAACGTTTCATTATGACGCACAGCTCTCACACAAAGCCATTCAGCCTTGTGTCTGTCTGAAACTGGTAAAAGTTTGTTCTGGAATCAGTTTCTACCAACCACTCAGTCTACCACATATTATTTACAAAGATGAAAAGATGTGAACAAAACTATTTTTGGGAGTTTTTCATTTTTCAGGATGATACACACAAAGCCACACTTAACTTGAACACTTTTTGTGTATAACACAAGGTATCTGTTTTGTGACTAGGCAAACTTTTCAGTAGTGCACCTGAAAATGAACTCTGAACTAATGTGAACTAATAAATTGTTAATTTTGTTTTATTTTTATCCAAATGGCACACATGTCTACACACACACACACACACACATAAATATAAATATAAATATAAATATAAATATATATATATATATATAAGAAGAAAGAGAGAGAGATAGAGAGAGGAGAAAATGTTTTTGCACTTCAAGAAAAAAAGCATGTGGTGTCTTTTTTCTTTCAAGATGAGATATCTGAAATAGTCATGTTTACTTTTACAAATATTTTGTACATATTTTGACTGCATTCAAATAAAACATACATACAACAACAATCAATCAATCAAAGTATGACAACCTACTATTCATCATCATGATCATCATCATCATCATCATCGTTCTTTCCATCGCTTAAACCATTTCAGTACAACAGGTCACAGTACAGCAAACTCTTCTACACCCAGGCAAAAGAGTTACTCTATTTATACTCTAAATCATTTATTGCATTTTCAGTCTTCATTTTCAGATAACAGGATAGGAAAACAATTACCTGCTAAAATGCACACAATCTTCGCTTTGTCTTTTTTGTGTCTCTTGTCCTCTTCCTGTGTTGCACTTGTTGACTGAAGAATGAAGAAAAGTTAAACACAATCTTATTTTCTATCATACAGTGTTATAAAATTCCATGGTGCATGCTATAAGCATAGTTGGCATAAAAGTGTGATCCTTTAACTATGGTGTCTGACAAGTAATGCACTTGAAAAGGTTTCTACATCAAAGTCTTATGTACCTGTGGTACTACTACGTGATCTGAAGTTACAAGAACACTGTGTGGTTAGGAAATACTCAAATAGAAGAAAATAGTAGCTTCAGTCATCTAGATTAAGATGTTCCTATTTCAAAACAGAATGCTATTCCATTAGTCTCAGTATTACAACACATAAGCACACTTTCTGCAATATGAAATAACAAATAAGCAAGACACAAATGGCACATTTGACATAGCTTATATTTTTCAAACATTGAAACCATAATTTCAGTGATTTGACTTATCTACATTATGCAATTTTATGTGTGTAAATGTATTTCAATATAAGAAAATCTCAGATAATCATTTTTATACTGTTTTACATTCTTTGCTGAAGTCAGATATTCACTAAATATATAAATATGGTTATATATAGAATGCAAAATATGGCATAACTTTCCTTAAAAGATTGATTGACAAACATTAAAATCATTAAAGTAATTATAATAAATATATGTTATCAATCATTTAATAGTAGCGTTTTATTTTATAAAATATATAAAAATGTTTTCAATATATGTTTAATACATTTAAAACCTTTGTCTTTTCACTGCAGAAGAAAATTTACCTTACTGATAACGAGACTCACCTTATGTTGTCACCTCCCTCTCAAAGAACTACGCAGCATGTGTTCAATGTCCAACCTTTATTTATACCCAGAAAACGCCAAATGTCATCAGAAATTAAATTAGCAAGTTTAAGCAAGGAATTTTTCACAAGATTTTCTGTTCAGGTGTGAATTAATTTTGCAGTAAATTACTGTTCACCCAGCTAATTATTGACTTCTGAAAATGGTCAAAATCACTCCAGTCTACCAAATCAATCCTGAGACAAAAACAGTTGCACAAAGACAACGACAACTCAATCTGCCTTTACAAATAAACTCATAATGAATATTTATGGGCCACTCAGAATGTATGCTGGAGTTTAATCAAACCTCTTTTTGGTTGAATAACTTGTATGCTTCAGATATTCCAACAAATGTTGCATTAATAATGTGACTGCAAATATTCCTAAACATTTTATAAACATTATAAAATATTGCAGATGTCAGTGACAAAAGAGCCATTTTAAAATTTCTAAATGCTTGGGGTTTTTTACACAAGAAGAAGTAGAGATCGTATTTCTTAGGTAAACTTCTATTGCTTATTTGCTCTTTCGGTCCCATTTCAATTTGACATTATCAGAGAGACTGAAAATAGCCACAGTAGTGTAAAAAATAAACCCATTATGTTACTGGTGTAAAGTTATTATTCATTTGGATATATGCTTGTAGCACAAAACTACATTGGTTTGATTAACTATATTTATATAGTGCTATGTGATTCCACTCTTATTTCCCATTGCTATTAAAAAAAAAAAACGCAAAAAAAAACCAACTAATAAATATATGTTTAGATAACCCTTCCGAAAAATTCAAAGAGTAAACTGTGTAAATAAAATGTTGGCAGTCATGGTAAAGGAGATGTCAGTTTAAAAAACCTAAAACTTAAAATATATTATTGCACACTTAAATATGGAAGAAATAATCCCTCTATTCTGTGTTGTGAAATTATAAATTGAATTATCAAATTGCTTAGTCAAAAATTCCTTTGTGAACATAAGCTCTACCAAGATTACAACACTAATTCTTTTCCTATAATGTACGATAACCCAGGGTGATACGTATCAAATTATATGTCAAAATCTCAGTGTAAAGTAAATGTACTGCAAAGGCTTTAACTGCATTTTTGCTGTTTGTAAAGGTTGCCAGTAAATAGAGAAGATAGCCATTTTAATTAATATATTTGTATATTTGTTAATTATTTTACTATATGAATTTTTTTGTTCTTTTGTTTTTGTGATTCATCTAAATTTGAATCATGTTTCTCTGAGTAAGTATTTCTCCCTGTGGGTGTGCAGAAATTCAGCTGTTAGCAGATATGAGTTGTGTATGTGGGTGGTTTGCACTGAAACTAGACGACCCATGATTTTGTGTTAAGTTTGGGCCCAAATAAACTTGTGTGAGTGTGAGAATCGGGACTTAGGTCAAGCTGCTCACCTAAATTGTGTGTGTTCATTTGCAAACACCTATTCTGCCTTCAAAGGCTGTTCCTGCCAACAACATTTCCATATAATTAATAAAGGCACCTAAATATCACATCATTTGGCACCCGACACCCATTTCATTGTAATATCAACACCCATCTATTTGTTTTGGTGATTTATTCTGATGTTGAACTTAATAAACCACAAGGGAAAAAGAAAACAAATTACATTCACGGGACTGTCCTCCTTAGGCAAAAGATGACGTGTTATTTCTATGCAGACAACCTGTTTTCTTCAGATTTCATATTTTTGTGGTTGGTAAATGTCAATTGTGTAACACCACATAGCCAGTAAATTCACTCTAGCATTCTGATTTCTGTGAAAAACATGATAAACGTCACTCTTCATGTGCCCATTTGCTGAAAAAATGTGCTAAGACAAACAGTTTCATACGAGCAGGATTTAGTTTTCAGTGCGATGAATCACAAACTATTCAGCCGCTTATGCACACAAACATGTCCTTATTTCAGAGAGGTTGTAGACAAACGCTGACATGCATAATGTGCCTATGTAAAATGCAAGTCTGATCTTCATTTTTGTCACATTGACTCAGAAGCTAGACAGTCTATAAATGAGTATGGAGGTGTGGTCTGTTTGATTTAAATAAGTATTGAATTCTCTCATGCTGAAATTACACTATGAAAAAGTCTTGTATTGTTAGTATACACTAAGAAGAGTCCACATTACAAACCACAAAAGGCGCTGGTATACCATTTGTATATTGTTCCCTCTGCAACAAGGGACAGCAAAAAAAAAAGTTATGATTCATATTTGTGAACATCTACCCACTAAGAGGCGCTACTGCATACCGAGCAGTGATGCAGACTGACCTTACTCAGGGAATAAATGTAACATGTCTTCCATTTCAGAGTAGGTCTTGAAATGTTTTGAGGCTCTGTTCCAAGATTTTGGATTGTGGAACTTGAGATGCCTAAATAACATTCTTCCGAATCTAACCAAAGCTCTTAGTGATACTGTATCATTCAGTACTTTACCATTTCATAAGATTACAATTCTCATTGTAATCCTCAGTGGATTACCAGTGAATCAGTATCTGATTATCTAATCATTCAGTGGATAACCTCCAGTCATAAACCTG
Source organism: Hoplias malabaricus (assembly GCF_029633855.1). Lineage (NCBI taxonomy): Eukaryota > Metazoa > Chordata > Actinopteri > Characiformes > Erythrinidae > Hoplias > Hoplias malabaricus. Next base: position 28,060,884 of record NC_089813.1, on the reverse strand, counting down.
TATATCAGTCCTATGATTTTAGTTAATAAAACATATTTTCAGCTCAATCTTAGACTATAAACTAGAGTGGGCATTTAGGCTTTTTCCAAGTTGGAATACTTAAAGGTGACATTCAAGATTTTAATGTAAAAAATAAATATGTAAATGAGTAAATAAATAAATAAATAAATAAATACTTTTCATAAAATTCATAAGATGTTTCATCACAATTTACTCCAACTTGTTTGCCTGCTGAAAACAGGTCTCGTGTTTTCCAAAGCCCTGGTGTCAATAAATTGGTAAAAAATTTCAAAGGGTCTTTATCTGGTATGTTTGGTTTTCTCTCTCTATTCATGGAAGATAAATTACATCTGCTAGTGCTTAGATGGTTGAAATATGTTGTTCCACTTTAAAAGACGTAGAGCTTCTGAATGTAAACAGGGAACAGAAGTTTCCCAGAATCTTTTAAGTTGCTTTTAAATGATTTATGTTACACTAACTTCTCACACAGAGACTGACCAGTGACGGCATCCTCGGATTTAATTCTTTCCGATGGCTGTTAGTGTCTCCTCTGCTCTTTTTCCTTTTTGTCAGGTGAGGCCATCTGTTCTCTGGGCTTCCAGTGGTTTGAACAGCTGTTCATGCAGGCATAAGGGCACACGGCAAAGCATCATGTCATGCAGAGACAAAACACCTTTTTACCAGCAACATACAAATAGTCTAAATGCTTCTGCACCAAGGGCACACCAGGTGAGCTGGCAGGCCACACTCTTCATTTCAATCAAATGCGCACCATGAAGAACTTAAGGACAAGCATGTAACAAAGCACATCTATTAGACATGCAGACTGCAGTTAGCACAAGGCAGACCTATGACTGCAGCAAGGTCTCCAATTACTGCCGCACTCAAAAGGCTTTTAAAATGATACATACAGGTATATATATATATATATATATATATATATATATATATATATATATACATTACACCGATGTGGGCTTTATTTATTGAGTTACGTATTGAGCTACGAAGTAGTGACAACAAAACCGTCCATCTTGGCTCTGACCACAGTGCTTCCACACACGGATTCTTTGGTCATCTTCACCAAGACAAATGCCGAAGCCTGCTGTCATTCTGAATGACTCCATGATGGCTGGCATGACACCATTGCAGTCTTTGGTGACGTTGATGTGGTGTTCACGGCATTCATTCATGTCACTGTCACACAGCTCCAGAGCTCTGGGGTTGAGGGTTTGTGTCCTTCTCCTGCCTGTGAGGAGTATAGTGTGTTCTCCCTGTGTCTGCATGGGTTTCCTCTGGGTGCCCCGGTTTCTTCCTATGGTCCAAAAACACACGTTGGTAGGTGGATTGGCTGCTCCAAAGTATCAATAAGTGCGAGTGTGTGAGTGTGTGTCACCCTGTGAAGGACTGGCGCCCCCTCCAGGGTGTGTTCCCGCCTTGATCCCAGTGATTCCGGGTAGGCTCCGGACCCACAGTGAATGGGTGGAAAGTAATTTATACATTTAAAAAAATCTGGCCTGTATTTTGGAGCATATACTTAAATAGATATCTTTTTCAGATGGGAACAATGCTTGAAAAGGAGCAAATGTCAGTTTTCCAAATGTCGTCTTGCAGTTTACTTATTTTTGGCATCCTGATGATACGAGTTCTAGACCTTTAACTCAAGTCGATTTAAAGTGTTACCAATCTGTCGCTCTGTTCAGCAAAGCGTGTCTGTCAGTCTAACAGGTGCATACATTAAGTCCCTTAGTAAAGTGGCAGGCTATAGCACACGCAGCTCATTCCTCATTCATAAGAAGGGGAATGTGGGCCAGCTGGAAGTTCGCAGCAGCCGAGCCGAGCCAGCCGAGTGTTTCCGGAAACAGCCGAGTGCCGGAGGCTGGGCGAGCACAAGCTCTCCCCCGCTCACCGCGCAAAAAACAACCGTTTCGTTTCTCCTGCTTTAGTGTTTTCCTTCTCCATCCGGCTCCGTCCCGCAAGTCGTGATCACCGCTGACGGCCATGAGGAGGAGCGCCGGATCTTTGGGTGCGCGTTCCGCCCGAGCAGGCGCGTGTGTTTATTGTATATAGGGCGCCAGTAGCATGAGCGCGCCGTGCCAGAGGACGAGCCCGAGCGGCGGAGACGCGCTCAGAGCTGATGCTTGATCCCATCGACAGGATTAAGTCCAGCACAAGATGGGCCGGAACGTCCGATGGGGGAAACGTGCGTAGCTTCGGCGGTCGACATTCCAGCGAGACGAAGACGAAAGGCTTGGAGGGAGCAGCAGCGCCAGCCCTGCGCCATAGAGCCCCCTGTTAGCCACGTCCAGTCTCTGCGCACCTGACCACACCGAGCCTCCATCACTGGATTAATGACCGGGGCTCTCTCATAAACGACCAGTAGCACCGTGCACCTTTTTGCAAGGCGCCGTTTATTTATTTATTTAAGTGTGCCGCGGTTGTGGAGGGGAATACAGCTACTGTTCGAGGCTCGCGCTGGCTTCATGGAAAACCCGGAGACATGACATGCACACGAAAAAAGAGGAAACGATATTTCTCGCTTTCTGAAACCCGTGTGCACGTAAGCTAACTGAACTGGGCTACTACACACGGCGTTTCGCACGGACTTTGAAAATGAAACGGGCTCTATGTTCTGTTGTCTTCTCCCCCGACGTAACCATCCCGTGCATTCATTAATTAATTCCTTCATTTATTTATTTACTGATATTTATTCTCCTGCTCTGTTACTTGGCAAAAGGCCGTGAAATCGATCTTGGATTACCGGTTGGATTCATGTTGGATCCACTGTTTGAGGTGTGTCGTGGCCAAAAGACACATTACCCCCTCTTTTCTCTGTTTTCGTGGCTTGCTAACTGCAACAAGCTCCCTTTCAGGCCTACAGCCGAAGCCAAAGCCATTGTCTCGGATACAGACTTGAAGAATCCAGGTAAGTGATACACTACATCATTTAATCAGCACATTAGTTCTAGAGCATTCTGACAAAGCTTGGCTATTCAAGATGCGCCTTTTAGCTGTAGACGACTACAGACTTGGGTGAATAACCACTCAAATCAAACCCAGTGTTTCTGTGAAAGGCAAAGTATCCTTGTGCCATGTCCCTTCTCTCTTGTCGCAGAGGCTATCATAGCTATAGCCTAACCACTGAAAATATAGGCCTATTTATCCACTTGTTATTTCAGCCTCACACAAACACAGCCAACACACAACCTGCATGCAGGTTGGTTTTGTGCATCAGGATAGAAGGCCTGTGGCCCAAACATTTCTGAACTGAACCAAGAGACAGAATGAAGACATCAAACCTTATCAGTGTGACTCTATGTTATGCGTGTAGCCAAGACACTGATACAGATCATTTGCACGTTTGCGTAGGCATTTATACGCATTGGCATTGGCTGCAAGGGTCTCGTCACCAGCTCTCGGCCATGAATTAGTTTTTCGATCACATATTCAGCCCCCTCTCGTTTCATACAGGATTCATGTTTGGCAGTGTGAGCAAAGCAGGGGGAGCTGCCTTCAGTAAACGCTCCAGTGTGGCGCAGCTCATCCTTTTGACTACACAATCACCTATCACAGACCGAGCTACCAGGAAAACGGCCTGAATAAATTATTTTACCATCTTAACTCGTTCTTATCGTATTTCGTGTTTTTGAAGTGGCCTGAGGAGACCGGTGTGGGGGAATCGTAAGATTCTATCTCTTTTTTGGATGGGGAATTCATTCCGTGTCGCCTCTTCCCAGAGAGAGGGTAGCAGTGTTCACTGCTGTTGGCGTTATTTTTTCCTACCCGTTTTCCGACAGCCCCCGCCCTCGTGCACTGGGATTGGTCAGTTTTTCAACCCCAGACACGTCACATTGCTTGCCAGTAGGAACAACTCTCGAGTCTTAGCGCGGGAAATAGACTATCTCTAGCCAATCGTAGCAAAGGGACGGAGCCTGTCAGAATACGGGTGGGGGGGGAAATAACGCCCTGCTGTTGCTATCCAGTTCTTGACTGTGGCGCGGCCTTCTGCCTCCAACCAACTCCCATTTTAGCAGACTCCTCCCGGTACATTCTCGACTCAGACGAGGAATCTGACTCGAGGCTTATACCAAACATTTCTACCGTTATAACTTCGTGCCACCAGTTAATCTACGAACATCTGCCTTAGCGTACAATCTCTTTGTTTACACGTATTTACATGTTGCTTCATAAGCTTCAGTGAAGACTTTGAGGTGGGTTGTTTGGGGGTGATTGTAAACACAGAAAAAGACATTCATCAAACTTATTCATGTATAAGTGATCTGTTCCACCAAAGTATTTAAAATATTTAGAGAAGACTTCATGAAACAAATTCAAATATTCACAGAAGGGTAACAATATTTCTAATGTCCTATGGCTGATCATTGTGTGTGTTGAAAGAAATTCTCAGTGATAGAGTGATAGAGATCTTTTAAGATCTTTTACATTTAATGTTATATATATATATATATATATATATATATATATATATATATATATATATTATGGGGGATCAGTTTCTAAATTTGATTTCAACTTCTGCATAATACTTAATGAAGGGACCACATCTCAGTTCAGTATTATTCTGGACCATAAACTGACTGACAAGATATATTTTTGATTTAAGAGATCAGATAGTTTCAAATAACATGATAGGTGGCATTATATATAAAAAAAACATTCACAAAACCACAAATATTCACTTTTCTTATCTTGGTAGCTGATTGCATCTGGTGAGCATTACTTTCCCTCCCACCTCACCTCAACACACAAATTTGAGTGCATTGAGTCTTACAAAGACACACTCGTATGCGTGCACAGACACACACACATACACGGCACGAGGCAGAAGGGCCCTGTATCTTAGCAACAAGCTGCTGTAATTGCTGTGACAGAAGTACATTAGTATGACTGCTCTAAAACAATAGGTTGATGATGTTCTCTCTCCTGTTGAAGTTCAATACTCTGTAATAATCACAAAGCATTTTCAATAATCTCATACAGTTCTAAAGTAAAACCATAACAGCTAGTCATAGCTAATACAAATAGTCTAGTAAGAGCCCCCAGAGGCACAGTAGAAAGATGTACATGTACATTTACGGACTGGACTTCTTTTCTGTTTGGTCCCTACATCTTGATCACTGCAATTAAATGGTTTCTGAATGTCCCCATAGATCATGGGTGATTATCTTTTCCTCCCTATCCTTCTGCCTTTCTATCTACAGAGATACCCACACTCCACACAAAAATGATGTTAGGTGTTGTAGCCTAGCAACAAGTGAGGTAATCACTGTGACAGACTAGTTGCTGGCATGCCATGTTGCATGTGGTGGGAACAGCTGATCTGCTGTGTGCTGAGAGGGAAGCAGAAGATGTTCCTCAGCATGCTACAGCAGATGCTTACAGGAGCCCTGCTTTTCCCTTTCATGGGACTATTGATTTATGTTTACAACAGATATGTATCCAACAAATCTGTGCCCAACCCCCATCCTTTTGGAGAAATATCTGATTCAGTTCCCACCCTAACAAATGCAAAGTGTGTCATTATGTGTAAGTAGTAAACTGTACCACTTCTTTTTTTTAAATACTGTTAAGTCCACATACTGATTTGTAACACATGTATAAGTAAACATGTCCTGCTGTGCACTTTGTTCTCTTATTTATTGTTATTTATTTATTTAATCTTTTTCTTTGAGACATAACTGATTCAGGTGTGTTGTGGCCTACTCTCAGTAATTGTTGTTCTGTTTATTAGTCCTTATCCACAGTAGTATTTTTACATTTTGATGATTGTGGCATTAAAACCTATTTGTAGAATCTCTGAAAAGACTAAAAGCATAGAGGGCTGCAGTAAAAATGGTGACTGACTTTCAGAATTTATGCTTGTAAATTTATTCTAGGGCCGTTCAGTTCAATGAAACACAAAAATAATTTCTGTTCCAAGTGTCATAATTCCTCTTATCAAGCAGTTAATGTGGAATGTTGTAATAATGTATATTAATTAATGCATAAATATGTTAAATAATCATGTTGAAATGGAGAGATGTATGTTTAAAAGATTGTCAAAATGTCATACCATCTACTCACTAATGTAGGAAAACATACAAAGAATTTCCATTTTGTCTCTGTCCAATGAAAGACATGTACCTCCAAAATATCTATATCTATAAAGTTTCAATGGAATTCAATGTAAAAATCTTTTATTTCAAGTAATTTTGAAGCATTTCTATTGGTCCATTAATCATGAATTTTTCACACAATGTGAAGGACAGCTATTGTGTTCAAATGACGTAGGACAGTGGTTCTCAAACTGTGGTTAGCAGCGAGAGGTTATATGTGAAATAATCTTAAAAAAAAAAAATAAATAAATAAAAAAAATAAAAAAAACTTACATATTACATAATAGTAAATGATATTCAGGTCATGGTATTTGTGATGGACGATGCATACACCATAGTTTATTCTGTAATGGAAGTGGGGGGCGGGGTTTCCATTTCCCTGCTTTTTTCCAGGGCAGGAAAGCAATCCAGTATTGTTCCAAAATCCATGTAAAAAACCAAAAAAAGAGCCCTCAATTTCAGCTGCTTCTTTCTGGCCATAAGTCTATAAAGTGAGAATTCTGTACAAAATAGAAGAAAACGCTCAGCTGAAGGAAAAATGTGGCCATTCTTCACAGAACAGAGGATGAACCAAGGAATGTCTAACAATTCCCGAACCACTCATGTAGTAAACTAAAAATCAACAAAAATAGAGATAGATGTTTTTCATTGGATAGTGTTGATTTGAAAATTGTAAAAAATCTGTAAGCATGTTTTATTAAGATGAATTGAACAGTAAGTCCGTATCAGTTACAAGTTAATTTTTGTAAATAATCACTGATTATTATTAATTAGATATCAATATTTTACAAAAACTGATTTTTAGCATTGTTTTAGTGTACATAAATTGAATATGTGTTTATGGCTAAAGTATCCAGATTTATGGTTTAGAAAATATATTAATTAAGGTTTCATGAAAATCAGTATATCTCTTAGTATCTGGAACCTTTGCACATACTGTTTAGTTGCTAGTTTGATTTGATCATATTCCAGCATTTTCCTAGACTCCAGTCCATATGTACAGCACCCACTCTCGAACTCTAATCCTTCTCTCAACTCTACTGGTTTGCAGAAGGTGAAGGAATGGCCTTTGGCTTTACAGAATGCACACTGGATAGTGGACGTAATTTATGTCTTTGAATTGCAGTTTAAGAAGATGAAAGGTACTGTGAAGAACTGTTGTGAACCACTTGACAGTCTTTAAAACAGCTGTACCCACTCTTTTTAGTCTATGACAGAGTTTGGATGAGGTCACTGACCTGAACAAGCACATGATGGCACTTCACCTCATCCTGGACACAACAGTAAAAAAAATCCATGTACTACAACTGGACCCAATAATAAAAAATCCATGTAGTACACTGGGTCCCTGATTTTGCAGGCAAGAATGGCACTTTTGAATGCCTGCTGTGCTGAACACGCTTTTGGCCTTTGGAAAGCAAATAAGCTGCTGGGAGTGGCCCTTATTGAAATATTTCCTTATTGAAAAGTAGTATAAAGAAAAAGTGGTTTTGATCAGAGTAAATAGACTAATAATGGCACAAACATTAGGTGAGGGTAAGAAAGCAAATTTGCTAAGGTTGAGGCTACATGGATAAGAAGTTCATGTGCAGAACACAGCCCATAATAAAAAAGGCACTCTGAATCTGAGTGCTGAGCGAGCTTCCTATCTTGTTAGTAAGGTCATAGTAAATAAGAGAATAATCTGACCCTAGAGTAACAGTCCTCCTTTAAGAAGCTTTGTGAATACTGGCCCAGACCAGATCAGAACATGCTTATTTCCAAACGTATAATTATATATGGTCAGACTATATATGTTTTTAACACAGAACATACAAGCTTTGCCTATTCATCATTCCAACTGTGAATATGTTCTCACCAAATTTTTTTTCCATACAGAAATGCCTAGTTTCTCTTATCAATTTATATATTATGTGTAGTTTATATAACATTATAAAAACACATTTGCTAGACATAGAGGAAACACTGCAAAACTGTCATTTTTTTCCAGTGTTTAGAGCCATATTCAAGCCTCAAGTGAGCACTTTTTTTTTTTTCAAAATAATCAGCTTTGAACAAGTTAAAAATTAATTTCTTATTTAACCATTATTTTTATTCATAGGTGTGAAAGAGGAGACGGGAAGAGGCTATTTTAAACGGTAGCTCCACAAAGGACTGTGCAAAATGGGGCAATGCAGAACTAGCTTCTCCTCTTCCATGTGAGAAAACAACAAGAGGCAACCACGAAGACGGAAGACAGCTCAGCCGGAGGAGGCGGAGGAGGAGGAGGAGGAGGGGGAGGAGGTGATAGAAAAGGAGGTGTTTGTTCCAAAGGTTGGCAGTCGGGGCAGAAAGAGGGATGGCCAACGGAAACGAGAGCAGTGATGGGCCCAGTAACCCCCTGGCAGCAGTTGTGGCCACCACTGGTGGCATGGTGGGTGGAGGGCCTTCATCGGCTGTGTCCACCTACGTTAAGCTTGTCCTTCTAGGGCTGATCATATGCGTCAGCCTAGTGGGCAACCTAGTGGTCTCTCTGTTGGTGTTAAGGGACAGGTCCCTACATAAAGCTCCATACTATTTCCTGTTGGATCTCTGCCTGGCTGACACCATTCGATCTGCAGTCTGCTTCCCCTTTGTACTGGTGTCCATCAAAAATGGCTCAGCATGGACCTATAGCGTACTCAGCTGCAAGGTGGTGGCTTTCATGGCTGTGCTTTTCTGCTTCCATGCCGCCTTCATGCTCTTCTGCATTAGTGTCACACGGTATATGGCCATTGCACATCACAGGTTCTACTCTAAGCGCATGACCTTCTGGACCTGCGTTGCTGTGGTGTGCATGGTCTGGACACTGTCAGTTGCTATGGCTTTCCCGCCTGTCTTTGATGTAGGTACCTACAAGTTTATCCGTGAAGAAGACCAGTGCATTTTTGAGCATCGCTACTTCAAGGCCAACGACACACTGGGCTTCATGCTTATGCTGGCTGTGCTGATCCTGGCCACTCATGTGGTCTACATGAAGCTCTTGCTCTTTGAGTACAAACACCGCAAGATGAAGCCTGTCCAGATGGTTCCAGCCATCAGCCAAAACTGGACCTTTCATGGGCCTGGAGCCACTGGCCAGGCGGCGGCCAACTGGATTGCAGGATTCGGACGGGGCCCAATGCCACCTACCCTGTTGGGCATCAGGCAGAACTTACACAACCAGAACCGACGGCTGCTTGGCATGGAGGAATTCAAGGCAGAGAAGCAACTTGGCAGGATGTTTTATGTGATCACCCTGTTTTTCCTGGTGCTGTGGTCACCATACATTGTGGCCTGTTACTGGCGGGTCTTTGTGAAGGCATGTACCATCCCACACCGGTACCTCTCTACTACGGTGTGGATGAGTTTTGCCCAGGCAGGGGTGAACCCCATTATCTGCTTTTTCCTTAACAAAGACCTGAAGAAGGGTCTGCTGGCCCACCTGCCTCCCTGTTGTAGAACTAAACCTCAACTACCCCGCGAGCCTTACTGTGTCATGTAAAGATAAGCATTGCTTTAATTTGTTTTCATTACTATTTTTCTCATGGAGTGGGTGACAGTAAGAAGGGGTAAAAAAATTGTGTTTTAGGGTGGAGGCATAAGGGACATTTTCTGTTACTGTGGCCTTTGATTCAGTGCACGATGCTTTAAAGAGAGGGATCATAGAGAAAAAGCATTTGGTGTCACCTAAATGCTATATCTGGTCTTTTTTGTTTATTTATTTGGTTTATTATTATTATTATTTGTCTTTTTTTTTTACCTTAAGTGAAAGGTTTCTGGGCAAAAATGTGAGGCACTAAACAATATATAAACAGTCCTGAGTGTGGTTTACCACAAGCATGAGGGTGCTATAATTGCAAAAGCAGAGGTACAATAACAGAAAAATAACTGTTTTGATACCAAAATAATTATATGGGTTGGAATCAATATGACTAAATATGACTAAATTTGAAATAATTAAACAGTCTTTGTTTAGTAACATTACATGTTAATTTTCAACTCCTTTAACGGAGCCAGAGAACTATAAATTTAAAACACAAACCAGAGCGACTCTGGCACATTATATATTTGATGGACCAATTACTAGCAAGAGCATATTTTACAGTAATAAGGAGCTATTTTGTGCATGCCTATTATATGTTTAAAGATAAAAAAAAAAGTGGGGACATGCACTATCCAAGTGAAGCTAATGAGTGATAGCTGAAATGGGCAAAAACTGATACTTGCAGTAATCTAGGGAATGACAGTTCAGAATGATTCATTTCTACAGGTAACTCAGATTCCCTTAGACACAACATTATAACAATCAGAACAACTTTTTTTGGCTGACTCTGTGCACCAAAACAAAACTGATTGCAAGGAACTTGTAGTTGAAGTTTATTTCACATCCAGGTGCAGTGGTTCTCTTTTTTAATTGCATAAATTTTATTTTATTGAAACAGATTATGTTTATTTGTCTCTCTCAGCTCTATTTATATATACATTTTTACTATGGAAATTACAATATTTCATTGCAATGCAGAAATGTATTAATTCCCTCCAAGAGTAATGAAAGAACATGATTTCCTAGCATGAAATTCCAATTCTATTTTTAATGTTTTCAAATTTAGTGTTACAACCTTACAAAAATATAACTTGAGAGCATTCAAAACCTGTGGTTGCAATGAAATGTTCTAGAAATTAGCTAAATTTCTGGTGGGGGTGGGGGTGGGGGAGGCGGGGTATGTTAGAAATGTTCTGGGACTAATCAGTCATTAAATCATCTTTTAAGGTGATCTTACTTGTTAAGTCACAGGACAAAAATAATGTACTTGAATCAATCTGGAATAAGTGCTGTCCTAACAAAATAAGAGAAATGATTTATTATCAGACATGAAAGGACCACAGAAAGAGTATTATTGCATGATATGCTAGTTCATTTGAACTTTTCATGTAAATTACAATCAACAAGCATTGGTAAATATAACTATCAATATAATAAAAATTTCTAAGAGGAGCAAAAGAAAGGAAGAAGAATTTGAAGGAGACTGAATCAGGTACCTTAGTGGAAGTTTAGAATATGAACATAAAATGATAATTACATAAATTCTGGTTAGATTTTTCACAGCAGTGATCTTGTAACAGACAACATAAACTGCAACAATGTGATTATATTATGAACATATCACGAGCATAAACTGAACAGAGAAAAAATGGTTATTTAATTTAAAACAAAAAATCTCATTAATTATTATTATTTTATTTACTTATTTTTTTTTTATAACAGTAATATTAAGGCTTGGGTTTGTGGATAAGGTGGGAAAGGGTTCAAATTAATTTGCCCAAATGTATTTTGCACAAATTTCAGATTATAGCTGATAAATGAAATGGTGGGAATGCTGACCGATGTAAGCAAGGACACTTAGATTGTAATATTTAAATGAATGTTTCAGTGAACAGAACATGGTGATCTTTCATGCGAGGTAGGCTTCAGATTGGTAGTGTGTTCCAACTCCTTTCAGCTCCATTTTTATCAGTGAAAATCCTGGGATAAATGGAAAGTGAACAGACAACTACAACAAAAATTAAAAATCATCTCCTACTAAAAAAGGGGGAATAAAAGTTATTTCTGTTATCTGCATTTACTGCCTTACTCTATTATTAAGGTTTGACGTTCCTGATGTAAGGAAGATTCGAAAGCTGTATCCCTCTACAGACATGGAGAAAAAAAATGCTGGGGAAAATTACACTGTGTCTTTGACTATCGGAGGACATTATTCACTCCCCTTCACAACCATACAAACTGAGGAAAAAAGCAACAGGAGGGCGATAAATAGCTGGGAAAAAATTGCCAAATTGTGACACTGGAGTGTACAATTTTGCACAGTTCAATGGAAAGACTTGAATGCAAAAACTTGATTTCCTGTGGAATTAAAAGGAACTTCCTTGATTCTTGTGGATTTCTTTAAGACACTTTTGATTTTCATTCTGGTTTTTGTTTCTTCTTCTTCTTCGTATCTTTTGGGGGTGGGGGAAATGGAGGCAGGTGAGAGTCTGCAGTATTGTGTAATTATGTGGAAAGGATCGGAAAAAGAAGAAACTGGTGTTTGGGAGGGTGGGCTTGTGGGTGGGAGAAAAGGGAGTGATTTTTGTAACGAGCAAAAATGCCTGGTAGAACATTTTTAGTTGCTTCAGGCAACCTATCTTTTGTAAAATAACTGACATCTGTGCGATTTCCTGTGTATTATATGGACTATGGACTAACTACGAAAGGTGGGAGGGGGAGGGACTCTTGGTCATCATCTTTTTACTGCGCATGTGTGAGTGAGTTAATGCTGAGTATGAATGTGGAGATAAACAGGGGGGTTGTGGATGAAGGCACATACAGTGTGTTATGATGAAAGAAACTACCTGATGAAAACATATCTCCTGCAGTTGATCGAGTTTGCCTTTCCTTATCATAAACATTTGCCCATCCACACATATATATATACACACATTTATATGTGTGTGTGTGTGAGATTTATATAGCCTGACACAATGCTGTAAACCCTAAAGTATGAAACATCTAAAGTAATAACTATTTGAAGACTGGTTACTCTTCAGTTCAAACCTAAAGCCTGTTTAAAGCATCCAGTACATATGGCACAATGGTAGTTGCTTTAAGGCTGCAAGCTGTGCTAGTCCAACAACCATTATCTTCTATTGTCTGCCAATTTCATTGTCACACTGATTACTGAAAATAAATGAAAGAATAATTGACATGCAAATGAATAGAGAAATAGAATTCACTAACGAATGTTGATATGCAGGCTTTGCTTCAGCTTTCAAACATGGTTAAGGCTAATAAAGCACTTGGGGCTAGATTTCTGAATTTAGATTATGGCTGTTATTATACTAAAACCATGACTATAATACACTACTGAGAATACTACTCAGTCTAGAACTAGACTCATCCTGCAACAAGACGACCAGTGGGGTTTAGCCATTAAACTGTAGTATTTGGACAAATCAGCCATTGTGATTTGAGTAATAGCATGTTAGTTGTCTCTACATCTTTATCAATTAAGTGCCTGTTTTGGTAAATGTATTTAAAACATGCAATTATATTTCTTTTAACTCTACTGATTTGTTATATATAGTGCCTAACGTGCATCCATTTCACTTTGAATAAATGTCTCAATACATGGAGAGATACATGAAAAAAATAGTGATACAGTTCAGTTAATTTATAAATTTAAATTCAACTTTGATCAACTCAGAGGGTATTTTTTCATGAGGGCATGTTGTATGAAAAAAAAAACAGAAAAAAAAAACAAAAACAAAACAAAACAAAAAAACAAGAATGTGATGTTGGCTCTCAGATTGAGATATCTTGTTCTGTAAATTAAAGGGTTTCCCCCCCAACACAACAATAAAGGTTTACTTTTGTTGCATGTTTGACTGTTAATATGGCATAACCCCCCTTTAAAACATTTGTTTTTGTCCAAATCCAAGAAATTCTAACACCTAGAATTAACATCTTGAGATTAAAAGCAGCAGACCCTTGGCCTTAATCTGCAGTAAACCAGCTACCAAGTCTGCCAGCAAAGGTGAATCTGCTAATCCATTTCAGTAAATCAGAACCTAGTATTTATTTTGCGATGCCAGACTTGCCAAAACAAAGATGTGTATATGTTTGTAAAATGTTCAATATTCTCTTTCCCATTCATTTTTTCCTAAGATGCAATGTTAATTTCTTATATTCATATATCATTGCAGGTGTACCTAACACAGCTGATAATGATGACCATTATACTATGCAAACGTAGAGATGAAAATGACTGTACAACACCTTTAACTAAGAAATCTGAACAGCATTGAACAAGCATCTATGCAATCTGTGTAAGGATGGTCATTCTCCAAGACCTTGAGTGAGGTCAGCTGCCAGCATTACTCACTCAATGCTTTGCAGAGTCTGATCCACTGTAAATCTACCCAAGCCAATAAAGGCCAAGGAAGGCCTATATTCAACCAGAGGAAAAAGGTACATCATGGAAATGAGAGAAAGGAGGAAAAAAAGAAGAAATAATACATATTTAGAAATGACAGAGTACAAAGCTTAAAGAAGAGAAGGGATTGACAGTAGCACAGAGAATGATAGACGGAAGCTGAAGGCATCTGACCTCCTGTAGGGAAACTAAAGCTGTACAGAGCTGACTGACCTAATCTGGGGATTCATGTCCCAAAGGACTTTTTTCTGAAAGAAGCAGACACTGAATCTATACCACACACTCACAGCCTAGTGTAAACTACCGTGTAACTACTACAGTTTCTATGGTGCAAGTATATACAAACACACACACACACACACACACAGGTAAAGCATTATGTAAATGGAAAAACAAGACTTTACGTCTGATTCATTTCACACTTAATTAGTCTATAATTACGGAAAGTGCTTAATGTTGATTAAATCTTCATTAATTCCCATAAATATGTACCTGCATTCCTGGACCTGCTTCAATAAAGCTTACATATAAATGCTCCAAATCAATTAGTAAGTAATATTGTCTTAGTATGCACTGTGGAAAATAAGAATGCAACAGCACCACCTTGTGACTGATACAAAACTGCCCTGCAAAGTTTTATAATGGTTTATCTGCCTTTTATTTTGATTATGGACATCTAAAAAGTACAAATACAAGCACATAAGCTAATCTGCTGCATTCTCAAATTTGTGTGTTAAAGCATTTGGCAAAACTTAAAAGTGAAAAAGAATAATGAACATTTACTGAAATCTAAGACGCATTGTAAAAAAATTGTATACACAAAATAAAAGAGTTTATATAAATATAATATAAAACTAAAATTAAATCTTTTTAAAACGTCTTTAAAAGGAATCAGAGCTCAGAAAACAGTTATAATGTAAAAAATATTACAAATTCTACAGTGTTCACTTAGGTAAACTCAATAGATCAGCAAATAACACTGACCAAGCATGATATAAAAATAAAACTGAAATTACTGCACAATGAAAAGGCTGAAAGAGTGTGCTGAGGTAATTTTAGTATTAAAATAAAAATTTTCGGCACTTCTCTACTCCACATTTGCACTCCATGCGCATGCGTTGAGTAGGAGTACCCTGTATTTCTGCTAGGCTGAAATTTGTGTCCATTCTTTTGCTCTCTGCAACAACTGGATCAACTGTAACACAAGCAAAAGCCACCAAAAATTAAACAAGTGAGTTAGTTAATGACCAACCTCAAGTGTCACAGAATTTTTTTTATTTCTTTTCAGAACACACTTGCTACAAATATATTATATATACTGTCACACATTCTTACTTGTCATTTTGTAGTCAAATGTGAGCTCCTCTCCTGATTTGATTGCTCGTATTGCAAAAAATGCAATCCTGGGAAGACGCTCGTCCAAGTTGTCAATGAAAACATTATATACCTGCAAGTTTGGGTCGCACTGCAAAATTGTTATTAAAATATCACATTTGTAAATTACCCAACTGGCTCCTTTTACTAGTTCACACTCAAAATAACATCTGTATTGTATATCATAGTGTATAAAAGATCCACAATGTCAGTGTCATAGCAGCACTGGAAATGACCCACCAACCCAATCATACCCGTGTAATCATCGCAAAGTATGCGGGGTAAAAGATGGACTACAGTAGATCTACAAAGTGCTCCTGTGTTTTCATGCAGCATTATATTCAGGATATTTATGTTAAAAATAAAAGAGTAGATACCAGTTGCTGTTCAAGAGAATTAACCAATTCTTGTCCGATTCTTGTCTTTTATTGCATTTTATAAGTTACATAGCGTGCAGTTTCTGCAGTTGTTATTTTAAAGTAAACATATTATGTAATATTCCTTTAATACTTGCAGGACATTGCAGGAAGGATTGTACCATGAAGTGTTGGTACTGACAAACATTTGTTTATCTGTTTAATAATAGCTCTACCTCACATTTACAAGATGGGGTATGACAGTAATTCTTATTAATCACCATTATTTGCCATGAACTGTCAGCTCTGAATAGATATGAAAAAAATCACACTCACACTGTGGTTTACAAAGTGGGAAATATTTCCATAACGGGCAGCATCCACCGTATACACATCATCCACATAATCCAGATCAAACAGGTAAGTGGCTCCCTGTTTATCATATGTCTCTCCTCTCCTCTCAGCCTCTTCTGAGGTGATAATCTGTGATGGCAAACAGCAGAATTTATGAATATGCCCAAATAGAATGGCAACATGTTTATCTCACTGTGAACTACAACAAGATCTATGCCCTGCTCAAAGAAAGCAAATCTAATGAATGATATGGCTCTTGAACAAACCAGCCAAATAAATTTTAACAGATCTTTTGAAAACAAAAGTTGGCCAAAAGGGATTGAGATACTGATACATGATTGTTGTGGATCAAATAAATACTACAGTCCACAGCTTTCCATACACAGAAAATGGGATCACAACCATAAAATACAGCAATAAATGCAGACAAATATTTTTGGTTTGCAAACTGTAAACTGCACCCACCTCTCCAAGGTACTCCATGACAAAGGCATTCTTTTTAATCATCTGAAGTGTACGTACACCCCAGCCTCTTCCATTGGCTGTCTTAAAGATACAGAGGTCATACTGAATGCCCCTCTGGACCACTCTGTTCCCACATTCTGGACCGCATGAGCAAAATGAGTTACATTCATATATGGGTAAACCTGGCCTGATTTTTACCTGCCTGCTGTCATTATATGCCATACGATGTTCAGATGCACCCGCACAACAGCCATTTGTGGGCTCCTTTACACAGTCTGCACACTTGCAGCCCACTGCTGTCTGGCTCACCTTCACCCCTTCCCCAAGTTTATAGTCAGTGATGTAAGTGAAGTCTTTGGGAGGGATATCCAGGTCCACCTCGTTGAGGACAAACATACGACCCTTGTGCTTGCATTTCTGATTGAGCTGGTCTTCCCAGCGCCGAAGTTTCTGGCGCTGCTTGGCCTTCTGAAGAACAAAGAAAGCAGAAGAAGCGTCCAGTGATGTAGAGTCCAGTGGCTTATTAGCCAGAAGTAGTGCTAAGCGCATGTCTAGTCTGAACTGTTTAAGAATTTTGGGGCATTTGAGGTTTCTGTGAGGTTCCCATGTGTTCTCTGCCTCTGTGTAACCTTTCCACTTCACCAGGAAAAACTCTCGATCCTAAAAGGAAAGATGCACTTATCACCCATAACTTTACATCATAAATAAATTACATTATTTCAGCTCCACTTACCATAAGTTCACTTTGTTTTCATAAAATTACAGACTGTAGTCAATACATTGCTCTGCATACTTTGTTAGCCCACTTTCATTCTGCTCTTCAAATGTCAGGATCCCCCACATGATTAGGGTGGTGGAACAAGTTCAGTGATTGTCTAGTCCTACATCAGTGGTCACAGGACACTGCCCACAGTGCTAGCTATTTTTGGACAGTGAACTAAAAAGTGTATGGTAAGTGGAGCTAATAAAATGGATAATGTGTTTAGAAACTAGGCAGTCACTGGAGTGTACAATACTATACTAAAAAACTATAATACTGCACAAAGAAAATACATGGAAAAGATTCTGTCAAACAGTACTCAGTGAAGACATCAGTGCTGCAACATGCTGAGTGGGGAAGCAGAAAGTTTTATCATTGGGCAGGTTTTTAAGTCTCACCTTAATTTTTCTGTAGTTACACAGGTACTCCACCACATATTCATTGAAGTTGTTTTTGCTTACATGTAGCTGCTTGCACACTAACCTCTGTCTGCGACACAGAGCTTGTAAATCATCCCAGGAGAGCTTGCAAGGGATCCAGCAATCTTCAGGCAAAAATAGAATGCATTTGAATTTTAAACCGTCCAAAGAGAATTACAGTGAACACTGACTGAGTGAAAATAGGGGGTTAATATTAAACAGTTACATTTTAGTCTAGAATTAGTCTTAATCTGGCTATGGGTAACGGGGAAGCGTTATACAAACTATCACTCACTACTGATTTAATCGTGATTTCGCGTGTGTGTGTGTGGTGGGGAGGGTGCACTGCAGCATATTTGTCTGTTTTACAAATTAAATAATATGCTTTCCAGTCACAAGAATCATCTCTGCCCTGTGAGTTCAAAACCCTGCATGGGGATTAGGAGGGAAAATATGTGACACAATCTTTATAGTCAAGCCAGCTGGTCAGAAAGGGTTCGTTTAAAAGTAAGCATTATAAACGTAATGCATAAAATGTAATGTTAAAAGTAATATATTGAGTAACATAACTTCTCTAGTATTTAAAGACGGAAGCACTGGAAGCACTCGCCTGGTCTCTGCCTACAGCCTAGCCTACCTTTTAAACATTGCGCCATGTTTTCTTTCTGAAGCTGAAGACGGACGGAGGCGTGTACGTTGCTGATTGGTCGAAATGTTGACCGCATGAATGGATTTTTATTGGTCATTTTTAAAAGACTGCGTAGAGCTCAGATGTCGGATTTAAATTTTCTTGCAAGATTTTTTCTTTTTCTTTTCTTTTCTTTATTCAAAATAAAATTACATTATAAGAATCTAGAAGAAAAGGTAAATATTTTGTTAAATTAAAGCTAAAATATTGTTATTCTGCTGCTGAAAGTAGATCTTTAAATGGGACGCTGCTCTCTTTGTGCTGAAATTGAACTTGTCTGTAAGATTGTATTCAGAAAACGAGTTGTATAGTTTTGTTGCATTTTCAATAATGCAGTTAGCCATCTCCTGAATTTGGAGATATTTCACGTTAAGTAGTCAGAAAGAGCAAATAATAATCCAATTACCCCTATAGAGCAGGAGCTTCTTGGTTCATGTTTTTCAAAGTTTGGAGGTGGTCTAAAAACCTCCAGATGCTATTTCTCTGCCATTTTTTTTAAACTCTAAACGTCGTCTTTAAAGCCTGAAATAATCAGCAGTCAGGACTGTGTTCAGAGTCCCCTCATCTTTATGTATTAATTGCACACACAAAAAAATGGTCAGTTTAGCTCCATGCTATAATGGGTGTGGCACAGTGACCCATAAAATATTTTAAAAGTATTGTTAATGAGGAAAAGGTATCAAGTTAATGTTAAATTACATTTACAATTTGAATAGAGGTAACAAAAGTAGCATCTCAACAAACGAGCATTTAATAAATAAACAATCAAAATTTTAGTTTGTATGTCTTCCTTTTTTTTTTTTTAGACTAAAATTAAATTTTAGAAGTGATATGTGCCCATCACTAAACAGCACAGGTGCTGTCACCAAGTTAAGTACATCAATGTAGTACTTTACTGCAATGGCGTGGCACCAATTCCAGGTTGTGATTTAGTGTAGGCTCCAGACACACTGCGATCCTGAAAATGATGGAGCAGTTACAGAACCCAATTACCAAAAATGTTGGGATGCTGTGAAACATAGAAATAAAAACAGAATGCATTCGTTCATTCAAACCCACGCAGACACGAGGAGAACACACCAAACTCCTCACAGACGGTCACCTGGAAGCAGGACTTGAACCCACAACCTCCAGGTCTCTGGAGCTGTGTGACTGCACCTGCTGCGCCACGGTGCCGCCCAAAACAGAATGTAATGATGTGCAAATCATTTAAGCCTTATATTTAATTGAAAGTTTGGTGAATTGGCAACAGGTCATGACTGGGTTTAAAAAGTTTTTCTTAGAGAATTTTCTGAAGTAAAGGTGCGGAGGAGTACACCGCTTTGTGAAAGACTGCATGGGAAAATAGTACAACAATTCATGAAAAATGTTTCTCAACATAAAATAGAAAGTACTTGGGGATTTAATCGTCTACACTTCATAATATTATTAAAAGATTCAGAGAATACAAAGAAATCTCTAAATGCTAGGAACAAAGCCCAAAACCAGTACCAGCACCCTGTAATCTTTTGGCCCCAAATATATACATAACATTGTTAAAGGATGAGGTAGTGCAACACAGCAGTAAACAGTTTGCTCCAAATGTTTAGAAACATGTTTCTGGCATATCGACTTTGTTCAAAAGCATTTTATTTATATTTTTTACAGCATCCCAACGTTTTTGGAGATGGCATTTCTACATGCACATGAGTAAATATAAATACTTCCCAGCACTACTCAGCATTAAGATCAATGTATGGAACACTTAGAATTTATCTTGGAATACATTCAGATAGCAGCTTTGTAACAGTGCATGGTAAAAAAAATAATTAATTCAAGAACAGTTATGTTCGAGGATTTCAGTAAGTGAACCGTCCTCTGTTTATGTGTTTTCTAACGTTTACAGCCTTCAAAAACTAAACAAACTATACAGTTTAAAGGACCACATGCTTTTATTATTAACAGGTCATAGAGATTTTGGTAGCATTACTACACATTTTATTATAGAAAAAATAATATCCACAGAATAATTTAGTAAAGGTGACTTATAAAAACATTTCTAGTGACGCAATATCATACAGTACTGTAACTATAAATAGAAAGCATTATTATGCCATTTATCCATAAAACAGCAATGGGTTAGTACGCTTCAAACAGTTTGTGCCTATGACATAGTTTTTGTGATTAGTCACTCAGTACAATTGGACTTGGAAGATGTGGATGAAATAAATCACTTTTACTAATTTTTTGAAAACAAAGCAGTAGACCACATTTTTACACATGTTTTATATAATGTTTCAGTTTTGTTTCCACTACACAATCCAGTGGGCGATTATTATGAAAATACTTTTAAAAAGTGTTCATTAAGTGAATGCAGGAAAATTGCATGTGTGCTTAGTAGGACCTGTAAAGTGTCTAGTGCAGAAAATAAATAAGAACTATAAAATGTTGAAATAATATTTCTACCTACATATGCTCTTTTAGCAAACAATCAATCTATATTGAACGAAAAAGATACTAATAGCATCTCAAATGCTTGCATATATCAGAAAACTTCAAAGATATATGGCAATAAAATTTCACAAAATATGGTGTCACTTCTTACATATGGAAATATATTGCAGATGAAATAAAACAGACAGCAGAGCAAACCAAAACTAAATTTTTTTTTGTCCATTCTGACACAGAAAACATTTTCTGGGGGATCTGCCAAAAAACAATATAGAAATATTTACAAAAATAAGAAGTACTAAATCTACAAGAATAATCAGGTCAGTAAAATTGAATATATATGAATATTGAGTATATAATCATTAAAATGAAAAAACAATAAAGTGCATGTATATTAGTTACATATATTTATGTAAATATTATAAATGCTCTGGTGTTCTGGAGTGCAATCAACACTAATGTCAATAGATAACAATATGATTGAGTCAGAAAATAATTGGTAGAGATACAAACGTGTTATTGGCTGGATTTGATTTTTCTGCTTCTATACAACTGTCACATCAGGATTTTCTACAAAGTTAATCTCAGCACTGACAGTGATAGTTGATGGCTCTTTGCCCTTACACTGCTCATTTACTTCAGTGCTGTCTTTCTCTGGGTTTGGCAGTGCCGAAGGCCTGGAGTGTAAGGGAAAGGGAAAGCGGTCCAGTGGGGCATGTTCTATCCTGCACAGGCTTTCTTCACTATCGCTGCTATAGCCAGGATTAGAGCACCAGGGCTCCTCCGCCTGAGAGCTGAGCTGCACAGCAAGCGGCAACTCATCCTCTGTTTGAACAGACTTATCAGTGTTACTCATGATGCCCTCAAGTCCATAAGCATCTTCTGGAGCGGGTTCCACTTTGCGAAATATGTTCCGAGCAAATAGGCCAATACAGAACATCTCCACAATTACAGAGTAATGGTAGATTACTAAAAGACAGAGAACAGGATGGAGAAAACATTAACATTGAAGTGTATTTCCCAAGCTCAAGCCACTAAAGTTTTGTACTGGAGCAGAGGTTGACATAAAGATACGCAGGGCTAGGGTACTCTAAAATCAGGATTTGAGACCATTGCCATTCCATGCCAGCCCAAAATAAATCCAAATAATAAGCACTTACTCTGGGAGCGAAACAGGTCAGAGAAGGGAGGTGTACATGGCACAACTTTTAGTGCACCCATGGTTTCCAAAATTCCACTCTGAAGTCCACATAAAACCAAGACTACAATGATGCAAACAAACTTGGCACGAAGCCCATATCCATGCAGTGCTCTCTTGGTTGCCTTGTAGAACAGCAGGTAACCATAGAAAGATAAAAATGTGGACACACCGATGATGGCATTTACATACACATTGGGATTTACTGAATCCACCTAAGAGACAAGGGAAAGAAAACCATCACAGTTAGCTCTGTTTAAGATCAACTGTAGGTTATTTCTAAGAAAGCCAATAGGTCTGTGACTATACAACATTCATTCATATCATTGTCTATAACCACTTATCCAGTGCAGGATTGCAGTGGGTCCAGAGCCTACCTGGAATCATTGGGTACAAGGCAGGAATAGACCCTGGAGGGGGCACCAGTCCTTCACAGGGCAAAGTGCACACACACACACACACCTATGTAAACTTTTGAGTCGCCAATCCACCTACCAACGTGTGTTTTTGGACTGTGGGAGGAAACCTGAGAACCCGGAGGAAACCCACGCGGACACAGGGAGAACACACCAACTCCTCACAGACAGTCACACAACCTCTCGAACCCACAACCTCCAGGTCCCTGGAGCTGTGTGACTGCACCACCGTGCCGCCCTACTATGTAACAATTCTGTATAATTTATAGTCATTTTAGTCATTTTATGACTAGCAGGTTAGCATTGAGTTAAAACAGTGTTACGCACAGGTCTGTCTCAAATTTAGCCTTATCTGTAAACATGAAGAATTTATAAATCTAAAGATTTATGTACAGCTATCCTTCATTTAATCTTAAATGAATATTGCAACCAGTGGATGCAATGTTTTAACCTGTCTAGGTCATTCATTCATTGTCTGTAACCGCTTATCAATTTCAGGGTTGCAGTGGGTCCCTGGAGCTGTGTGACTGCGAATGATAAATGATAAATGACATAGGGAGTGGCATATTTTACTCACATCACCATAGTCATACTGCTCATCTGTCCAGAGTACAAGGGTAAGAAAAAACAACAGTGATCTGACCACAGAGAGCTGCAGCACAGCTGCCATCATCCACCCAATGCTTGTCCTGTCACACAGCAGAGATGAGAAACATAATAATATTCTGTAGTTTATTTACATTTGTACCATTGTGGCAGATGCTTGAAATGCTTACCCAAGCAGGGGATTGAACCCTGCTCTTCTAATCTATCAACCAATCGACTTTTAGTACAAAGCTGTTTAAGGTATCTTGATTTACCAAAATATTATAACCACCTTATTGTTTCTACACTCTCTGTCTATTCTCTCAGCTACACTGACCATACAGGAGCACTTTTTAATTCTACAATTACAGACTATAGTCCATTTTACCTTGCATACTTTGCACATGACCACCACAGAGCAGAAAAGATTTGGGTGGTAGGTCATTCTCAGTGCTGCATTGATACATATGTGTTGGTGATGTGCTACTGTCTGCTGTGCTGGTGTGAGTGGATCAGACACAGCAGTGCTGCTGGAGTTTTTAAACACTATGTCCACTCACTGTCCACTCTGTTAGACACTTCCTCCTTGTTGGTCTACCATGTAGATGTAAAGTCACAGAGTAGCTCATCTTATGCAGCAGAGTTTGTGTTCGTCGTCCTCTAGTGCTTCATGAGTAGATACAAGGCTCTGGCTACAGGATGTAGTTGGCTGAATATTTTTGGTTGGTGGGATATTCTCAGTCCGTCAGTGACACTGAGTTGTTTAAAAATTCCAGCAGAATTGCTGTGTCTGATCTACTTGTACCAGGAAAACACACTTTAATACACCATCACCATGCCTCCGTCCAAGTCGGACGCAAACATACATAATATCACAAACCTGGGAAAGTGAAGGAAAGCACATGCTTCCTCTGTGAATGCTTCTTTTCATAATGTAGCTAACGCAATGCCCCTGGAGAGCTTAAGGAGGAGAACGCCAACAGCCCAGTTCTGTCACATCATGAATACTCGTGAGTGCTAAGACTATGCTTGTGTTATGAGGCAGAATGGGGAGACCATCCTCACCACCCAGAGAGCCAGGCAAATTATGCTCTTTTGAACTCATGGCCTAGGATGGCAAGCTCACTATAACAGGGCCAAGGATTATACTGCTGCACCACTCGGGAGCCTGAAATTCATAGTATACTGATAAATGTCTCAAAGAGCTATTTAAATATTAAAATGACTTATTATTAATGATTAATTAATTATTAAAGAACATAAATCAATGCAATATATAAAAAATACATCTGTGTATGTAATGTAGCAATTTACCGGTTGATGCTGATTAGGGGCAGGCAGCAGCAGCAGCAACAAGGAAAAGGGTTTGGAGAAACCTGTTCTCCTGCCAGGGCTTCCAGCATTCTGGCTTTCCCACCGAAGAAGTTTTTAATTAGGCACATGAATTTCATCAGAGTAATTGAGTGATACCTTCAGGATATCATAACAGAGGTAGTGTAATTGTGTATCAATACACTGAATCACATGTTCACTTCTGCATATTGCTGAAAATATTACAAACATATAAAACAATCCCTTACAGAGAAGCAATAAAATTGCACAGTGAGGATGACCGTGGCACATATAATGCAATGATAGATGTCATTCCAAAAACCTAATGAGAAAGAATAAGAAAAATCATACATAACATACATCATACAACATTTTATATAAAGTACAGATACACAAATATGCTAACTGACTGTAATGGGATTTAAAGAAAAAATACAGGATCAGAATAGCATTAGGATCTGTTTGCACGGTGCAATTTGATCCAGCTTTTCTTTTTCTAAAACCCTCTACACTTGAAACTGAATCTCTTTGATGAGCATCTATAGAGGCTATTATATTCAAACTACTCAAACACTTCTGCAACACAGGAAAAAAGACACAGATAACCACTTCACATAACAAAAGTGTATGCAATTTCAGGCAATATTTATTAGTCTGCTTGTCAGATTTCCTTTCAATAGCCTATCCAGCTGAAACTGGCCCCATCCATTGATACCAATATACCATTTTTGTATAAGCACTGTACACTAATGAACCAAAATATTAAGATCACTCAGAGATGAAGGAAACAGAACACGCAGTGCTTGTACCCAGTGTGTTTGATGAAGAAAGACTTGATCAAATGTGAAAGGGCTTAAATGGCAAGATATTATATAGCTATGAAAATTCAAGAAATGTAACTAAAATATGCAATCAGTTTAACGGTTGATAAAACACATTAAGAAAATATCTTTATAATACCAAAAATAATAATGCTGACACATTTTGGGGGTTAAAAGGGAGTTATACTATCTAATCCCCCCTGAAATTGATGCCTATGTATGGCTATGAGCATATATTCTAATGTTTGTGTCAGTAGTGTCAGCAGGGTTAACGTAGCTGAATCTACTAAACTGTCCATATATTGTACAATGCAGCCAAGGCAAATGACATTACAAAGCTATACACTGATTTATTTTGACCTATTATGGCTGTAGTTTTACCGGGTACATGCCCAGAATCCAAAGGTAGAGCCGTCTGCGTCTGGATGAAGGCTCATGACGGAGAAAGAAGCCAACTTCCTCCAGGAAGAGAGCCAGCAGCAGTACAGCCAGCACCGCCGGGATCAGGAACAACCACAACTCATTTTTAATCACTTTGTTCAAAGGAAACACAAGAGAAAAGAGCTTATATTTACCAAACATTTGTGAAACACGGAATATGTAGTAATATAAAACCAACTGAAAAATGAGAGTTAACCTGTAATGATCTGCATTACAGTATTTAGGAAACACCAATATGGGTTATATTTATATACTATTTTCAGCAACCATTCATTTTCAGCAACCACTTTATCCTGTTCAGGGTCACGGCAGGTCCAGAGCTTCTCAGATTCACAGTGTGCAAGGCACTAACACACACTGGACAGGTTGCCAGGCCATAACAGGGCAATACACTCTCACACTCTTATACACTTCTGTATGTAAAATGAATGACAATTTCATTGTTGTAAAATTAAAGCAAAAATGCTTCAGAAATCGAAGAAAACCCAAATTTAATTTGTTAGTGATATTATAAAGTTGCACTTTTAGAGTTAAAAATATATAAGAATATAATAAGTATTATTAAAAAATCCTTTGAAATTCTTTTATTTCACTTTACACACACAAATTCAACAGTTCATCACACTTTTATGGATCATTGTAATATCCTGTTGTAGATAAGAGAAGGCTGATGAGCAATTTAATATTTCCAGTGTAGCTTACCTTTGAAGAACTCAGAAGAGAGTGGGATTTCAGCCCCCATGAGGCTGCAGTTGTCTACTCTCCTGAGCATCAGTCTTCTGAGAAACCACTGAAAAACACTCGATAAAGGGGTTTGGGGCCTTTCACATAAAACCCAAAAGTGGCAGACAGCACTTAAACCACACACTTATTATTTAATATTTCTTCACCAATTATCTCAGGAAAGGCATAAGTTAACCACTGGATTATGACACATAAAAATGAAAACAGGAGGGAAAAGAGTTAGTAAGCTTAGTCTGAGGTGTGTTCCGGTAGTTGCTGATTATCTAAGGGATGTCTTCCTGATCTCAGGAATTAATGATTGACAGTCAGGTAAACACACAGGTAAAGGGCCAAGTCCATTCTCTCTCTAATGTTTCCAGTTAACTGTTGGTTCCTCTGGGGTAACATATGGTGGATGATATATTTGTAGCTTATTCAAATTAGGCAATTTTCAAAGGAATAACAATAGTGAATAAATCAGCATTTCCTAACTCCAATGCTGCAGTCAGCCGCACAATGCAGATTTATGTTGTCCTGTTCTAACTCATCTGATTAATCTTAAAAATGAATAATGGGACATACTCTCAGAAAAAAAAGAAAAGTTTCAGAGTATAATCTATAAGCACGTGGACACCCAAGATAAGGCTAATGGGGTATGAAGCTGTGCAAACTGTATTCCCTGAATATTGGGGCACAGTACATCATCCAACATCAGTCCGCAACCTCACAATTGATCTTGTGGCTGAATGCCATTAAATCCTCACAGTAGGGGTCCAACATCTGGTGAGGCTTTTATTCTGCAAAGCATGCATCCCATACACTTAATTTCAGTTACCACATAACTTCACTGTTATCTGAAATTAGTATTGATTTTATCTGCAGATATAACCCTAAGGTTTTCTTGTATTGCTTGTTTGCTTGCTCTGTTATTACATAATGCATGGCTGTATTTAAAGACACTACATTATTCCTTACAATTAACCACATTATTTTGGGATTTTGACTTAAACTTATGTTTAATTTTACATCGTGTAAAACTGTATTTAATATTAAATTCTTAATCGTGTTCTTCATATTTTTACTGTTAAATTGTACTAATAATTTAATGTACGTTAAATAGCTACTTACAATCCTGCTTAATTTGAATAACCCCGGGTCTTTTATTTTGACATTCTGAGACGGGTTCCTTTGGGAAGGCAGGTTCAGAGCAGAGGATCTATGTTACATGTTGGATGTTGTAAACAAGACTTATTTCTTTTAGGCTCGTAATTTACAGCCAGTGGTTGTTTATTAGGAAACATGACTGTTTAGGCTGATACCGCTTTTGTTGTGCCTTTCTGCAACGTGTTTGGGGCTCAGACTTGATGTAATGGACTCTCCGTACATCAGGTTTAACTCGTATGATTTTGATAGTGATTCTCGATTTCAAGAAGGTCTGAGGAAAGTGCCCACCAGAGAGCTATTGGAGCTCAAAATCTTCTATTATAACAGGTACATATTTATAAATCATATAACAGATATGTACTCGTCACTAAAACTAGAATCTGCGTCCCAAAACATACTAACATAACTATTACCTAGCCAAAAAAGCACACCTCCTGGTGCAGCAAGATTGGGACACTGCCAAAGTCTCTGCGTGAGATCAGTTCAGTTAGGGCTGGCCAGTATATCAGTGTTCCCGTGTCGTGACCAGGTCCTTAATGTAAAAGGTCAGACATAACATTGAAATAATCTTTGTTTCTCCATCAATATGTGCACAATGCAGTTCAAATACATATGTTGCTCTGTATACGTTAGGTCGTCTTTCACCCTGCTCTTCAAAGGGCGTGAGCACCACAAATCTACTGTTAGCTTCGGGATCGTTCTTAGCAATGCAGTGGGAGTGTGACGTGGTGGTGTGGTATTATTGTCTTGTGCTATTACAAGTAGATCAGACACAGCAGTGCTGCTGAAGTTTTTACACACTGTGCCCTACACTATGCTTTACAGTAAACTGCATTTTTTTTTCTGTAGGTTCATCGAGCCAATTGACTTAACGGGTTTCCAGGAGTGGTGTGATGGTTTACAAACTGTCACAGATGGAAATGTTGCAGTTACTAAAGAGATAAAATGTTTTAAAGGTAACTTGTGTCAAAAAGGTGAAATTTCTGGTTCGGAGGAGCAGACTAAATCAAATAAGGAAACTACACTAGCACAAGGAGATACCCTCTCATTTGCCGAAGTGTTCCGCATGATTCAAGCTGGAGAGGAGATCCCTGGACTTCAGAATCTGGACATTAAACCATGCAACCAACAACCTACAGTTTCTCAAATGTCCAGGGTATTAAAACCCTGGGAGAAATGACTTGAAATTAAGTGGAATTTAACGTGGAAATATTTTGTGAAGACACAAACACCAGTGTTGCACTGTAAGGCAACAATCCTAATGTGCTTTACCTCTCTGACTGAAATAATAGAGAGTAACTAATTTTACACCAGTCTCAATGTATCCTGTAACCAAACATGCCTCACACAGTGATATTTTATAAATATGAAATGTTTATGAGCACAAAGACTTTGAGGACAACGTTATCAGTTTGTATGAGCTCATATATGCCAGCACCTTTTTTAAAAATGTATTTTTCTTAGTCACTTTCAAAATCTTGTATAATGGAGCCTTTTGAAAAAGGTTGAGAAAAGGAACATATTCAGGGTGACACCTGCTGTAGTGATGATAAACGTCTTAAATTGATTGCAGTGCCAAAGGATGGTATGTGTTGCACTTTTAGTTTAGATGCCTGCCCCAAAATGCCACTGGTCTGTAAAGAGTGAGGCCAAATGGAGAGCTGGGGTTCTGTTCATTTTATCATAAAAGATATCAGTTGACACACAGCCAGATACTCTGAATGATTAAATCAGTGACTGTGCAAAAGAAAGACCTGCCCCTCATGTTACATGCATAATGGTGTGTGGGGTCCCAAATCATCCCAAAAGTAAGAGTGGCTCATACCCAAGAAATAACTAATCAACGTCGTGTACCTGCATAGCCCCTTTATTTTAAAGCATGTTTAAGCTAATGCCATATTCATCAACATTTTAAATGAGTCATATTATACTCACATAAACCAATTATTACTGTTAAAATCGGCACTAGCATAGACTAGGTTGAAGGGTAGAAATGATGGAAAACACAGAAGAGCATTACATAGCCAAGGAAACATGCCCCTTCAGCTCTTTATTGGCATTGTGTATGGAGATAGTGGGCTGATATGCACCTGCTCTGTGGTGGCCCAGTGGGTCTCTTTCATTCATTCATTGTCTGTAACCACTTATCCAGTTCAGGGTCATGGTGGGTCCGAAGCCTACCCGGAATCAATGGGCGCAAGGCAAGAACACACCCTGGAGAGGGTGTCAGTCCTTCGCAGGGCGACACACACTTGGAGGAAACCGACACAGGCACAGGGAGAACACATCAAACTCCTCTCAGACAGTCACCCGGAGCGGGACTTGAACCCACAACCTCCAGATCCCTGGAGCTGTGTGACCGCAACAGTACCTGCTGCACCACCACCGGAATATTTCCACAGGAAAATTGTAAGGGGAAGTATCAGCTGCATCAGTTTTTTAACTTACATCTTTAAAGCAGAGAAACTGAATGCAGTGGGTCTTCAGAGGGTAGCTCACAGCTGTGTTTGGTGTGTTGACTGGCTAAAAAAAAAAAGGGTGAACCATTGAAAATACCATTTCATTCACACTGCATGATAATGTGAATGGCATGTCAGTGTGTGTGATGGAGACCTCTGTATACCAGATTTAAATGCCACAATGCTGAACAGGACATTCTGTGCCACATCTGCTGACGTGTCTCCAGTGGTGTAAATCCCTCCCTGCCCATCCAAATAGCAGACAGGCTTCTCAGATAGGAAAATTATTAAAATAATAAATAAAAAATGCACTGAACTGAAGATACAGTGCATGTTTAAGTAATTTTGTTTTGACTTTGAAGCATTGATATGAACTGAAATGACAAATTAGATTTATTATTGATTTTGACCAGAAAGTCATTTATAATTTAGGAGTATTTACATGAATACTCTTTTTTTCTATCTCAGTTACAATTTCAGGGTACAATAAAATAACCAGACAGCTTCATATTCAAAAGAAACTATAAATAGTCATGTTGATTCTGTATGTGTCTGGAGCTGATCGCTGTGCCGGAGCCTCGTCATCTTACTGATCTATACAGATACGTTGATGGATGTTTGGATAAATACTCAGATTAACCTATAATCAAATCATATATGTGAGGATTTGCAGTATAGTGTATAATATCAATCAATTAACATCCTTAATGTTATGTTCAGAGAATGCTAAGCAGACTTCAGTCTGAAGTACAAAGCACACATTTGAGTGTGTGTGTAATATGCCCTTCACAGTAACCAGGTCTTAATTAAATGTCAATTAAATTTTGGATTAGCATGTTAGAACAGTCCCCATCACCATCATTAAAACACCATTTCACACTTTGTCTAAGGCCTAAATTGAGATGGCAAGCTTGAGACCGATGGTTTCAATGCCTAAAGCCAGGTGTAGGCTCAAGGGTATAAAGTCCCTCAGCAGTAGCCTACGTTTAACAAGCACTTGGATATTTATATAGGCACCTAGCTAAAAGTTGGTGCCAAACATCCATAAGGTAGCTAAACGTAGGTGCCTTAAATTCTAGTAAACGAACCTTAAAGCCCAACAAGTGGCATGTTACAAACATATTTACAATTTACAACATTGCATGTCAGGTATTCCATAATAATAATAATAATAATAATACATTTTAATGCACTTTACATTTCAAAGAAATCTCAAAGTGCTACAGGATAATCAGAAGCAAACATTTAAAAATTCCATTAAGAAACAAGTAAATAAAAACAAGATCAGTAGAGATGCAAAAAAAAAAATCATAATAAGCCTTTTTGAATAATAGAGTTTTCAGTTGTTTTTTAAAAGACTCCATGATCTGTGGTGCCCTCAGAGAATCTGGGAGTGCATTCCAAAGACGTGGGGCAACAGCTTGAAAAGCCCGGTTTCCCCTAGTAGAACGTTTGGTCCGGGGCTGGTGGAACGAAGATGTCTTGATATATTTCCACCAAGACATTATGACATTCTGAATTAGGCTCATAACATATCACCATACATAATCCATACATAACTTTTTTTATCAGTCTTATGCAAAGTTTGGACATCCCTGAATATGTTGTCTTATTGGATTACTAAGTGACAATAAATTAATAGCCTTTAGAGGGAACAAATGTCTGCTCATTTTAAGTTAACTTGCAGGTTTAAAAAAAAAAAAAAAAAAAGTGAAACGTGGCTTGGCACATTAAATATTTATTATTCTCAAAAAAAAAAAAAAGTTAAGAAATATAAAGGTCATTAAACCTTAAAATTCACAATATTAAAAGTTTTTTTTCTCTGTATAGGTGTTGTTGTTTTTCATAGTTGTTTAAAATTGTCCTTTTAATAATTAATTATATCTGAAATTAAAGTTACAGAAATGTGACAGGGCCTTTATTTTTAAAATGACATAAAAGAATGCCTTGGTATTAAATGACTGACACATTCCTTTTTAATAAACTTAGTATAAAATGGATAAAAGTGTCATAATTTAAGAGCATTTATATTGAAGTGCCACAATGTCTTGATATCCTCATGACTTTTCTTTTGAGTCAGTTCACCTTGTCGATGTCACCCGAGCATAAGATGCCAGTGCCATTGGCATGTGCCAGCGTCACCCGGACATATGGTCCCGATGCCTTTCCATGTTATTACCGATACTGTTGAACCCATGAAATGTACAAGGTGCATACAAAATAATGGACAAGGCGTTATATAACTAATACACACTACATAATATTTTTACCTTAAAACGACAGCTTCAAAATCCTTGTGTTGCTTCACTGACCTCTATGAGGTAGAAGAGTCATTCTGCCATTGCCACTCTGGGCTTAGCACTGCAGAAATTGCTAAATGTAACTTTAGGAGGTTCGGAAACCCTCCCCCATGATTTCAGCACATGGCTGTAAATATGAATTACACTAGGGGGAGCCAAAGGAGTATAAAAGAGAAAACGAAAGAATAATCACCTTTATTGGTCTCCTTAGGGAAATTGTTTCTCTGCATTTGCCCCATCTGTGGTAGTAAACACAAACACTAGGGGCAGTGCACATGCACACAACCGAAGCAGGGGGTTGCCAACCACTTCTGTGCCCAGGGAGCAGTTAGGAGGCTAGGTGCCTTGCCCAATAACACGTGTCATTGTCATAGCTTCACGGAAATACTGCTGTTTCTCCAATAGACCACCAAAAACAGCAAACAATATTTTTAAAGTGAGTTTCTTGTAAGTGCCTCTCACAAGAGATGGCCATGTTAATTATAGGTTTAGTGCAGAACCTGATGCATCCAGGCTGTTTCAGTGCAATAACTGGTTTTTATTTATATATTTTATAAAAAAAAAAATAAAATAAAAATTTACACACCCTTGTGAGACTTATCACTTCCCCCACCTTCACTTCCTGTTGCATTTGCCTCTGAACATTCATTCAAAGACGAAAAGATGCTTGTTATTTATGTGGGCCTCCACATTACTTTCACTGTCTTCTTGTGCTCAATTCTCCTCAGCCATGCCTATGGGACATTACAAAGGAAAGCAAAACTTTTCCAAAAGATATTTTGCAGCAATGCAGAGGTGGCGGACTTACCACAACAGCAACTGATATTTGGTTTCTCCTCTTCAGATGTGGCATTAGCAAGGTTTGAATCCATAGTGAAAGTCTAGTGCAGTTTCTGATGGCAGCAGAATATTTCCTACACAAGTTCTCAAAAAGAGTTCCAAGTGTCATTGCTACAACCTCTTTATACACAAGGCATTGTTGTCTTGCTACAACCACATCTTGAAGTACTAAGTGTATTGTAATATTATAGACACCATCAGTAAAGGGAACTGAGCACTGATGACATCACAGTTCAGTAATCCACTTTACTGTTTTACAAAAAGCAAACACTTTGATCCAAGTTACCATACATCAATGTGAATATTTCTCATTACTTTATCTTAATGGTTCCAGAGAAATTGTCTAAATTAGATTTCACTAAGCATGTCAAACTACATGTCTAAAACAATTAAAACATCTCAAATGTAAATAAATAAAGTTTAAAAAATTAATATCCTTGCACTATCATTGGATATAAACATGAACTAGATTCCTACCCTCCTCCAAAGTTAAATAGTGCATTTTCAGCTGTGATAAGCTCAGAATAACAACGACAAATGCTCTAGTCTCCTTATTACAGGTCAGTGGAGCATATTATTATTCCCACAATTATTGGTAGCTGTCACTTTAAAAGGTTAAAATATTACATGGTGTTCCTTACAGTACTGTATGGACAGAAACCTGACAACCCAGTGTCCTCTACAAACTTCAGGTAATAAAATTCAGTTCATGCTAAATAATTGTTTACAGCTTCATATATTTGTGCAAAATCTGTGGAATACTCCCTTTAAAGAGCTTCTACTTAAGCAAGAGCTTAAGAAAAGGGAAAAGCTCAGAAGCAAGAGCACAGATGGTGACTACACATCCGGTGTGTAAGCTAGAGGAAGTGAACCTAATGCTTGCATCCAAAAAACGTTTCACAATGGTTTGCTTAATACAACATAAAGGTGACACAATATCAAAATTAAAACAAAATAAAAAAGGTATATATATACAAACCACTTCTGTAGAAAGTGCAACATTGAAACACCTTTAATAATATTAATAATAATTTATCAAAATCATCTGTATCTTCAAAGATATTTCAGCATACACAAATAGAACCTCTCCAAGTATAAAACATTCAAAGGCCAATGTGCAAAAGCAAAGTGCCAAAACAGCTGACCAATATATCGTGTTGACAGAGTACAACGTGCAAGCACGTACACTTGCACAAAAGCATAACAAGGTCTATGGGTGGGTTAAAACTCCTCTGGTTCAACTGTCTCATCCTCAGGAATTTCAAAACCTTCCTGTTGACAACAAAAACACAGCACATAAATAATTAACAAAAGAAACCATGAGCTGAAATATGTTTGACAGCCGTTTGAAACTGCAAATGATACCCACATCTGTTGCATACAGAATATCAAGTATCTTCTGCAATGTGGGGTCAGGGTCACCCTCTTTCTCCTGGCAGAGGAGCTCAATATTCCTTAGTTTGCCAAAGTAAAAGTCTCTCTCCTTCTCCAAATCTGCAGCGGTGCTTTTTAAATCATTTATCTGGTAATCAGTTTTAAAGAAAACACACACACACCAACAAAAACATTAGGCTTCGAATTATACAACTAAAACCCTGCTAACAAGTATGAGAAATTTATTTTGAAGTATCATAGATACCTAATTTAATTACCCTTTATGACTTAGAGTTCTAAAATCTATATTCACCCAAATGTTCCCCCTACCAAAAATGAAAAAATAAAAATGTTATTGATTAGATAAGACATGTTGAGTGACAAAAGTGTGTAATTAATTTCTGCGGTGTTTCTTATTAACATAGCAATTGCAATTTAAATAGAATTCAAGTTCCAGTGCTATTTATTTATATCCAAGAAGAACAAGCTTTAATTTTGAGCTCTAAATGTACAAACATTAATTGGTGGCTCATCATGTATATACCACAGCATCTGGTTGTATCTGATTGGTCTAACATTATTATAAAATATATGCTAAGACATTGTTCTTAATAATGTACGATATCATTAAAATTGAAACCCTTGTGACTTGAAAACTACACTGAAATTTTGATATAAAATTGGTATACTGTCTGTAAGCCTATAATCACACATTTGCCATAGAATTATGTGGTTTTCTGAAATTATATATATGAACCTGAGTTAATAATTAAAAAAAAAGTGTACAAATCATCACACAGCATATAAAAGTAAGCAAAATTAATCTAGAACCTTTAATTTTGTGATCAGCTTACCATTCATTTTTACCTACATATCCTCAAAGCAGCATTCATGAGACACAAAACTGATCAGCCCACTATTATTCCATATTGAGGGTAAGGGGAAAATATGATTCCCCCCACCCCCACCATACTATTACTTTTAAGCGCCTTATAGTTTAATTATGAACAGAAATATAATAGTGGAAATATGCCTTTAAATAAAATGTAAATACTTATTAGCAGGGCCTCACCGTTCGAGCAAGCTCATCTCTATCTTCTTCCACAGACACTGCCCCTGCCCTCCGTGCACCAGATGTCGTTTTGGTAGCAGCTGTAGCCGATCTCTGTGGAGCTTGAGGATTATGTGGCAGAAAGTATATTAAGTGCACAAATAAGGCACACAATACACACATTCAAGCAAAATTCACACCATAATCAGAGTCTGAGAATAATGAGTAGTTAAGAATTCTGACTAAACTGTAATAAATGTGCCCAGAACCTCTTACGTTGCAAATACACACTTGGAAAAACCATGAATCTTACCAACTGGAGCTGTTGGCTTGACTGGATTAATGCGGGCCTCTGAGATTGAGATCAGAGTTAAAAACATGGAATTTAGACAAGGAATTACTCATCTATATAAAAAGAATGAACATAAATCATTTAATAAATATAATAAAATAATTCTGTGATCTAAAAAGCCTAATTATTAAGGAAACAATTTTAAAAGATTTGTTGGTCCCTTGTGGATGCTGAAAATTCAGTAATGGGCACAGGACATAAAGAAAAATAAATATATTTAAACTACCTACATGAAAACTGTTACTTTCTGTCTTGCTTCAGAGTTATTAATCCGTACCTGTGCTGCCTTTTCTAGGTTTACTGGCGGTGACTGTAGCCTGACATGTGGCAGGCTGCTCCTGTCCTTGCCTCGCTGCTTCCGGATCATACTCCTTTCCATCATAGTTAGCATCAAAGAACTTTTTAAACCACTGCACAAATTCAAAGTTATCTTGGAATTTCCCTTTCACAAGCTTGTCCACAGGGATAACCTAGGGGGAAAGCCCCCCCCCCCCCCAAAAAAAAAAAAAAAAAAAAAAAAAAAGGAAAAGCTTAGCATTTTTGTACTAATACCTGACAATATTAAAAACAAGTCAAATGTATCATGGCTTTTACTCACTTTATTCACCCCAAGCTTCTTAAAGCTAGCTTGAAGGAGTTTAAAGTTGTGGATATATTCATGCTCTAGTTTGGCCTGGAACTTCACTTTCTTTAAGGGCAAACAGGATGGGAATAACATATCCATAAACTGGCAGTAGGCAACACCTAGAGAGGCAACAAGCAAAAAGAATGTCATCAACGGCCAGAGACTCAGGCCAAGACAACCATTAATTCTACTGGCCGAAGTTAGCTACAGAAACAAATGAACAGGTTTTGCTGTATAAAAAGATCATGGTCAATTGCATCTTACTGTTTTACAAGATTATTAGGCTCAGTGCTCCAGACTAACTTTTTTCAGGACTGTCACAGCAACTCATCAAATTTGAAAACTGTCCCAAATATTAGATTGCTTTAGTTTACATTACAATTATTTCTCAATTTCCTGAATTGTCCTAAAAATATATTTTACATAAATGTGACAGATTAAAGCCAAATATTGGTAAGAGCATCACAATATACAGACAGTAATAAGTCCACTGTAATATAAGATGTTTTTCCTTAAAACTTAAACTCCAAAACAACAGAATGCAAGAGTAAATATATATCCAGTAGAACTGTGAAACAGAGTTTCATGTTATCGGGAATGTGTGTTTATGTATGTATAATAATGACTATACAATCAAAAAGAATAACATCGTTAAATTATAAAATCACCTCATCTTGCCAGATTACTAGCTGATTATTAGGTGAAACAGAATCTCCCATTACATAGTAACAGCACAAGAATTATTATTATTATTATTATATTATTATTATTATTCACCCATTCACAAGACAATATAATTAAACTTGTGTGGCATAATACATACAAACCGGATTCCAAAAAAGTTGGGACACTAAACAAATTGTGAATAAAAACTGAATGCAATGATGTGGAGATCGTAACAGAACATAGGAAAAAGGAAATTGAGCATATAACGAACAGCTGGAAGACCAATTAACACTAAGTCAATTGACAACATGATTGGGTATAAAAAGAGCTTCTCAGAGTGTCAGTGTCTCTCTGAAGCCAAGATGGTAAGAGAATGGTGTTACCCAGCATAAAATAGCAAAGACTTTTAAGTTATCATCATCAACCGTGCCTAACATCATCAAAAGATTCAGAGAATCTGGAACAATTGCTGTGCGTAAGGGTCAAGGCCGTAAAACTCTACTGGATGCTCGTGATCTCCGGGCCCTTAAATGTCACTGCACCTCAAACAGGAATGCCACTGTCAAGGAAATAACAGAATGGGCTCAGGAATACTTCCAGAAAGCATTGTCAGTGAACACAATCCATCGTGCCATCCGCCGTTGCCAGCTGAAACTCTACAGTGCAAAGAAGAAGCCATTTCTAAGCAAGCTCCACAAACTCAGACATTTGCACTGGGCCAGGGGTCTTTTAAAATGGAGTGTGGCAAAATGGAAGACTGTTCTGTGGTCAGATGAGTCACGATTTGAAGTTCTTTATGGAACACTGGGACGCCATGTCATCCGGACCAGAGGGACAATGGATAACCCAAGTTGTTATCAACGCTCTGTTCAGAAGCCTGCATCACTGATGGTATGGGGTTGCATGAGTGCTTGTGGCATGGAAAGCTTGCATGTCTGGAAAGGCACCATTAATGCAGAGAACCATGTTCAGGTTCTAGAACAACATATGCTCCCATCTAGACGTCATCTCTTTGCAGGGAAGACCCTGCATTTTTCAACAAGATAATGCCAGACCACATTCTGCAGCAATCACAACATCATGGCTACGTAGGAGAAGGATCCGGGTACTGAAATGGCAGCCTGCAGTCCAGATCTTTCACCTATAGAGAACATTCGGCGCATCATAAAGAGGAAGGTGCGACAAAGAAGGCCCAAGATGATTGAACAGTTAGAGGCCTGTATTAGACATGAATGGGAGAGCATTCCTATTTCTAAACTTGAGAAACTGGTCTTCTCTGTCCCCAGTCTGTTGAGTGTCGTAAGAAGAAGGGGAGATTCCACACAGTGGTAAAAAAAATGGCCTTGTCCCAACTTTTTTGGGATTTGTTGATGCCATGAAATTTTGAAATAACATATTTTTCCCTTAAAATGATACATTCTCTCAGTTTAAACTTTTGATCTGTGATTTGTGTTCTATTCTGAATAAAATATTAGATGTCAGCACCTCCACATCATTGCATTCAGTTTTTATTCACAATTTGTTTAGTGTCCCAACTTTTTTGGAATCCGGTTTGTATTTCAGTCTGGAAAATCATAGGTATTTAAAAGTAAGTTTATAAATAAAATATCCATGAAGGTTTGGGACTAGTCCCTGTGGTTAACAAGCTATAAACAAGTGTAAAACAAGCACTTCATAATTTTACCAGAATAAAACATACATGGATCATGAAGCCTGATCATAGTTTTGGCTTTGAACATGTTGTTGCTGCTATTGACACATTTTACCAGTGATAGTCTATACATATGTTATGAAATATGTTATTGTTGCTTCAAGAATGCAAATTGATGTATAGCTTAAACAGCTTTAATAATGACTCATGTGGAACATTTAAGCAACTTATAGTTATAAATGAGTATAAAATGAAACATTATGTAGTTTACATATTAACATTTTTCAGCCATTAATTAATTTTTTTTTTTAGTTAAATTGTAATTTTTTTCGAGGTGATCTGGCATACCACCACTTGCTGCTTCATGTACCACAGTTTGAGAACCACTGCTATAAGGAATCGCCTTGTGCTTTGCTCTTCACCTGGTCTATTGTTTGTTCTGTTGCTATGGAGTTTGTCCTCTAAAATGGCAAAGACTAATCACAATGCAATGCACTGTTACACAGTTGCTCACTCTCTAAAGTATACTTCATATTAGTTGCAACCACAACTTTGAAGTAAGCCCTTTTTCAGCCAAGCAACCGACATCCTACTTTTCTTACCACAATCTAACAATTTTTTGCACATTTCGTATTTCGTGGCTTTTGCAGTCAAGTATATTTTAAGTGTAATCCAGAAAACTTCCTAAAAGAGACAATGCCCAGAAAATAAGGTTCACTGTACACAAATCTGAGGTTTTTCTCTAGGTAACAAATGGACATGTTTGTCTTTATTTTACTATTCCTGGGTGTGTAATTTTTTTCTGCCAAGTCCTGGGATGCTTTGTGATGAGTGTAAAGTTACTTACCTGTACATAACTGCTCAATCTTAGCATGGTTCATATTAAGAGAGTTGTTGATCCACATCAACATATCATGGCGACTAAGGTTATCACTGCTTACAGAGGTAGAATAGACATTCACAGCCATGACTATAGAAAAAAAGACAAGTTTTCATATTACACAGAGAAATCAAATACAGCACAACTACTTTCCTTCATTATTAGGATTCAAGCAAGAAAAACAATATCACCTACCCAAAATAGTCAAATAGCAAAGTGCTGTTGACAGCTGAAAAAGAACAGTCAGTGAACAGTCACTTCCTTTAAATGTCATCAGAGGAAGACAAAGATGCAAATGAACTTTACTTACATAGCAAGCACGGAAGGAACAAACTCAACCACTCTTCTGCAAGAGATTGTACATGTTCCATTTAGGTTCCATTTATGAAAACCGAGTACTAGTGTGTGTATGTGTTGTTAATTTTTATTCCCTCATGTCAGCATAGTTTTGGAATAAACATATCCCACCCTATATCTAAATATTCTGACTCTTGGAGAAAACATCTTATAAAACAAAAATGTTCTTATAAGTGCCTTTAAGCATTTTAGAACTCTGGCACATTTGTCTTTGGACACTTTGTCTTTAAAGATTCTAAACGTAAATGCTCTGTAATTTTAATGTACTCATGATAACTGTTTTAGCATTTGGAAATACACCACACAGACATGTTAGCAGCGATTAAAATGCACATACTTCAAAAGCCATAAAGCAGAAACATTGCAAAGGACACTAATGCCCAAGCAGCGCACTAGTCTATTATGTGCAGCTCAATTAGGAAGTAATTAGGAAGTAGGAAGCCATTTGAGACGACGCCTCTTTATGAACGCTACCACGGGGTACTCCCCAAAAAAGTTAGATTACGCCCAAATTTGAGACCTCCACATCCCATATTTATTTTGAGTGTTTGAAATGACATAAGATCATTTAGCTGACATTAAATCAACGCAGAGTAGAAATCTTGTACTCACGTAACCTTCGCTTAATTCTGGAGTCGTTTTAATCTAACGACACCGGATACAAACAAATTATATAATTTAATATCAACTGCAGATTTGTTTAACTCTTAACGGAGCTATATTAATCTGTCCACACGCAGGAACGAAGACTTAATAAACTCACTTCTCTCTAAGTGGTTTTAAATGATTTTGTCCGTTGCCGCCAACGCTCTTCGACCCACAGCCTTCAGCGTGGTTGGCGCGCACCAGTTGATCATGTGACCACACTCACACCGTCAAAATAGAAGGCCTAAAATGGGCGGCGGTGGGGTGCAGGTAAGGTATACTGTGCTTAAATGTGCTCTGTCTGATGCTGTGTATGTATAAATGTGTTTCACTAAAATAACATAATATCTGAGAGATTAATTACACGTTTAAAAAATTTCAAAACCGAAAATGAAAATACCCCTGCCCCGTCTAGCAATTAAACCCCTAAAAATCCATCTCTATCAAAGTGAAAAATAAAAAAAATAATAAAATAAAAATCCCCAAATGCTAAAAATGCATTACTTCATCTACCTTTTCTGGCATTTGTCTGCACCTTAAATTCTTTGTTTGTTTTTTTGATGTTTATGTAAGATACTGTCTGAATTCATCCTTTGAGACACATTTGGAACACTGTTTCAAAGCAGAAACAATCAGCTATGGCATTTTGTCCTTAAACATAAAACTCAGTTTTGTGTTTGTAAGCAAAGATCAAATTGATTTTCACTGAATATGTTTGGTCTTTAATTCAACATCAAACATTAAATTCAGCATATTCTTCCCTCATTTAATCGTATTGCTGTGAGTTATGGGCTGCATATCAACTGCCTCTAGACTGCGTAATAGTAGTTGAATCCAAATAAGGCTCTAAATTTTCTATAGTAACACAATTTATTTGGTGAAATAGTGTGTAGAAACAATTACAGGTTAAAATGCTTAAAGCTTAAAGGAATTTTGCACTTACCGTAGATGCTGATCGAACAGGTCAAGTTTATGTCTCTGTCTCTCTCTCTCTCTCTCTCTCTCTCTCTCTCTCTGTGTGTGTGATATACATATATATATATATCACATACAGGTCTTCAGTATAGATGCACAGTATGCTTTAGGATACAGTAAGAGTAACAGTAAATTATAACAAGTCTAGCTCAACAATGAAGGCAGCTGTTTTAGGCAACAGGTGTTACAGAGTATGGGAACTGCCCCACAGTTTCAAATTCCCCTTCACAAAAACACACATAATGCAGGCTCTTGGATGATAGATTATATTAAAATACCTGTTTTTTTTATTATTGATAATATATATGAATTCATATATGAATTCTTCCCCCCTGCTCATTTGCTATTCTTTACCCCCTTTTCATTCTTCGCTCTGTTTTTATGATCAACCTCCAGGCTGATAAACAGTTAAATTGTTTTACCTTTTTTTTCAATCCAAGTACATAACCATATAAACTCAGAAGGCATTTGAAAAAGATAGTAGTGAATATATAAGGGATTTAAAGTAAAATATCAATTATCAAGTAGCCTATAATATACATAAAACAAAACGGCACCCGTACAAACCTGTACAAAATATTTTGAATACTAATGATAGATATCAATCTCACTTTCATGGAGAGTGGCTAGAGGAGATTGGAGAGTGAGAATCACACCTGTTCAGACGTCTCACCACACAGGCTTGTCCAGCTGCTGGTGGAATGGTACTACCACTTGTTTTGGGCCTGTCCAAATGTACATCTTACTGACAAGGTTTACACACAATTAGACTTAAAAGTGTTATGCCAAATCCTTCTACTCTCAGGATCTACTGACATAAAAACTAAAAATTTGTTTTTATATTATTTATATTTTTATATTTTAATGTTTTAATTTTATTTTTATATATCACATGAAAAGCAATTACAAAAAATGGTTTAAACTTTAAACCTCAAAAGATGTTTATTATATTATTTATGAAAAAGTAGGAAAACTTGACATGCCAATGTAGCGTTTCCTCAGAGCTTTGCACTTAGCTTTCATGACCAATGAAATTTTTACTGTGTTATACGTATTCCTCAGTAATATAATGCTTAGTTGAATAACTGCATAATATATAAAATGTACCATTTTTATGTGATTTAGTAATATTCTGTATATAGTAGCTTTTATAGCATATTTTATAGTATGTCTGTGAAGACTTGCATATTGTTACTGTCCAAAGAAATGTGTGCATCTCCATTTTTGTTAATATTTAGTTTACTATATCATTTGAACACAGCAGCTGTCTTTGTTTTGAGTGTCATTGAGTGAAAATGTTATGATTAATGGATCAATAGAAATGCTCCAAAATAACTTCTTCTGTAAAGTTAATATTTTTGAGATGCGTTTTTTTTTGTTTGTTTTGTTTTGTTTTGTGGGGCAGCACGGTAACGCTAGAAGTAGTGTTGCTGTCTCACAGCTCCAGGTTCCTGGGGTTATGGGTTTGAGTCCTGCACCAGGTGACTGTCTCTGAGGAGTTTTTGTGTGTTCTCCCCGTGTCCACATGGGTTTCCTCCAACGGTCCAAAAAACACATGCTGATAGGTATTTTGGCGAGTCAAGTGTCCATGGGTGTGAGTGTGTGTCACCCTGTGAGGGACTGGCGCCCCCTCTGTGTTCCCTCTTTGTGCGCAGTGACTCTGGGTGGGCTCCGGACCCACCGCGACCATGAACCATGAACAGAGTATGAATGAATGAATTTTTTTCTTTGGACAGTTATATGTACAGACATTCACGTACAGATATAGACATATCAACGCTTTTTAATTCCTGTCCCATGACTCTTTATTTTATGTCAATTATTCTATATTCAACCATATCTCTCACTTCCAGGTCAAGACAAATGTGTGGTCATACTTATGCAAATCTGACCCAACAGTAATGTAACTCCTTTCAGTTTTGACAAATAAATCCAACATAATTCTGGTTTTAGTTGCAGTTCAATTATTGACTATTCAAGAGTATCCTATATATAAAGCAATACAAATATTTAAATACAATTGCAAATTGACTGGGTACACAGCAGTTCATAATAGCTTGAAACATGTTCTCTTGATAAATCACAGAATATGCACTCTTTAAGACCAAAAGTGTTTGGACAACTGCTCAATGATTACACAACATTTCTGAAATTTTTAGGTTGCAGTAACAGCCCCTGCTATTTTGAGAAGACATTATTTCACTGAGAATGCAGTTTTATTGCTATACAGTCCAATGCTGGTGGCTTTTTTTTAACCCTCATTCCCTCTTGCCATTGTGCATGGTGCGTCAGAACATTCAAGTTTTGTGAGCACAAATGAACCTCTGTCT
Source organism: Hoplias malabaricus (assembly GCF_029633855.1). Classification (NCBI taxonomy): domain Eukaryota; kingdom Metazoa; phylum Chordata; class Actinopteri; order Characiformes; family Erythrinidae; genus Hoplias; species Hoplias malabaricus. Next base: position 28,016,767 of record NC_089813.1, on the reverse strand, counting down.
CCAATAAATGGAATGTAACCTAGGTGAATTTGCTTGGATGTCTACAAATGTTTAGACATTTAGTGTGTTTTCCAATACAATGAAAACATATTAATAAACACATAATTAATATTTTATAATTTTATAAAATCTTTTATTAATTTCAGCACCCAAAGAAAGCCTGTGATACTTCTGAATGTAGTCAGCATGTAATGAAATGATTAGTTGATTGGGTGAATGCAAGTCGGTGATCAGTATATTGAAAAATACAATAAGAATGAAGAAATAACAGGTATTTCATTCTTGAATTCATGGTTAGTTAATACACAGATGAAATGGCAAAGTAATTGGTTCAATTAAAGTACTGTTTATTTGATACCTTGTACATAATTATTGACAAAGGTTGACCTAGCTCAATGAATCACCACATTAAACTATGACGACAAAACCTGAGTCCCATTTCCTATTTGTGACATTAGAACAATCCTGTTCCCATAATACAGTGGTCTGTGAGGTTCTTAGGTAAAGGGATGATCTTACTCTGACCAAGAGTTAAAAAATACAAACATCTTAAACAACTGTTAATAAAACGTATGTTCCATACAAGAACATAGCACCAAACAAAGTCTTAAAAGACCTTTTTAACAAAAACTTACAAAAAATATTTATCAAAGATTTCAGCTATAAAGATACTAAATTTCATTCCTTGATGTATCCCCATGAGGCTTCTAACACTAGCATGGTTTGTGATGTGGTAGTGTTAGAAATTGAACTAAAAAAGATTTTACTGATGTGTTAAAACAATATCATTGATAAATCAGACATGCAATAAAAACAGACCTTTCACATAGCTGATATATATGAGGAAAAATTCACAATGAAACTTAGGGGCACATAAAAAAAAGTTTGAGATACAGTAAAACCTAATGCATTCAATATGCAATTTATGGATGGCTTTAGCTTTCACTCTGTATCCATACATACAAACATCAGGATCTAGGATAGTACTAATCAAGAAAAAATAGAAACAGTAAAATAGTAACCGGGTTGTTTGCTTTAGACCCAATTTTATTAAGAATAGTAAAAATCTAAAAAAAAAAAGGAAGAAAAGTCAAACAATCTAGTGACAGTACTGACGAGTGAGAACAGGATTTGCCGTACAGAATAAATAAGTACTGAATAAATCATGTAAGAGCACCATGCACTTGCTAAAAAAATTGCTACAGGAAGCAAAATCTTTTTGTTAGCACCTCATTATGACCACCTACAATACAGCAAAACTTTCATATCACCACACTAAAATGAAGAAACAAATGAAGCCACAAACTATAGTTTTTATACTGAATGTCAGTACGGTGTAGTCTGCTCAGCCATTCTAAATGCTAAAGCTTTCCCTCTAAAATACCACGTTAACATGTAAAAACTACTGTTTGTCCTCTTTTAGGCACTTATGTCATTTTCAACACATAGCTACCCCCACCATTCTGTTTTTGGAGCATTCACAGTGTATTAACGCTGATACTGTAGCATAGCACCAGAAATTCCTATGATGAAAACAGACTTTAAAAAAGCACCATAAAATGATAAATTACAAGTTAGTTTGTTTCTTGTACTAAAATGTGTTTTGAGAGCATTATGACTTGAATCATGGAGAATTAAAATATATCTACTATAGAAATACAGTACATAAAATGATTACACATTTAATATTGTAAGAAGGGCAAAAGTGGCAATGTAAAAACAGTGCATTATAGGGCAAATCAACACCAAAACATGATTCCAATCTGTAAAACATCAACAGTTTAAGATGTTAGCCCTGTACTGACAAATTGAAAAAGCTTCAGATTATTTTTTTGCTAAATCATGTGTTTAAACATAGATTACAAATAGAAAATAGGAATTTAGGAGAATCAGATTATGCAAAATGCAAAAACCTCTGATGTTAGTCCATGTGAAATTAGGAACTTCTGTTCTAAGCTGGTATGAGAAAAATTATCTAAAATTGCTAACTGCCTCTGTGGTAAACAAAAATGCCGTAAAGCTACAGTTTTGTTTGCAATAAGGAGACAGCATATGACAATCGATTCCCTATTGCTAATACTAACATACACTAAACTGAAAATATAAAATTGCTAAGACACAGAAACACCACATAAAAATAGGCAAACTTGCTAAATGTGGTACTGTGTTGTATATAATAGTGCTAAATAATTTGTGAAACAAACAAAAAAAATCTTCACAGTACAAAGCATATTGATTTTGGGCAAATGTTTGTTTACCACAGGGCACATCTTCAGACTTTTTTAAACATGATTTTCTGCATTTGACCTAAAACACCTTTCCTAATTATATAATATATATAGTTCCTAATATAGATATGGGCCCATAACAGAGTGACATACAATGGACTTACTTTTTGGACTTCACAGAATTTGACCAATCTAATAGTAATAGTTAGTCTAAAGGTGTTTTTTAAAGTCAGATTCATTTTCATTCATTCAAATTATAAATAGCTAAGTAGTATTTCTTCAGACCATGAACCCATCACAGAACATATATGAGGTAGTGGAAGTTCACGACTCGCTCCGTAAAATTTGTTTTTTAAAACCATATCAAGCACAAAAGAGATATACAGTAAATAAGATGGTCAAATAAAACCAAGAAAGTGTCTGTGCATTCTGGAAGCCTTGATCGCACATGTAAAACTGATCAGGTCATTTTAAAACATAAAAACTGTGTAACAGTAAAAACAGATAAAATAAAATCTGTGAGATCAAAGTCTGCAGAAACACCAAATATCTTTTAAAAAGTAATTAAAATTTAGGGGTGGGATTAAAAGTATTGTTATTAGAAAATTCCACTTTACTACTAATCTGCTAATGAAACTCATTTTTGCTGCTACTGTTGCTAAAAAAGAAAACTAGGACTCGCATTTGAAGTAATCCTTGAGGGGGGCAAAGAGGTGCCGGATCACAGGTACACTCCAGGATCGTCCCAGAACCTTCTGCCTCTGTCCTCGGCCCATGTTGTTCACATCTGTGTAATGTTTCGGGAAGCCGAATATGCTGCAATAGACAAGACTATCATTAACAAAAGCTTAAAATCCTTAATGTGTGTATGCCGCTCAGTGAAGGATTGGCGCCTGGGATTCCGGGTAGGCTCTGGACTGAACTGATAAGAAGTTACAGATAAGGAATGAATGAATAAAACTCCATAATATTATATATTTTGTGTGTTTTTCTGTGCAAGCACACTGTATATTTTAGCTGCTGCTTAACATCAGATATTTGTTTATGTTCCAGCATAGTAGTGAATTGACTGGCTGCAAGATAGAGACTTTCACACAAAGTAGTGAACTGACTGGGCCAATTATAAATAAATGGGAACCTGAGAATTGTGGTTAGTATAGTTTTCCTCCAGCCAGAAAGAGTACTGTGTTAATGTATATGTGTGTGTGTGTGTGTGTGTGTGTGTGTGTGTGTGAATTATATGTTGTTGACACGAAACTGTAAAATTTCCTTGAGTTGCTGTGTAAATTACTTTACTATGTTTGCAGTATGTTCTAAGCAACTTCTTAAAGTAACTTCTTATGTCTATGTTTCTCTTTCATGTTTAAGCTCACCTCTCCATCTCTGTACACCAAAGGTAATCTTCCTTCTCATTCATGACGACCGGCAGAGGCCCCATTTTTCCTTGCTTAATGGAATTGGACTTAGTTGTAATAGTTCGAACCTTGTTAAACTGCAAAAACAGGTTAATAAAATGTCAGGGTTTGTGATTATTTGGCTAATAAAAAAAATCAGAACACGGTTAATATTAATCTTTCCTTCCTTCCTCAATCTGACCTTTGCAACTCGCCCAACTTCCAAGCAGTCCTGCAGCTCCAACTTGTCAGTAGATGAGTTAGCCAGTGGTCTGGTGAGATACATACTTAAAGATTAAATGATTTACATTATTTTAAGGAAATTTATTTGACTAGATCTGATTTGATCTATGAATTCTGCATTTTTAATAACTTAATTAACCATTTTTCTAAAAATGTAAATAAATTAAAAAAAACTTTATCTTTCTAGGCACATTTGGACTAAAATGGGACTTAGGAGGACTTGAATATTTATCACCTGTTCATTCCAGGTAGATTGCCCCAGAAGTACCGTGCTCTGTGGGCAGGACTCACTCTCACGGCATCAATCATGATTGGATTACACTAACAACATACAGAGAAAGCAATAATATTTTAACTGATCTACTGCACATGATAAAAAATTACAACAAAATATATACAGGAAATACAAATATATTACACAAACAGGGAAATATTTTGGATGACATTTGTATTTATTTCTGTTCATTATTACATATTTCTCATTTGTTAAATTCAGCAACTTAATGGTCAACGTGCAGTAAAATATTTGAAAAAAAAAAGTGTTTTGTGTAACAGAAATATTAAAATTATTAAACAATTAGTTTTCTTAGAATATCAAAAAAAACAAACAAACTGTAATTTCATCAAAAATGCCAATGGCTAATAAAAGAAAAATGAAACATTTACAATGTTGCAACAAACATGAAAAAATAAAAACACTAACAAAAAAGTGAAAGGAAAAAGTGAAGGATATTTTCTTACCTCCAAGAAGCGACAGATGTCAGCTTTATCATGGGCACTCATGGCCACCACATTCTCAAAGAGCCAGAAGAATGGGCGGTCATCGTCCTCTTTCGGCCTCATCATGGTCAACATGCGGTAGTACTCAAAGAACAGTCGACCTGTGCCTTCTGAGAGAGAATCAAAGAGAAAGGTGGGAATCATCAGGCGCACATACGTCAGTTTAAAAGTTCTTGACGTAAAAAAAAATATATATATACTGAAAACCAAACATTAAACTCTTAACATTAAATATTCTTAACATTAATGTGCCTCATTAGTATTACCACATATAGTAATGGATTTAAAGTATTTTACCATATATTCTAATTATATGTATTGGAATATACTGAACCACATAAAAACATGCTTTCTTTTTTACATGGGCTACCTTACCGAAAAGGCCTTTTCTGGCCGGATTCACCATGGACAGGTCATTACAAGGACTGCCACCAATCAAGAGGTCAAATGGCCCCCATTCAGCTATCTACAGCAGACAAATTTAGAATGTATTACAAAACTTAAATTATATCACCTTGATGTAAAGGTGTATGCAACATTTTGAATTAATAAAAAATATTCAGTAACTGTACATTAAAATGTGAAGACAAATATGTGTTTAGCAGGTTTTTGATCATACAACTTTTGTATATTATTTGGAAAATACAATAAAAATACCATAGTAGTGAAATGACAAATCATATATGGAGTTTTAATCTTAAGTAGATGACAGGAAGCCAAGTAATTCCTATTGGATGTACTTACATGTTTCCTAGTGATGGTGCGTACATCATTGACATATTCAATTTTTCCCTCATGCTTGATCATCCCCACAGCAATAGAATCCTCACAGATCTCAGAAGCAATGTAGCGCTCCACTTTAAAGCCCAAGTCTTTCAGAACAAGGTAGCCTGTCCAAGGTACCATACATTTTACTATTTTTCTCCTTAAATACAGATTTTGCAAAAACACCACCACAAGTACAACCCACCATTTTAAATTTCTATATAACACAGCAATAGGAACATTGACTGACCTGTGGCAATGCCATCGAATAGGGAGAGTACTCTGATTGGCCGACGTTGATGGGCAGGGATAGAAGGGTAAACTCTGTGTGGCTCCTGTGTGGTAGTAAATGTCCAGTAAATGCACTGAGTTTAATTTTGCACTATGCTAATTAGGCTAGCAAGTAAATGAAGATTATGATCAGGGTTTCACATTGCATGCATCGCCACATTTGCCTGCCACCTTTTAAGGATGCTCAATAACTGCAAATAGACATGCTTATATTGTTTCTGACTGTTATCTTTAAAATATATAAGGCATAATGCTGGGCAATAATAAATACACTCACAAATTCAAAGGCACTGTTGTTGGCAAAGAACTCCTGCACCCTTACACTCCAGTCTGTTCTAAGTTTGAGAATGCCATATTTCTTAGGGGGTAAACAAATGTAGCAGCTCCACGGATCTATATCCTTCAACTTCTCAAAAGTACCTGGCCCAACCAGCACATCCAGACAGTCCTTACAGAAACACCTATGAGAGAGGAAGTACAGAAGGATTAAAACATACACACAGTTTGTTTAGGTTCGGATCACACCTGCCACTAATGTGTCCTGAGAGATTTGATCATTAGTGGCCAGCATAAAGTAAATCTTGTGGATGTACTGTAATCAAATCACTCAGATCATATTCTGAGGTGGTACATATGACCACACTATACTTGTAGTATGAACACCAAAGTGATGTGATGTGTCTTGATGTGTGAATTGATGTCTTGATGTGTCTCCAACATTAATACGGGCCACCCACATCAACTGTGTCACTGCCCCAGCCAATTCAGTCTAACTCAGACTGAAACATGCCTCTTGTTAATTATGTTTCTGCCACAAGGATCTAAATATATATTTAATTTCAACCTGTACACATTTGAAATTAAGATATTCAATGGCACTTGTGGTGTGTTTATGTTTTAGGACAAAAACTAACTCAGTTATTTCAGTGTTTCTAAATGTCTGTTTTATTCCTGGAGCAGGAACTAGAAATGGTGTGAAAAACCTAATCACAAGACGCATTTACATTTCAGGTGCGAACGAAAAAGCGGTACAGCCGTCATATGTGATCAGATCACCCGAGATGCATATTAATGCCAAGTGTGAACAGGGCCATAGATACTTTCAACTGAAGACTTTTAAAAGACATAGAGGATGGGGAGGTCCTTTCCCCTTGCATTTCTCTGGAAGGCAGATGGGAGGTAGACAGTAGTAGTAATTGCTATGTTAATTATTAGTAATTGCTATCTGTGTTTCTTTAAAAGTTACCTGAAGTCTGCCATTATATCTTTTCAAACTGATTTTAATGCAGTGTCAGTGCACAGCTCAACGTACTTAGAGAACACTAACAGAACTGCCAGTTATGATATGTCATTAAATTGATGTAATGAGTAATGAATGTAACTAAGTAATTGGGGGGGGGGGTACAATTATGCATGGTAGGGCACCATTTAACTGATGGATGTGTCACAACCTCCATATGATCATTCCACAAACTTTATTTACTAACTTTATATACAGAAAACATGTTGTGTTTTGCAGCATATTTTCTGTATTTTCATACATTTTCTGGATAACTCATCATAAGAAAGAAAAAGAGAAAGAGACAGAAAGATAAAGTGATAGAAAGAGACAGAAAGAGAAATAAAAATGATCTTAACCTGCAACAGCTGGCGTTGCCACAAAGAACAACCTCAAGTCCAGCACAGCACACAGTGCAGTAAGACTGATATCCATCTTCATCATATCTGAATAAGGTCTCTGTAAAATTCTCCTATAAAGGATCACACACACACACAAATATCAGTAACATTTCATAAATAGTATGTATTTATGCAAATCTCCTAGACAGTTTGGTTGCAGATCCCAATAGTTTACCTTGCATTTTAAACAAAGGCTTCCTTCAAAAAGTGGATGGAAAATGTCAATGTTGGCAGTTCCACATGAAATACAGAAATCTGGAGGTGTAAAAAAGAAACAAGCACGTGAGCTTACATATAAATTATTTAAGGTACAAAAAAAGATAAAACTCCAGCCAATATAACACTCACTCTCAATGTTTTTGCCCTTGACTGTGACTTCAGTGACCATCTGGTCTGTTGAGTATAAAGATATAAGTATGAATTTACAAACATGCTTAAACAACCTTTTGCAAGTATGAGGCCCAATAAAGGATAAGACTGATGTAAAGATATGGCAATTACGCTACAGCTTTTTATGACTAAGTTACTGTAGAACCTACCTCTGTTGTAGTCCTGATTGGTGGGGGGATTGTTGGGTGGCCTTCCCCTTTGGACATATTTTCTCTTAGCTGGGGGCTGATAATCAGACACGGATGAGTCTGAGGACTCTGTCTTTTGGTTGGCAGAAGAATCTGAAATGTACATGTATATTCATGAGTTTACATTGTAATTTGCTTTATATTATTACAAATGATGATCACAAAATACTAAAAAAATATGACCCAAAAAGCATTATATAAAAGGTATTTGTACATCTGTTAATTCTACTTTTTTTAATTAAGTGTGTAAGAGTTAGTTTCTCTGGATCCTCCCCATTGATGCAGTCACAGTCTGTACTCTTCTGAGAAAATGTTTTTAGTAGACTCTAAAATACAAACTCCATTTTCAGAAAATTTGATAATCTGTGCAAAATGTTAATAAAAACACAAAATAATGATGTAAAACTCAAGTATATTTACATGATTACATTGTATAGAAAATAGCACAAAGACAATATTTCAATATTTCCAAAATAAAGGTGGGGAGGGTTTCACCACTCAGTAAAAGAATGCATGGGCAAACACAAATTATTCAAGAATCATCATTCAAATTAAATAGTAAAGAATTTTTGGATTTCATCACATACAGTACATAATATAATTAAAAGATTCAGAGAATATGGAGAAATCTCTATACACATTGGGCAAGGTCCAAAACCAATATTAGCTCGCTATGATTTTCAATTAATTAACTGAAACATTTCTGTAATGGAAATCACTACATGAGACACCTCCCAGGTCAGAAACACTGTCAGAGAAAGCTGCAACCACAAATGCAAGATAAACCTCACAAATGCAAAGAAACCTTATGTATTGTTTCAACATCCCTGCTGCCTTCTCTGTGCCTGAGCTTGTTTAAAATGAACTGAGGCCAAATAGAACAGTGCCCGCTGTTCTGACATAACAAATTTTTTTATTATTTTCAGAAACCTTGCCTGCTACATCCTCAGCGCTGAAGCGAAAAAGGACCATTTAGCTTGATATAAAGCACACATTTCAAAAGCCAGCATCCATTAAATGGGTGCATTAGTGCATGTGTGACTTGCAAATCTGTGAAGGTACCATTAATGCTAAATGATATATACAAATTTTAAGCAAAATGCTGCCATTTAGGCAATGTCTTTTTCTGGGGAGGCCTTGCTTATTTCAATGAGATAAGGGCAATTCACAGTCTGCATGGATTACCACAGTATGACTCATTAGTAAAAAAGCCCAGGGGCTAAACTAGTCCTGACCTGTCATCCATTGAATTAAACTGGTGCATTATTAAACAAAAAACAAAGAGACCCCAAACTTTTGAGCAAATCTTAAAACAAAAAAGAAGGTGAAAACATTTCACTTCCAAAATTACACCAGCTTGTCTCTTCAGTTTGCGAATGTTTACAGTGTTGCTAAAAGAAGTGGTCATGCAACCCAGTGGTAGATATGCCCCATCCCAACTTTTTTAGAACGTGTTGTTGGCATCAATTTAAAAAATGGGCTCATTTTTATTAAGTAAGTTAAGAATAAAGTAAAATTAATTCATATTAAGTAAAAGACGGTTGTCAGCTTTAATTATATACCATGATAAAATGACCAGTGATACACAAATGGTTTTAATTCAAGTAATTAAGTAGCTACCATCATTTTGGCATGTGTATTCTGAAATAGTTTTCATTGAACAGTATACAGTAGCTTTAATAAACAGTGGTGTTTGGTTCATATTTATTTCATTTTAGGATTTCTTTAGAGTTAAACAAAAAAATGAGAAAGCTTTATTAGTGTCTTATTAAGTTTATTAATGTCTGTGGTGAAATATTTTCAGGCATATTAAGCTCTTTGGCCCTTTTTGTGTATTTAAGGATCTTGCAAAATATGACCAACTGCATCACTCATATCATTATAGAAATGTTCCATGACATGACATTAACTCTTACCATACGTGTCAGGGGGTGTAAAACCTTCAGGACCAGAGGGCTGAAAACCCCCAAAAGCCCAGTCCATCATAGATTTGATCTCCTTTTCTTTGTTCCCAGCTGAAGAAAAATTCTTGGAAGCACGCTCTCCTGCCAACTACATACAAACAACACCATCATGCTGCAACTGACACGGAAGCTTCAAATGTTATGCCAAAAATAACAAAGAAGGGTGTTTTCTGACTGAAAGGTCTGCTGAAATTAACTTTATTTAATTTTATGTTGAGATAACAAAGTCTGTAAATGATTGTTGTCCACAATACCAGTACTTCTGAACAGATTATTTTACAACAAAATGTAAAAGACAGTTGCTACATTCAAACATAAAAATGAACATGTGTTTTTGGACAGCAACAGAAATAGGCTAAATTTAATAGATATAATGACATTGTGTGGCATATTATCATTAAGCTTATACAAATGTGTCACGTCACTTTACCTCAAGAACTTGGTAAATGGCATCTTTGTAAGCAGGCAGACTGGCAAAGGAGTTGTTGCAAAAGCACTTTGTAAATGCAGCAAAAGGCAAAAGCCTATCTGTATAAATCTGTAAGGATAAAAGTGTCAGTACTGCATCTAAAGGATGTAAAATGAAAAAAGATGGCTTCAATATGGCAACTAACTCACCTCAGAGTACATGCCATCTCCAAACCATTCAACACGTCTCATAGATGGAGGAGATGTCTTAGACTTCCAGGCTACAACCATTCCTGGCCACCAAGAGAAACCCTTGACCTTCCCCCACACCAGTTCTCCAATGTTGAAACCCTTTCCATCCTGCAGGAGTAAGAGATACAAGGGAACAAAAACAGACAAGATCATATTTGAGAGAATGTGCTTAGCTCTGCCCTTCCGAATCCTAAATAGTTATCATTTCGCAAGACTGGTATAAAATGGTTATATTTACCAAGAACAGTTAGAATTAATTTATTATTACATAATCATCATTCAAATTCATACCTTCCCTCAGGCTAATTTGTTGCAATGGCTTTAATACAAATATTTATTAATGATCTCTGACATATCTGTAGAATTAAGCATGCTATGGAACCAATGTTTATTTTTCTATGTTCTTGCATCAAAGAAAGATTTTTGGTACATTTTTTTGGTTTTATGTATGTAATTGTCATGTCACCACAATTTATGGTTCTTAATAAATGACTGATGCCAATACTATTTTTGCTTGCTGCATATATTAGTTCATAACAAACTGATCAAAAGAAGGACTCTGTGGTCAACAATTCAACAATAATTCATAAGAAAAAATAAATAAGAGGAAATTACCTGGTATTTCCCTTGACCTCTTTTTCCAGGCTTCGGACTTGGTGTAGAGATGTTTGATGTGGCCAGGCCTCCATCTTTCTTCCCCTGGAACAATAAAAAAAAAATTCCAACTAATGTATAAACATGATGAAGTTACAAATGGCCAAATGTTTAGACACAATATGAAATGAACACGTCAGAAACTAGCAGGCATACACAAGACAACAAGATTCTATCTGCTAGATCTTTGGTCCAGGAGCAACTTTAAGTTGTTTGTTGACAAAAACACTATGCCATAAACAATGAAATGGTGCATAAGCAGATAGCAGCAGGATGCCATGATGGAAAGGACAGAAGATGTAGTGAGGAGGCCCTAGTTCTTTAGGAGGGAGCGCAAACAGAGAGCCAGAATTGCAGCCAGCCAACAGAACAGTAGCAAGACAGCATGGTAGACCTGGACAGGTACATACCACCTCTGCTGTGTTTTCCTTTTGGAGGTTCTGTGGTTTGTCCCAGGTGCCTGAGCCAGCCTGAAAGACAGTGCGTGCCTGTGGCTTCTGGCGCAAACTGTTTTCCCAACCGAAAATCCCCCTAGTGGAACCCTGAGGGACAATAAAACACACACACACCCTCACTCGTGCCTTTCACCTCCCAAAGCCGCCCCGGCGGCAGAGCTTCCAGGGAAATGTTAAGAAAAGGAAAAGATAGTAGGAAAGACTGAAAGCATGATTAAACATCACTGATGCTAATTCCTGTAGGTGTATATAGAATTAGAACTGCCTTATGTGTGATTTGAAAGTTAAAAACAGTTTTTACCTCTTGGGAGGGAGTGGTCCAAACTACGTCATCTTCAACAAAAACCATGTTTCCATCTTTGTCAATTTCTGCAATACAAGAAGTCAACATAAATCTCGTTGATGGATATCTATGTTTTCTAATGTGAACAAACTAACAGGAACATAACTTAAATCTAAAATATCTATAGAGCATTATCAGATTCCTATATTCATACAGATCATTTTAATGAATGGCACTTAATTCGTTTTGAGAGGATCAGCCTCCATTCATCACTACAACTAATGTGAAGAGAGGGAATGACATGATAAGAAGTCTTAGATGATTTTTCAAGAGGAGGACAAGCTGAGGTTTTGAAGCATTTTCTGGTAGTTACTTGCTTTTTAATCACTTAAACCGAGCTTAAAACTGCTCACACCTGTCTTACTGGTTATGTTCCACAGTCGCACCGTGCACGGCTTCACTGAGTCTGAAAGGTCAACCATCTCTGGAAAACAACATATTGTTTTCATCAATCCAGGTGGCTTCTGAGAGCATTATGCTTACTTCCCCAAAGAGCATAGCAAGTAACTACACAGAGATGCAATGTAACAGGTTAGTGAAAAAGAATAAGATATTAGTGAAGAAGAAAATACGTTACTTTGTTCAGTAGTAAAGCAGTAGCATTTGAACACATCACTGCTCACCTGAAAATGATCACTGAATAATACAGTAATAATGTATTTATTACCATATAGTGTTACAGCTCTATGTGAAGTGAACTTTTAAAAAAAGGTTTAAAGTAATGATTCACCAAATATATAATATTGAGGACAATAACTGAATGAATAAATGAATGTATTTATATAATGTTAAAAATTGTATTTAAAATATACAAATGTAAATATTTAGGGCAATAGACTGTCACTTTAATGTTTAAGTTATTTTACTAAAATATAATTAATTATAATTATATTTGAAAATGCCATCAACATTGTATATTGCCAATATTTGTCTATAAGCCATTCTGCCACAAATTATACCAATTTCCAAATTCCAAATTCCAACATCATCAATTGTAAACTAAAGGATTATTATTTAGATATGTTATTCTCATCAAACAAATGATCCAGAAATAACTATGAAACTAATTTGTAGCAGAAAAAGTCTGGCCCTTTAAGTGATAAAGCATCAAAAAAACTGTTTGAGGAAATAAACCATTATACCAGTTCTGAAACTGAAGTGAAACAAACACATGTAGAAGTTAAACAACTGCAGGTTGAATCCACAAACGAATGTAATTATGACAGATCGCACATACAGTACTCTGCAGAAGTCTTAGGCACCTAAGATAATTATATATATTTAAACTAAAGCCTCCTCAGTAAACGTGGTGCTTGTATAAATTTATTTATAATCACAGTAAATACAAATATATATATATAAAACAAATAAGAAATATAAAATATTTTTTTTTTCTATAAAGTAGTAGGTGAGAGTGAGTTTGAAGAACAATGTTTTTGTTCAGATTCTCCTTGATTGCATGAATTTGTTAAATCAACAGCACACATTTAAAATTATTATTTATTAACCGGTAAAACTAGGTATTGGATGATAACCTTAAATAATGCGGACTCCACGAGGAGAGATTTGGAAAAATTTAAACCGATACATTCACACACAGAATATCACACTCACTGGAATAATGTTATTTGGTTTTATTCTAATATTGGGTGTTATTTGTTGTTTGTTTTTTAGCAAATAAACACTTACTGCTCAGATAAATAGCTCTTTAAAATTAATAATCTCTGGTGTCTAAACTTTTTGCACAGTACTGTATATGGAGGTTGTGTGAAATAGCTCAGAACTGTGTGTGCAAAACTACAATAGTCCATATGAAAGGTTTACAAATCTTACCCTGCTGGAGCTTGTCTAAACTGAAAATATTTAAACTACAACTTTTCATACACTTAAATACAGGCCAATCCAGCTCATGTAAATATAACCTGTTTTTAAAAAATTAATTCACTTTGTGTACTTACTTGATGCCTTCTTCCTTCTGCCATTTCTGACAGGCGACATCTTAGTGCTGGTATGTTCTGAGGATGAATCGTCATTGTTTGAATCCTGCATTTTGCTCAAATCAGAATCACACAAGCTGTCATCCAAACTCTTCAGATCTCCATTCTCCACTGCCTGTGTTCAAGGTTTACACATATTATTTAAACAGAAACATTCCAGATATAAACAGAATATTATCACAATATACAAACAATTTAAATACAAATATGTTTTTAAGTCAAACCCCGGATAGATGATTGACATTGTTATTATTATTATTATTATTAATAATATTATGTCTATATCATTATCATTGTATTCAAACAAAAAAGCTATTTTGCTATCACTCAATTTAAGTTATGCAAAAAAAATTTTTTTTGACATACCATTTTCTTATACATGATTTGTTTTTATAGAACCATGTTACACTTATGCATACCTGAGCAAAGACTTTCTCTGATTCAAGAGGTGGACAGGGTAATGCCAACAGGCTAAGGATAAGTTTCCTGAAGACAGAATCTGGCCCAGTGGTTCTGAGGACAGAGCTCCAATGTTTCTCCAAAGAAGAGCTATCCACACTACCCTTAGTGTGTCCGTTTGTCTCCTCACTGTCTCTTTCCTCCACAAGTTGGTATTCCAGGAACTCATCTCTGAGCTGTGTGGATGCCTCTAATGTGGCTGAGAGGCCAAACTGGGCACCAAGGTCTATGACAGCTTTGCCTGTGACTTTTAGCCTTCCCTCTGGGCTAAGAAGCTGAGACATACTCCTTAGGATACCATCACTCAATGGGAGGCCCTCAGCTACACTAGCGGTAAGTGCCTTATAGAACACTTTACATTCATCCTGAAAGTCCTTCAGGGAGTCAGCCATTTCAGCTTCCTTTTCAGACAGAAAGTCCTCCACAGCAGCTCCACCAAAGTTGAGCTCAGTGTTTGGAAGATATAACTTTGGGTTCTCAAGGATGGTTGAATCTCGTTCTTTCAGGAACCGTACAACAGCCTGAGGATGGAGAAAACTAGAAGCATAGGAACGTAGAAGACCACTGGCTTCCCGCAGAATCTGTACAAGGTCTGCACGAGCAGAACCATCGCGACTTTCCATGCGATCACTAAAAGCGCAAAGAGATCTAAAGCAATGGTCCAAGAACATAAAAGTGACTTTGAGTTTGGGTTTCTCAAGCTGAGAGCAGATGAGTTTAGCCTTGCTGTCATTTTCACAGCAGGAACCAAAGTATGAGATCAAATCTGTCCAAATTTCAAGAAGCCTGTGGATGAGAATGCAAAACTCCTTGCAGTTTTTGGAAAGGGTATACACTGGCCTATCAAGGCCAACAACACCTGCAAAAAGCCCTTTGAGATTGTCATTGTTAGTACAGCAAGTCGAGTAGTGTTGATAAATGTTATCAATCAATTCCTGAGTCTCACTGGACAGGGCCATTACTCCAGAATGGCAAGCTGAATTTGCCAATTCATAAAGGCCACCAAGAGCTACCACTTTTGGGTTGAGTTCCTTCAGTTTCAAGGCAACCTTTGCAGATGTCTCATCCTGGTCATCGACATAAAATGCTGCCATATTGCTCAGAGGTATCTCAAATTTTTCCAGGGTATCCACCAAAGACTTAGCAACAGAGTCATCTGAGTCTGCACAATCAAAAACATCCAGGATTCGTATGCGATACTTTGAAGCCTTTTCGTCAAAATAACCTAGAAGCACTACATAGGCAGAATCCCTTTTATCACTTTTGTTGCCCAATGATATCTGTCCATAAAGGTAAACACAGTAAGGGTTCTGCTTGGCAGTAGAGGAAATGTCCTTTGGGTACTGTAATCCAAGAACACGTCTAGCCGTGTGGTGAGAGACCTTGCTATCTTCAGCAGGCAGACAGTGTGTTTGAATGAAGCGCAGCATTAGTTCACTGCACGTGAAGGAATTACTATGCTGCTTTCCTGTTGATAATGCCTTTTTTGTGGCTATCTTGTGCTTTTTACCCTGCTGGTGATATTTTAAGCCAAGTGATCCTGAGTGAAGCACATTTACATTCATATTACAGACTGTGCAATATGCATATTTATCTCCTAGAGTGCTGGGCTTGACCCATGTGAAGATTTCTTGCCACTGAGGATCATATGTGGCATTCTTCATTTCATTTACATCCAGATCTGTGTCAGAGTCCTCTTTGCCTTCTCCTGAGGAAAAAATATCAAATTAATTAAGCATATTTTTATCCACATAATATAACTTTCTTGTCTGTAAGAAAAATAAAATGTAAAAAGCGAAAGAAAATACTAACAATAATTTCAAAAAAATATAAACACATTCTAAAAACTGTTCTAAAAATATTTGTTAATTTATTTAAACTTTTATTTAATTGATAAAAGCACAAAGAAAAAAAGCAGTGTTTTTAATGACAAACCTAATTTTAAACCAGAAATATATGTATCAAAACCCATTAAAAGTAATATCTGCAACACCAGAGGAGGATAGATTCTCTCTTATGAGTCTTGGTCTTCCTGCTGAGTAATTTTTTTCCTTGCCACTCTCACCCTTGGCTTGGAAACTGATCTGTGTAAAGGAGCTATGTATAAACCTTTGTTGTAAAAAGTGCAATATAAATCAAAATTAAATGATTGATTGATTGATATAAAAATGTTGGGACAGAGGCAAATAATACAAAAATATTTTAACTGGTAACAAGTGAGGTCATCATGACAGAGCATTAAAAAGCATCCACCATAGAATTAGTGTTTGCAAGCAAGGTAGGTTCATGTTTCAGCACATAGTGTCAAACATACATGACAATCAAGGCCTTCAGGTGGTTCCTCTTTGGGAAACCATCATGCTACAGTGAAAAAAAAAGCCAAATTGTTTTAGGAGTGCACTGAAAAATCACTGTCACTTAACACAGTCCACCACTGCATCAATAAATGCAACCTGAAACTGTATTATGCAAAAAGGGAGAAATAGATTACTTTTGCACATAAGCGACGATGAGTTCTGTGGGCCCAAAGGCATTTGAGATGGATGTAAATACACTGGAAACATGTTTTGTGGGCAGACAAATCCATGTTTCTGTTGTTTTTTTTGGGTAAGATTGATGTTTATGTGCTAAAAATTAAAAACACTCTCCATACGATTACCAAAAAATGCAAACACAGCATCTGTGATAGCATGGGAAATGTGCCTATATGTGAAGTTACCCTAGATATTGAAGCATTTATTGATTTTCTGGAGAGACATATGCAACTATTCCAAGGAACTCCATATCTACATCAGCAGGGCAATGTCAGATTTCATTCTACATGTGTTAAAAAAGCATGGCTTTATAGACATAGAATGTGAGCAAAAACCCTTCTCCTATTACAAATATACAGCCACACACTGCTGTGTCGCTTATATACAGCAAATATAGACAAAAATTCTATTTTGCAAAACTGCAACAATCATTGTCTTCAATTCCCAAACAATTTAAAAGTATAACCACAAGAAAAGGTGATGTTACCCAGTAATAAACATGCCTCTGTCCCAGGATTTTAAGTCTGTTGCAGGCATCAACTTTTAATATTGTTGATATGGAACAAATTGAATTTGTTTACCATTGGAAACACTGCATAACTTTGTTAGTTTGTTTGTTAAATAAATGTTAAATGAATTAACAAATTACTGATTTCATTTTTAGAAAGTCTTTTGGAAATGAGGTTGGAAACAAGTTTTCCCAAGCCTGGTCCTGAAATATCCGCTGCACATTATAATTATTTCAATCATAAGATTATTACTATTTTAAATTCACATTCACAGAAAATGAATATATTTGTAGTGATTTTAGAATCCACTCGTGTTATTTTTAATTATAACTATTCTTAATTATTTATATTTATTGATTATGAAAAATTTAATTACGTGTTTACCAATACAAAATGCCCTGTGAATAAGCCTGTTTTGTTTACTGTGATATAAAAGATAGCAGAACATTAAAAGCTCTATGCTTTTCTATAGGCATTTATAGGTAAGTGGTATGTTAGGGCAAGAATAAACTGTCATCAAACAGGAATAAATCAATCAGTTAGAATTTCTCTGTCTAAGCTATATACAGTCTTACCAGGGGTACTGCTCCTTGTCCTAGTCTTTGGCCTTGAGTGAAAACTAGGTCTTGGACTTGCGAAATCAATCTGCTGACCATTGCGTGCCTCAACTGGGTTGTAAACCTGGCCAGTGTTGTTAGCTTGAAAAAATTTCCTAAACCATTTCAGAAAGGTAAAGTTTTCCCCGAATTTCCCGGTGGTAAGCTGCTCCACTGGAATAAGCTGTAATAAGAAGCAAGTAATGAGAGATCTCTAAAGAGAATTTTAAAAACATTTTATCTAAAAATTCATATAAATCTACAGGGGTTGGACAATGAAACTGAAACACCTGGTTTTAGACCACAATAATTTATTAATATGGTGTAGGGCCTCCTTTTGCGGCCAATACAGCGTCAATTCGTCTTGGGAATGACATATGCAAGTCCTGCACAGTGGTCAGAGGGATTTTAAGCCATTCTTCTTGCAGGATAGTGGCCAGGTCACTACGTGATGCTGGTGGAGGAAAACGTTTCCTGACTCGCTCCTCCAAAACACCCCAAAGTGGCTCAGTAATATTTAGATCTGGTGACTGTGCAGGCCATGGGAGATGTTCAACTTCAGTTTCATGTTCATCAAACCAATCTTTCACCAGTCTTGCTGTGTGTATTGGTGCATTGTCATCCTGATACACGGCACCGCCTTCAGGATACAATGTTTGAACCATTGGATGCACATGGTCCTCCAGAATGGTTTGGTCGTCCTTGGCAGTGACGCGCCCATCTAGCACAAGTATTGGGCCAAGGGAATACCATGATGTGGCAGCCCAAACCATCACTAATCCACCCCCATGCTTCACTCTGGGCATGCAACAGTCTGGGTGGTACGCTTCTTTGGGGCTTCTCCACACTGTAACTCTCCCGGATGTGGGGAAAACAGTAAAGGTGAACTCATCAGAGAACAATACATGTTTCACATTGTCCACAGCCCAAGATTTGCACTCCTTGCACCATTGAAACCGACGTCTGGCATTGGCATGAGTGACCAAAGGTTTGGCTATAGCAGCCCGGCCGTGTATATTGACCCTGTGGAGCTCCCGACGAACAGTTCTGGTGGAAACAGGAGAAATGAGCTGCACATTTAATTCTGCCGTGATTTGGGCAGCCGTGGTTTTATGTTTTTTGGATACAATCCGGGTTAGCACCCGAACATCCCTTTCAGACAGCTTCCTCTTGCGCCCACAGTTAATCCTGTTGGATGTGTTTCGTCCTTCTTGGTGGTATGCTGACATTACCCTGGATATCGTGGCTCTTGATACATCAAAAAAGACTTGCTGTCTTGGTCACAAATGCGCCAGCAAGATGTGCACCAACAATTTGTCCTCTTTTGAACTCTGGTATGTCACCCATAATGTTGTGTGCATTGCAATATTTTGAGCAAAACTGTGCTCTTACCCTCTGCTAATTGAACTTTCACGCTCTGCTCTTACTGGTGCAATGTGCAATAATAAAGATTGGCCACCAGGCTGGTCCAATTTAGCCATGAAACCTCCCACACTAAAATGACAGGTGTTTCAGTTTTACTGTCCAACCCCTGTATATCATAATGCTATTGTAATTCTAGTTCATATGTGCAGAAATGAAAAGAAGGTAGCACTCACTTTTTCCACACCCATTTTCCTGAAGCCTTCTTGTAGAATACTAAAATTTTGAACAAAATCTGTCTTTTCTTGGGACTGAAATTTTACTTTGCTTATGTTGATGGACTCTGGGAAGAGCCAATCCATCAATTGACAATAGCATGCTCCTGCAGAGAAACATGCAAACTCAAGTATTTATTATGCACTTTATCATTGTATATTTATAATGCTTATATCTAGGTGTAATCTAAATGCCATTAGTCCGATATTAAGCACTGCTCCATAGTAAGAAATAATCACAGTACCTGAACATAAATTTTCCACCTGAGTGAAGTTGGTTTTTAACATGCTGTTAAGCCAGGCCAGAACTTCGTAACGGCTCCATTTATCTTCTGGGCCTAGGACCACGTTTGTTGCCATCTTCTAGTTTTCTACAACAAAAACAAAACTGTAAAAAATATAATTTGTGGGAATGCACCAATATGACAATTCTGACCAATGATGACACAATGAATAATGACAAAGTATATTTTTATGTAAATAACCACAAAGCAAAAAGGGTAGGACAAAACACACTTTTGTTAGGATTAAGAGGAATGTAACATTTAGTTCCAGATGACCACAAATAAAGTAAAATGCACTGTATATAACACCAAATGTTGAGCAAAATATTGTAAAAGAATTTTTTAACATTTACAAATCAGTATTACTTTAACACAGGGCTGCGCAATTAATCAAAAACTAATTGAAATTGATATTTAGAACATCTAATTTACACAAGCTTGTCTATCTCAAATATATATATATATTTTTTTTTACTTTTCGTTTGCATGTGCTGTGTTTTGACAATAATTAAGACATTGAACAAAAATAAGTTAGTTGTAAACACTGAAAAAAAAAGCAAAACTAAAGCGACCAAAGCATAACCACACCAAATATAAACAGTGCTCAGAAAAGAAAGGAACAAGTTCCCAGCAACATTAGAAGGAATATCCAAGCTTCAATATAGGAGCATGTTTACAGTACAAGCCTCGTCACTGAACTATGAGGGTTGAAAATACAAAAACAAAATAATCATACATTATTTGCAATCATGGTATATCGCCCAGCACTACTTTAATATTATAGCAATGAACAGCATATACAGTTTATCATAATTAAACATTAGTTGTTCAGTTTAACAATTATTTGTAATTATGAATGTATTACATGGAAATAGTGTTTTAAGTTGTTATTATGCAATTACAGAGGCAGATGTTATTTGAATAACCACAACATTATATAGAAGGCAAATTCTAAATCGATTAATGGCATTTTATCTATGCTTGCATCATCATCTATGCTTCCACTGTATTATACATACCCAAACTGTTAGTT
The DNA here is from genome assembly GCF_029633855.1 of Hoplias malabaricus. Taxonomy (NCBI): domain Eukaryota; kingdom Metazoa; phylum Chordata; class Actinopteri; order Characiformes; family Erythrinidae; genus Hoplias; species Hoplias malabaricus. Next base: position 27,995,683 of record NC_089813.1, on the reverse strand, counting down.
CACCTAGTATTTTCAGTGCAAGAAACTGTAGCTCATCTGTTCTTCACAGTTTGTACTTTGTCATTCTCTAGTCCTTCATCAGTGGTCACCAGATTTTGGGAAATTTGGGAATTTATGAGAATTTATTCGAATTAATTGGAAATATTTGATAATCTAAAGGAACTATATCATACACTATCATTAATGTACTGTTTTAGTCAACAGCAGACATGAAGGCAAAGTAATACAAATAATAACTTTGACACAGTCGCAAGCGGAACTTTATAAGTGCCTACTTCTTTCATTAAACAATCAAAAGTTCAATCAAAAAACAAGCAAAAGAACTCATGCCTCCCCCACCACCTACCCACTAAAAAATACCATTCAAAATGTAAAACCAGCCTTCCTCCTTCATAAAAAAAAAAATAAAAAAAAGAAAATCAAATTTAACATAAAATCAAATAAAGGTATTTTCCCATAAGCTTCTGAAATCTGGCCTCTGAAAGTTCTGCATTTTTGTTTCATATTTCCAGGCTTTGTCCTGAACTTCCTGTATTCCCCATGTACAAATAAATAATTAATAAATATTAGAGAAACCCGTTGAGGCCTAAAAATATAGGTAACTTGCCTATGCTAGTCTTGAAATGTTAACATCTTGCTAGCCTGCTAGTCTTGGCAAACTCTCTTAAATTAAATTGATCATTGAGCTTTTCTGATTTACCACATAGCACGCAACTGTGGCCTTCACCTTGATTTAATAGTTGCTTAAATGTTTCTATGATGATATTAGAAATGATATTACTGTCAATAAAAATATGAACCTTGTCAAAACTTACCTTTAGTCCAAATGTGTGTTTTCAATAGTGGTGAGTGTCAAGTTTCTAGAAATCATGTGGACATATGCTGTACATGTAATGAAGGAATTAACAGTGTAGGGGGTGTGGTCTCAATAGCCATGTGCCTGGGATTGAGGAGCAGCTTTGCTATTGTGCTTTTTTGGTATCATATCTAATTATTTTAGCCATGATTATGCTTCATGTGTTTTTGACCAACAATATGTACGTTTCTCACCTTTAGCATTGAATATTCTTATTTTATTCCCATTCATTCCTATTAATTCCCATAACTACCTGTAAATTTCCATTTATTCCCATGGTAAATTTCTCAACTTTGAAAATTCCCGAAATTTTGCAACCCTAAATATAAAAGTAGGACTACAAAGGGCAAAAATTTCATCAAAGTGTAGCTGATAAAATGGACAATGAGTGTGTGACTTTTGGGAAACAGTATCAAAGCAAGGAAAATGTAGTTTAGTAATATTGGAACTAAATTTAATAGTAACTGTGAACATATATATGTATTATATGATATAATAGAACATATATAATTTAGTTAAAAGCACAGTACTGCTGTAATCTAGAAACCTGAGATTTCTTTGAGCATCTGAAACTTACACAGAGACCCTGACACACTGTAGGCAGCACGTGGAAGAAAGAAGGTAAGCAACAAGAGGGAGGGGTGGGGACTTCCTTCTTTTTCTTCGTCAGTTCCGACACGTTGAGTGCATTTCCCGGCCCTATTTGCTCTACGCATGCCCAGAAATTCACACGTGTTTACGCCACTTTTGTAGCTCAGCAGGGGAGAGTGTTTTGCACAGGAGAAAGCTTTGCCTTCAAGAGTAACACTACCACGAGTTTGTCTTTCTGACTGTCCTTCAGTTTTAAACGCGTTTTTTTTTTTACAGCTGATATGTCTGTCTAAAACAAAACATTGATATTTTTAACGGAAATGCACTCGTTTATCTACCATGAACAGATATTGGTCTAAGGTAAATACACAGTGATATATTGTATGGAGACTGTGGCAAAATAATTTTGCGTCTGTGTCTTTGTAAACTGCTGTTTATGTAAGTGTTTATTACAGCAGCGAGCCTTTCCGTTTTCCACAGTTAGTAAAGATGATTTAAACGCGCAAACTTTAAGACCAGGACCCATCCTGAATTTTGACAACTGTCGTATGTGTATTTTGTGTTTCAGACTGTAATGAGGAAAGTAACGTTGGAGAACACGAAAAGAGAATCACGACAGACAACGGAGAAGACTGGACGTTTTTCTTTTGAATTAATATTTAACATGTAATAAAGTTATTTGGAACTACTGACAAGTCCACTGTCATCATTGCCTTTCGTGACAAGCATTAGATGAATGGTATTATTATTAGCAGCAGTAGTATTAGTAATATTAGTATTTGGATTATTATTGATTTCACACAATGATCATAAATGTAAGCACAGTGGTATGCCATTGCCATTCAAGCAATAATGTTTGTATCTGTTTAAACTTATGAATGATAAACAAATTAATTCTCGATCAATATATTATTGAGGAACGTATGTGTATATACGCGTGATTTAAACGCATGCGCAGTTCCAATCGGTCAGCAACTCTAAACTGAGAGCGATACTCCTCCCCCTACCACTGTAGTGAAAAAAAATGCCCGAGAGAAAAATCTCGCGGGTTAGAATTTGCCGCGAATATTTCCCTACATCGGAAGTTTCACTTTCAAACATCCAGGAAATGCTTGATTTTTAACTACAAGTCCCAAATCCGACAAGACGGAATTAAAGCCCTATAAATGAATAGACACGTTTTGCACACTAGTGAAACAAAAACAACGGGCACGCCGGCTTTCTGCACATACCAGCTCAAACACTGTCAGATACCTTCTGTTCCTCGTACGTTAAGGAGTTATATTAAGTTTCAAGGAAGTGTTTTGCAAGGGTCTATCATTTACGTTTTGCCTGACAATTAATCTTTATCTTAAGGTTGACAAAGAATCAAATCTAAGTCCCTTTGTTTCGATATGTTACACCAAGTAGCGAAGTAGCAATCTACACGATTTGCATTGAACCCTAAAGGAAAGAACAGTATCTCTTTAAAAACAGCTTAATACATCCTGGTCTGGACGCTGTTTTCATTGTCGTACACAAAGTTAACACTCTTTGTGTTAGAAGTGTCTCTTTGTGCCTTCGTGGTCCCAAAAACAGCCTTTGTGCCAAAACGACACCTTCTGTATTTACAGAAAGACTTAAGCATGCAAACCCTCTGATTTCGCTGCAATAACCCGAGGCATGAGAAAAGTTGTTTAAACTGAGCGTTGCTCTTTAAAATGGAATCGAACCTACCCCGGTTTCCTCGGTTTCCCCGTCTCCCCTCGCTCCTCGCTCCTGCAGGCCACTTGTAATCGCTAGTATATAATCTGCAGTTCGTCCATCTGCAGTCCCCCCCCCTCCCAATTTTATCCATTTGCTTAAAATGATTGGTGTAGGGATGCGAGGGACGGCCGAATCGTTTTTGCGGAACAGGATTGGCTGAGATGGTCGAGGCAGGGTCCTAAAGCGCGCTAAACTAGACTAGGTTTTGATCATCTCCAGTTACGATTGTCACGAGGCAGTGATTAGCCATGCAGTTAGTGGTTCTTATTCCAGAAAAGTTCAGTTCGTACATGAATTAGTTGTAAATCACATGCTAGAAATGTGACTTTGGATTATCTGACATCATTTTTTTCACTAATTATTTAATTTAGCTTTTCGTGCTAAGTTATGCATTTGTACTATGGGGAAACGGGCAAAAACAGGAATGTGAGAATGTGCACTATTATTAAAATAAATTAATACAATTTAAAAAATATATCAAATAGGGAAAGCAAATTATGCGCTCGGGTGCTCATCTGAAGGGTGTATATCTACCACCAAGTGGTTTTAACTAGCGGAATATTCGCCCACTAAACAAAATTAACAACTAGTGTTTTTTTTATCTGATTATTTGAGTTCCTCCAGGGGAAGAGGATATACGCGATACGTCTTGCAAACTCATGCTACATTCAAGTGCAAGTCAGGTGGTAGATTCCTCCGATGACCAATTTTTTCCCCGACTTGGTCGCGTTCATGTGGATGCTCCACAACGTTCCCATTAAACAAGGAACGTCCCTGGACGTTCAAAATAGGTCTAAAAGTAGTCTGTCCGTCAATTACATATTTTAAACGTCAATTGACGTCCAAAATCCATCTTAATAAGTTAGTTAAGTGGTGACCAATCGACAAGGTCAGTGGACGTCCAAAATGCGTTTTATACAAGTAATTTATTTCGCGGGCAATTAATAACGTCAATGGACGTCCAAAATACGTCTAATAGTCAACGTCGTATCAACGGCTAAATGTTCAATGGGTTGACTTTAGCTTTTCTACGCATGTTTTGGAACTTAAATATCAAAACAACAAACGTGTTCATTTTTAGGTGTTTAGAAACGACATAACTCTTATAATTAAGTATCAATTGTACTTTTTGTACTATTATTTTTATTTTACTGTTCGGCCATGTCGAAAGCAGTGTTTATGTCACAGCTCGGGCAGTTCTTGCTGCATTGAAAATTTCAATGTGTCCGACTACAGTTTACTTCAGAGGGTGTTCATGTGGTGAACCCTGGGGGGAAACTCATTTTTCTGATAAAGTCAACACCACTTTAATGCAGCATATATAATCCCGAGTTTACCGGGACGCAATGAATGGGAAACGTGGTATTTTCCAGTTTCCGACATAAGTCGAACGCAGCTCTCTCAAAATGTTCAACAGCTTCTGGGGATCTCCAGGCGTGCCCAGGACAGTCAGGAGATATAATCCCCCCAGGGGGTCCAGGCCTGTCCTGGTACCTCCTCAGATGACAGCACCTGGTGCGGGAAGCAGCATATCATGCCCAATCAGCACCCGCCACGACCACCACCAGTCCCTATAAAATATTACGGCGCTCGCAAAGTCAAACTGTTGTAGCTCGATATATCCTTCCAGCGAGAAAATATGTGTACTGTTATTTTTTTTAACTTCCAAACCTACAGTTGTTTAATTCCTATGAACAACGTTAATAACACTGTGTGCAAAGCAGTTATTTTTCGGGCGCGAATGTCGCTGCAGTTGAACGCGCCCATTTTGGTTCGAAGATTGACGCATTTCAAGGCTAGCGAAATGGCGGAGTTCCTGGTGTTACTCGTGTACACTGGTAGACCAGGCGAGAGACGCTGGGTTGTGTGAAATATAGCTAGAGTTGGTGAATCTGTTCGCAACCACCACTGGTTTCAGGGAACCTGTTGCAGAAATGATAGGATGTCTGAAAAACACAGTTACTGCTGCATCAGCCTCATATCCTAAATATTTTACATAATTCTTAAACGCCAAGGTCTTACATTACGTGTACGTTTCATGTCGAACGAATCGTTAAATAGGGTGCTCTACAAAAACAGTTACAAACGCAAGTTCAGTATTTCCTGAAAGAAAGAAAGAAAAACAAAAACTCGGACAGAAGACAGTCAACATGGAGATATATTTCATCTGACTAAAACAGCGATAGTTCAGCGCATATGAGTAAAATAGCCTATGTAAGATAAACACTTAACTCTGCTATTACCGTTTTTGATTATAATCTTTTTCGCCAAGGGTATACTCTTTTCTACATCAACCCATCCGAACAATCTACATTAAAAGCAAAATTAATTTGGTGTTTATATTTTCAGTATTATTATTATTTTTTTTAATTTAGACAGATTAAACAAATATTTTAATGGGATATTCAGAGCTTCAGCAGAGAAGAGGTTCTAAAGATGGAACATTTTTTGAAAACCTTGGGACAAGCTAGACACAAATCATTGTAACTTATTCATAAGTTATGAAATTAAACTCAAGATAATCACACTTCAGTCCTAAAGCTGATGACAACCAGAGGAACTTAATCCAAATTTCATTGTTTCTACACTCATGGTCCATCAGCACCTCAGCACCACTGGCCATAGAGAAGCAGTTTGCAGTTATACAATTACAGAATGTAGTCCATCTCTTGCTATGCATATATTTTTGCTGCCTTTCACCCTGTTCTATAAAGGTCAGGACCCCCACAGAGGAGTTATGATTTGGGTCGTGGACCACTCTCAGTGCTGCAGTGACACTGATGTACTAGTGATATGTTTTAGTGTGTAGCATTGGCATAAGTTTGTCAGTCACACCAGTGCTGCTAAAGTTTCTAAACTATGTCTCCACTCACAGTTGCTTATCTGTTGCTGTACAGTTTGCATCTGATCCACTCATACCAACACAACACACATTAACACAGCACCACCACGTCAGTTTTACTGCAGCTCAGAATTTTCCACCATCCAAATTATACCCAACTATTGGTCCTGACCACTGAAGAACAGTTTGAAAGTGGCAAACAGATGGACTCAAGTCTGTAATTGTAGAACTACAAAGTGCTCTCAGTGGAGTTAAGAGAATGGACAGTGAGTGTAGGAAAAAGGAGGTAGTCATAATTTTATGCTTGATCATTGTATGGAGAAAAGGTGCAAACTCAGTGATTTGTGTGTTTCATACAAAGAAATTAAGAAAACTTCTTCAGACTTGCCTGTTTAATGTGGGATAGAAAATAAAACTGCAGTAAAAAGCTGGTGAATAACAACATTAGTCTCATAAACTGACCCATTTGAGGTAGAACTAAAAATTTGAATATGAAATTGTGAATAAGAACATTCAATGTATAAATGGAAAGCCAAATATTAATTCATTAATTGTCTGTAATGGCTTATACTGTTCAGGGATGCGGTGGGTCCGGAGCCCACCAATCCACCGTGTGTGAAACCAGAGCAAACCCACATGGAGGATACACCAAACTCCTCACAGACAGTTACCCCGAGCAGGACTCAAACCCACAATCTCCAGGTCCCTGGAGCTGTGTGACTGTGACACTACCTGCTGTGCCACTATGCAACCTGAAAGTCAAATATGAAGCAGCAAAATCCAAGAAAAACTGGCAGCTAGTTAACTTTTTGCTTTTTGTTAGTGTAGGTAGATATTTTAGTTCAATGATGTATATTTCGCTGTGCAAACAGGTTGATTATGGCATATTCTTTTTAGCCGAAAGTCAAAAATTCTTAAACTCGTATTGTGCTGTTTTCAGTTTTTATCAACTTGGCAATATATATGAGCTTCACATCTGGGAAGGAAAATTTCTCTGTAGTGTTTTAAATTTGCTGCAATACCCATTTTAAATGCTAGCTGTTAGTATTACAGTGGCATGGTGGCGCAGCAGGTAGTGTCACAGTCACACAGTTCCAGGGACCTGGAAGTTATGGGTTCTTGTCCCGCTCCTGGTGACTGTCTGTGAGGAGTTTGTTGCGTTCTCTCCATGTCCGCGTGGGTTTCCTCCAGCTGTCTTCCTCCCTCTATCCAAAAACAACCATTGGTAGGTGGATTGGTGACTCAAAAGTGTCAGTAGGTGTGAGTGAATGTGTGTCATCCTGTGAAGGACTAGCGCCCCCTCCAGGGTGAGCTCCTGCCTTGTGCCCAGTGGTTCTGGGTAGGTTCCAGACCCACCGCAAACCTGAATTGGAAAAGTGATTTTCATTATACAGATAATGAATGAATGAATGTCAGTATTACATATTGCACCTTTATTAATATTTTTCAGACTGGTCATATACATATTAAATATATATATATATATATATATATATATATATATATATATATATATATATATATATATATATATATAATAAATAAATAAACAAAAGGCAGGATGAAGCCAGAGGGCAAACAGAGTGAACATCTGTGTAGCTGTTGGGAACATGTGAGTGACACATGAGGAGAGTGGCTTAGGAATATTGGCTGAATGTAGAGGGTGGGACTTTTTCTGATTGATTTTTTTTTCTTTTCAAAAATGGCATACACACTGGTTTCTACAAAATCACATGTTCCAGATTTACCTTCTTTCTAAACATTTAATTTGGAAGGTTTATTTACAAAAGTAGTTTTTAAAAAGATTGCAACCCAAATCACCAGAGTTAGAAAATTATTCCACTTAAAGAGACTCTGATTATGTGATTATAAGACTGATAAAACCTGTTATAACTATTTATTACACTATACCTCTTTAACTGCCATCTCTTGATCTTGATCTTGACAGCATTTCTCTGCCTATAGGGTCCATGGCTGTTGAGTGTAAGCAGAATGTTGGAAATTAATTAATAATTTACTGGAATATTCATCAGCTCACAGTTCCTAATGACTATGATTGGCTTTCTTAAAGAGTCCTAATGAACATCTACGGTTGTGGGGAACTTTAGTTCTCTCTTGCTTGTTTATGTTTGGAGGCTCCGTGTCTTTTAAGTTGGAATGGTATGCTTGAGGAGAAAAATGACTATTGTTTGTACACAGCAAATTCTCCAGTGTTAAATCAACGCTATTAGTGTTAACTTAAGAGAGAATGTGAGAGTGAGAGTGTTAAATTATTACACTGAGAGTGTTAAATTAACACTAGTAGTGTTCATTTAACACTGAAGAATTTGCTGTGTATGTGGCTGCAGTTTAACTTCTCTAAGTGTTTGCTTACTATTTGAAATACCACCGTTTATAAAACTTGTTTGCAACTTGTTTAGTTTTGTAGCATGCAGCCCCAATTTAGAATGGGTTCCTAACTTGAAACATTAAAAATAATGGAATATGACCCACATATGGAGCAGGAATAAAGCAATATCCTCATCTCTTTTCATGATTTTCTATGTTTGGAGAGCTCTTTGATGTTTTTCTGCCGTGAACAGAGAGAGAGGAAGCCTAGAATGTCTGACAGAGCCACTTTGTTTCTTTAATCGTTTACTGACACCAGGGCTTAGTAAAACATTAGACCAGTTTACAATCATGAATGTCATCTTTAAGGCCTAACAACTGAATTAAGTTCTGAGACTTTATACCTGGTAGAACATACAAAATAACACAAGTAAAGGTGTTTACGGCAAAATATGTGCTTATTTTCAGTTATGGAACCTATAGAATGTGTTCACCACATTTAAACCAATATTCTAGCTTTTTAAGAAGTTGATGCTGTGGTATTGACAGGATGAAAATTCCCTGGCTAGGGCAATATTATTGTTACTGACTGTGAAATTAGACTAAAATAATCAGGTGTTATCCTACTCTTCTACTCCCCAAATACATACGTACTGTCATAATTTGTCCCTCTGTATTTTGGTGCTTTTCTCTTATCTGGTCATATTCTTGTCTCCCTAGCCACGCCCATTCCTCTCACCCTGTTGTTACTGTCCTTTACTCACATGTGACTCTCACAGGTGTTCTCAATTTGTCAGTTGTGTGTAAGACTTGTCCTTAGTGTTTGTGGTTGTTGTCCATTTTTGGTTTTGGTTATTGTTTATGTCTACCAGGCTTTTGGTCAAGTTTGGGGTGTTGTCTCTTGTTTCTTAGTTCTTGATTTTTGTGTTCCTTAGTCTGCTTGTTTGTTTGTTTATCCAGTTATTTCTAAAGTCCTTTGTTTTCAGGATTTGTAAATCTTTATGCTTTTAGAGTTAGTTTCTTGGTCTTTGTCTGTAACTGTTTCTGCTTTGGTCTCTGTGTTTGTCTCTTGGTCTTTGTTTTAGTTTTAGCATTTAGTTCATTGGTTAGTCTCTGTCTCTGATCATGTTCTTTTTCTGTTCTGTTGGAGATTAGTTTTCTGTCTTTACTCCTTTAATAGTTTCTTTGTGTGATCTTGTGTCCCAGTCTGTTTTTGTATTTAGGTTTACCCAATTCTAGGTCCTGTGTTCCTTACTGTATTGTTCACCATTTTAGCTTAGACTCTAGGTTTAATGTAGATCTTTGTTTTCCCTTAGCTAATTCCTTTTTGATTTCATAGTCTTATTTTTAGTCTGGGTTTTGTCTTGTGGTGTATTATTTATTCCATGTTCTCTTGTTTAATAAATTGTCATCTGCGCATTTACTTCTGCCTCTTAGTTTCCCTACGTCATACCATGACACCTACACATGCAGAGCGGACAGAATGATATAGTGTACTATAGTAGCCTATTGTGTTGTATATCTTTGAGGTGTTAAATTTATTGTCATATCATGATAGCATTACCATTGTAAAAATAATGGGCATCATTATCAGACCCTGCACTGTGGAATTGGTGACAGTTACACAAGTGCTGGTTTAAAAAAAAATGGCACCCCAGTTGTGGATTGGAATGTGAGGTCCTCAAAACATAAGGGGGTTTTAAAACTGCAGTGTTTTATGTCCTCCCACTTCCCTTTGAATAGTAGTAGTAGATCTATTCAAGCACAGCCTTCTGAAAAGAGTAACAATGGAAGAATGGTTGTGGGGGATCTAGTGAACCTCAGTCAGTAACCTCATATGTTGAGTGTGAGCGAGAGAGTGGAGAAGGCTTGCAGGCTTGTGAGATAAAGTTTTGTCAAAAATGGACTTTACAAATGTTTAGAACATTTTCTGTTTCTTGACATACACATGCAGAGAAGTGAATGAATGGTTTACGTATGGGATTGTGGGTTGACTACATTTCTCATGCCTCTGAAAAGGAAAGGGCTTTTTGCCTCTTCCTCCATAGTCCCTCCTTCCTCAATGTATGTAAATGTAGATAACAAGTTACCGACCACAAACCTCCACCACTAAGCTTCACACACCATTCCCACTAATGCTGTTTTCAAACATTGTGGTGAGATCCTGTGCGCGCTAAATGCCTGTCAGGACACCTCTATCAGACTGACCACTTCTTAGGGATTGCAAAAGGCAACCTTCCCACATTGTCCATTTTTAAGTCACTATTAGTAAGTAATCTTTATTTGTATAGCACTTTTCTAAGACAAAGCTACAAAGTTCTTCACATAAAAGAATGTAAATCAGACACAAAACAGTAACAAGAAACATTAAAAACAGAGACAAAACACACTACCCATGATCACAGTTTAAGAAAGCTAGAGAATAAAATTCGGTCTTAAGGTGTTTCCTAAAAGAAGATGAGGACGCAGAGCCTTATATCCAGGGGAAGATTATTCCACAATTTCTCCCTTTCACTTTAGTTTAGCTCTTGGAACAGCCTTTATTTGTGGATCTCAGTGGCCTGTTACTTCAGTGGGTATCTAACATTTGTGAACTATTTATTATTATTAAACCATTATTTAAGTATTGTGGACTGTTTCTAGCAATACGCAATTGTTACAACAACTAGTGTTGCTGCTAAAAGTAGGGTCTTGGGTTCCTAGGTTCAATACTCACACTGGTTCACTGTCTGTAAAGAGAATGTTGTATTAGAGCCATGTCTCCCTGGGTTCCCTTGTATGTCCCACAGTAGAATAACAAATGTTCATTGGTTGACTAATATGTCCAAATGTCTGAGTGTGTGATGCCCTGTGATGGTCTATTGTCCTGTTTAGGGTGTTTTCCAGCCTTGTGCAAATAGCTGATGTGTGGTGAGCATACTATAATGAATTGGCTGCTATTACATCATCCAGGTGGATGCTTCTCATTGGTGGGGTTTGAGGTCACTTGCTAATATTCTAAAGGATGCGAAGCCCTTTAGAGTGCATAGAAAAGTGCAATATAAATGTAAGTAATTTTGTATTTTTATGTTGTTATATTTTTTCAACTTTTGTCAGTTACACCGAAAAATACCTTATGAAAACATTAATTATTATATTCACATTATTCTGTTTACTTTGGTGTTTAATCAGATTGATCCCGATAAAATTAATTTATTAAATTATTTGAAAGTAGACATGGAATAGTTTACAGAGATGTTTCTTGTGACTTGGTCACACTCTCCCAGCGTCAGTGGGAGCATACCCATATTATAGAAAATGTTATCACCCTCAATTGTTCTATAAACAATCTTTCCCCCAAGCATCAAGATTATAAACTGATGAAACACAGTCAGAGAAGAAACAACTCTGAAACAGTTCACAGTGATCTAAAACAAAGTATGAGAATCAGAATAAAATATAATTAATATGAAATTGATCACTTTCCAACAATGCCATAAGTGTACAGCGCTGTGCAAGTCAGAGGACACCATTCACATATTATATTTCTAGTCAAAAATTAACTGAACTTTGGTGTAATATGTTTTCCACCTTTTTCCTGAAGTTGACAAACTGGGGGAAAATGAAGAGTGGTCTTTGAATTTGCATAGTATTGTAGTTCTGAGAGTGTTACACTGAAGTTTATGCCTGTATGTATTAACTCTGACCAAATGTAGAATCTAATTTTCAGTTTAATTCAAGTAGCTTGATTTCCACTCCAGATAATTCTAAATTTGACAAAAGTGAAAAGGAGACAGAGTGGTGAATTCACCAGAGGGTCAGTATGAGGGAAAGCTTTGTTCAAAGGTCAAGGGTCCTTCAGCAGGCACAAGGGGGGCAAATTTAAAACAGAGGTGAAGGAGAGAAGGCAAGACTTACTTCTCATTACCAGTGTGCTAATATACCTCTTCTGGCATTCAGTCTGAAATTTTCCACAGTGAGAGAGAGTCTACTGAAATTAAACAATTCAAAACCATATGACTGCAAGGAACTGCAGTAAAGTCGTATACAATAGATTGGACACATGTATGTACAGGGAACAGTTAAATGGCTTTTCCCCCTAAAAAGTAACACACAGGGACCTATTACAGCCCTTTTCCACAAGTTAGTACAGTTGCCTGAGGCTTTAATGAAAAACCTGTGACTTGCCTTTCATGAAAATATATCAAGAATCAAGCAATCAAACACCATTCTCTCCTTTCTAAACAGCTCTGTTTTCAGTTTTCAGCACCTGTTACTTTAAATGACAACGAGCCGCACAAACAGCTCACACACAGTTCCAAGCAGCTTCCTCAAGCGAGACACACAGAAACTACTTTTTAACTCAGTTGTCTTATTGTCCGCTTATTTTTTTTGGGGGGGCATTTCTGTTCTGACTCCACTCATTTTCACCCATTTTGCTGTTTTTCTCATTTCTTAGTTCTTGTTTTGGCTCTGTTTCTTGTTGTGTTTGCTTTGGTCATGTCTGTTTAACATAAATCCACCTCATATTTGCTCATGATTGGAGAAGAAAAATGTCTGTGTCATATTGTTTTACTATGTCAAATTGTTTGCAGGTTTGCACGCACTTTAGATCTCCAAATGAAAGTGCATAGGCACTGAAATGTTGGTTTTTCATAATATGGTTTCCTCCCACAATCCAAAAACACATGTTGGTAAATGGATTAGCTACTCAAAAGTGTACGCGTGTGAGTGAATGTGTGAGTGTGTGTCACCCTGTGAAGGACTGGTGCCCTTCCAGGGTGTGTTCCTGCCTCGAGTCCAGTGATTCTGGGTAGGCTCTGGACCCACTGCAAACCTTTACTCATCTTAAAGCTGAATGACAAATATCACTTTTGACATTTTTGTCCTGTTGTTAAAGATTAATTTTAGCAAACAGGTGAGGTTCTGATTTAACCTCGCTGAGTGAGCAAGGGGTTAATGATTACAATGAAGACAGCATTGCAAATATTAGTGTTCCATAGAGAGTTCGAGATAGTTAGCCTAAGCCTTTTTTAGCCTTTAATGTTAATATGGCTTGGAAAAAATTGTTGAATTTAACTCAGAGTCAAAATATTTAGTAGCGGTTATTCAATCACTCCAAAATGAACCACAACCTACTGCTGAAGGTAATTCAACCTACCACTACATTGCTGAAAATGGCATGCATTTTTATCCAATTGTTAAATTATTAACGTCTTAAATGTGTAAAGTTTACAGGTGGTTTCATAATTGTACACATGCACATACACACATCCAAAATTTTTGGACACTTGTTACAAACCAGCTTAAGGTGCACCTACTGTGGATAGAAAGGTTCAGTTCTGCACACAGCTTGTGTAATTTCTGTAGAAAAGCTTTTAAAAAAATGGAATGCCTGGAAGCTCCTGCACATGAGCTTAAAGCCACAATGAACAATTCCAAGAGTTGGACAGAAGAGAATAAAAGCTCATAGCTTTGAATGGTGCAGTACTTGAACACTGAAAAATTGAAAAAAAACACTATAATGCTACAACGCTATTGCAAAAATGACCGCACAGTATGAGTAACTAAAAGATTTAAGTTGCTTATTAAGAACTGTTTAAGGATCTGTGTTTATTTTTTTGTTTAAATAACTGTAAAATTGTCCCCTAAAGAAGCATGTTTTTTTTTGTCTATAAAATATAGCACACGTACATTAATTTCTCTCAGTGTACCTTAATTTCTTTATGGATATCTGTTTGAAGATAAAAAAAATAATTGAAAACAAAAAAATGAAAAAGAGAGAAAACAAAGAGGTGTAGTGGTAGGAGGGTCAGTTGGGCTCATGTAGAGAAAGAAAAGAGAGGTTAGACAGCGGGTGGACAGAGGACAATACTCCTGGGTCAGTCACTGGCATGTGTGATCAGGCTCATCAAGCGCCCAGTGTAGTGGAACTTTCTGCAACCACGGGGGGTCACTCTACGCATGTCACAGGCAATCCACTACCTCCACAGTATATGTGGTGCCTGCGTTTAAAGCCCAAAAACCCCATCTCAAATCCACAATTTGAATTCTCAATGCAATCAAGATGATGGCTTAAGAATCTGAATGACAGGAGGTGCAAAGGGATGTACAACTGGCACATATTTCCACAAAGAACCTTCAATTATTTGGAGATTCATTACATATTTCAATGTATGTAATGCTTACATTCACTCATGCATGTTTAACAGCCTGAAGTTTCTACACAAAAGAGGAGTCTATATGACACTCTGTCAAAAGGCACACATGTGCCTTGAGCTTGTGAATGCACATGTTTGCTGTCATAATTTTTAGAACAATTAACATTTTAACATGTTTCATTGGAGAATTTTTCAATCGCTTAAAAGCCAAAGAAGCCAAAAAGAGCATAAATCAAGACAAATATGTGCTGATATTACATAGGACACGTGAAAATCCTGTCATGTTATGCTTTGTTAAAGTTAGTAGCTGAAGACTAAAAAGGGAATAGAAGAAGTTGTAGAAGCAGTACTTTATTTAACTTTAAACTTTATTTAACTTTATTTATCTTATTGGAGACAGCGAGGCTGCAAACTGTGGCAGTGAAAACAAATACATACAAAAGTGAGCAATTTTTGCATACACAGAACTCTGGGGCACTAAGCATTGTCAACCCTGGAAGCATAAGCTGTATCTTCCTCTGCTGTGATTTATTTGACTTTATCTTGTTCAATTTGCCTGGGTAAAAGACTTGAAGTTCTGTATTATCTGTATCATTTATCACTGCTTATGTGTGTAAGCGTGTGTTAAAAAGACAATGCATGTTTAAATGTGTGTGAAAATCTTAATGGGGTAGGGTTTGTTGGGAGCTCATGTCAAGGTCACTGGGGTCACACACACAATTTGACTATGTATGGAGTCTTTGTGTTTTCTCTAGAGGGGCCCATGAGTTTGAGGCACAAGAGGAGGAAACACACGGCAGAGATTTACACATTCGGTGAGGAGGATTAATTGCTTAATCTGGAGATAAATATATACTAGCATTTAGCATTTGTTCCTATTCAGAGTGACTCACAAAAGTGCTTAGGTTTCAAACAGAATGTATATATATATATATATATATATATACACACACACACACACACACACACAGGTGCTAGTCATGAAAATAATAATTAATATCATGAAAAATTAGATTTATTTCAGTAATTCCAGTCCATGAACAAACGTATGCAAGACATGGGTGTCAGCTGTCGCATTCCTTGTGTCAAGCCACTCAAGAGACAAGAGACAGTGTCAGATGCGTCTCGCTTCCAAAACGGACTGGACTGCTGCTGAGTGGTCCAAAGTTTTGTTCTCTGATTAAAGTAAATTCTGATAGAAGAAAAGAGAGGCACAGAATCCACGTTGCTTGAGATCCAGTGTAAAGTTTCCACAGTCAGTGATGGTTTGGGGTGCCATGTAATCAGCTGGTGTTGGTCCACTGTGTTTTCTGAGGTCCAAGGTCAAAGCAGCCATCTACCAGGAGGTTTTAGAGCACTTCATGCTTCCTGCTGCTGACCAACTTCATGGAGATGCAGATTTCATTTTCCAACAGGACTTGCGACCTGCACACAGTGCCAAAACTACCAGTACCTGGTTTAAGGACCATGGTATCTCTGTTCTTAATTGGCCAGCAAACTCGCCTAACCTTAACCCCATAGAAAATCTATGGAGTATTGTGAAGAGGAAGATGCAATACGCTAGACCCAATGATGCAGAAGAGCTGAAGGCCACTATCAGAGCAACCTGGGCTCTCATAACTCCCAAGCAGTGCCACAGACTGATTGACTCCATGCCACGCCACATTGCTGCAGTAATTCAGGCAAAAGGAGCTCCAACTTTGAGTGCTGTACATGCTCATACTCTTCATGTTCATATTTTTCAGTTGGCCAATATTTCTAATAAATCTTTTTTTTCGTATTGGTCTTAAGTAATATTCTAATTTTCTGAGATACTGAGTTTGGGGTTTTCATTAGTTGTCAGTTATAATAATCAAATTAAAAGAAATAAACACTTGAAATATATCAGTCTGTGTGTAATGAATGAGTATAATATACAAGTTTCACTTTTTGAATGGAATTACTGAAATAAATTTACTTTTTCGTAATATTCTAATTTTATGACCAGCAACTGTATAGCTAAACACAAAGATAGTGATTCACAAATGAATGTTTGAACATAGTTCCCTGCATGTTCTGAATGAACATATACACTTCAACATTCTTCCTACCATAATTCATTGGCTCATAAAATATTTAATAACTTTATTTGGATGGTCCACTGTAAATCATTGGTAGATGGTCGTCTTTACTTTTCCTACCTTTAATGAGACCTCCTTTAACAGTGAATTACCTTTAGAGGGTTATAATGGCCTAGTACATACGATAAACTATTTTCATAAGGTTAGGTGAAATTTATATTAAGCAACAAGAACTATTATCTTGGTCAAATAAATTGCAAACATTTATTTGATCTTTACTCAGCACTAAAGTATGGGTGATTTCTTTTATTGTTCCAGTGAAAAGACGTCAAATTGAAGGAAGATCTATTGAAAGCCAAGTAATAATAACGTTAGTGTTTGAGTGTTTGTCCTGTTTATATGAGTCATTGACAGTATTTGTATAATCCATTTTCTCAGCAGTAACAATGATTTGAAGACTGCTACTACTGTACTAATAAAGTTGGCATTCTCCTGCAATCACATGAAAAAATGCAGATCACTTTCAAGCTTCCTCATATTAAGTTTCCCTAATCTTTAAACTAGAAAATCTCTTTCCAGAAATTTCTGCAGTACTACTCTGGGATATAATAAACATTTTGTCCAGACTTTTTACCGTTTTTCTAATCTGAAACGATGCACTCTAATTCGACACCTAAACCCAGGTGATAAAAAAATGTACGACACTACTGACATCTTTTGGACGGGTGACGTAATTGCAACGAAATTTTGTAGGCCTACTGCAATGTTGCCACCATAAGGAGTTCAGTATAACACTCAGATCAATCGATTACATCTAATTGTATACATAGTGAATAAATACTGCACATTTATTGAGAATAAGACCCTTCCGTGTTACACACACACACACACACACACACAGAGAGCTAAGAGCTAAGCTAAGACTCTGACCTTGGGTTGCCATGGTAACTTTGGTGCTCCACGTGAAACTTCACTTAACTAAACAGGCACAGCTGCATGCAGACACATGCTAAAAAAGACATTAATCCTCAATGCAATTAGCCTTTAGCGGATGCTAAAGCACCTTTGACTAGCATGTTAGCATTCTGTTAACCACCTTTGATGTACTATTTTTATACTTTCAAATACATTGTCCTCGGTTTTAAAATGTGTAACTCCAAACACAATAACCAGATCCTGTTTTTAATTAAACCGTCCCTCTTACCCGATCACAGGTTTAATCAAAACAGAATTCTGTATTTAACCGTTGCCTGACAGTTTCCAAGACAACGCTGGGCTTCGGCATACAACTAATGAAATACGCCCTTAACATATGCCTAATTTCTTAAAAAAGCAAATGCCAGTAGCTTTGAGGCAAAGCAGCAAGGGACTCTGGATGCAGTCAGCCTTGACAGAAAACATAATTAAATCGTATATATATATATATATATATATATATATATATATATATATATATATATATATATATATATATATGAGCCCATGTACCCACCCAGATCCTATGCCCATTAGTTGTGGACTCCTTGCATTTGTCATTGTAGTTACAATTTAACACACACACACACACACACCCTAGCATGTTTAAAATTCATTCACACATAATGATATTTGGAAGAAAAAAAAAACACATTTACTGGTGGCTACTACAATTCTGACTGTATACTCAAGAAAAAAAAAGGCTACGGTATGCATCACATTTAGAACTTAAATTAGGTGCTTTACCCAAGTTAATTCATTTTTAAAGTATTAAGCTTCACAGTTTAGTGAACAGCAGTGTTACAAAGAAGTGCTGATGTAGCACTCAAGGCATTCAGCTACCATATTAATCCGGGTGCAGCAGAAGCATAAAATCTGGATTCTAACGACTTTGCAAGTACACATTTTCCTGTGGATACTCTTTAATTATGCAGAAATGTTATTTTCATTTCTTTTTAAATTAGTATTATTATTGGGTGGCACGGTGGCGCAGCAGGTGGTGACGCATCACACAGCTCTAGAGACGTGGAGGTTGTGGGTTCGATTCCCGCTCCGGGTGACTGCCTGTGAGAAGTTGGTGTGTTCTCCCCGTGTCCATGTGGGTTTCCTCCAGGTGCTACGGATTCCTCCCACAGTCCAAAAACACATGTAGGTGGATTGGTAACTCAAAAGTGTCCATAGGTGTGAGTGTGTGAATGAATGTGTGACTGTGTGTCGCCCTGTGAAGGACGGGTGCCCCCTCCAGAGTGTGTTCCTGCCTTGCACCCAATGATTCCAGGTAGGCTCTGGACCCACCGCGACCCTGAAATGGATAAGCAGTTACAGACAATGAAGAAAAATCATTATTATTATTATTTAAATTTTTTATTTTGGACAATGTATTCTGAAATATTTTTTTCTTTTTTTGTGATGAGTTTCAGTTTGTCACTCTTCCATTACCACCATACATCTGCAACTGCCCTATGTACTCAAATAAAGTCACATTATAAAAACAGTGCCATAAAATGTTTCTTGGTTCAATGCCATGAATCTTTATTTTTCACTTTTAGTTACAACAGAACTTTTATATTTTAATTTTGTGAGTAAACCCAATATTTTTTAAAACTTTGAAATTGCCATGCTAAAATAGCTAAAAAATGCTAAAAAATGACAAAAAAAAAAATCACTTGCACTGTAAAATTACTGGGGCAACATGGTGGCGCAGCAGTTAGTGTCGTAGTCTCACAGCTCCAGGGACCTGGAGATTGTGGGTTCAAGTCCATGTGACTGACTGTGAGGAGTTTGGTGTGGTCTCCCCGTGTCTGCATGGGTTTCCTCAGGGTGCTCAGGTTTCATCCCATGGTCCAACAAGATACATTGGTAGTTGGATTGGCGACTCAAAAGTGTCCATAGTTGTGAGTGTGTGAGTCTGTGTCGCCCTGTGAAGGACTGGCACCCCCTCCAGGGTGTGTTCCTGCCTTGCACCCAGGTGATTCTAGGTAGGCTCTGGACCCACGGCGGCCCTGAACTGGATAAATGGTTACAGACAATGAATGAATGAATGTAAAATTACTATTGAAGATAGCAGGCTTTCTTTCCTCACAGTTTTAATACAATTCCTGGATCTGTAAAAATCTAAGGACCAGTTAGTGGACTCTAAGGACATCAATTCTGTCCTTTGAGCTGAATGCTAAAAATTTCAGCATTTAGTATATTCATTATCATGTTCACTCTTTTTGGATAGTTTTGCTTCATTAATTTTCTAATTAGAAAAATTTGGGAAGTGGGAAGCAGTCATTTCTAAATTCACCTTTAATTGCAGAAGATGTGAAAAAATGTTTCATGTTTCATCTTTATTTAATTTGTAAATATACATCCATTCCTACCATTTAGGCTTGCAACACTTTTCAGAATAGTTCAGATGGGGGCAGTTTAAGGTGAGGTCAACTCTGCCAATAAATACATTTAAAATATACAGAACATACATATAGTGTTTAAAATATATAAAGGGATTTGAAAATATCACAGTCTACAATATGCAGCATAATTAAAAGATTCAAGAAATTTTGAGAAATTTAATTGTGTTAAGGGCATAGGCTTAACTCTAATCTCGGATCCTATAGACAGCACTAAATCACAATCTATAGGATTATGGCAAATATTTTTACTTTAAAAAAGCATGACTGCATAAGAAGGAGGTGAAGGTGCTGGACACGTGCTGTAAACCGGACCTCTCCCCTACAAATACTGCATTAGAAAAATGACACTTTAATTGTACTTAATTCTTTTTAGATGATTTATTTTCAACACATTGGCACTTGTTTTTTGTCTGTTTTTCATCATCACTTTTTACTACTGATGTTGTCACAAAGCAGCTTTACAGAATTGGTAACAGAACAAATAACGTGGATCAGAAGACCCCATGCGAGCAAGTCAAATGCGACAGTGGCAACTCCCTCAAGGCTGGAGGTAGAAACCTTGGGAGGAACCAAGACTCACAAGGAGGACCTATCCTTCTCTGGTGAAACTGCTGATATAAACTGACACTTTTTAGTGTCAACTTTTAGGTCTGTCATTGTGCTACAGTGTAGTTATCAGAGTGTTTCTATAGTTCTACAGATTTCAAAGTAAAGAACCACTACTTAAGTGTAGACTGACCTTGTGTGTGTGTGTGTGTGTGTGTGTGTGTGTGTGTGTGCGTGTGCGTGTGTGTGGAGGAGTGGAAGCAGGGTATAAATAGTCCTTTTTAATTGTCATTTTTCATGAGAGTTTGTATCTTAATTTATTGCTGAAGTGGTTGGACGGCAAGAGGGTGGATGGTGACAGTGCTGTTGCCATGGTTTCTGTTTGCTGTCTTCCTTGTGGGCTAGAGAGGGATGCTACAAGTATGTTCACCTCCACTTACTGCGACTTCAATGGGGTTGTGCCAAGAAGCTGAACTTCAGTATTTCATACATCACGCACACCCCAGCCCCTCTCAGTATTGCTCTCACACACGACTTGTCTGACTGTTTCATGCCATTTGATGTCTTCTGCTGATCTATTTGTGTCTAGCTGTCTTTTGGTGCACAGACCATCTGTCAGTTTGACTCCCTGACTGCTTGCGATCTGGAGTTTGTTGGACTTTCCTTGCCTCTTTTTGACTCTTTTCTCCAGCTCCTATCTACTCTTTCACACACAAATGCACACAAAAACAGTTTATATCTATGAGTTTAGTTCATTTATTCAGTGAACTGTCAGTCTCTTCCGTCTTCCATCTGAATTAATCAATCTTTCCTGCAATAGGCATCGCTTAGGAATGCTTAGGTTTCTTTGTCTTGTCTTAAGGAGAAAATCAATTCCAGTTTAGTGTATAAAGTTTTTTTTTTTAATTCTTCTGTCTTCTTCATAGCTACTTCACCCTGATCAAGGTCACTGGTCTAGAGCATACCCAGAAACTTGGGAGGTACACACCTTGGACCGGGCTAACTTTTATAGATATTGTTCATTCTGACTTATATACACTTAACACAGAATACAGCAGAAGTTGATCTGAAGTATTTTTATGGTTTGAATTTGTGTAAAAGTACCATTTTATTAATCTAATTCATCAGATTAAGATAGCTTTTTTCAAAATATTCTGGAATGTACGCTGTAAAACACGAAACAATGCTAAGTTGATTTTGAATGATTCTCTTTGAAGTTTGAGGTGATGTAAAATGTTGTTGATCTTAATTAACATTTTGCTGTAGTGTTCGGGCGGCACGGTGGTGCAGCAGGCAGCGTCGTGAGCTGTAAAATAAATAATAAAAAAACAAACAAGCTGACTGTGTGTACAAGCACCAAGAACTGTATGATAAAATACACTTAGTGTCGCAGTCACACAGCTCCAGGGACCTGGAGGTTGTAGGTTCAAGTCCCGCTCAGGATGACTGTGTGTGAGGAGTTTGGTGTGTTCTCCATGTTTTGGCATGGGTTTCCTCTGGGTGCTCCAGTTTCCTCCCACAGTCCAAAAACCATGTTATCCATGTGAGTGAATTTGTGTGTGTTGCCCTGTGAAGGACTGGCGCCCCCTCCAGGGTGTGTTACTTCCTTGCACCCAATGATTCAGGGTAGGCTCTGGACCCACCACAACTCTGAACTGGATAAGTATTTACAGATAATGAATGAATGCCCTGTGAAGGACTGTGTGTGTTACTGCCTTGCGCCTGTTATTTCCGGTTGGGCTCTGGACCCACGGCAATCCTGAACTGGATAAGCGGTTACAGACAATGAATGAATGTACAGTGTTGATTCAAAATATTTGCTTGGCACTGAATAAAAAAAATTTAACTTCACATGCAAACAAACTGGGAGGATGAAAGTTAACACATGCCTAACACTTAACACTTCCTACATGACAGGAGAAGCCAGAGAAATCTTTTCAATCAGGCTTTAGTACAAACTCAACTGACAGCTCAATACGCTGGCTGCTGATATGCAATAGAAAATAATGAAAGCTAACCTACCAATTAACTTCATGCAAACTACATGCCTAAGGCTACATTCAGATGGTGGAGTGGATTCCTCTTAAAATACCATTATATCCCATGACAAGACATGAATTCCACACTCTGCTTTTTCCACCTCAGAGCATGTTTGTTTCTGCTGTTGAGGCCATAATTTCTACCATGAGTCTATGAATTTTTTCTTGTGCAAATAGACGCCACTCATCATGCTGGGGATTCCAATTTGCACTGAAAGGCATGTAATGCATAAGCTCTGTCCAAAATGGTGCACTTGCAGCAGTGTAATCCACAGACACATGAACATTTGAGGACCATGATGGCCATTGCAAAAAAAAAAAAAAAAAAAATCCTTCAGATAAAGTCCAGGATCAGTCAAATCTTTGTTATGTTTATAACTCTCTAACCAACATGGCAGAGAGAAAAGTGTTCATATATAGATATGAGTGCACCTGTTTATTAAAGGAACACTAAGTGGGATCTAGTGTAAGTCATTTTTACAGCACTGTTCTGAAATAGGCAGGGGAAGGGAGAGGGATGGTGTCCTCCTCCAAAAGTTACATATTGAAGTTTCTACAGTACTCAACCCAGAGTAGCAATGGCAGAGGCTCTATTCTCCCTACAGGTCAGTGGAACATCACAAACTTGTAAATTTAAGGTAAAAATATGTTTGTAGGGTTCCCTTAACTGAACTTTCCCCTGAGATGCATTGTACTAATTGTATAATCTGAACTGACCCACAGTAGATTAAAAAAGCTCATTATCGAATACAGGTATGTCCAGGTAACCAGGACTGCAATTTGTTCATGCTGTCCCAAATGTACATTTTTGAACAAAGCACCCTTGAGTTATTTTGCTATGTATTTCTGCATATTGTTCATGTCTCCAGAGTTTAGAATCTGAGGAGAAACACAGGGCTTAAGGCTCCACATGGGACTGAGCTGTAACAAATATATATAGTCAAAAAAATAGTAAAACCAAACTGACTGTATACAAGCACCCAGAACTGTATGATAAAATAATTAGTGTCACAGTCACACAGCTCCAGGGACTTGGAAGTTTTGGGTTCAAGTCCCGCTCTGGGTGACTGTCTGTGAGGAGTTTAGTGTGTTCTCCCTGTGTCTGCGTGGGTTTCCTCCCACAGCCCAAAAAATCATCTTAGTAGGTGGATTGGCAGCTCAAGAGTGCCCACAGGTGTGAGTGTGTGGGTGAATGTGTGTGTGGGGGTGGACTGGCATCCTCTCCAGGGTGTGTTCCTTCCTTGTGCCCAATGATTCTGGGTAGGCTTCGGATCCGCCACAACCCTGAACTGGATAAGTAGTTACAGACAATGAATAAATGAATGATGAAGCTGTGTGCAGGATTTTTGTTTGAGTATTTCATTCAAAAACATGTTTTATGCATCCATCTGAACAGAGGTTTAAAGGCTGATTGCACTGGAATGTCTTCAGACTATTAATCCCACCCAAATAAAATCCAAATGACTAAATGATTTAAATGACATGGAAGCACATTTATCACCAAATATGCAAGTAATGATTAGAAGAACGTTAACACTATTATAGGACAGTGACTGTAATAATTTTCCCAGACACTATGAATTTCTTTTTTATGTCAACGGTTACATGAATTTAAATCTTCTATATCCAGAGATACCACTAAATACCCCTCCCTGAATAACCAGCTTAACATGGTGGAGGGGTTTACGTGCCTGCGTGAGCCTAGGAGCTATGTTGTCGGGGACAATAGCCCCTGGTAGGTGATGGGTTAGGGTTAGATCAATAAAGATCCAAGAGTGATCCATAAAGACCCAGATGAAGAACAACAACAAAACAACAAAAGAGACACAGCTTCCCTCGCCCGGAGTAGGGTTACTGGGGCCCCACCCTGGAGCCAGGCCTGGGAGAGGGGCCCCTCGGCGAGCACCTGGTGGCTGGACTTTCACTCATGGGGTCTGGCCGGGCTCAGCCCGAAGGAGCAACATGGGTCCACTCTCCCATGGGCCCACCACCTGTGGGAGAGGTAGTAATCCGGGTCTGGTGCATTGTGGATCGGGTGGCAGCCGAGGGCGGGGACCTTGGTGTTCTGATCCTCGGTTACTGAAACTGGCTCTTAGAACATGGAACGTGACCTCTCAGTGGTAAAAGAGCCTGAGCTAGTGCACAAGGTTGAGAGCTAGATATAGTTGGGCTTATCTCTCCTTGAGAGGGACTGGATGTTTTTTCACTCTGGAGTTGCCCAGGGTGAGAGGTGTAAGGCAGGAGTGTGCTTACTCATAGCCCCCTGGTTTAGCGTCTGTACATTGGACGAGAGGGTAATTTCCCTGCGCGTTCAGGTTGGGGAAAGGGCTCTGACGGTTGTTTGTGCTTATGCACCGAACAGCAGTTCAGAGTACCAGGCCTTCTAGGGGACCCTAGAGGAGGTGCTGGAGAACACTCATTCTAACGACTCCATTGTTCTGCTGGGGGACTTCAACGCTCACGTGGGCAATGACAGTGTGACCTGGAGGGGCATGATTGGGAGGAACGGGCCCACTGATCTGAACTCGAGTGGTGTTCAGTTATTGGATTTCTGTGCCCATCACAGTTTATCCATTACGAACACCATGTTTGAGCATAAGAGTGTCCACAAGTACACCTGGCATCAGGATACCCTAGGCTGCATTTCGATGATCGACTTTATAGTCGTATCATCAGACCTGTGGCCATATGTTCTGGACACTCAGGTGAAAAGAGGTGCTGAGCTGTCAACTGATCACCACCTGGTGGTGAGTTGGATCAGATGGCGGGGGAGGATGCTGGACAGACCTGGCAGGCCTAAACGTATGCTGAGGGTTTGCTGGGAATGTTTGGCAGAGGAACCTGTCAGAAAGATCTTCAACTCCCACATCCGGCAGAGCTTCGACTGCATCTCGGGGGAGGCCGGTGACACTGAGTCTGAATGGGCCATGTTCCGGACCTCCATTGTTGAGGCGGCTGAACGGAGCTGTGGCTGCAAGGTTGTCGGTGCCTGTCGGGGTGGCAATCCCCACACTCAGTGGTGGACACTCCAGGTGAGGGGGGCTGTCAAGCTGAAGAAAAAGTCCTATTGAGCCTGGTTGGCTCAGGGGGACTCTGGAGGCAGCTGACAGGTACAGAAGAGCCAAGCTGCTTGCGGCTTCAACTGTCACTGAGGCAAAAACTCAGGACATGGAAAACGACTTTCGGTCGGCTCCGAGAAGATTCTGGCAAACCATCATGCTACTCAGGAGGTTTTCCACCAACACTGTATTTGAGTGTGTATATGGGGGTGGGGAGTTGTTGACCTCGACTGGGGACGTCAATAGGCGGTGGAATATTACGAGGATCTTCTCAATCCCACCAGCACGTCTTCCGCAGAAGAAGTAGAGTTTGGGGATCCTGAGGAGGGCTCGTCTATCACTGGGGCTGAGATGGCTGAGGTAGTAGGAAAACTCCTTGTCGGTAGGGCCCCGGGGGTGGATGAGATTCCCCCCAGATTCCTCAAGGCTCTGGATGTTGTGGGGCTGTCCTGGCTGACATGTCTTTGCAACATCACGTGGACATCGGGGGCAGTGCCTCTGGACTGGCAGACTGGGGTGGTGGTTCCCCTTTTTAAGATCGGAAGGTGTGTTCACACTCCTCAGCTTTCCCGGTAAGGTCTATGCGGGGGTACTGGAGAAGAGAGTCTGACTGATCCTCAGATCCAGAACCTCATATCCAGGAGGAACAATGTGGATTCCGCCCCGGTCGTGGAACACAGGACCAGCTCTTTAACCTTGCTAGGATCCTAAAGGGTGCATGGGAGTTTGCTCAACCAGTCTGTGTTTTGTGGATCTGGAGAAGGCAATCGACCGTGTCTCTCGGGATATCCTGTTGGGGGTGCTCTGGGAGTATGGGGTACTGGGCTCTTTGCTACGAGCCATCCAGTCCCTGTATAAACAGAGCAGGAGTCTGGTTCGTATGGCTGGCAGTAAGTCTGACTGGTTTCCAGTCAGAGTTGGACTCCATCAGGGCTGCCCGTTGTCACCGGTTCTATTCATAATTTTTATGGACAGAATTTCTCTGCGTAGCCAAGTGGCAAAAGGCGTCTGGTTTGGTGGTCTCACGATTCCATGTCTGCTTTTTGCGGATGATATAATGTTGTTGGCTTCATCAAACCGGGATCTCCAGCTCTTGCTGGGCCAGTTTGCAGCTGAGTGTGAAGCGGTAGGGATGAGGATCAGCACCTCCAAATCTAAGTCTATGGTACTCAGTCTATGGTACAAAAGGGTGGAGTACTCTCTCCGTGTTGGAAGTGAGATACCCTTTAAATACCTCGGGGTCTTGTTCACGAGTGACGGTGCAGTGTCAGCAGTAATGTGGGCTCTGTACCGGTCCGTTGTGGTGAAGAGAGAGCTGAGCAGAAAAGCAAAGCTCTCGATTTACCGTTCAATCTACGTCCCAACCCTCACCTATGGTCACGAGCTTTGGGTAGTGACCGAAAGAACGAGATCACGGGTACAAGCGGCTGAAATGAGTTTTCTCCGCAGGGTGTCTGGACTCTCCCTTAGAGAGAGGGTTAGGAGCTCGGACATCCGGGAGAGACTGGGAGTGGAGCCGCTGCTCCTCCACGTCGAGAGGAGCCAGTTGAGGTGGTTCGGGCATCTGGTCCGGATGCCTCCTGGACGCCTTCCTGGTGAGGTGTTCCGGGATTGTCCAACGGGGAGAAGGCCCTGGGGCAGACCAAGAACACGCTGGAGAGATTACATGTCTTGAATGGCCTGGGAACCCCTCTGTATACCCCCGAAGGAGTTGGAATCAGTGGCTGGGGAGAGGGAGGTCTGGGTTTCTTTACTCTGACTGCTTCCCCCATGACCCGGAGTCGGATAAGCGGTGGAAAATGGATGGATGGATGGATGATATCCAGAGATATAATTTAAATAACAAACTCATTGTAGGGTGACACGGTGGTGCAGCATGTGTCACACAGCTCCAGGGACCTATGATTTGTGGGTTTGAGCCCCACTCTGGGTGACTGTCTGTAAGGAGTTTGGTGTGCCGTACCCTCCGGGTGCTCTGGTTTCCTCTCACACACGTTGGTAGGTGGATTGGTGACTCAAAACTGTCCACAGGTGTGAGTGAATGTGTGGATGTGTGTAGCCCTATGAAGGACTGGAGTATGATTTTCTTGGAACTCCAGAGTTTGTTCCCGTCTTGCGCCCAGTGTTTCCAGCTAGGCTCTCAACCTGCTGCGACCCTGAACTGGATAAGCGGTTACAACACATTTTAAAGAAAGATCAAATAAGCCATACTTATTATACCGGCTCAGAAAGAACTCTTCAGTACACTCTGAAGGTAAGAGGACAAGGGCTCAAGATCCAATTGGGGTCCCCTGGGATCTGAATGTGCATGCACCTGTATACATGGCTAACAAGGCTAACACTATAGAGTCTCTGTATAAGGCTCCATTACTTGTTAGTATGATTTATAGTCTCGTATCTTCAGTGCCAAACCAAAAACATCTCATACCAAACATCTCCTGCCTGACATTAACCAGGGAGGATTGATGATAGGCCATGATTCTCAAACTGGTCCTGAAGGCACCAAGTGTACCATTGATTTTAAGATTAAAGGCACCCACATAACTGTATTTCCTTTCACTTGGACATGAAAGAACATAATGTTTGCAAGATTTTCAAAGTCATAATAAAGTTGGATCTAAGAGATGATTCTGGCAAAGGGCAGTGGGTGTGAGAAGCGTGGCCCTATGAGGCCTTTGGTGCCGTATGGCTGTTTCTGAGAGTGGATGCCCGATCGTCAGCCCTCTATCACCCTGTGTGAGGAGAGAGATCATGGCACAAAGCCCAGCGTCTGTGTCCCTCACTTAGCCTGACCAAAGGGAGCCTGTGGCCGCACAGCCGGCTGAGGTTAGCTTTGCGATGCACATGAATAAACACACCAACACCTAGTTACATTTCAGGCACTGCATAAAAGCATTTGTCAGAAAAACACAACGCAGAAGTTAAACGCAGGTTAATGCAGTGTGAACTGAAGCTTCTGCTGATTGAATTCAAGGTTTTCTCTCTCTCTCTCTCTCTCTCTCTCTCTCTCTCTCTCTCTCTCTCTCTCTCTCTCTCTCTCTCTCTATGATTAACCAGACCCACCGGTCTGTGCTTCTCCCTTTCTCTCCTTTTTGCTGGTCGTTTCCTGTTACTTGGTTACCGGTTGCCGCGGACTGCTTGGGCCGACTGCGTTGCCATGGCTACTGTGCCCATTCTGTCGTCTCCTGGCTGCCTCTTGGCTTCCCTGTCCTGACATCCCCCCCACCAACACACCACCCACCCACCAACCCACCGCCCCTTTGGCCCACCCCACACTGCTGTCCCACAAGGCTGTGTGTGTGAACGGGTTTGTGTGTGTGTGTATGTATGTATGTATGTGTGTGTGTGTGTGAGTGTGTGTGTGTGTATGTGTGTATGTGTTTGTGTGAGTGTGTGTGCATGTGTGTGCGCTTGTGTTTACACTCCCCCTCCCCCCTTCCTCCCTCTGGCTGACCGACCACCCCAGACCAGCAATTTAACACCTGCTGAAGGATTCCTGCTCCACTCACACAAACACACACACAAACACACACATTCAGCTGATATGCACACTTAATGAGCAATCACCCATCCAACTTTCTAACATACCAACATGAAATATAGCTGTGTAATCCCTTTGTGTAATTACTCTGTGCTCATTCATAAGTGATTTATAACCTACATTACGTTTACATTACAACTACTGAGGAATGGATTGCATGATGAACACTTATTCATACAAGGCCATTGCACTGAGCAACCTTTCTGATTAGGTGCAATATATTCCTTTAAAGCATGGCACGCATATAAAAAAACTGGCTTAAATATTTACTCTAGAGCATAATGAATATTTATGAGGCCTGGAATGATAAAAAAAAAAACAATGCCTATATACGCAGATTAACTCTGCATCTGGATTTTGGAACAAAAGCAGGCTGCATTGTTATGGGACGGATGTAACGTGCAGTTCAGTGGAGTGAACTACAGGTGGCAGCAGTCAATAAATCATCAGTCACCTCGTCATCAGTCACAGCTTCACTGCTGCTGGGACGTCAAACTTCATATGATTCATTCTTCCTCAAGCTCGGGGTCTCTCTCTCTCTCTCTCTCTCTCCTGTTTGTCTATCTCACTCACTCCTCTCTGAGCCTCCTCTCTCTCTTAAATTCCATGTTAAATTACATGTTAAAAAGTTTGGAAGTTTAAGAATATAAAATAAAATCTTCATAAAATATAAAAATGAATGCATTTTCAAGTAAAAGAAAAGAATAAATGTTTAACTTGAACCGGTGCAACTCAAAACTGTAAAATAAAAAAAAAAAATTAAAAAAAGACCTCTATGACTTTTTAAATATTTTTACTCTTTATA
Source organism: Hoplias malabaricus (assembly GCF_029633855.1). NCBI lineage: Eukaryota > Metazoa > Chordata > Actinopteri > Characiformes > Erythrinidae > Hoplias > Hoplias malabaricus. Next base: position 27,965,756 of record NC_089813.1, on the reverse strand, counting down.
CCTCTCTCTCTCTCTCTCTCTCTCTCTCTCTCTCTCTCTCTCTCTCTCTCTCTCTCTCTCTCTCTCTCTGTATCCTCTTTTTTCATCCTTTTTTTACTACTTGCTCCCTATGTTTCTCTTGTCCTTGCCTCCCTTGCTGTCTCTTTATCCTCTCTCTGACAGCTTTCCCCTCTCTCGTCTGTCTCTATCTCTTATTTTCTGACTCTGTGTATCGCCTTTATATATCTAATCAACACGGTCTCACTCAGAACTACTTGAGCAGGCATATGCTGTGTAAGAGATGGTAGTATTGTACATAAAAGGCCCTCCAAACCCCCCATCTTCCTCATCGTACCCTTCAGCTTAACGAATGCTAAAAGAAGAAGACTTTCTGTGCTCTCGCCTCCGCAGCCTGCACGCATCCATACGCCGCTTCTTACTCTAAAACCAGCTTGAGACGTGAGTGAAAATCCTCCTTTTGACACTAATCACCTTGACTATGGTAGCAAGCCTACCGCCACTGTCATGTGACCTGTATCAAACCGGAGAGGGAGGATCGCCAACCCCCCATTTTAAAAGGCCGGTGTTATGGAGATGATGGGTTGAGGTTCATCATGGCCGTGCTGGGGCTGGGGGGAAGGGGGCGTTTAATTAGAAAGCGAGGGGCTCATTAACTGTTGGAGAAGTGTGACAACCCCCCACAATCCTGGCATGTGATCCCGCTCTCCTCACCCCAGCCCCCTCCAGTACATCATCCTGATGTGGTTTTGGGTCCAGCACTGGTCTAAAGGTCAGAGGTCAAAGGGTTCCACAATTGACATATAAATGATGTTGAGTCACATTCTGTGATCATTGCAGAAGTGTTATGCAGGCAAATCCTGTACTGCAGTTTTTGTAGTTTGAGTTTTTAGTTGTTGTTTTTTTGTTTTGTTTTTTTGCCACAGTTTTATTTATTCCACTCAGTCTAAAAAGAAACCACAAGGTTAACAGTGTGAGGAGAAAGGAGAGAGGGGGAGAATGAGAGGGAAAGACAAAGAGGGAGAGAGGATGGAGTGAGATGGAAGATTGGAGAAGCAACTGAGAGAGAGAGAGAGAGAGAGAGAGAGAGAGAGAGAGAGAGAGAAAATATAAAAACGGAGATGAAACAGCAGAGAAAAGGACTTAGATTTTTGAGAGGGGTGGGGGGTAAAAGAAGGGCTTAGGAAGGAAGACTCAGCATGATGTGAAAGTGTTTTTCTTTTTATTATTTATTTATATTATTTATTTATTTATTATTTTGCCTCGGACAGTTTTGGGCTAATGCTCAGCTTTGGGTCCACCCACCCTGAGCTGGCAAAAATAAACAGCGGCGCATCAGTCCGACTGCATGGCATGAAACAAACACCAAGAGAGGCTCTGCACCAGTCTGGAGCAGCATCCCTCTCCTATTCATTACTGCATACCCACCCTCTGACTGGAGAGCAAATACACACTTTGCAGAAACCAAGCGTCGCATAACCTTAAGGCATATATTCATGACATGGGTATTTATAGATGTACGTGTACATTACAGGGCAAAAGTCAGAGATCATCATTCAGGGTTGATTACTTCTCATTCTCTCCATCTTTTCACTCTAAAAGGATGGGCAGCTGTTAAGAATTTGCTAGTAAAAGGAAACACATGAAGAAGATGCAAATCATATAAAGAAACTGTTGGTGTTCTCTGAACAGTGGACTGGCCACCCAGGAGCCTAGACTTTTTCACAGAATATATTTGCGATTGGGTTGAAATAAATAGAAAAGCAGGTGTCCTTGAGTACTGAACTTTGCAGATGTAGAAAATATTACAGAAGACTTTCCTCTAAAATAAAACTCAGGTCTTCTGGTAAGAAAAGGGAATAGACAAACTATCGAAAATAAAACTGACAACACTGGAACATATGTGTCCCGCTTTTGTCCTCTGCTAGTGAAACATGAGTAATTTTACTGCACTGCTGTTGTACTGGAAATTCCGTATACGAAAGGAACATCTCTGACTTTGGAACAGTACTCTATACACACATACACCCATGTTTATTTACATAGGCATATATTTATATATATGTGTGGCCAAAATGATGAGCACTGAAGAATATGGCACCAAACACAAGAGCAAAAACACACACAGGCGCACACAAAGGCCAAAAAAGAAGCATTTTTTTCTCTCTCTCTACTGGCAGCATTCTTAATCGCACCCTGAGGACGCGATGTGAAAGCACTGGGTTAAGCTGTATGCCGAGCCCACTCAGTCTGCTAGAGAGCAGCGCAAGGACGCTAATCCGCTAACAGCAGCACTAGACCCCCGCCATCATTGCCACCACCCAAAAAATCGTTCACAAAACAATGGCAGTCCAGAACAGCTCGTTGGGCCCCCTGACCAATGTTCAGTCAAAAATGATGAAACTCAGAGAAAGACTCAGACATGGACAAAGAAATCAAGGCTCATCCATGCTCACCTGAATGCCAGAAGCTGGCTGACTTTCCCATTTGCGAGTGCAGTCAAAGCCATAGAAAAGATTTTGCCAATATTTTGGATAGTAACATATATCAGGGTCAGTGTGGCCCTGAACATTTATGGGCCTGTATGAATGAAGGTGAATAAAATGGAGGAACAGAAAACCTGTACTTACATAATGATTGAAAACAAACCTTTTAGAGAAAAGTCTTGGGAGTCTTGTCTTTTTATATATATATATATATATATATATATATATAATGCACAATTAGTGTGAAAACCTTGGCAGACACCTGCTCATTCAGTGTATCTTCAAATCTGAAGGGTATGAATAAAGGTGTTATTCAATCCTTTTGCTGCAGTAACAGTTCTGGAATGTTTTTACACTAAATGCTGTGAATTCAGTCACAAAACCCTTAGTGAGGTCAGGTACTGGTTCTAAATGGATAATTATGGATCACTAATTCCAGCTTGTCCTAAAGGCATTGGATGGTGGGCCATCATTCCAGAGAATGACGTTCCACTGCGCCACAGCCCAGTACCTCTCGATACAACTGATTCACAGGGACAACATGTACGTACAAAACGGTCACACAATGTATAGGACAAGGATGTAAAATGCTTCTAGGACGGGGCAGGAAAACAGCAATACATAATATCCCATTAATATATGTAATGCTCCAACCATGCTGGAGCTACAGAGGATTGTGGAAATAGCGGAGGTGTAGCAGTGGAGTTGGGCTGGGGCACATCCGGACTGTCCTGCACTGCCTCTCCCTCCACTGGAGCCTGAGCAGAGCTGCTGTCATAGCAACAGCAGCAGACATCACCAGCAGTCCCAGCATGGTCCTCGACACAGCCCCGGAGCAGTCACACTGCACGGCGCATACACGTACACACACACACACACACACACACACACACACACACACACATAAAGCATGCTCACATACCACTACAACACACACACACACACACAAAAGCACCACCAGAACCCACTGTCTTAGCAAAACACACAAAGACCATGAATATATATCATTTCAAAACCTACTGTGTGATTTTCATATGCAGAGATCCTCTTTGGGGTGGTCATGCAAAGACCACACATACATTCAAATATATACACATAAATCCTTATGCATATCTACTATACGGCATTAAACTACTTCTATAAAACAAACAAAACAAAAAAACCCGTGAAGAATGGCAGGATTAAGGTCCTGTGGACCATTGTTTCTGTACGTCTGACAGCACATTCAACTCGGAAAATGTGTCTCTAACACTGCATTTTACAAAAATGATTACTCTATTCAGTGACAGGTGAGGAATACAGAATCAACAAAACCCAGAACAAAGTGCATAGATATCTCACCTTGGATAGACCTGCTTAAAAAGGTCATTAAATGACTGACCTTGTCTTTTTCATTACAGCAGACAGCTAACTGATTCACCACACTTGACAGCAAAAACCGAGAATACATTAAAAAAAGCATAAATAACATGATTAACATAATTAACATAATTGTTAATAAGTCAACCTCTGTGTTTAAATATCATAGTCTACAAAAAATAATAAATCAAAATAAAAACAATATATTTGTACTAAATAATTTTCCCTTGCTTCTTTTTGTTCTTATTCTTTTGTTTATATCAGTGTTTCTTAACCTAGGTGTCCCAACGTCCTCCAGGGTCTTGTTGTGGTCCCCAGGAGAGTCGGAAGAGCTATTGTACAAAAAATAAAATAAATAAATAAATAAATATACCTGTCAATGAAAACTGTCTGTGCAGCACCTCCCAGACCAGAGGCAGATGAAGTTGTTGTGTGATGCCATGCTGCACATTATTATTTATCCAATGAAGACCTAAACCCCAATCATCATTCCTCATTAAACTCATTATTTACACACATTTCTATAGCAGTAGGAGACAGAAATCAAAGTGAAACTAAAATTTGTGCGCACGCTGCTGGTTCCCCCTGACATATGCGCGAAGGTGAAGCAGTAGACACATACACATGCAAACCTCTAGGAGGTCTGTACACAGCTGGAACAGGGGCAAAGTTTGTACAGTTCTGTACAAAACAGTACAGTACACAAATCCAGCAAGAACCAAATTGAATTGTGATAGTGATGGCCATTACTAACAAAGTGCCAGCCCACTGAGCGATGCAGAGAATCTTTTGATTCTGGGAAAATATCAATCATATGAAACTATGAAAGATTAACCTCTCCTTTGGATTGGACTGCATTGGATTTTCATGTGTCGCTGTTCTATGCCCATCCATCTAGCTTTCAACTGGTTTACATACAGCAGAATACGTTGCAGCAAAGGTTTGCATGGTTTGAACACATTTTATGTCTGGTAATTTGAATATGAAGCCTCCAGCACACTCAGTAAAATTTAGAACAGGTACAAAATAACGTTTAAAATTGTATAGAATGCTCAAGTTTTCAAAGAATCCACTGTATGCAGGTGAACTGGTAACAGGTGAGGGTAACATGATTGGGTATAAAATGAGTGTCTACCAAAGACTCATGGTTTCCAATGAAAGATCGTATCTCATCACATACCAAACTTGAACAGTGAGAAATTATCCAACAGTTCAAAAAGAACATTTCTCAAGACAAGACTGCAAATAAGTTATGTTTTCCACCATCTACCATACGTAATATTTTTAAAGGATTCAGGGCATCTGGGAAAATAAGTGAGTAGGACAAGGCCAGAAATCCCTGTTGAATGTCTGTGACCTTCAAGTCTCCAGACATCACAACATGAGAATCCCTGATGATACTGTCATAAATATAGCCATATGGGTTTGGAAGTACTTTAAACCACTGTCACTTAAAACAGTCTGCTGCTGCATCATGATGTTTCATGTGGTCATGTTTACAATGTGGCCAGAGATGTGTCACGGCATTGGGCGCAAGAGTGCACACAGCATGGGTGACTTGCGTATAAAAGAATCGAGTTTAGAGATATATGCTGCCATCAAGTCCACATCTTTTCCTGGGAAGTCCATGGTCATTTCAGCAAGACCAGGTTTCCATATGTGCTACAACAGCGTGGCTTTGCAGACACAAGGTGCATGTGCTTGAGTGGCCTGCATGAAGTCCAGATCTGTCTCCAATTGAAAATATATGGCATATTATGAAGAGAACAGCTGAATTTTTGTATAATGCTTAAGAGAATGAACAAATCATAGATACTTGATTATTGCTTTTTACAGTATGTCGCTGTTTTTCTGGAAATTAGGTTTCAAAATTTCCATTTTTTCATATCATCTTTTGCTCAGAATTTTTCCACATTTGAAAGTTGAAAGAATAATAATAAGCTTGTTTAGCCCCTTCCCTAATCTTGATAAAGACTACTCTATGTTTATTACAGCCCAAAAAAGTTGTTTTTCTACAAATCCAGTCAAAGGCTGAGCTTTCTCTGAAGATGAGGTGGCTCATATTTTTCTTCTCAGAGTTCTCTTTGTAATTAAGCAACACTTAGAACTCAAAAATGTGCCCTCCCTGACCAAGTTTGTCATCTTAACTTAAATATTAAATTGTTCTGTTACAGTGGGTCAAACTTTTGATGAATCTATCTAAGTCATTAATGTTTGTTTCTTGTTTCTCTCCATTTAAAAAATTATGGAATTAGCACACTAGCGAATCTTCAAAAAGAAATTTTAGTTTGTAGCTAATAAATATATCACAGATATGATGTTCACGAATTTTTGTTTAACAGCTGAACTCTCTGGCTTTCTGAATCATATGTTCCAAAATAAATTCAATTAACCGTTTTTTTCCCAGGTCAGGTTGGAAAATTTCCACAACAATACTGATTATAAAACTATGGAATAACTGTGTAATTTCATTTCTGAATCCAATAATGGCACCAGTCTCAAAATGTTAATTAGTCTGCAGTTAAAAAGAAGCACCTAATATAGACATTATATCAAGTTGAAGTTGGAAATTGAAAGAAAATGTGGCCCCAACAAGACAAATATCAGTTTAAACAATGGAGAATATTATTTTTAAAAAATGATTCACAAAAAACAACACATTTTTTCTGGGATGATTGTTGATTATTCAATAATTTCTTGATCTTTATTTTTATGATTATTATCATTTCTATTTGTATTTTTTGTTTGTTTGTTTGTTTTTGAGGTGCGATTCATGAAGCCAGAATATTCAACGGTTAAACAAAAACTGTGCTGGGTCCTATGAGTGATGTCTGTTTGCTTCAAAGTAAAAAGGCTGGGTGAACATCCGGTGTGGTGATTCAGTTATGTTAGCCAGGGGCTATGTAGCAGCTGAACACCCCAGCAGCAGAATTGGCCTAGGCCTTCTTTAACATGTTTAACGCTCTGTAAGTTTCTCCAGGTCGGCGTTGGAGGAAAGAAGTCGGTTAGAGTAAACAAGTGGTCGTTTTCCCCATTTACTCATTGTTCGTGTGTGGTTTTCTTTGTTGGGTTGTCGTGAACCAGGGTTTTTCCCTCTACGGGGATGAGTGTTTTCGTCCAGGTGGGAGATTTGCGGAAGGCCCCCCCATACACACACCACCATAAACACCACAAGCCAAACCACCTTGTATGTGTTTGTTTACTTGTTTTGCTATCACTGTGAGGACATGATATCCTCACAAAAACACCACAATTTGAGATTCAGTACTGATGGGCACCATGTTAGTCCATGATTGAAAATTTGCTGTTACATATATATTTTTTTAAGAATCAGCTGTTGTCACGTCAGGGCTATGTTTATGTACTGTTTAGTTTGCTACAGTGATACAGAAGCCACTGTCAGTCCTCACAAGTACCGAGAGACCAGTGTGTGTGTGTGTGTGTGTGTGTGTGTGTGAGAGAGAGAGAGAGAGAGAGAGAGAGAGAGAGAGAGAGGGACGTTAGCCGTGGTGGTCTGGGACAGAGAGGCGAGGCGAGGCTGCTATGCTAACAGGTGTGCGGCTTCCCCTCAAACCAATACACACTCTCTCACACGCAGTCTCTTTCTCACGCTCGTGCTCCCAGTCTGTTAGCAGAGGGTGGTCGATGTACTGAGCGTGGTGGTCTCCTGTTAGTGGGACGGGGACCAGAGGAGGGGAGAGGAGAAGAGAGGAAAGGAGAGAGTGCTGTCATCTCAGCATAGGGCTTAGGGTTCGAGTTGGACTCTTTCGGCGATTGTTTTTATTGTTCCCGTTTTCGGAGAAAAGAAGGACGCGCCGCGCGGAGACGAGCACCCAGAAGAAGAAGAGAACAAAAATAAGTCTGACAAGAAGAGGAAGAAGAGCAGCAGCAGCGCGGCTGATGGCAGCGAAGAAAGCGTGCGCGGCGGCAGAGCCCAGCAAACGGAGCCGGAGTCCCGTGGTGTTGGAGGCGGAAATGTTCAGCGAATTTCAGGAGTGGTGCCTCCGCACATACGGAGACTCGGGCAAGACCAAGACAGTCACACGCAGGAAATACAACAAGATCATGCAGACGCTGCTGCAGAGCGAAGAGGCGGACAGCGGTGTGTACGTGGACAACAGCCACATTAACGCCAAATTCAAGTTCTGGGTGAAGTCTAAAGGCTTCCAGGTCGGGAACAGCAGCAGCGGCGGCGGCGGCGGCGGAGGAGGTGGCGGAGGAGGCAGCGTCCTGGGAGAACACAACAAGAAAGGGACCGCTCCGGGGAAGCCCGTGCTCTACGTGCCCGTCAAGTCCACGGTAAAAGTGCGCGTGCATGTGTGTGTGGGTGTATTCTGAAAACTCGCTCTGAGTGAGTCAGTCAGTCACTCGGTCAGTCACACGGTCTCCCTACTGTGTGGTCAGGTCAGTTTTTTAGTTCGGGAGTTTATTGGAGCGAAGCGCCACGTCCCTTGCTTCGCTCGCGCTCCGAGACCGAGCTGCCATAGCAACGCGCGGAGCCGCGTGCCAGTCCCGGGCCGCGTATAGTAACGCTCTTGCGCCCCAGAGGGCACGCGAGTCGTCCTGTCAATGGAACGGCACGCGCATTCGTGAATGCTATGTTGGACCGAACAAATAATTAAATACGTATTTGTGTTTGTGCTTTGTCAATTTGTGCGTGTTGCGCGTGGTGAGCGCTCCCTTTGCCAGATGTTGGGGTGGGGGGGTGGGGGGGGGGCTGTTGTTCTAGCAGTGCATCCATCCCGTCCAGCGGTCCCACTTGAATTATATGGAATATATGACTGTACAAAAGTATACAGAATAACATAATTTAAATGTGTTTGTAATGGTAATTCTTTCCGGATCTAAAACGCAACTTCTCTGATGACTGATAATAGAAGGATGTTCAAACGTGATGGGTATATTTTCTGATAAGACACAATATCCTTTTATTCAGGGAGCTGTCTATCTATGTGCATTATAGGCGTGCGCACACACAAAAGGAATAAACTTATACGGAATGAGAAACAGAACATAGACCTAAGTGTAGTATGTTGTCAAATGTGCTTGTTTTATGTTCACGCACAGTGGCAAGGACCTTGGTCTCGGAGCGTTTGAGTGTCGCGTGCACTCCCCTTCTCTAGTGGGCACGTCACACAGTCGCCCCCCCCCCCCCCCCCCCCCCCCCCTTCCGTCAATCAACAAGCTGCTCCACTAATACACTGACCTCTCTGACCTCTTCACGCTCTCAGCGGCTCGTGAAGCGTGTGCTTTATTGCGTGCGACCGCAATGGCCGTGTTCAGATATTTAGCGATTTGTGAGATCGGGACCGCGCACACTGTTAGCTGAAGCGCGAGCCACCGCTTGCATTGTCCTGCGCGAGGAGGGCGGGGCCTCGTTGCCCTGGTAACCTACCTGCTCTGTTGTGCAGCGCACACGCGAGGCGGGGCGGCGCTTCTTCCAACCATCCCAGGACTGGGAGAAGTTGGCTTTTGTCAAAACAAGAGATCCTTAAGCTCTAGCTGAATGGGATTAAATTTACCTGGGATCCTGGGGTGATTTCCTATTTTATAGGTGCTAGTCTGTGATTTTATTCCCATCCAGATCAGCCAGGTCTGTGTTTATCTTGCTCTTTCCTTGAGGAAACTCAGCACTGATCATTAGTGCCGTCCGAATACAATGTTCCAGGCAAATGTCAACTGAAACAATAAAGATTTTGGAGCACTGCTACTTCCTGTTTTTAGTCGCTTAGAGCGCAGATCTACCAGAGACCCTCTCGAATCGCCAAATACAAAAATGGATGCTTATGAACAATGACTGAACTAGATATTTACTTGGTCTGGATGGTAAATCTACCCCTCCATAAACTACATGGGAAAGCATTATCCGGAGGAAAAAGAAAATAAATTCAATGAGAAAAGAGAGGTCCAGGCTTATGATCACCTTAAAAAAAAAATCCTGATTGATAGAAAATACAGTACACTATAAACCCACCCATTCTGTAGTCATTATAATGTCATACAAATGCATGAGTTTCATCACTATAGACACATGTAAAATATTTCATTAGAAACGTCCCCTTGATATATCACTCCAATCCCATAAGGGCTTTAGTGATCCCATTTAGTGACAGGGAATGATTTGAATGGTTGGTGTGGATATAAATATGCTTAAATAGCTTTTCTTTCCCTTTTGTTTTTTTGCTTTTAAACAAAAAACCTGTACTGGATTGGTTTTGCTCAAATGTGTAGAATTAGCATGGATGGAGGTGACATGTCCCCACCAATATCAAGTGATTATTGAATTGTCCATTCCAATAATTAAAAAAAAAAAAAAAGCCTGTCAACGTCTCATTAATCTAGAGTTGCAGAAAGGGTTAAATCATGTTCTCTACTCGAGTCCTACTTCCCCATAACACATATGGCCAGTATGATTGGCTGTGTATTTCCTTGCTATCATGTGAGACTCTGTAGCTATGTTTGGTTGTTAGCAGCACCAAAACCGGAAGGAAAACTCTCCAGTCACATACAAGACTTAATGTGCAAGACTCAGGTACAACGTGGATGACACATGGGTGTCAAAAACAAGTGAGGATGGCAGCAAAAAAGAAGATGGTGGACAAAAGGAGCTATTTTTCAAAGAAATGTGTAAGTCATAGGTAGATCCATAGGTCCCCACCAATGCCAAGAGCAAATCTACGCCATTGGTTTTGCTTGGATTTTTTGCTGCAATATTAATAAGTTCAACAACATTCACACTTAAACCACAAATTAACACAGTTACTCAGGGACCATTTCCTATTTTAATTATTTTCTCGCTGTTGGGGTTAAAGACAAAAAGAGGTGTATGTTAAGATGACTTTTTTCAGCCTCTCTTTCTCTAAATTGCACAAAGCTCCTTTAAGATGTATGTATGTAGGTAAATGTTCACTCTTTTGATTGACTGCTCTGAGTCGCCCCTCATTTAGTAGCTGTCTGCGCTGAAACACTCCTTATAACTCTAATGTGGTAAAGGGTGCAGCTAGACAACTGTAGATGGACTAAGCAGAAATATGTAAATGTGTTGGCTTTTATGATATTGAAAATGGAGTGAATTAATATCAGGCTGGTTTGCTGCTTAGTTTGCAAATGTATCTGGGCAGTAGGTACAGGGAAGTGCAGCCACAACTGGTATTTTATCCAACTGTTTATTTATAATTGTGTACTTTGCTACTGTGGAACAAGATTCCCTAAACACTGGTTTAAGATTGACATTCAGTGTTACCTGGTACCTTATATTCATGCAAAAATAGATGTGTTTGTAATAATAATACTAATAATAATAACATCTCTGGGTCATTGTCTCCAAAAGCCATTTTTTTCAACATCAGCTAACCCTAATATGTATGTATTGCCCATATTGTTAATCCAAATGAAGACAATTAGCCATCTATCCTCCCTGATACTGGTAGTGATCCACTGCTCCACTCCCCCACTGTAGAGCACAATGCCAAATTGCCACTGTGGTCCAGAGTGAGAGGAACAGCCACCATTTTGTGCAGCTAGTGCCCTGAGGGGAACCTGCTAACAGACCTCATCCTGACGAGCAGGTGGGACCAACTCCCCCTATGTGCCTTGCCACACAAATAAACACACAGATTAGGAACAATAACCACAGTAGTAGTGTTTAATGACTGTTCAGTCAGAGGGAAAAACGCACACATGCTTATCCTGACAGAGTAAATGTTAAATAGCGTTAGAATTTTGTTACTAACCATTCAAAGCGTGTTAAAGAGGAGATGAAATATGTGTGAGCGAACCCCTTTTGTTGAACCCTTTCACCATTCCCTCTTTTTTTTTTGGAATATACGAAAAACTACATTAGCGTAGATAAATCCTTGTTAGTAGATAATTGCTATGCAACCGTCTGACAGCTCCTGAGAGAGGCGGCTCCAGACGTGATTTTAATTTATAAGCGACTATTAAGGAGAAATCGAGCATAACTCTGAACATTGTAACATCTCCTACAACTGTTAACCCTACGCACACAGATGGGATGAGTCAAACTGCCCGGAGCTTGGAGCGTTTGACCACACTGAATGATTGTATCCACGGGTACCTCTCAAACAGAAATGATTCCCAAATGACAACCCTCTGATCCTCTCTGCCTTCATCCAGGAAAACTGCTGGATAAGAAGGGAGCAGATTGGTAAAATTGGTGTATTTTATTTGCATTTTGCAAATGAGTATTGAATAAATGAATGCACATTTCAAACTAATAATTCTTGTGCATATTTACAGCCTGTTCTCTGCAGCAGGTGTGTACATCTTCCACCTGTAGAATATGTCACCTATCCAGCCATATTGATCCATATAAAAGGCACACGCTGGTCTGTGTCTACTCACCACTTGAAATCTGCTGATCCAATCGCTGTGTGTACACTACTGCCATTCAGAGGCATTATTGTAGCACCACTGAGACCTCCTTAATGCCCCAATTTGTTTAACACTTCATCAATCATTCCGTCCCGGTGCGGAGCCACGGTGTGATGCGCTCTAATACACCGCCCTGTCAGTGGATGATGCATAAGCTACATCTCAGCCATGAAAAGGCACTGTCAATCACACAGACGAGTGAGTTTGTCAAATGGGAAACAGGCATAAGAATTAGTGAATGAAACATACCAACACTAATACAAAAGGTTAAAGTAGAAAAAATGCCTGGTCAACTAAAGGACACTTACAAGAGAAATTATTATGAGTGGTCATCTGGATCAATGCCATTGAAGAACCAACTACCTTTCAGTGGTTCTTTAAAGAACTACTTATTTGTGTTTTTCAACTTTAAAAGAATGATTGCTGATGGAAAAAGCACATAAAGACATACAAACAGTCCAGAGGTATACAATGGTGGTGCACACCAACTCCTGTGCTAACTAATTCAGCCTTTTACATTGGACGAATACAGTAGTAGTAGAAGTACATCTTTTTTGCTGTGTGTCACTGTATATGCACGTTGCAAAAGGAGGCATTTGAAACAACTCATTAAAAAGTAATTACAAGTGTGTTTTTGTGTAAACAGGATTTCTGTTGTTTTACAACGTAAAAAGTGTAGAAATTATTGTTTGTTATAATTAACAGTGCAGCAGACAGTGATTAGGTTAGTGATTAGTTCCATTACAGATCTACTGAATTTAGTAGATCCAAAGATTGTTCTTTTAAGCTGTCTCCCCAAAGAACACTTTGTTTCACTTTAATTCGTAAGCCTGAAAATCTAAGAAACCTAGCATTATTTAAAGAACCAGGCTGAAAGATCTTTAGGAAATGAAAACTTGAATCGATGATCCCAAAAATTAATGAAAATTATCTGGAGGGACACTGAAATATAAACTCCATTTCTAAAGACTGCCCTAATGAAAGCAGAGAGCTTGTGATTCACTTTACTTCCCCTTATATCTTATGACACAGTGAAGGGTTAGCCCAACTGAAATCTTCCTCAAAAAGCCCATAGCGTAAACCTGGCAGCGACCCAGAGGTAACTTCCTCTATTATGGCCTCATGCAGGGGCCTACATCTTCCCCAGCAGTCAGCATGACAGACAGAGGCAGAAAGCAGACTCTTCTAGAGGAAGTAAAGCAATCCACACAGAGTGAGACTTTGTTCACATCATTTTTATTAGCTCATTAATAACCGGAACAGTAGGAGATCCCCCCCTCCGACCAGCTCTGCATGAGCACATTAAACTACAAACAAAGGGAGAATAGCAAACAGAACTGAATAATTGGAAAGCTACAGGGAAGTAGATGAAGTTACAGTACTAAGAGACAAGGAAGGTTTTTGTTATGAAGTGTCAGCTCAGTGCTGGCCATGCAAATTTACACTTTAGAAGTGTTTCACTGCATAATGGGTATTTATATTGTATGGATTTAGATGTATTCTGCATTTGTGTTTTTGAAATATGTAGAGTAAGCGTGAGCATGCGTTTCCTGTTCTGCTGCCAACCAATGGCAGAACAGCCCAGATACACTCCATGCCTGTGTCAGATAACATTTCAAGTGAACATACCTCTTACTGCAATCTCTCAGTTTACTTCCTTTTCTGTTCATTATAATGCTGTTCATAGCATCACCAAGTTTAGTTACAACAAAATGTTATTATTTTCATGTGTACATTTGTGTAACATAGGTGTAATTTAAACATTCTCCTGCTCTTTTGCCATTTTATGTCTGTGTTGTGTACTGTTAAAAATTGACAATTATCTTTTTTATTCAACAAACATAACCTAATAGTAGTTTAAAATGATAAGCACAAAGAATATATTCGTCACTGCATTTGTATAAGTTCCATCAATGAAAAAGCCCTGCAAAAACATGTGGATAGATTTGTTCTGTTCTTGGGGTTAATACTGTATTCAAAAGTATGCGAGCTTTGGTTTAGACAATTCAAAGATGTTGATTTCAGTGTTAGTATTCGTGAATTAACACTTAATTTAAATTAATATCTTAAAATAACAATTGTCCTTTTTAAAACGTTTAAAGAGAATTGTGGGGAAACGCAGCTCATACCTCTGCGTCTTTTAAGGAGGAACAGTATGTTTGAGGGGAAAATAACGACTGTTGTTTGTAAGTGGCTGAAGTATAACTTGTCTGTAAGTTTTTATTCAGTGTTTGAATTACCACAGAAACTCATTTGTAACTTGAGTTGTTTAGTTTTGTAGCACTTTCGGTTATGTAGTTAATTGTCTCACAAATTTGGAGACATTTTCACCTTAAGTGATCTGAAACGGCAAAACAAAGTTATTAACCACCTAAAGAGCAGGAATAGAGCAATCCTCGTTTCGGTTTATGCTTTTCAACATTTGAAGTTCTCTTAGTTGTGTAAAACTAGCATACCAGACTGAGCCAGATTTTTTTTTCATTCATTTACCATACACTGGGGCTTCGTAAACACATTCAACTTGTTTTGGGCATGCAAAAAGACTGGAGAGGTAGCAAATGGTGAGGAAACATCTTATGAATTTTATTAGAAGTGACTTTTGATTACAATTGTGAAATAAAGATTTAAGTTGCCATAAAAAGGCTAAAAAGTAGGGAAATGTTTGGAATTTTTAAGTACAATTGTACATTACACAAAAACGCTTTAAAACTTATTTGTACACCTAAAACATAGAGAAAACCTTTACTAGGGTGTCAAAACCCAAAATAAGCAAACGTAAACTCCAAGATTTTAGGGGCATTCTCAGTCTCACTACAATACTTAACAGAGATTTCATTACCTCACTGGGAATCCCCCAGCAGCAGTAAAACAATCCACTGATGTGTAATAAATTGATGTGTTATATTTGACCTTCTAATAGTAATGTTGGCTATTTGGTTTTCGTGTACATTAAAAATCTAGCAGCAGAAAAACCTCAACCAGCCCACTTTTACATATGTACCCAAAACGCTTACAACATACTTTCATTATACATCATTTTCCAGGTGTTTTCCTACTTTAAGCCATCCCTGTAGGAGTAGAACTGAACTGATCTGGTTTCTTTTCATTGTTTTCTTTTCAAGTGTTCATTTTAAAATGTCATATGTATCGTGTTGTCATATGATGCATTCATGTTGAATGGACAATTGTGTGAACATTTTAACATTTAGTGATATATAGATCAATGGAAATGGAATTATTTGGTATAGCATTATAAAGTTAGGAAAGATTTTCTTATTGCTGTAAGATGTCCAATTCATAGATATCTCTGCATCTCCACACGACATGAAATCTCCTAACTGCACACCCTCCTGTCACCACAAATGCCCCCCAACACACACACACACACACACACAATACTCCCCATACTTCCACTTCCTCTGACTCTTACCCCACCCCCTCTCTTGGTGAGAGGGGCTCATTGGGCCTTGGTGGCTTGGTCTGGAACTCCAGCGCTGAGTGGCACATAGCGGGGCGGGTCGAGAAAGCCCCTTGTTATGCAGCTGCTCCCTGGGTGTGCCAAGTTTCACCACTAGAGATAGAGGCAGGTGGGGCAGGGGGGGTGGCAGCAGAGCAATAGGGGCTCACTGAGGCCACAGAGGAGGATGGGTAATGGCAGAAAATATGAGTGAGGCTGGATGGTGGCAGGAGGACAGGGGAAATGACAGAGAGTAAAATAAAAGAAAGACACTGTGGTCTCATAAAGGCAAAGGAAAAGTAAAAATGTGAGAAATTTCTGTCTAATTGCTGCAAAAAATATCAGATGGCAATAACAAGTTGATGCTAAAGTTTGCTATGAATATGGATCTATAAGAGTGCATTAATGACTTTTGTGCATTATTATTTGGATAAGTGGTTACAGATAACGAATGAATGTATAATGTGCAAGAGAGAAATGGCCAAACCAGGGCTTCCATCTTTATTTAGTATCATTTGTCTGTGTGCATGTGGAGTACATAGGTAGAGGGATAGAAAAACTAGAGAGGAAAGAAAAAGTGAAGGAAGCGAGACAGAATGAGAGAGTAGCGGAGCATCATGGACTAGCTAAGTGATGTTCTGGCAGTGCTTCTGGTGCTTCAAGTAGAGAAGATGAGGCACAGATCATTCATAAAATCATTAAATATGCATTTCTCATTGTGTGACTAGCCTCATATAGACTTTGTAACAAGTGCTGCTGGATCCACTTGTGGGACATCACACTCTTTTTCAGCTCTGAGAGCGTTTCCGTTTAGCATCTCCCTTCCAGTCCCTGCATTTCATCAGTATTCTATACTCTCTCTCTATTTCTCTCTCTCTCTCTCTCTCTCTCTCTCTCTCTCTCTCTCTCTCTCTCTCTCTCTCTCTCTCTCTCTCTCTCTCTCTTCTCTCTCTCTCTCTCTCTCTCTCTCTTTCTCTCTCTCTTTCTCTCTCTCTCTCTCTCTCTCTCTCTCTCTCTCTCCAGACTATCAGGAAGACTCTCTCTCAGTCTCCAGTGTGGGGGTGCAACCTCGTTAATCTCTCATTATGCCCTGATTAGAACACTGAGAGGAAGAGCGTGCATCATCGTGTGCTTGCAATTGTACACACACACACACACTTCCAATCCCAGAATCACTAATCATATCCATAATCCCAACTTACATACCCTTACGGACAAGATCTAGTAATACTAGAGAAATTTCATAGCATTCTTGAAGAATTATAAAAATAAATTCAGATATTTACTTTTGCTACTATTTTAGTGGTAGGTGTAGCATAGTGGATAACACTGCTGCCTTCTACGCAAAGACTAGGGTTCAATATGGTAAACACACCAATATATTTTACCAATAAGTCCTTGGGCAAGATGCCTAATATTACATTTGCCTACGTCTGTAATGAGATTAGAATTGCAAATTGCTCTGGATAAGAACATCTGCCAAGTGCCATCCATATATGTAAATATTATACTGTTATATAATAGAAAGAGATGCACAGCAGGTTTTTGGCCTAAATGCTCAGCAGCAGATGAATATTTAGAATCTGACAGATATTTCAAACCAACTATGCAAAGAGATAAACATTTGGTTGATGCTGGCATACTGTGCAAATTAAATACACATTAACTTTTTTTCCATGTTGGAAACCAAATGCATTTAGGCACTGTTCACGCTTGATATTGACATCTGTCTCATTTGGTGTGACCATAAGTGGACAGATAGACATACAGCTTTTCACATCTGGCACAACACCTGGCAGTTCTGTGTTTTGTAATGCACAAAGCACAATCCATTGTCCTGATCATATACTGTGACAGGAGGATGTGTACTGTACATTTATTATAGTGTCTTGCTACATTTGTTGTCAGACAAAAATGTCCCACGAGTCCTTGTTTGTGCACATGTACAAGCTGTTAAAAATATTTACACGGCATTGATTGCTAATGAAACATATCAAGAAATAGGAGAAGAACAAATGAGCTATGGACCAGGGCCATAGTCTCAATTTCTACATTATTTACATTTTTATGTATTTTTATGATTATTGGCCTCAAAAGATATTTATATAAAATATGGTAAGTATCAGCATCAGCCCACAATTCTCATTGTTGCCTCCCATTTACAGAGTATAAACATTATAAATGACACTCTAATGTACTTATCTTTAAGCTTGCTGATCTTTGTTGTAATTTATGTGTATGCTACAAAATACATACAATACACAAGTTAAAGTGGATACTATGCACACATTCATACATTTGACAGGACAATGACATAACTGTTATGCTAAAATATTCCAGCAATGGTCCTCTGTACCATAGCCAAATATATGGTTTATTTATTTAAGACTTACTATCCAGGCAGTGCCATACTTGTGCTGAACACTAAACCATACACTCATTCACTATCCCACTCACTGCATATGAGCAACTGAACCCACACAAACCACAACAAACCTTTAAATTGGTTTAGTTAGATCATTTGTTTTGGTTTGTTTTGTTTTGGGGGGTCTGAAACTGCTGAAAGACTTAAATTAAGGACAATGATGGCTTTTTGTTTCCATGCCAACAGAAACAGAAATATCCTTAACCGTGTGTGTGTGTATGTTTGTGTTTGTGTGTGTGTGTGTGTGTGTGTGTGTGCACTAAGAGTGTGATGTCTCACAGCTCTGGCCCATGGCAATAGCACACAGACCATAGGTGTGCTGTTGAAGTACACTCATTAAATTTGTCCTTTTTTGCACTTCATTATCATATACCTGTTAAGAGACACTAACCTGTGTTTATCTCATCATGATTCAGTAGTGACTTCTCGAAAGTCAATAGGCCTGCACAGCCAACTCTCATCAAACATAGAGTATCCAAAATGTAAGGGTTGGATGATACATAGCATCATACAACCGTTAGATATGTGTTAATAAGTTTTGATACTCTGGAAATGTGTCATTAATATCTTAAAAGGTACTAAAAAGACACTAAATATCTTTACATAGAAACATAGAACATATACTTACAAATGGCTCTGGACTGTCAATAGACAGGCAGGGTTAGAGGCAGATTATAGACAAAACTGGTATTATACAATCAATTAGTAGCACACATCAGGGGCACATTTATGAATGAGTTGTTCAGTCATGAATCAGCCATGATTCATTTATTTAAAAAATAAAATGGGTGGAAATTGGTAGGGCTTGGTGTTGAATGAATAATAGCGATGAGCTAAAACAGACTCACAAGGACTTATCTTACATCTTGGTCTTTTGTCCATGTAGTAATTTCAGTATTTCAGTGTTTCAGTACTGATGATTTGATCTGTTATTCAAGAACTCAAGCTGTCTTATCAGTAAATGATTCTTTCCTCTTAGCAAGATTTGTTGTGATAACCCAATATTACATTTTTCCTTTATTAAAGTGTTTTTATTTTATTTATATATTATTTTATTTAAAAAACTTTGTTTTTACAACATTCATTTTTAACCTTGAAAAAGTAATTTTCTCTCTACACAAACTCTTTTGAAGATGACAAAGAAGGTCAGAAAGGCCCTGTCTGCTCATAAATATCTATGTGATCGCTGATAGCCAGTGACAGCCCTGACCCATTTGATGCCCTAGGCATCATTTTTACTAATATACTGATAGTGATATTACACACAGTTTTCCCTGACCCTTTTTTGCTCCACGATACTGTTCATACCCTGGTGAATAAAACCCTGTCAAGCATTTTTAACAGATGGTTAACCACAATAGCAGTCTGGAGTCAGAGTGAGACGTCTGCCTCGGGGCTCAGGGTTCCAGTCCTGCAAATGCAAAACACGCACGGACAGCTACATCTATTCCACAGGACTCTGATCTCTCACATAACTCTTTCTCTCTTATCTGTCACTTTGTATCTCTCTCTGTGAGACATATAAACAAACTGAAGCTAGCTACCTGTTAGCGTTATTAGCATCTTCTGAGGAAGAAACTCTCAAAACAAATAGAAACTGTTGAAATTTCATTATGATAAGTGACTGAACCATGTGCGTAAAATTGGAATGAAGATCAATCATCCATTTTTAATATAGCTAGCATTGTAATAGTAGTTCTTTCATTTACCAATCATTTACATAAAAGCCAACAGTTTTGCATAGTGCATTTGCAACTAGAGGGCTGTTTACACATTAGACTCATCTATCAGCTACTAAATATATATATACAAATATATTTAGACCCATTTTAAAAGATTGAAATTAAACTTTTTCAGTCATACAATATTTTATTGGTGTCTTATAGGCGATTTATTGATACTATATTTTGGTGGTACACCAATGATTGTTAGCAACATTGTGATAAGAGTTAAGTTCAGTAAGTGCAGATTTTGTGTTGACATGTTTTTTGTGCTGAATGAGGATCATGCCTAGTGTTAGGGCTAGATTTAATCTTCCACACTCAACTTCAGGTCAGAGCATCCGCAGAGTGAATATTAAAATAAAAATGTTAGCTCTATTTATATGATTACTGACTGACTGATGAAATTGATTGGCTGATGAAAACCCTGCTGATCAGTTCTGTTCCGATCAGGCCTGTATATCTGTAAGCTTTTATTCTACACATACAACCTAAGTGAATATATCAAACGTAAATCATCTAATGCGCACTTGTTTGTTGTGTGATATATACAGGGCTTTACAGGTTTCTGGATACATTAGTTCTGCACAGTAAAAGATCTGAATCCTACCTTATTTAGCATAATGGCAATTATTTTAAAGCTTATGATCCAGGCGTAACATACTTTGATAGGCATGATATTGAACACAGCATAACAGACATATATCAGTAGGTATGGTAAAGGATGACAACTGTGTAAATGTGATGCTTTATAAACAGAAGATGAGGTGATTTTTTCTTATTTGACTTTCATGACATGTTACTGCGTACATGCGGATAACTTGCATGGAAGGAAAACCAGACTTTATACTGTTGCCTAGTTGTTGTCATATTGTGATCCTGAAACATACAGAAAAATAGTCTGAATCACTTACAAAATGAAATAGGAAATAAGACCAATATTATTTACCACACAACAAATGTAGTAATACAAATGTTACATAATACATAGCACAACCTAAAACAAAATGAATGAATGATAACATCTAAGGTTTTAAATTTGCTGCTGCTTGAAGGGTGTGTTTAGATGTTATAGAATTAAAAATATATATGCTGATTGTCCCACACACACACACACACACACACACACACACACACACACACACACAACGCTTGATTGACCCACTTCAAATCTTGTCTTTTGTAAGTGAGACGCCTCTTATTCAGGAAGGCTTTTTTGTTTAGAGTGATCTGATGGGGTCTCGCTTCTCCTCTCCTCTCCTGTCCTCATTTGTCCTTTCTCCTCCACTCCTCTTTTTCCCTTCCTCTCTTCTAGTCTCCTTACTTCACTTTTCTCTCTCCTCTCCTCAACTCTTTTCTCCTCTACTCTCACTTTCTCTAGTCTTTTGTCCTATCATTTTCTCCCTCCACCTAAATTCTCCTCCTCTCCTCTCCTCTCCTCTCCTCTCCTCTCCTCTGTTATACAGCCTGAATGTTGCTTTTGAAAGCCCACGTAGCACACTAGTGAATGTTCATTCAGTGTGTAAGTGTAAATGGGAGTCTATGGGAGTATCGCTGTGTAGATGTGTGTGGGAGAATGAGACAATGTGTTATCCAAGGTGTGTGCCTGATGCTGTATGTGGCCAATTTGTAGTGTGGGTATGGGTTCTTGTTTTTATGTTAGTATTTTCTTCTATGTGTTCACGGTTTATTTGCCCATGAGCGGAGGCATAAATATGTGTGTTTTCTCAATATTTATCAATGAGTATGCCATGGGACTGTGCTTGGGTATTACTTTTTCTATGTGTTGCATGTGTGTGTGTGTGAGAGAGAGAGAAAGAGAGTGAGAGTGAGAGTGAGAGAGAGAAAGAGAGAGAGAGAAAGAGAGAGAGAGAGAGAGAGAGAGAGAGGGTCGCTGATGGCGCTGCACTGCTTCTCCTCCCCTCGGCACCCTCTCTCTGTTGCCATGGAGAGACAGTTCTTTTCTCCCATAGGAGGAGAAATTAACACCATTTTTAACTGGCTCTAGGGCCTCCCTCCTGCCAGAGAGAAAGAGAGGGAGAGAGACTGACAGAGAGACAGAGTGAGAGAGAGACAGAAAGAGAAAGAGAGGGAGCACTGCTCCAAATACACAAACCTGCACACAGAGGCTTGCTTGCATGTGCACACCTACACAGAGTGCCACACACACACACACACACACGCATACACACACAGAGTCCCGGTTCATGCTGCCAGCTTACGGTCGAGCTTGCTGAGCGGATCAGTGTGTGAGACGGAAAAGAGAGAGAGAGAAAGAGAGAGAATAAAAGCCTTATCCATCTCTATTCTGGGAGGATGCTGCAGTGGGACAAAAGAGCATCACACTCCCCCTCTACCCCCATAACTCTCACCCCCCTTCACACTCTCTCTCTCTCTCTCTCTCTCTCTCTCTCTCTCTCTCTCTCTCTCTCTCTCTCTATCTCTCTCTATCTCTCCCTCACCATCTCTCTGTGTATAATTAGCTGCTGCAGTCTCTCATTAGCGTTTGTGGACCTGTCTGTCTCTCCGGCTGTCCGTCCCCCCTGCAATTACGCCATGACATCAGGGTCACATGACCCCACCAACATCTCAACACGTGCTATTAGCATTACAGAGGCTGTGCCAGATCGCAACAAAAGCCAGATAAATGTTTTTTTTTTAACATTTCATTAGCACACTTCTTGCATCTGTTAGGTTTTGCTACACGTTCTAAAGGATGTAACTAATAATCGATTTAACAATCAATTTTTTCCGTGAACTTTTATTGTATTTATTGTCTTCCTTCCTGTTGTAATCTGGTGAAAAATCATGTCTTCGAACCAATGCCTCGTGATTCCAACATTTTGTGGTGAAGGGACTAAAAGAGATATTTCTAATATATGTTGTATATTAATAACATATGTGATATGTTGTTGTAACACACTGTAGCTTTAATTATAGGCAGCAATTAAACAGCAATAGATCACACTTTTTTCCATAATCATCATTAGTTTAAGATTTTGTCGAGAAACAATTGAAATCTGACAAAAGACGAAGAAGTGCAATAAAGTGCACGTCCATTTTTGGTCATTTTCTACGAGATAACATGCATTGCAGCAGAAATGTGTTAGCGTACCCTGTGTTTACTAGAGAGCACCCACTTCTGACCAGTCACAGTTACACAAAACTCAACATAAAGAAGACTATAAGCTGTCAAAACATGCCAAACACCAGCCCTACTGTTGAGTGATGTGCATTAGTTTCAAAGGTACCTTTGGCCCTTTAAAGGCTATGGAGCAGCTGCACATAAGCCTGAACTCATTCCAGTCAGTCAGAGGTGTATAAAGTCCTCCTGTGAAGCTCTGACCCTGTTCTCTGGGCTGATGGAGGAACATCCAATACTTAAGGGATGATTTGGAGTGATGTTTGTGATCCAGAACTAATCATCCAACATCAGTATTGAAAATAACATTGGGCTAATTTCAAAGCCTTTGTAGGGAAGTCTGTCTACCTGGTGGAGATCCTGGCAGTGTGCCCAAGCGGTTTTCCCCGCACTTTTTAAGACAAATACACATAAAAATACACAAAATGTCTTCATAAGCATGTTTGAAATCACTTGTAAAATATGACCCACTTTGCACAAGTTGTTTATGATTTGACTCAAACAGCACACAAAAATGTATCATTTTCAGCTTGTGATGTTGGTGTACAGCCCCCTCCAGGGTGTATTCCCGCCTTGCGCCCAATGATTCCAGGTAGGCTCTGGACCCACCGCGACCCTGAACTGGATAAGCGCTTACAGATAATGAATGAATGAATGAATGTTGGTGTACATTTAAATATCTCCAGACTGAGTCTGTGAGCTGATTGGCTGTTTTCTTTGAAGGTTTGGACTTTCCCAAACATGAATGTTCTAAACTTTCTTAATAATCTTTAATTAAACCAGTGAGCCATGTCTTCATCCTTTATAATGTTTCTGCTAACCTCAACAAGATGACATGTAGCATGTTGATTCCACTAAGCATACGTGTGTGGTGATCTATTTCAGATAACAGTGATGTGTCATTAAAAGGAGCTTAATTGACAGTGAAGATGAACGTTACAATAAGAGGATAATGAGAGAGGAAGTAAGTAATAGTTAGAGTAGAATGTAAGTGTGATGGTAGCTGTGATAATAGTGGTATATATTAGAAATGAAGAGCCTGCTGGGGAAGGAAGACTGTTACACACAGGGAGGAGTGGCGTGAGAGTTTAGGATATAGAAACTGTCAAAACATTTTCACACAGAAAGACAGATGGACATGGAGCAGGAAAATAACAAAAAAAAGAGTTATAGAGAGATGTGTGGAAGAGGGAGAGAGAACAAAGGGGATGAGAGGGAGCGAAAGAGAGAAACTGAGAAGGGAAGTGAGAGTGAACGAAAGAGCGAAAGGGGAAGAGAAAGTGGTTAGGAGAGAGAAGGGGAGGAAAAAGAAAAATAGAACAAAGAGAGTCAAGTAGAGAACAGACGGCGACAGTGTGATAAAGAGGAGAGGAAAGTTAGATAAGAGGGTTAGAGAATGTAAGAGGGAGAGAAACAAGTAGAAGCTTAGAAAGTGAGTTGAAGGACTGAGAGAAAGTGAGGGAGCAGGTAAGTTAAAGAGAAGGTGATGGAGGCAGTGACAGAAACCGAGGGAAAGAGAGGAGAGGACATACAACAACACAGGGAAAGAAAGCTGTAATGTGGATTTAATGAAGGGGGCTTATGAACTAACAGTGAGAGGGAGGGGGGAAAAGGAATGAACTGAGGAAAGGGGAGGAGAGCATATAATGATAGGTGAAAAAAAGGAGATTGCACTCCCCCTTTCACAGAGAAGTGGACCTTTTCCATTTGGGTCCATTTCCTCAGCTGATGGCCTGGCTGGACATGACCTGTTGTTATGTTCGCAGCAAACTAATCTGAATGCAGTGCTGAAAACTGCACTGTTGACACAGTCTCTATCTCTCTCTCTCACACAGACACACACACACACCCTCAAAGAAATTTGCTCCCCCTCGCCATCACCATCTCAAACATACATTACATGCCTGACAGCTCGCTCTCTCATTCGTCAGCAGCCGTACAAGCCCAACCTTTCCCCTACTATGTGTTTTCACTTGCACAAAGTGAAAAACTGATTTATCAATGTGCGATTGTATGATCATTCATGTTTCTGAAGGTCATGAAAGGCAGTAAAGCAATGTGTCATGGGATGCACCACTCATAATTAAAACCAAAAACTTTGAGGTGCACTTGTGAACACAGATCAGTTTTATAACCTCAATAGAAAAGCATAACATGCAGTCAGATGATCTGGAGGTCACCAGGCCCAATGCTAAATGTCAGCTAAAGGGTTATAAAGCCCCCAGCACTGGACTGTGGAGCAGTGGAGAGATAAAGCACTATTCAATACATTTATTGGGTGAGGTAAAGTCTTAAGTAGATCATATTTGCAGTTACTATTAACTATAATACTGCTACAGGGAAACTAATATTTTGCTTGATTATCTTACAAGTGAGAAATTGTGTGCCCTTGTTTATTCATATAGTAACTTTATTGATATTATGATGCACAAACTGGTAAAATGGCAAGGGCCTGGAGAGTTTAGATCCCAGCACTAACTGGTGGAAAATGTTAAAAACGAAGGGTCTAAGTGTCCAATTATAATGCAGGTGAAATCCTGGGACTAACTGTATGCATCTGGTTGTTCTCTTGGGCAAAGTACTTAACCCCCACTGCTCTGGGGTGACTCAGCTCTGCTGGTGATTCTGTGCTGCCCCCAGGGCCTAGCTATAAGGCATTGTTAGGAGGAAAATAACACATTTCCCTTGTAGGTTCAATAAAGATTCATATGAAAACAGCTCAAATGTCTTCTCAGAGCTCTTCACTTAATCAGTTAGTGGGGCCTACATTGAATCGGTGACATTGATTTGTCTAGTGACTCAAACCAACATGTGCTCATTTACTCATTAAAACGATGCTGAGAAATGATTTGGAGCCCTAGTCTATACAAAGGATGCAAGGCAGTGGCCAGTTCTACCTAAATCTGGCCGCATCCTTGGGGTCATTCATAGTAAAACCTTCACCCAGTCCGGAATGCCAAGAATAAGGACACTCTTTGTGTCATTTTCAAAAAGTGTTCTTACTATTTAGAGTTAGTGAGTAAGCTACTTTGCCAGTGGAGGATTTGTTCCCTCACAGTCTTCCAAACCAGCCTTGACACGCCCATTTCATAAGGTGACACAAACGGCAGCTTAAGGATGCATTTCTCCATCGTGCCTGCATTGCCACATGATCTTACATTTTGCAGCGGGCATGATGAGGATGTTTATGCATAGGGAGGGTATGACAGACAGCCTGTAGTGGAGTATTGTTCCATGCTGTGACGCTTTGCTGTGTTCATATCCTCTCAGCATGAGTTGTTTTGCCCTTTTCATCTTAAATATTTGCCGGGTCTCTTTTTTCTTTGGCCCGCATGTGTGTTTGCCTGCATTTATACATGTGTGTTTGTGACCGACCCAG
Organism: Hoplias malabaricus; assembly: GCF_029633855.1. Taxonomy (NCBI): domain Eukaryota; kingdom Metazoa; phylum Chordata; class Actinopteri; order Characiformes; family Erythrinidae; genus Hoplias; species Hoplias malabaricus. Next base: position 27,939,396 of record NC_089813.1, on the reverse strand, counting down.
CTGCCTCTGTGTGCCCCCCACCCCCCAACCCACATCCTAGCCCATGTAGGACTGTTCAGTAAGTCAGTGCACTCTGTGCGTGTGTGTGTGTGTGCGCACATATGTGTGTGTGTGTGTGTGTGTGTGTGTGTGTGTGTGTGTGTGTGTATCTGTGAGACTGCCAAAGGGGGGTGGGGGGTCGGAGGCGGCCGCTTGCCGAATCAGCCCCTCCAGTATCCTAGCAACAGGGCTGTTTGGAGCGGGACGGGGAAAGAGAGAGGGAGAAAGAGAGAGAGAAGCAGAGCAAGAGATAGAGGGAGTGAAAAAGAGCGAAAAAGAGAATAGGAGGTATAGAGAGCAGGAGAGGGGATAGAAGGGATGAATAATACGCCACATCTGGAGTAAGCAGCGGCTTGCAGGATTTAAAGAGAGAGAGAGAGAATGAGAGAGGCAGTGTGGTGAAGGATGGAAAAGGAGGGTGAAAGAGAGAGAGAGAGAGAGAGAGAGAGAGAGAGAGAGAGAAGCTTTAGCTGGGAAATGCTGATTGCTGCTGCTGACATTTCATGGTGCTTCTTTAAAATGATGTGATGATGATGAAACCACATATACACACACACACACACAAAACCACGCACATTATTTTAATGCTTTTTGGGGCAATTATGTAGACTTTTAATAGAGGATTACCCTTACCTTATATGTAAGTACTACTGGCCTAATGTGAGAGTGTGAATGAGTTTTTGGTCCCCCATAAAGTGATGTATTCCTTGTACGGACACACACACACACACACACACTGGCCCACTGAGCAGCTGCTATCCTCTGAGACACACACACTTGCACACACTTAAGCACACACACACAAACACACATAGACATATGCACAGTGTCCCACTGTTCTGCAGTTTAATGATTAAACATAAACATACACCGTTTAAACACACACAGTTATGCCACTGAGAGAATAAAACATCCACCTGTGAATCCAAACACAGTGAAAAGATAATTGCTAGCGATAGTACCTGCGCTTCAAGCATGATTATACCAAACTCCAGAATGTGCCCTGGGACATCCAATGCAGCCATAGGTTATTTACCATACAGAAGAAGGCCATTTCACCAGTGTGTGTTCAAAGGATTGCCAAATAACTCTTGCAGATGTAGACGTGGGTTGTATTTAAATAGCTATTGTATGATGAAAAATGAAACAAAAATTAATTTCAGAACCACCTTACCGACCTTTTGAAATAAGTGTATCGTTTAATAATATCTATAATGTTTTCCCTCTTTGTCCATTAATTAAGGGCATTGTTCTGTTTGTGCAATCATTGATGACCCAGCACTTATCGATTCCAAGACAATATACAGAGGCGCAACAGGTGGTGTTGCAGTCACACAGCTCCAGGGTACAGGGCTTGTGGGATTGAACCCTGCTGTGGGTCTGTGAGGAGTTTGGTGTGTTCTCCATGTGTCTGAGTGGGTTTCCTCTGGGTGCTCCTGTTTCCTCCCATGGCCCAAACCTATATTGGTAGGTGAACTGGCAACTCAAAAGTGTCCCTAGGTGTGAGTGTGTGAGTAAATTTGTGAGTGTGTTTCACCATGGCCCCCCCTCCAGGGTGTGTTCTTGCCTTGCATCCAGGTAAGCTCCGGACTTATCGCGACCTTGAATTGGATAAGTGGTTACGGACAACAAATGAATTAATGTTTTATTATTATTGTTATCATTGGCAATATTTGTCTAAAGCATAAATGCTATCACGCTAACTATAGCCTTTGTTTAGCAGAGTGCAGTTAAAGGGAGACTGAGGCCTGGCTAGTCTCAGCCTCAGGCGTTCTGTGTATATCTGGATATCTATAAATGTTAATCTGGCCACAAGTGTCAGGATATTGTCTGTTGCATTCCGTCTGGCTACACACATGTCTTTGTACCCTTCTGTGTATCAGTTAAAGGTGTCTGATGGAAAATACAGCTTTTGCCAACTCCAGTGATAATTTGTTTGGGGAAAGGTACACTCACTGGATAAAAAATGTAAAACAGCAAAACGTTTCTTTAAAGGAAACTGTATTCAACAGTTTTATGTAAAAGTAAGCAAGATTTTCTTTTTGTGCTAGTGCCAAAGTCATAATAGGGAAGTCTGTCCAGTTGGTCGGCCATCTTGGTAATGCCACCAGGCAGTTATTTCTTCTCAAAACACAGCTTCTGTTTCTCTGAATGGGGAATGCCAAAATTAATGTTTCAAAAGCATATTAGAACTCACCAGTAAAATATGAAAACCATGGCATAGTTGGTTTTAGTATTCGAATTTAATGATATATATATATAAGACCTTTTTTTGCTGATCCATTCTGGCTTTTTGCATACATCTGAGCATATCTCCACAGCAATGTATAGGCTTTATCACAGAGCTGATTTTTGTTGAAAGGTGAGTCTTTTTCTGTATGCGTTACAAGCTTGCTCTTACATTTTCAACCAGCCTCCTCCCTTTAGTGTCTTTTATGGCTTAAATATATCCTGCCTATATACAGCACAAAGATGTTGATTGGATGTTGGTCGGTTTGCATGTAAAGTAAGTTGTTTTTCACCATATCTAGGAGAAATTCTGGATTGCAGAGCAAGGCCTGTCAAGAGCAAAGTGTGTTTTTTGTGCTGTGGGCCAGGGTTTGAGATGGGGTGAGGCACTGATCCTGTCGGCCATCAGCCTGCGGTCCTCCCACCTCCCTGCCCTAGTTTAGTCACACACGCTCTCATCCCAGCCTGTGATGTGCCCTCAAATTGGGGAATGGGAGCTTGGGGTGGGGAGCAGTGTGAAGGACTGTGTGTGTGAGTGTGTGTGTATGTGTGTGAAAAACCGGAATGGAGCAGTAAAGCTGTGAGAGGGATGTTTGTAGGACAGAGAGAGTCAGGGCTTAGGGCTGAAACCCATACACACACACACACACACACTCCTCCCCTACAGCTAAAGCTACAGTTTTCTGCTCAAAAGGGCTGCAAAAGTATGCATCACATAGTGTCCTAGAGGAGTGATTTCTTGTGGCTTGAGAGAAAGAGAGACTGTGGTGTATCCAGGATGGACCACATAGGCTCTTGGTTTATGGACACTATTTTTTTCAGCTGGAGTGAACGCTGTGGTGGGGACAAGTGTAATCACATGTATTTTCACTGATATGAATGTAATAAGGGTGATAATTATTATTAGGAGCAAAAGCACATGCACAGGAGGGACGATTGGAGAGGGCCGGATTAAAGCGAGCCCGCTCTGTGCGCTGGTTTTAGTTGCCATAGCAACGTTCATTACCTGGCACTCGGGAGTGAGGAGCGAAAGAAGGAAAGAGAGAGAAAGAGAGAGAGAGAGAGCGAGAGAGAGATAGATAGAGAGAGAGAGAGAGAGAGACATAAAAAGATGGATTGATGAAGGCAGCGGCAAAAGGGGAAATATCCAGGAGAGAGGATGAAGTAGGGGCAGGAGAGTGGAGAGGAGGATGGGGAGAGAACAAAAGAAAGGCGTCTGGTGGGATGGGAGGGGAAGAAAGAGAGGAAAAAAGAGAGAGCAGGAGCGGGAAGATAGTGATGCTGTTGTCCAGGGGACCAGTCTTAGGAGGCCACGCTCCTCACACACACCTGCTGCAGGTCTTATATAAAAATAAAGCAAAAAATTATGGAGATAAAATATTATTCTTTTTTTTTATCTACCATCATCTATTTTAAATTGTATTTACAATATCGGCATTACCATAACTAAACAGAAGCAATAGCCTTTATTGCGGAGATACTCTATACTTTATTGCACCAATGGATGCCAAGAAATGAAAAGAGAGAGAAATAAGTAAATACATAGCAGTAAAATAAACTTGAGAAAATTAAAGGTTATTATAGAATGTGAGAGGGAACAAAGACAGAATAAATGACAAAAGAAGAGTGAAGAAGAAAAAAAACCCACAGGTGACAACAAGGCCCGTGTGGGACCGGGGAGCGGTAGCGATCAGAGTTTCAGCAGGTGTCACATGACCCGCTGCCCCACGCACCTGCCCGAGAGAGCGCGCGAGCGGGTTGCCATGGCAACGGGGTCAGGAGCACGGAAGGAAGGGTTGTAAAGGGGCCTGTGGCGGGAGGTGGGGCAGTGGGGTGCATGTGTTCAAGGGCTGCACGGAACGGTGTTTTTTTTAAAAAATGCTGCAGGGAAAGCTTCTGAAAAAAAAAAGAAAAAAAAAACATTCTCTATCTGTCTCTCTCTGTGTCTGCGTCCATCTCTGTCTCTCTCTCTCTCTCTCTCTCTCTCTCTCTCTCTCACTTCTTCTATCTCACTGAGTTGCACATCAACACAAAAACCCTCTTCTTGTGGCGCCTTGTGTTGTATAGGGCTAGATATTAGCTATGGATCAAGGCTGTGTATCATTGCTTTAGCACGCTTCAATAAGGCATTGTCGACATGCCAAACCATGGTAATACCCTCTAAGGATTTTCATTTAGTTAATAACTTTCTAACACATATTATATGTGGGTTAAACTTAAATTCTACATTTCTATAAGCAATGAATTTGTTTTCTAACAATGAATAATAATTCAGAATTAATACTGAATAATACATTTGTAGAATTAAAAAGGAATAAGTTACATCTTACAACGTATAATTCAGCACCCAGTTTAGATGATTCAGTAACTAATATGGATTACTCAGTAACTACTATGGATTATTTAGTAACTTTTACAGGTTAAGTAACGACTTGGAAACTATCTTGTCACTCTCATATGAAAAAGTTCACAAAATTATTTGTTGATATTCCAAGAATGAAATATGCCAGTTAAGTGAATTTTTAAGCATGCTAGACCATAGAAATGACCCAGTTAAATATCTTTACATGGATGTTTAATGAGGTTCAGTTTTTTTGTTCTTGATTAATAGAGGTGCTCCATAAAATACTGGTATAAATTATACTTGCCTCTGCTTACTTTGAAATTTAAGACAGTATGGTCCCTGAAAAGTTGCTGTAATGTTGATGCATGTTTATGTTTTCTTTATTTGTTTTGACATATAGTTACTGTGTTATGTTGCTATGGCTAAGCCCCACATATGGACGCCTTTGGAGAGTTAAAAGAGTTAAAACAAATTTTTATTTCTGAGCTTGTGTACCCCAAAATATGCTGCTAACAGAGAGTAAACTGAAGGATGAATTCAGTGATGTGTCATAATAGTGATCATGGCTCATTTGCCTGGTATTGAAGGCTCTGCATGCTGATGCTGGCTAAGCAACTTCTGAGTACACTGGGGTACATGGTTTACCCACCATTACATTGCTGCAGTAAGAAAACATTGCATATCCAAGTAGGCAACATTCAATGTTTGTAGATAACCTTTAATATTTAGCTAATTTAAAGTGTACCCATTTTGAACACAGACATTCAACATGTTATAATCTTCAAAGAAACACAAATAACTTAAGGGATCACCATGTAGTAGTTTACCTTACAACTTCAAAATCACTGTGGTGCTATATTGACTTGTAATAGGGAGAATAGAGCCTCTGTCATTGCTTAGCACTTCAGAAACCGCATTATGTATCTTTTGGAGAAAAGCAGGAAACCAAGCCTCCTAACCCTTTTGTAAAAGTTAATTGCACTCTGCAACTGTAGGGGGATGCCAGGGACATTTTTAAAGTTACCACTCCCAGTGCCAAACACTGACTAGACATTTAGAAAGAACTGCGTTCACTGAAGATAATAGTATTTTTTATTTATTTAGGTCAAATTTGTAGATTGTAGTATGCATATTTTAAGCTATGAGCTCATACTTATTCTCTAAACTGTATCTAAATTTGTTCCCTTTTTTCTCATCCGTCTGCAGTGTTCCGATGGTGGACAGTCGCAGGACAGCTCTCTGAAGCGCGTGGCAGTGGTGGAGGATTTCTTCGACATTATCTATGCCATGCATGTGGAGATGGGAGCTGATCCAGGCAGAGCACCAAAACATGCTGGCCAGAAGAAAACTTACAAAGCGGTGAGGAAGAGATGAACAGGCATTAAGGCATTATAATTAGACCATGAATAAATTGATACATAAAAAAAATCTAAATAAATTTTGTCCAAAATGTTTGAGTTATGCTGACTAAGAGAGGTTTAACCCCTTTAACTGCAAATGACTGTACAGGGATTTTTACCTTAATTATTTAATTTATACAAACCCCAGGAGTGTGTATTACCCTGTGAGGAACAGACACCCTACCCAGGGTTTGCTCCTGACTTTTGTGAAAATATCTGAATCAAGCCCCACAGCACCATTCTCATTTAGCGCTCATTTTGCACTCTCATTTTGTACGGGCTCTGCCACTGGTCCTACCTGAAAGACTGCCTTCACACGTCATGCCAAAATAACACTTGTGATTGGTCCTTTTGTGTATGAGTCACACTTATTTTCCTGCAGTAGTAGGTGGTTCTTGGCTATATTAAATGGCAAAAGGTACCAGACTCTCTATAGAGAGTCTGACAACGCAAGACTATGCTCCTACAAACTTTGAAGAAGTCCTGATTAGATGCTTTAGGAAACCTAGCTCAGATCAGTTTGTCCCAGATAGGTGCATGTTCTGAAACATAAATTGGTGTTTCTAATTTGTGAGTGGTGGTGTCAGGTATCATACTAAATAAACTAAAAAATGAGAACCCCTAAGGTGTATAAGCGATTTGGAAAAAATGCATAATCTGTTTACACTGCATAAGCCCCTTTCCCTTTCCTTCCCAGTTTATTTGGATAGCATACACTAAGATGCTAAGGGTTCGAGTCCTGCTTCGGGTGACAGTCTGTAAGGAGTTTGGTGTGCTCTCCCCGGGTCCGCATGGGTGCTCCGGTTTCCTTCCATGGTCCAAAATAAACTACACGTTAGTAGATGGATTGACCACTCAAAAAGTATCTATAGGAGTGTGTGAGTAAATGTGTGAGTGTGTGTCTCCTGTGAAGGACTGGCACCCCCTTCATGGTGTGTTCCTGCCTAGCGCCCAGTGATTCCGGGTAGGGTCCGGATCCATATATGCATACAGTAATGTGTTTAGTTTGAATAAACAATGTGTTGTCTATGCCAATTTCTCATGCAGAGACTTAAACTAACAAAATGGGCCATCTAGGGTAACATGCCAGCGACATGACTGGTTTAGCGCTATTTTATAAATGCCTAATGGCCATTAATATATTTGCATGGCTAATAGTGGTCGGCTCAGGCTGTTGCTGCGGCAACCGCGGCCATCTTGCAGCACCTGTAGCGCTATTGTGTGCTTCAAGCAGCCCACAATGCTGTAGACCGGGCAACCAAATGCAATTCAAAATTACGTGTAAAATAAGCAGGACCTACTTCACTGTGTGTGGGGTTTCATTATGTGAAACGCTTGCCCACAGACAGATGAAATACAGCATGTTGCACACCAAGACTATGAGATGTCCAAAGAGAATGGTAGTGAAGCTAAGGAGACGCAAGAGACTCTCACTTGGAAGCATATTATTGTATTTGGTGGGAAGGGCGCCCTCACAATTTTTCATTTACTTCATAGCATCTCTGTCCAATTTCATTTCCCTCAGTGAGCGATACAGAGTGGCTTATCAGTGGCTTCTAACAATGTAAAGCGAGTGCTTTTTGTGTGAACAGCTCTCTCCTCTAGCTCAGGAGCAGGTTAAAGGGCCTGGGGGACTCTGAGCTGTACTCTTAACTGACTCTTCACTGCATCTATGATGGGTTCTTAAACACTCAGAATACATATTAAAAATATATCATGGTTTAATATTCTGCCAAGGACTGGTCTGGTCAAAATAAATGATTATTAAAATAATGATTGTTCAGAAGTCATATTAACACAATTAAATCATCATAGATCTCAAATTGTATACCATTGTTCAGTAATATCCAGTAAATTTGCTTATATGACTTACTTATAGCTAAAACTTCAGTAACCAGTTCACCCTGTTCAGGGTCGCAGTGTTTGCACACTTTTGAATAGCTAATAATCAACCCACACGCATGTGTTTTTGAACGGTGGGAGGAAACCAGAGCACTCGGAGGAAATTCAGACACAGGGACAACACACCAAACACCTCAAAGACAGTTACCCAAGGCAGGGATTGAACCCACAACTTCTAGCTGTTTGCTGTTCTATTGCTAAAACCGTACAATGATGTTAAAGCAGTGGTTTAATTGGCCAAAGAACCAACATTAATTTTTCCCCCTTTGCCAAACAGTACTATCTAATGTGTGTGCTGTAGTTTAATGCTAAACTGATGTATTTAAGCTTTGTTAGCTTTATTACTTTACTTAGCTCCAATGCAAAAATCTCTTGGCTTATATATTTATGCTAAGGGGATTTGTGTCAATTTGATTTGGGTTTTACATCCACCAAAGACATGCAAAACACTGCATCAATTTTCCCTCCGTACCTATATCCATATTGTTTAAATAGGTTAAAATAAAAGCTACATATATGTATCTAGGATCTTTGTGTCTTTCATTTTGTATTTTAACCTTTTTACTTACATCGGCCCATCCCAGATTAGCAGCGTTTGTCTGAGAAAGGCTTGGTGTGTCCGGGCCGTTAGCTATGATCCCACAGTGTGTGAAAGCAGGTGTCAGGTTCCAGCCCCCACCGAGCTCTTGGCTAATCACCTAATTAAAGCAATTAGCCGGCTGATAGGTCTGTTTTTGACATTTGGCACACAGAGTCCCACACAGCCTTGCTCGGCTGTCCGTCACTGATGCTAGCTGATACTCATTGCCCTCTGTGCTTGCTGATTGGCTGTGACTTTTAAAATCAGCTGTGACTGGCAGAGATTCTCCATGATTGGTGTGATTTGCTGTGGTTGGACAGGCTTTGATTGGCCATAATCAACCATGACTGATACCGATAGGTTGTTTACCCCCAACTCCACGTCTGTGCTGAGGCTTTAAGGAAGAAAGATTGCTGTTTTCAAATCTTTTGCTCTTAGTTTAACTCCTCTGCATTTGAAAGTTTTAAGAGTGTGAACCAGCATTACAAAATGTTAATGTTAACAACCTTGACAAAAGTGTGATTTAGGGCTAAATTTGAAATGCTGAGCTCTGAGAAGCTGATTGAGACACCAATGTGGCAAACATGGAGGGTTCTTTTTAAACTAGGGTCTGCACAGACATACAGGAATTAACTTTTTATTTTGAGACACTTCATCAAACCAAGCTCGGTCCTGCAGGCGTGTTATGTCTCGTCCTGTTTATGTCTGAGATCTCTGCCCTCTTGTGGTCATAAGCTGATTTCACATGCTTGGGATGACTGCTTTTAACTGACTCAGAAATCTAAACACCACACTTTGGATAACAGCGAGTTTGGATTTAAATTAATGGTTTGACAGAATATTGTTATTTTAACTAAACATTAATGGAATCTTGTACTTGTCGATTGCATTGGTTTATCTGCATAATAAGTGGTGGATGACCAACTTTATTAATTGGTAACTAATGTTGACTGCATTGGTTCATTAATGCTGTCCAGGCAGTGGCTTTTACAGTACATCATGTCCAGAATTTGAAGTTACCTTAACTAATCTTGATTTCTTTAAAAATATATCTGCAAATATATGGGGTCCAGTATTAAAATACATTTAATAACAGTTTCTGGGACCTCAACTTACCAGAAAAATTGTGCTTATGGCTTCCAAGACTAAAGATTTTTGTAATTCTGTGCTAAAGAAAGCATTCATGTGAAGGCCTATCACTACAAAAACACAGAAGAGAAATCCGCAGGCCTGATGTAGTTTAGAAAGGAGCAGAGAGTTGAAATGGAGAGGGTTGAGTAGGGTTAATGTGAGCCATGCAGTTGTTTGTGTGTGTATTTTGGGGACTTGAGAGATTGGAGAAGGGTCCTGTACTGTGCCCTGGAGCTCGTGTTCACCTCCTCTCCTCAGACTCTGCCCTGGAGAGGGCTGCTGTCAGGTCTCATAGCACAGCCAACACAGCAAGGCCACAAGGGGTGGGGTGTGTGTGACTGTGGCATTCTGGGAGGTGCATGTGTGTGTGTGTGGGTGCGTGTGGGTGCGTGTGTGTGTGTGTGTGTGTGTTTTCCCCGTGTGGCCTTTTCCCTGTGTACTGCCCAAGGCAGGAGGAGCCTGCTGTTAATGCTACCACTCTCCATCTCCATCCCTCTCTCTCTCCTCCATGTGAAGGTCGCTCATAGAACAGCAGCAGAAGAGAGGGAGAGAGAGTAGGAGAAATCCAAGCTTTAGCCCAGGATAAGCAGCTCTCTTGTGACAGGGGACAGAGACTTTGTAAATAACCAGGAAACATACCCTCTTTTTACCAGGCTATGTAACATTATATATAGCAGAGTTTGCAGTTTCTGTTACTTTTATTCCTGCCCAATTACAGCTTTTTGATCTCATCGTGCTCAGCTCACAAATCATTTATTATGTAGTTACTTTTACCAGGTTAGACAAACTTTACAGAACAACATTTAGAAGACAGTGATATCAAAATGGTCAATATCCACAGATGTTTTCTTAAAATAATAGGCTCTCAGGCAGAATAGACCCATATTTGACAATATATTTATTTAAATGTCTACATTTCATTTGTTATGTAACACACTGTAAAAAAGTGTTATTTTTTTCTGTAATGCTAACTTGATTTAACTGGATTTAGTTTTAATTTCTGTATTTTATAATTATTCATGTAATGGTATATGCAAATGTTGGATGTTGGCCATGACCTAAGGGCAGTAATCACATTAGATTCTCTGTTGCACAATTTTTCTAATATTCTCTATTGCTTTTGCCATATTTGACATATTTGCTTGTCTTTGATAAGATCTAACAGCAAAGACTTCTTCTAGTTTTGTGGTTTAAACTGAAAAAATCAATATTATGCCAAAACTCTGTGTAGAGTATGCTAAAATGAATGACGCTCTCTAACCTCAAAACAGTTAATATCAGTTAATATGAACTACCCCCTTCAAAAAAACCCCAACTATAGCATGATTAGGTCAATTGCATTCCCCCTCCCCCTCATCCCCCAAATTTAAAAACCTCCTTCTTTTTACTTTCTCCTCATCCTCCTCCTTTCTCTCTCCCCGGTGGGCAGATTGCAGAGACATACGCCTTCCTGCCTCGCGAGGCAGTGACCCGCTTCCTGATGAGCTGTGGGGAGTGCCAGAAGAGGATGCACATCAACCCTAGCACCGCAGAGTTCAAAGGTCAGACACATCTTTCACACCTCCTAGCAAACAGAGTGCTGAAGCTCAAAGATTGATATGTTTTAAAAGAAGGTTCAGTATTTCCTCATGGTCTCATATCCAGACATTTATGTAACTATGTTATTAATCTTGTAATGCTGTCTTTTTAATGTAATTTCAGTTTTTGAATTTTTGCCAAGTGTATATTTAGTATTCGAAATAAAAATACAATGTATTCAGTTAGATTTAATGGTTTTAAAGACTGATATTTAAAGGAGCAAACCATAACTATGAAACACCCATTACACTGACACCTCTTGACCTGGATGTATCAAAGATTTTGTGAGAAATCTATTTTAAAACATCCCCAAGTGGGAATCATTTCTGTGGGACATAAACTGGTTCAGTCAGGCACTACAAAGCAGTCTGGTTTGTAATCTCTTATGAATGTGAAAATGATAAATAATCATATATATATATATATATATATATATATATATATATATATATATATATATATATATATATATTACTACATTTGTTTTTGGAGAAATTATATTTTGCTACATAATTATTTAATTAAGTGAGTAATAACTGCATACTTGCATTTTACCCACACCGAACCTTCAACATTTTATTATTTTAAATGATGGAATTGTGAATTTATGGCAACACAATTACCCACTTCACAATACCATTTTCCAGGTTAGGCAGGGCCCCGATATTATACCTCTAAGATTCCTCGGGAAATATTCCTAACACTGCATTAAATGAATCTCTGTAACAGAATTCAGGTTGTACTTTGTTCTGACTAAATGCATTTCCAAAATGCCATAAACATAATTGTTATTTTCCAAAGAAACCTTGTGTGTCTCCAAATTGCCAGTTTCACAAATGAAGTTAAAAATGCTCTTAAATTGTTTAATATAATTTAACAGAGTTTATTTCCATCTTTTATGAAGCAGTACTATTTAACCCTTCTTCATGAAATGTTCAGTCTAAAGTACAGCTCATATGTTTCAATAACCAAAATTGAGTTTTATTTGAACAGAGACAAAATGTAAACAGCATACCCTGTCCAGCCTAATGAATTACTTTTGTATTTGATCTCACTGGTCTACAGTACTTACAGTGCATTATATTCAGTAGCCCTTAAGCCACTTTAGAACACAGACATGACGTCTATCTGCTGTTAGTCATGTAAGTGACTAATTCACTCTCTTAGCCAGGTCCCTAATGCACACTCTGATGCTGCTGAGAGAATCTTGTATGCTTTTTAGGAGAGCAAAGGCCAGGTCAAACAAAGACTGTATGGGGAACTTTAGTAGTTTTGGGTAAATCCGTTTCTATGTACCCCTTATCATTCCCATTTGGCCCCAAATATTACGTCTTGTAGCCCTTTCGTAGCTTTGTGCAGCTGTTGTTTGACAGTGTGGTAAGGCACGTTCAAAAGTCAACAGTGCTGTATGAAACAAAGACAAGTCACTGTTTATTGTGTTTGACTTAACAAAGACCCAAGGGATTTTCAGTAGGATTTTTGGTGCTGGATTGATCCTCAGCAACTCCCTCCAGTGGACAGATATAGAACTGTGTATTTGTGTGGTAGTTAATGAATCGTGTGGTAGTTAATGATGAGTCCATACTGATTTATTTGCTAAATTATCTATATGTTGTCACTGATGCAACGAAACCAAAAACCTCAGAAGAAAAACAAAAAGGATAAGGATAGGAAATACTTTGGAAACACTTAAACAGTGTTTTTTAGCCATAAAAGGAAAATTCCATTATCATCTTAGTATTTAAAATAACAAAAATGGTCTAATAGTTTAATTATCTTACAATTTTCATTCAGGAATATACTAATGGTGTTGTACATGGATTCATTGTAAAGAGCTTTTACTTGCCTACACATTTTTTTTTTCTTTTTTTGCACTGTGTATATAAACCTATATGAGTAAGATAGTGTAAGCGGATGAATATGATTATGTTTATGTGAATAAAGCTGTAATGCTAACGGACTAAAAGAGATTTTCCTCCCACAGAAAATGACCGCCCAACCTCTCTGGTCCCGGACCTCATCGACTACAACATGCCTCTTACTGCCACCTACCTGAAACAGATGAAACTACAGTGTATGAATACCAATGAACAGGTGAGAGCCGAGGGGTGTTTTAAACTGACCAAGCAGACAAAAGAACAACTTTGATGTTCTTTTCCCCACTGTAAGTTCTATGCATTTAAATGGCAGTAAGGGGAAAGAGAAAGGACAGATGTAAAGGTGAAATACTTAATAGATTGAACTAATTTATTAGATGTACCAATACACACACACACACAAAATAAACAAAGGCGTTCATAGGTGTGAGTGAGGGACTGGCACCCCCCCCCCCCCCCCCAGGGTGTGTTTCTGCGTTGCGCCCAATGATTCTGTGTAGGTTCCAGAGCCACCACGACCCTGAAATGGATAAGCGGTTACAGACAATGAAGGAGTTTAAGTTTTTGTTAGCAACATTAGCATCAGAGCTCCATCTCTAAACCAATGAAGCAAAATGTGGGTAAAATACATATCTTGAATGATTGACACCATTGCTGTGGTAAGTGGAAATTTAATATTTTGGTAAACCAGTTTTTTTAATCATTTTAAAATTTATAAATAAATAGAGTCATTATTTATAATATGCCTTTTCAATTATATTAATAGTCAATCAAATATTTGAAGAACCCAGAATGACCTTGCCAACCATGTGGACATTATTTTAGGCTCTGGATCCAATGCAACCCTGAACTGGATGTGCAGTTACAGAAAACTAACAAACAAATGAATGAATGATTCCACCACATTTACACTTTAATGTATTCCACCTACATAGTTTATTACATTTCACCAGCTACTTGGAGCCAAATTGAGCTCTATAAAAGATGGTTTTCATAAACAAAACACAGTATAGTCTTCCTTAATATATATATTTATATATATTTATTATAGTAATAAATAATACATTTTAAATTGTTAAAATGGATGTAGAGCATTTTGAAATTAAACATTTGCAGTCTTCAGAGGGTCTAAAAGGTTTTTAATATAAAAGGCGTACAGTTCCATACATTACGCCACAGGCATAAGGGCTGTAATATGCAGTATGTGGTTGTCAAGGTAAACTCCTTTAGCTTTGGTTGCCTCAGCAACAGTATGTACCTGAGTGCCTAGAATAGCATTTCATTACAAATACCTCTCTCTGTAGAGCTCAGAAATATGTGTGTCTGTATGAAATGAGATTTCAAAAAGCTGCCTGCTGTTATAAGTTGGGCATATAATGACCTAGAGTATTCAGCAGTCCATTCCAGAAACATTACAGTTCAGCACTACGAATTAAGCCAATACTTTACCAAGACTTTGTGCTGAATCTGATAAAGTATAATATGTGCTGTTGATGCTCCTTTCTGGAGCAGGGCATGTGTAGTTAACCTATCCGAACTTGATAAGTTACACTACATTTAGGGAGCTAGTTGTAGATGTTGAGTAATTATACGATATTGACACTAGGGGACAGTGTTCACCTACTAAATGTGCTGCTACTGCCCGGAGCACTTATCAAAATCTGTATTTTAGGTACTCGTGTTTTTATTAACAGTAGACATTCAGATATGTACTTTAAATATTTTACATTTAAATATTTTGTAGGGCCGTGTACTTAAGTTGAGTGAATACTGCAGTGTTTTCAATAGAACACGTTTGTTGAAAAATAAGTCTAAGCAAAGTTTCAAAAATATATAATAAATAGTTAATTTTATCGCGTAATTTAGGGTGGTAAATATGGCGTTAAATCATATATCATAATAATAAAATATATGTTGTTTTATATTTATGTGACACTCTTTATGCTAAAAATGGCCATAACTAATTTATATATTAGGGCTTTTTTACATTTAACTAAACAGGCTATAGTGTATATTCAAGTACAACAGCTTAATTTCCAAATAAGGGCTGAGGGGTTTTATAGACAGTCTAACAGTGTTTACATCAAATGCTTAATAAATAGTTTTCCATGGCACGAGCCCTTTAAATATTGTTCCCCTGACATGAATGTATTAATAAATGGGATGGAGAGGGATGAGGAAGGGTGGAGTCACAGCTGTCAGTTATCCCCGGAGCTGTGCGAGGCCCCGCCTCCCCTCCTCCTTCTCCACTTCAGTGTCAGTGAGGGTCCAGCGCTTAGAACAGAACTAGAGCCAACAGGACCCTGAGAGGGAGCGTGAGACTGTCGTTTTAAAACCCTGTAACCGGCTTCATAAGGCGGTTGAAGCGAAAAGATTGGTGCTGCAATCGAAAGAGGTAGGAGAGGAACGTTTCTCTTTTTTTGCCTTCCTTCATTAATTATGAAGTAACGGGATGCAGCCTCGCTTCTGTTGAAACTAACGCTAGTGCTTCAAATGCTAGAAACCTCTGACCGAGAGAACTTAACCCGGTTCTGTTTGACCTCCAGCAGCTAACGCAGCTTCAACATTCCCACCGTGCTCTGTTTTTCTGTGTGTTTGGATTTAGAGTCAGGGTTAGCTCTCGTGGGTAAAGAGGTGTAAACAGAGCCCTGCGTCTGTTTACTCTTTCTTAAAGCCAGGGCATATGGAGAGAGCATTTCTCTTCTGACCTTTATACCAAGTGTAACAACTCATCCTTCTTGTCGACTCTCAGTTAAACCGGTTGGCTAAATATTATCTCTGCTGTATAGTTGGCGAAAAAGTTATGGTGTCCTCCGTGTGTTAAAAAAATATAGGTTTGTTAAATTTCTGTGTGTTTTTCACTTTATTTGGGCCTTATATATTATCTCCTTCCATTTTGAGGCCCAAGCTCTGTATGTAATAGGTAGTATAGGTCTGTTCTCAGTGGCTACACCGTATTGCAGTCAATGATGAAACACACCTTATAGCTTCAGCGTGAATGGGCGGAGCTAAAATACTGCATGCTGAGTAGGCAGATATTTAGGCAAGTATAGGCCCATTGGTTTTTGTCTTGTGTTTGCAGCTTGGTTTCCATGTATTCACTGTATGCTTTTAAAACTTTTAACATTTCTATATTACAAAAAATAAAAAATAAAATATGCCTTAAAATATGGGCCCTCTTAAGTACAACCTTGTTCGCTTTCTCCCTTTTTTTTGGCATTAGGGAGATGCTGAACTACAGATTTTCACTGTCATTAGAGCTCTACTCCCCACTCAATTTCTTCTTCATTGATTGAGGTCCCTTAATACTATTCAATAATTTTAAAACTTTTTTTAATCGCACTAAGCATGAACTGTTATCACTCCATTCTCAGTCAGCTGCACTGGCTTACTGTCTGTGTTTGAATTCACTGCAGATTCCGGTTAAACACTGTAAGAGTCGACCATGATCTTCAAGCCACTCATTTATTCAGCTCCTTCACCCCTTTACCTTTTAAATCCTCAGCATGCACTCAAGTGCCTCAGCCCCTCTGACCAGGCTTTCTTTTCTGAGTGGCAGCTTGTTCAATGTCATGCCTCCCACTAGCGTTGTACAAATAATATTTTTATATTGTGATTGCAGTTTCAAAGATTGTCATATTCAGATCGTAACTACTGCAATTTTAATTATATCCTGCATTTTTTAGCATTGCTTTAAATAATGTAGTTTTAATTGCAGAAATTTAACATTACGCATAGCTTGTGAGATGGTAGTCTGGCACACCACATTCAGCATTCAAGTCTTTAACCTGAAAAAATTGATTTTTTTTTGTGTCCTTGGTGAAAAAGAGGCAAGATAATTTCACAGAAAGGGATTACATTCAAATTGTAGCCACAGTTTTGTCAGAGAAATTGTATTAAACTATGCAGCCTTACCACAAATATTTTAAACAAAGTGCTCGAATATATTCATGACTGCCCTTCTTTAAAAACTAGAGTGGAAAGCTATTGCTTTATTCAGTTCTGACTCCAGCCTCATTCTTTATAAGCTATGTGTAGTTGTAGGGTCTCCAGTATTTCTGGATTTGTTCTTTTGTGCCATGTGCTTTTGTGTTTCATTGATTGGTGGTTGCTTCTTGATGTTTTGTCAAGTAAAAGTGAACTTGAAAACTGGACATGCAGCTAAATATAATATAATAACCAATAATAATTATAAGGCTTATTTTTGTTATGAAAAGAGATTTAATCCATATTTGTAGAATGATTTGAAAATAACCCATGGTAACCCACTGTTTTTGGGGTGCTTTTTTAAGCCCCCCTCTTTAACATCAGCTTGTACTGTCCATACTTTTTCCCATCTCTGGATAAATTACTGTGTGTATCACTTTGCTTTTGTTTATTGCCATTGCTGCAGAGCCATACAGCTGTTCTGCAATTAAAAATTGCTTTTGTGTAAAACTGTTGCTCTAACAATAGAGCACAATGTACACTGCTGTGTTTGAAACAACAATGCACACAATCTGCATTAAATCAATAAGTAACATTGTGCGCATGTGTGTCTGTGTGTGTGTCTGTGTCAGAGAGAGGTAGAGAAAGAAAACACTTGCACAGGACAGAACAAGAGGATTTAAAAGCTCAATACACTGTACTACACATTTTCCATATATTCCTAAAATATATGGTTGGTTACATGGTTACATCTCTGTTAATGGTTTAAATTTTATATGCAATATAGCTATTGATTTATATCATTTTGTGTATAATTATTAGATATTTTGATGTATAAAAGGTTCTGTAAATATATCTTTAATATAACCTTTATTGCTAGCCACAATAAAAACACGAGAGTCTGGGCTATTGGCATTGATTAGATCAGTAATTGCATGATCTTACAAAGATGTACATTATTAATTAAATAATCAGAATGTCGATGAGTAAAAACACACCAAATAAGTATAATTGAGTGTACATAAACTTGGGAATCATTTTAAAAGATGTCATGCATGGTCTTTTTCTTAGTATGACAGAGACCAGTAGGGTAAATAAATAAATAAAAAGCTATGAAGCAGAGAAGATGAGTGGATGAATCAGTCATTTAACTATCATCATGTAAATCGACAGCTAGTCACTGAGATTTCTTTGATAATTTATATTTTAATTTTTAAATTTCTAATCAAGTAAAAAAATGCACTTTAATTGCATTTAATTTTATTTATGTATTTCTTAGAGCTCAAAAAGGAGAGATATAAGATAAATTTCATATTTATGATATAATTATAATTTCAGATATAATTAAATTTCATGTTTATTATTTGAAATGAAAGAAAACATATTTCTGTACCTGCTGTCCATTTTTGTCCATTACTAAATGAGCAGAAAATGGAATGATTCTCAAAGATTCTCAAAGTAAACAGTAATATTTGCTAGTTTTTGAGTCACATGGCACAGTGTTTGTCCAACCTGGGCTCTCCTTCAGTATACGGGACAGTCCAAACATGGAAGAGTAGACTATGTTAAAGTGTGTAAATATGTATAGATTCTACTGGTTCATGTCTTCATATTAAAATTTAAAAAGTTAAAATTAAAAAATGTGTTTTTTCCCGCAGATATTAGCCCCTTAGTGCAATGCACTTTTTTACTTTGTTCATTTAATATTATTTCCCAGTCCTTGGAATATTATATATGCATTCACACTACACACAACTCACTGAGGAAAGTAACAGAGGCAGTAACTCAGAGTGTCACTCAATGTTATTGTAGTATAACTATAGGCTGGAGTACATGGAGATAGTTATGTCCATCAGTATTTTAGTGTGTTAGAATTGCAGAAAGCTTCATGTGGTTTACAAAAGCAGCGGCAATGTTTCATGTTTCTCACGCCTTCCTTGCCTGCTCTCCACATTGCGGAAATGTGCACAAAAGAGCCAGGAAGAAGAGTGTGTCCGTTCGCATGAAGATGCATGCAGGGAATTAGCTATGGCTGACTGTGTGGGCCTTGGTCCAGTTTGGTCCAGGCCCACCTATGCCAGAACACTCAGAAACGTTAGCAGGGCAACTCTGAAATGCATGCTACCTACTTTAGGTGGAGCACAATATTAGAATGATTTGTTTTATCCCATGTTTTTAGACTTAGGCAGGACACAAAACACTTGCTGGTTTTATTTCTGTGTGTGAGTAGGTATAAGCACCAGACCTCTAAACTAACGTGTTAATGCACTCAAGAAGTGGTTCTTTTTATTTTTATTTTTTCATAATACGTCCCCTTTTAAAAATGTTAACCTTGAGTGCAGTAAACTATCCACAATGCATACTTAAAACTGTTGATGGACATTGTTCTCCCACAATGTGATGCGAAACTGAAAAGAAGTAGTGACTCACTCAATGGAACATTTTGAAAAACAAATGGCAGACAATAAGGCAAGTACAGAGGCAGTGTTGCAGGGGAACTAGACACAACTTGCAATAATGTGTCTTGACATAGCAATGCTCCTATATTTTTTTGTTATTAAGACACTGAGCAGCATTTTCAAATTCTGTGTAACCTGCCAAACCCATACTTTACCTTACAGTATTATTAGGCACACCCATTGTTTGAACTGTGTGTGCTGAATAAGGAGTGTGTTATAACTGTGGAAGTCAGGATGTCCTGGTGGGTGCTTATTGTGGCGAAGGGAATGTGAGAACGTGGGAGTGTTTTTTGTGTGACGGTCGATTTACTACAATCTTTTCAGTCTACGACCCCAAAGTAATCAGTGTTAATTTATTTTGTTTTTTAATCTCTTGAGCCCTGGATTTATTATTTAGTTTTTAATTGTACAGCATATTATTCAGTAACTACTTAGTAATTAAATATGTCTTTGATGATGAAACATGGACCCCCACATAAACACATTCAGAATGAAATTCTGAATGACTGATGACGCATGAATTCTACACTTAATTCTATACTTCACTCACGTTCTTTTTCAGTTTATCCTTTCATTTCTCCCACGCTTCCTCTCTCTGCGTCCTCATCCCCCACTCTATTGGGCTAGAAGCAGCTGGAGAGCAGCCCTCTGTGCTAAATCCTCTCTCAACTCATTAGACCATTTACCAGAAGCTCCTTTTTTCCTAGCTGAATCTGTCCAGTCTTCATCCCCCTTTTTTCTCACTCACATTTTGCTGTATCTTGATGGGCTTTCGTGTCCCTCCATCACATTATAGCACTTTAACACAGTGCTCCTATAAGCTTTTCTCTCTCATACTGATCTGACACACACACACACACACACACACACACACACACACACACACACACACAAATATCATTCAAAGACTTTTATCCCTGCTCTTTAAGTCTAGTATTCCCCTCTATATAACCCATTGTTTTCTCTTTTTGTCCCCCCCCCTCTCTCTCTTTCTCTCTCTCTCTCTTTCTATCTCTCTCTCTCTCTCTCTCTCTAAGCATCTCTCTCTCTCTCTCTCTCTCTCTCTCTATCTCTCTCTCTTTCTATCTCTCTCTCTCTCTCTCTCTCTCTCTCTCTCTCTCTCTCTCTGCATCTCTCTCCCTCTCTCTCTCTCTCTCTCTCTCTCTCTCTCTCTCTCTCTCTCTCACTCTCTTTTTCTTCCCTCCTCCCTGTATTATGCCATGCCCTACTTGGTACCTAATAGACCCAACACCAAGCACATCAGGGTCTAAACAAACTTCATAGGGAACCATATTCCTCTTGAGGTTAAGCCTATGAATCACAAACATCCATGTATTCAGGAGCCCCTGTGCATGTGTGTGTGTGTGTGTGTGTGTTCAGGTTAGTGTGTTAACGGACATAAGAGAGCATGGGAATGCATTGGTGCTGGGGCTTCAGTCTGAACTATTTTTGTCAGGGTTCTTTATAACGCCTCTTTCTTGGGGCTGGACCTACTGAACTTTTTCTACATTGGTTTGTATTGAGATATGTGAACATCAGATACATACAGGTACACAACAAATGGCAGAATCATGTCCACCCAAAAATTGCAGATGTTGCCTTGCTTAGAAGTGAACTGTTTGCTGTAGAACATACTTTTATTGGTGCACATCAGCACTGTACTCTCTGCACAACTTGCCTACTATTATCATTGTTTATTGACAGTTGCTTGTATCGTTCTTGCAGCACAAAAAGATATCTTGTACACGCAATTTGTTTTTGTTACTAGGAGGTTTTGTTTTTCAACCTGGTTATTTGAATTTAAACGTTGTGAATGTAAGTTAAGGAATCAATAAGAGAGTGGAGTTAAATATGGCTTGTTTCTGTGGCATTTACACCTGAAGAAATTATAATAGGTTAAATCCTAATTGCATGGTTATATTGTGGCTAGGGCTAGCTTCAAATATTTGGCTGTTCAGGTATTCATTCATTGGTAGGTATTCTGTTTTTTCATTATGAGATTCTGGTATTCATTTTCTTTTATAAATTGATAAAGACAGTGCTCCACTCCATCTGTTTTCAGGCTCTACAGCAAAAAAAACGGTCTGCTCCCCCAGCACTTCGTATTCATCCTCATCAACATAAAAGTCCAGAATGAGGCCTAAAAGGGACTAACACCCTACAACAATACACTTACAACGAAGCGTGGTGAAACTACAGTTCATTTTGTCAGCTTTATACCTTGAATTAGACCACCTCCACGAAGCTCTGGTTAATTCATGTACTCTGTGCCCTTTGCCACACAGTGCATGTGCGAGTTAGAGAGCAAGTTAGCAGGAGCTGCACCACAGACTCTGGATTTTAAAGCAGGCATCGAATTCAGATTTTCTGAACGACAAAAACTGCCACAACACACACACACACGGAAAATTGGAATATTCGCCATATTAAGCTACCAAAGCTCCAAAGACCTAAAAATGGTATTCGGGACAGCCCTAAGTGTGACGTAAAGTATCCTTGCCATATAAATGGTAGGTAATTACAGTTGTGATTATACACAGGATAAGATGTTATTTATCATATGTCAGTTCATTAAAGCTTCACATAAGGCCCAGCCCTCTCTCTTCCTACCAGTAACAACATGTCTGTTATCATCTATTGTTGAACATTTATATGAAATAGTATCCTACGCCTAACTCCATATAAGAGCATGATAGGTCTGTAAATCTTGCTTGGAGTTGGGGTGGGTCGGGGACGCAGTAATGTAAGTAAGAGATATAAAACAATGGGTGTCATATATTTAGAAATTACCTTGTAAAGCAGTAACAAAACAGTATTAAACACATAAATGCTACATGCATACAGTACTGCGTACATACGGCACAGTACATGCAACGGTTAGCACTGAGTCAGCGATGGTTGCTTCAGGGTTGTTTCACTGATCCCTCATCTCTTGTTGTGTAGTCAGTTACAGTCTGAGATAATGTTAGTTTAGTTAGTTATCATGGGAGTGAAAATTAGAGACATATATGAAAGGAACAGTCTGTCTCTTGAGCTGAGCCTTTAACCTATCTCTCTCACCAGCCCTCTGGCTGTACAGTCCTCTCCCACCACCAGCCGACTGCATCACACGATACACAGTCCTCTAGGACTGATTCTCACAACAAGATACTTTTCTTCAGCTACTGATAGATGTCAGATTCCTCTGCATATTCTACAGTCTCCACAATGTTTTTAAAGGGATAGAAAAGGCTGTGATGAAACTAATGTCTTTGATCATACAAAACACATTTTTGGGGGATTTTTTTTTGTCTAATAAATTTAAACTGTGAAGCATTCTTTAATATTTCAGGATCTTGTCAGGTATCATCTGAACACTGACATAATTTCCAGTGAAGGTATGATTCAAAGGCAACCGTGAGTTTAGTCAGTCAGCAGTCCAAGTCATTGAACTGTCAGTCTTTTTTTTTTTTTTTTTTTTTTTTTTTTTTGGAGAAAGCACATAGTGGCAACTTTCAGTTTTCAGAATGTCTCTGCTTGCAGTAGGGAGCTGCGCCAGTCAGGATTCGCTTAAGTGCTTTTTCACATTACCTTTGAGCTTTGGCAAGTCTCAGTAGGACAATATGGGGTGCTGGGGTGGGGGTTGAATCACAGCCCATAACAGTGGCTGCTACAAATACTGCACCCATGCACTCTTCATCTTTCTACCCCCACCACACACCTCCATATGCAGTGCACACCCACACGTCCTTCTCTTTCTACGGCCTCTCTGTTCTTTTAACGCCCCCCCCCCCAATCCCAGTCTGCCCGTTACCATGGGAATCGATAAACACTGTGCAAGAGGGAAAGATATATAGGGTGAGGAGCAAAGCAGAGAGAGAAAGAGAAGAATATGGAATTGACATTCTTATACGCTATCAGCACAGGGCCTTGTTTGATTGGAGTGCCAGCGGATGGGGTAAGGCAGGGGGTGGGGGTGGTTAGTAGAGAAACTGCCAGTGGTGTTTTGGGTGAGGGTACTGATGGGGGTTGGGGGCTTGCTTTTAAGGGTTTGTATATAGGACCAAGCAGATACATGTGTGTTTGTGTATTTGGAGAAACAGGAAGGAATACCACCATCAAGGCCTGCAAGGACTTTTAAAATTTGTCCATGTGATCCTTGTGATATCAATTGTTTATATTCACACATAAAACATATTTTTTTATTGTATACATAGCCTATAGGTACATTCATGCCTATATATAATACATATGGGACACATGCATGACTCCACATCTTGACATTGTATAAAACCGAATGTGAGTGAGTGAGTGAGAGAGTGAGTAAGTGAGTGAGTGTGAGTGTGCGGGTATGTCGAGTAGTCATGTGGATGGGTAGGCAAGGGGGCTTAGAGAATGTAGAAATGAGGATGGGAATGGGAGGTGGCAGAGCTGTGTGTGTGTGTGGGTGGGTTTGGTAGGGGCTGGGGGATGGTTATGGAAGGGAGATTGTTATGATGAAAATGGGTGAGGGGATGGCACATGCACAGGATGCTAAGGTGGGGGCTGGTGACTTCAGCGGTGTAGGCCATAAGAAAGGTCCAGTCTGATTAGTATTGGGAAAGCACACAGCAGTGAGAGACTGGGTTAGGGATGGAACCATAGACTAAAATTTGCTAATTATAACAGTGTTGTTTCTGTTAACCATATGTTATTACCCTGATAAACAGCGGTGATAGATAGTCTAATTCTAAACATCGTTCTTAAAAGATTGCGTCAGGACAGAGACATTATAAATAATGTATAGTGTGTGAAAACCATGGCGGAGGGATTTTACATATTTTTGGACATATTCAGGACTTTTTTAACAATTTAAATGAAGTCTTAAAGGCAACATGGACAATTGTTGCCTTTAATTGTTGCCTAACAATTGTTGACACTGTTAAAATTACCAAAGAAACTTATTTGTAACTTGTGTTGTTTAGTTCTGTAGCACTTTTGGTTTTTGTTTAATCCACCCTAAGTAATGCAAGTGTAACAGCAGAAATAAGACATTATTACTGCCTTATGGAGCAGAAATAGAGCAACATCCTCATCTCTTTTCATGCTTTTTAATGTTCAGAGGTCTCTCCAACGTCCAAAAGCCTCCAGATACCATTTCTTTGACGTTGCTCAGCATTTCGGACCTTGACCCTTGGTATTTTCCCCCATTTACCAATCTAGGGATGTGACACAAACAATGGGAGAGATAGAAAATGTGAGGAAAATCTTAATTAAAAAAAAACAGTGAACATCGCCTCTAACAATGAAGTATGCAGTAATTTTTGTTATTAATTTTACATTAGGGATTTTTCAAACAGTCCTTCCAGTAGTTTATAAAGGCAGCTGTGTTTCCTTTGAAATCACAGAGAGTGGTGTGTTCTCTTCTTCACCTTGTATGATTTGATGTAAAGGTTTTAGAGCCATAGTGGTAAAAGAAGGTTTTTGGACCAAGAGTAAAATACAGATGCTAATATTAGCTTTGCCAGATGGCAGGGCTCGTCCGAAGCTCTGGATGGTTCTCTAGAAAAGCAGAAAGCTTATTCATTCTTCTATTGTCAGTGCAATCCACCACATGAAGAGGTGTCTTTACACCTGCCAGCAGTTCGTGTAGGTGATAAGATGGGTCATAGCACTTGACGTGTGTCAACATGTTTTAAACATGCGCACACGCACACACACACACTCCTGATAATCATTTTACACTTGTTCGTGTTTTCTTCTTTACACATATTCATGTTCTACTAGCAGGGAGTTTACGTTGGTGTTGGACTTACATATGGGTAGAGATATTTTTAATTGATTCTAATTAACTAGATATAGTGTTTCAGAGTAAGGAACACAACAACATATGTTGGTCTGGGTGGGCAATCAGGAAAAAATGTAATATCACCCTTTAGGCTGTTTTTATGATACATTACATCAATCATACCTCATTGTTTCGACGCTCACTGTCCATTCTCTCAGCTCCACTGACCATACAGTCATATAGTCCAGGTATTTTTTATGTGTGGTAGATCATTCTCAGCATTGCAGTGACACTGGCGTGGGGGTGTGTTACTGTGTGCTGTGTATGTAAGATTGGATAGTCCACTAACCAAAAATATTCAGCCAACAGTGTCCTGTGGGCAGGAACCGTGACCACTGATAAAGAACTACAGATCATAATGTGATCACATGTGATGTAATTAATTGCCGTCCCCTATATCCAGGGACGGTTTTACTCCAGAATCAGGGCTGAGAGCCACTGCCTTATCAGATCAGCATTTATATTTCTGTGTATTGACAGTAAGCTACATAATCATGTGTTCCTCTCAAACTAGACCCCATTTTCCTTGCACTCCTCAGTCCTGCCTGTGCCCTCCTCCTCGTCCACTTCTGTAAGTGTCACGCTACGTTGAGCATCTTTGGGGTTCCGGCTCCAGCAGAGTTAAAAATAGCACCGCTCCGAGTCACTCATTATTTAACACTGAGCCGTCCTCTTTCCCTCCCATTCCCAGTTTGGTGGGAGTGGGAAGTACTTCCTCAAGCAGGAATTTGCTGCCAGCAGAGTGGGACAAACACTCTGAATGGATTGACGCTGACTAACCAAAATAAACTAGGCCACCATTGTCTTTCTATTTCCTCTCAAAATTTCAAAACAGACGAAAGGGAATTTAATGTGATAATAAAAAGGCAGGCCATGTAAACAAGAGCAAAAGAGGAAATGTTCAATGGATATGAAAATCTACACACCCCTGTTAAAATGTCAGGTATTTATGATTTAAAAATGAGAACAAGATGAATAATTTTAAACTTTTTCCACATTCAATGTGACATATATCCTCTCCAATTAAATTTGAATACGGCCTAAAATATTTGTGAGGGAAAAATATACATAAAATATACAGTATAATAATTGTGTAAATATGAATGCCCATAAACTAATACTCTTTAAAACAACTTATGGTTCTATTACAGTATTCCATCTTTTTGTGTGGGTTGGACTTTGACAAAGCAATCTGCCCACTCTACCTTGCAAAAGTGCTCCAAATCTGTCAGAATGTGAGGGCATCTCCTGTGCACAGCTCTCTTCAGGTCACCCCGCAAAGTTTCATTTGAATTCAGGTCTTGGCTCTGGTTGCATCGTTCCAAAATTGTTATCTTCTTCTGGTGAAGACATTCTTTTGCTGATTTAGAGAACTGGTTTGTTGTCATATGAAAAGGTAAAACGGTCTATAATTCCCTCCACCGTGAATAAAGCCCCAGTTCTAGCTGAAGAAAACCAGTCCCAAAGCATATTGCTGCCACCACTATGCTTCACTCTGGGTGGTTATTTTTGTCCAAAAGGTTAAACTTTGGACTCATTAGATCATAGCTCCTTTCCCACAGTTTTTGGATGTTTTTCTTTGTAAGGAAAAACGTCTGTCTTGCCATCCTACACCCAAACATATGAGTAATATGGAAGAGTGTTGTCACAAGTAATTGGCAGAAGTTTCAGCAGCTCTTTTAATGTTGTTTTAGAATTCTTTCTGGACCTGTATTCTTTTTGTGTTTTCATCAAATGTGTACGAACGTCCAGCTCTTGGTAAAGTCAATGTCATATTTTATCCACTTGTTGATGAACATCTTCACTTGGTTCCATGGTATTTCTAATGCCTTAGAAATGTGGGCGTTTGCTCTAAATACTGGGTTGAACAAAGAAACTTTAATATGAGTGTGAATGTGATTGGTCTGTGAGGAGTTGGTGTGTTTTCCCCGTGTCCGCGTGGGTTTCCTCCGGGTGCTCCGGTTTCCTCCCACAGTCCAAAAACACACGTTGGTAGGTGGATTGGCGACTGAAAAAAGTGTCCGTAGGTGTGAGTGTGGGAGTGAATGTATGTGTGTGTGTGTCTGTGTTGCCCTGTGAAGGACTGGTGCCCCCTCCAGGGTGTATTCCCGCCTTGCGTCCAATTATTCCAGGTAGGCTCTGGATCCACCGCGACCCTGAATTGGATAAGCGGTTACAGATAATGAATGAATGAATGTGATTGAGTAATTCTAAACACAGCCACATCCCCAATTATAAGAGGACCTGCACACTTAAGCAAACACATTATTGTTATTTTTTGAAATATATTTTTTCCCCTCTAAATGATTTCTGTGTATCTTTCAATTGATTTGCACTAAAGGTAAATTAACATCACAAAACCCTGGCAATTTAAGCAGGGTATGTAGTAGACTTTCCACTCTAGTTGATAGCATTGACATTTTTTATCTGTTATATTTGAAATGAGCCTGCAAGCATTTGCAACCGCTGTGAACTATTTTCTCCATTATAAACCATCAGAGAGAAAGTTATGTTTCTAGTTCATCTTTGTTTAAAACCATTTCAGAATTTTAAAAATGTTATTTTCTTTGTCGTTCAGATACGATTGACCAGACGAGACAGGTGGATGTCCCTTTTTTGCTTGTAGTTTTGCACAAGGGTACATTGTGAATGTATAACCAGTAATTCGCATTTTTCACATTGTGTGGTTAAAACATCATAGGTCTTTGTCTTTCTAATCTAATAAATATGTAACTTTGGACATGTTATTGCTAAGCAAGTGGTTGTATCAAGGTCAAATAAGTCAGAATTCTGTTCATATTTTTATCGTGTGGTGATTATTTTTATAAATTGCTTTGTGTTTTACAGTGTAAAAATAGTGCAAAAGTGGGTATTGACTTAGGCATGCAGTTTATGAAATGCTTATTGGTGTGTTGATGTGATACGTTTTTGTTATGTGTTATCTAAATCAACCCTTTTTTATTCATATCAATAACTGTAAGTGTTGCTCAAGTATTAGTTCTGATGATGCATTTTCAGCTATTTTCACAGCACTTCTTCTACCCTTTCCCACTATTTAACTTCTCTCCCTTTCACTCCTTCTGTCTTTCCCTCACAGGATGAGAGTTCCGTGAGCAGTGAGGATCTGGACATGGCAGAACCAGCATGGGTCTCTGCTGAGCGCACTCCCGTGCCCAGTGGCACTCCCGAACAGAGGCCAGAGAGGAAGCCTACTCCCCCACAGCCCAGCATCAAAGAGGAGGAAGGTTAGACCATGCTTTAACTCTAACTTCACCCCCTTATTGCTCTTCTCGATCCCCTGGCATTTTTAAGGACCTGTTTGTAGGCTAGCCCAAGTCCTCTCTGCACATTTCAGTCATGAATAAATGTAAAATCATTAGGATGGTGGTCCTAACAGCACTTCTGTGAACAATCCTGACCTAAATTTATCCAGAAAAGCTGGCATTTTGAAATACTTCATTATGCTGACATTTTTTAATTTTGGTCTTAATTGGTCCACTTTTACGTAAATTTTCGTCTGTACCTCTTATTTAGATGATGATACACTGGATGATGATACACTGGACCAAAGTGTGGCATTCATATTATATTTATCTCTGAGTCTTTGTGAGTCTCTGTGAAATTGAGATATTTTTGTAGGTGCTTTCCTAGGATCTGAATGCATGTGAAGTGTCATGTATTAAGAGTAAAAGTACTTGTGTATGGTGTGATTATAGTCTGAAAGTGGACATTGATTAATTACTTTAGCAAAATCTCTCTCTGCCTCTCTCTGTGTCTTATATCCAATTTTTTAGTCTAATTCCCCTATTAAAACGATATGCAGCAGAGATTTGCTGTTGATAATCACAGATCCAAAGATTTAGACTCTTGTACTTGATCTGCTCAAATGTCTTTCAAAACCAAACTAGAGAATCATGAACATGAGTGGAGATAAAGTTGCAATTTCAGATTTTTACCCAGAAGCAAGATTAAGAAACATTGCATTAATTACCTCCACTATCAGTTATTCTGGCCCAATGAGAAATGCTCAAGGAGAATTAGTTAAATTTGCCTTGATAGATCTACAGAAGAACAATGAGTCAGAAAAAAATACTTTCGACTGTCTCTCAAACCTTGTTGGCTTAAAAGCAACATTGTAATTAGTTCTAATTAGTCCAGTCAGGGATGTTGCTCACAGGTAAACAGAGCAATGCCTGCTTGTGGTTGTACTGAACTGCTCAGATACTAATTAGGAATTTCATATTCATTTTATCAGTGATGTTTAGCCTAAAATTGTATTCAAAAGAACCTTGATGTAACTGTCTGTGGTAGCTTTGTTGTAGCTTTCAACCGTTACTGGAGGGTTAACTGATAGCTTAATTAACATCGTAGCTTTTATTTTTCTGTGTTCTACCCAGCAGTTTTTAGATCTATGTATTTCGTAAGCCACCAGTTTTTTAGAAAATATTTTGATACTATTCTTTGTTTTGACCTTTTTTGAACCTGTGAGGGATAAATAAGTTGTAGATTTAAGTGGAACAAGGACTAAGACTGTTAAAAGTCAGGTAAATGTGTTCTGAAGATCAATTTAATGGAATGTCTTATAGTCCCTCACAACGTATTCTCATAGCTTAGCACTCTCAGTTGGCCATTATATGCTAGCTGGGTGCCTTTTAAAAGAGTGCTGGAGATATCCAGCCCCATTAAGCGAAGTTTGAAGGCATTCTGGGGCTTCAGTGCACCACTTAGACTATCGTGATATAGTATATACTGGGGCTTAATGTTTTAACTTTTGAAGTTTTGTATTGATCTGATGTCTAGTCTGAATGAGGAGGTTTTGCCAGCTAATCTGTATTGGTAAACAGATAGAAACCATCAGAGTTTATGTTGATTTAGTAATGCTCTTTTGGCAATATTTCATGGGTACAATGTAGTGAAGAAATTGTACGTAATTTCTTCACTACATTTGGACTCTTGTTGACAGTAGTTGCAACCATTTTCCAAACAGAACATGGAAACAACAGCCATATTGTTGCAAGTTTTATACCATACAGCAATTAGAGTGAAACTTAATTATTATGTTTATAATTGATTAATTTATCTTTTTTTATTTATTGATTAGTTGTTTTATTTGAAAATAGATTTAAAGACACGATACTTAAAACCACTCATGTTTATTTCAGCAATGAAACTGAATGAACAATTTGTGATATATTCAGTGCTAAGGTTGACTCTTTTTGGAAGCCATGTTACCTGCTGTGTAGAAGAGGTTCTCAGATGGTGTTACAGCACCAGGGATATATAAGTAGGACCTAGCTGAACATACCCAACTCTTCGGAATCGACTCGCCATAGCATTTATTTGGGCACGAGTCCAATTCACAGAGTAAATAAACACAGGGCTTTATAACCAGAGAAATAAAACAAATCTGAAAATCATGGTTATTTAAAAAAAGAGAACACAGAGGTTTAAGGCTATATTCATATTACCAGGATCAAATTACTCAAATCAGATTTGAAAGATTGGATTTGACATATCTACACATCCCTAAAAAAACAGATCTGTGTAATATAAAGACAAAAGATCATATTTGAGTCTTTTCAGCTTGGTAATGACCTAGACAGATGCAGGTCAGTTTAATTTACTAATGTCAACTATTAAGTTCTGAATTGATTAATGAGGCTTGTAGTGTTTATGTGGCATAAGGTTCACTCAGATCCAGGTGCTTTATCCTGTGTATCACTGTTACACATGTTCATTTCTCTTTTTGTTCGTCTTTCATGATTAAAACTAGCTCAGAAACTCACAGGTTCTAAGCTTTTCTGTGAATAGCCATTTACTGTCTAGTGTTAGTCCTTTGATTTTAAAGCAGTAGTGTGTGTGAAGTTTGAGAGAAAAACATTGAGAGTGCAGACAAATTGTTGACTGTTGAGCACTAATCTGTTGCTTCCTTGTATAACGATGTAAAAATATAAACAATCCATATTTAGACTTACTATTTGGTGGGGGTATGACCCCTAGCTCCCACAGCCCCACCCTCCTAAGATAGTAATTCTATGATGAACATCTGTGAATGCCAAGAGTGAAATAGATTTAATATTTATCTGTGTTACTATGGAACAAACTATAGACCAGCTAATCAATATTTATTGATCATTTAGTTGTTGCAGAACCAAATTGCTCTTCAGTTTAACCGGAGACACATTAGAGATTAAAATATTCCCAGGTTAATTTTTGGATACAGCCATACTGAGACCAGGTTATAAAAGAGGTCTTTGAAAGGCTATGCATGGGGATTGGTTTGTTATTGTCCCATTACTTTTATTGTTTGACTTAAAAAAAAAACTTGCAATAGCATATTTTTTATGAAAAAAAAAACTGTAAAATTATCAGTTGTCACCATGGTTCAAATTATGTGGGGATTTAAAAAGACCCTCCTAATTGAGAACAATTGCAAATAAATTTAGTAATTTTTCTTAATCTTAGACTTATTGTAATTGTAAGATTTGTCACTGTAAATGTTACAGTACATTTATAATGTTGTAAACAACATATTACAAAATATTTATAGTTTATTCAGGCCTGGACAAATTTTATAATAGGATTTCAGACACCCCTAAAGTGGACCGTACCATTTCTTGTCTCGTTTGCCTCCCTCACTCCCATCATTGGTCAGGTCTTCATTTGCTGTTGTGCAGCCACAGAGAAGGCACTGTATGTAATGTAAGTAGCCATCTAAGTTAGCTGATTTAATACACCTAATGGCCTTCTGAGATTCTGAATTTGATTGTGTCAACTACACACGGATGAATTATAGTTTATTGTAAGGATTATCAGACTTCAGTTCACAGAATCACACGTCTGCTCTGCACTTCTTTCCCAGTGGTTACATCTCTGAGAAAAAATTGCCCCCACCCTCCCCACCTCCAATTGTCATTGTATAGCACACTCTCCTTTCTGTTTCTATTTTACATAGTCTTTCTTTTACTATCTCACTACTCCCATCTATCCTGTGCTTGTCCTGATCATGGCTCAGGGGAGGGGGTGAGAGGGCTTTCTAAAATGGCCGCTGAGGCAAAAGAGGGGCTGGTGGGTCACTGAGAGCAGGACCAGCTTGTGCCGCTTCTTTTGTGGGCTAATCCTGTGTAATCTCACTCAGAGGGGGTTGGAGAGAATCAGTGGGCCACACACACTCACACACCCCTCTGAGGGATGGGGAAAGTGAGGGAAGAAGCAGCGCACAATGCTCTTGATAACTTGCCCTTCACAGAGAGCACTATAGGCTGCAAGGGGAATTATCTTAAAGAGGGATGAGTGTTGGGAGCAGTGGTCAGGGGTCAATGTCAAGTCATTAGGTCATCTCCATGTATCTTTCATTGGAAGGGCCACGTCGCCCTTGGTCTCTTAACAGAAAGCAAAGCTTTCCCATGTTACACTAGTGTGCTATAGCTAGCATTATGGGAATTCTCTGCTGTTTTAATATTTATATATAATATTTAATGCTGAGGTGGCATTAGGTTGGGATTTTTCTTTTTGACCTGCAGAATTTTCCTGAATTGGTTTTGGCGCCACCCAAAAAGCTACTTATTGTAGCTGCTTTTGCAAGGTTAAACAGGCTTCAGTTTTTGTGTCTTTTTAACAACTACAAAATAATAATAATAATAATAATAATAATAATAATATATAAAAACTATTATATTGCAGCTTTGCTCCCTCCCCTGTGTTAAGTAATAAAGTCGTGTTGCACTTTCATTGGTTGGGCCTGTTCAAGTTCAGTACAGAGAGGGTGCTCACAGGAAAAAATATATAGTGTTTATATAGTGTATATAGGAAAGCTGTATGTTTGCTGTTCTTAAGACATAGGTGAGTGTTGGCTGTTCTTTCCTGTATCATACAAAGGCTCTCAGTACAACATCCAAGCTGTGTAGGGTATCTTGTGACTGCTGCTCCGCCCATGTACACAAATGCCACAAAGTACCTTACTGTTAATTTGAAGACAGACCTTCCTTTATTATTTGCCTTAAAGAGTTTATTTCATTTTATTTAGTTCATTATTTATTTTAAAAAAGAGAAATATTTGAAAGACTATGCATGCATGCTTGTCCTGTTTGACCAAATCATGTTCTGCTCATAAATGCATTTTTCATAGCACTTTTTGTGAGGGTTTTCAGGGTTCATGGTATGTTACATTCTAATAAAGATATTCTGTGGCGCAAAACACAGTTTTTGTTCAAAGTGTTATGCATGTGTATGCTCGTGGAAGTAGGTCTATACTGGAAACCCAGTAGTAATTAGTGACTGTAAGCCAGCATTATAGAGGCCTAATGGGATTTATTCATGCATTTTACAAAAACAAAGCACTACAATTTATCTGATTCTAAAGCAGCTATTAAAGAATACATTTGTGGGTGGGGCATGGATGCTGTTATAAAGCTGTTCCACCCCTAGTTTCTCTAGTGTAACCTTATTGCTTGTCATGCACTTAGCAGCTATTCATGTCAGGCCCTGGTGCAGAATACTCATTCTTCAGATACGTCAGAAATGTTTGCTAGTTTTCCAAAAGATGTTTACCCAGTGCCCCATTTCCATCCTCATTTTACTCCAGATAGTTTCACACTTTAAAATCTCATGTCTATTACCTTCCTAGCAGGAGTGTGTGTGTGTGTTTGTGTAAGGGCTTGTGTGTGTTAGCTTGGGCCTGTCGTACTCCTTTCACAGCCACTGCCTCTTTAGCGTTTGTAGACAAGGAGGGGCTGAGATGTTCTGGTAGAGGACTGATTTGTCTGTCTCCTGAGGGAGCTGATGTTGGTTTGGAGGAGAAGAGTGTTGATTTGCGGAAGGCTCCTTTCAGAAGGGAGACAGAGGAGGAAGCTTCTAGCCGGGGGGCTTTTTGGGGAATGAGGGAAAGAGATGCTTTTGGTGTGAGCCCTTCTGTGCTATCAAAAGCATGGAGGTTTGAGAAAAGTGTGACGTCTCATGCGTTTACATACAAAATAATTAAAACACCTCTGTTGTGCAGTGGCTTTGTATTGTCCTATTTTTATGAATGCACATCTATAAGGAATCTCTCCA
The DNA here is from genome assembly GCF_029633855.1 of Hoplias malabaricus. Taxonomy (NCBI): domain Eukaryota; kingdom Metazoa; phylum Chordata; class Actinopteri; order Characiformes; family Erythrinidae; genus Hoplias; species Hoplias malabaricus. The sequence continues at coordinate 27,905,073 of NC_089813.1, read as the reverse complement.
AGCATTTGTGCTGCATCTCTTCTTCTGGTAATGATATGTGGAGCACTTCCTGTCCTCCACTTGCTCTCTCCTTCACCCCTTCCATCCCCCATCCCCTATCTTGCCCTTGTCTCTTTCTAGTGCCTCTCTCTCTCTCTCTCTCTCTCTCTCTCTTTTGCTTTCTCTCTTCCTCTCCACTTTCCCAACCCCCATGGTTTGATGGTTGACCCCAATGTCGCTGTCTTTACGAACACATACATTGACATAGACTGTTAAAGTGAAGCATTGTACACCACAGCTACCCTCTACCCCCCAACACACCCATATTTAAAATCACAAAAGCTATGGTATACGCATGTGCGCACACATGGTGTCATGACACAGGTTTCACAAGGTTTATAGGTATATCCCATTTCAGATTATTCAGTATCTCTCCCTGCAATGTACATATGTAACCAGCAAGATACAAGAGGACATACTGTAATCTGTGTATGCAGGGTAACTTTTAATTAATGACATTGTAACATGTAACATGTAGTCTATATCTACAAGAAATGACAAAAGTAAAAGTAAAAAAGGAGTGTATATACAAAGGTTTGAAAATGCATTAAATGGCATCTTCATTCTTTTTTTTCTTTTCAAGATTTATTTTATTTTATTTTAGTGGGATTAAAACATACAAGATATTCATTTTCTGTAGCTGCTTATCCAGTTTCTGATCATGGGAGATTCTGAGCCTACCCTGAATCATTGGTGTAAGAGAGGAACACACCCTGGATGGAGATCAAGTCCATTAGAAGCCACTACACACACACATTCACACCGATGGACACATTTGAATGGCCAGTCCACCTAACCACGTGTGTTTTTGGACTGTGGGAGGAAACCAATGCAACCAGATAAAACCCACACAAGCACAGGGAGAACATACCAAGTTCCTCACAGTCAGACAGAACCCAGGAGCTGCGTGGTAGCGACACTACGTGGTGCACCATCGTGCCACCCACAAATATTACTTCTGTTTTATTATCAATATTATCATAGAAACATATACCTTATTTTGGGATTAAACTCATGTACACGAGGCTGTGCACATAAATGTACACTGCTTATTTCGATGAGCTATGAATGAGATATAATTAAGTATTAAAATAAAATTTCTTTCTTTTTAGATGACTCATCCTCTGAGAGTGGCAGCACTGCTAACGGCCCCCCTGCGCTGACTCCACCCAGTAGTACTGCTGTGGTGTCAGGTGGCGTTCCGGTGTCTGAAGCCATGGTTCAGTATGGAGAGATGAACGGCAATGGAGTTGCAGCACCGCTGGACTTCAGCACCACCTCTTCCTCTTCTTCCTCAGAGGAAGGCCAGCAGCCAGTCAACCTGAGTGATAGACTGTTGCCAGGGGTTACTCCTCCTCTTGGAACATATACTGCAGACCCCAGCAGAAAATATGCTATCAAAACAGAGTTCAACAACAAGGTGAGGGACAAAAATTATTTACAGGAGCTTTTAAACTGGTCAGGATTTGGCCTAAATGAGAGATCCTGTGTTTGATCCTCAGCCAAGATAGAGATATGCATGATTGTGTCCAAGGCCTCACTCACTTTGGAAAGACAGACCTCCTCATCCCTAGTGTTTGCGAAAAAAACAGGATTTGCAGTTAAATGTCTCTTATAAGCCTGTCCAATGACATGATAATGGCTGCTAGAAAGGATGCAGTGGCTGGGTTCATGTATCTCAGATGAAGCACATACAACTCTTCACAGTCCCAGCTTTATACTGTTGTGTGATTTGAAGATCTAGTTGGGCAGGTGTAATAATAATAGTAATAAATAGTCTAAACAGATTAGATTTTAATAACAGTCATTGTTTTTATTAGTGTAAAGTAACATGAGAAGTAAAATGTATTGTGATGCATTAGTCTGAAGCCCCTTCCACATGTATCTGGATATTTTCAACAGTGGAGATTTTCCTTAATTCGTTTTTGAAAGTATCCCTGTTTAGATGAATACAAAAACAGTTCAGTAGGGGCTATAGTACCTCTTAAAGTTAGACATCAAAACACCATGAAACATGACAGAAACAAGTCTAAGTACAAATCACTCTGTACTCCCTTTATAGTGTACTCATGAAATTACTGAATTACATGTATTTTCATCTGAAATCTAGTGTATACATTGTAGGTTTATGATTTATTTATGACTTCATAATATAGGGAATGAGGAGCTATTTTAATTTCAGTTTAATTTCAATTTTTAGATATAAATAAATGGCAGTGACCCCCCCCCCCACACACACACACATTAAGAAAGTGCACTAACACACACAAACCTGGAGGCACCTGAGGTATGGATATTGAGGGAGGAGACAGTGCTGTTATTTACAACCCGCCGTCCCAAATATTCCTGCTGCTTGAGAGCATTGAACCAGCAACCTTCAAGTCCTAAGCCTGCTTTAAAATTATGTGCTTAGGTCAGTGATCCCCTATATTCTAGTTATTTTCTGTAGTTATTTTTTCTAGAGTTGTAATTGCTGTGAAGTTGGAGATTTGCACCCATAACATGGTGTAATACAGTAGCATGTGTTAATTTTTATTTTGTGTGCATGTTTTCAGTCTCCTCAGTATAGCTCAGGAAGCTATGACTCGGTGAAAACAGAAATGAGCATGTGCACTGAAGATCTGAACACAGCTCGTGCTCAGGTCATGGACGACGATGACGATGATCATGATGATCATGATGACAGTGACAAGATAAATGATGCAGAGGGCCTGGACCCTGAGAGACTCAAAGCTTTCAATGTAAGACCCCATATTCACTTTCGTTTGTCCTACTGTTTTGAGAAATTCTACCTATTTTTATCTATCTAAACATTGTGAGTGTGTCTGTCTCTCTCTATCCTACAGTAAACTTTTCTTGTAGTAGTTTCTCACTTCTGCCTGTTTTTTATTGCTGTATATTGCACTCTCAGCTTTGCTCCCTTCATCTTCTGCTTTTTCTCAGATGTTTATGCTGTTCTTAAGCAGGTTAGGGTTAACAAGCTCCACTGGATGCTCCATATATTTTCTTGCTTTCACTCAGCTCCAAGCACATCCTCCCTCTTGCTTTCACCCTTTCTGTACATTCTCCGTTTTTCTCCCTCATTTACTCTCATCTGTGCAAATTTACTGTCATTTTCTCCACTCTTCTTTTCAGATGTTTGTGCGGTTGTTTGTGGATGAGAATCTGGACCGAATGGTGCCCATCTCCAAGCAGCCCAAAGAGAAGATCCAGGCCATCATTGAGTCCTGCAGCCGACAGTTTCCTGAGTTCCAGGAGCGTGCTCGCAAACGCATTCGCACCTACCTCAAATCCTGCAGACGCATGAAAAAGGGAGGCTTTGAGGTACAAAAACTCTCACACCCAAAATACTCAGAACCCTTTTATATAAGATTGCTTCTGTTACCTGCCAGGGAGCTTCTTTGGTGTCTGAGAGCTCTTCAGTGATTGTAGTTCAAAATCCACACTCCCACATATGGAGCACATATACTTCTTGGCTATATACATTTTGATCCATTAAGGTTCAGGTGCATTTCCTTCATCTAGATGAATCTTTAATGGACAATTCTATAGGAACTGCCTGGAGGGTATCAAGTTGAAATTTTGCCATAGGAAATTATTGTTGTTATTTTGCTGGATTTAAAATCATTTAAATAATTACATAATGTCACGCCTTGGTCTTGTCATCTGTCTCTTATCCCCAAGAGCACATGGTTCTGTTTATTATGTCTCCGGCCTGGTCCCGCCTTAGTTCCTCCACCTCGTCAGTGTCTCCTTTGTAATCCTGCCTCCTCGTTATCTGTTCCAGGTGTCGCTTGTCTGTGTTGTATATTTAAGTACCTTTGTGTCACTTCCTGTTGTTGGACTTCCTGTTGTTCCACTTTCACTAGTCTGTTTGTCTTGTCTCTTCCTCTTTTACGGTACATGCGATTTGTCTAGTCTTCTTCCCTGAGTGTGCTTGTTTGGTCTGTCTGTCTGCTTCTTATTGTTCCTTCCTTGTGCTTTGTGTACTTATTTAGGTTTGTCTGTTTAGCTCTCTTTGTCAAGGTTAGTCTCTTTAGCTTTCTCTGTCTGTTTAGTTCCCTCTGTTCAGCTCTCCCTGTTTGGGTCTCTGTTCAGCTCTCCCTATCTTGGTCTGTATGTATCTGTCTCCTAGTCTAGGTCTCTGTTTAGCTCCCTCTGTCTAGGTGTCTCTGTTTAGCTCCCTCTGTCTAGGTGTCTCTGTTTAGCTCCCTCTGTCTAGGTGTCTCTGTTTAGCTCCCTCTGTCTAGGTGTCTCTGTTTAGCTCCCTCTGTCTAGGTGTCTCTGTTTAGCTCCCTCTGTCTAGGTGTCTCTGTTTAGCTCCCTCTGTCTAGGTCTGTCTTTGTTCAAGTATTCTGTCTAGTAATCTAAGTCTGTCTGCCTGTTTTGTTATCTTTTGTATAAATAAAAAGTCACTGTGTTATAGCATGTGCGTCAGCCTCCGTCAGTCCGCCCAGTCCTAACACACAGTATGTTTGATAATTTAATACAGTATATAACAAAAGTGAATACACCCATTTTAATATCACTAAAATGTCTATTTTCCACTTTAATATCATATTGAATTTGGGTTGGGTGACCCCAAAAAAAGTTTTTCTTTTTTGTTTTGTTTCGTCAAACACTTACCTGCACCTTGCAGTGTGTTTAGGATCATTGTTCTTTTCCTGCCAGGCATCCTGAAACCAGGATTCATCTTTTCATATACTATTTTGGCAGACACTCTAGTGTTCATGCTGCCATCTATAAACATCATCCCCGCAGACCTACTGAAGTCCTACACACACCTATTAAGAGATATCTCCTTCTTATTATATGGTGGTCATTACACAGTCACTGTGATGATTTTGGCCAAACATGCGGAACCCCATCTGATACAAACAAGTGTCTTTTCATTTCATCTGACCAAAGAAAGTGTTGCCAATATATATCAGGCTGCTTTTCATGTTCTTTGGCAAACGTCAGTCTTGCAGTTTGTGTATGAAATGTTCTGTGAACTCTCTGGGCACTCAGTGAGTTAGCAGTTCCGGATGATAGGTTTTGTTCTATGCTGGAAGCACTATACACTATGGTTCTGAGCACAGTTGTGTAAATGGCAGACTTTTCGAAATGCAAATTGTCATTTTTTGGATGATAGCCACTCTTTTCATACTTAAGTTTTTAACGTGCTAATATTTCTCAGCTTGCTATTGTTCTTGAAACCTATTCAATATTTTTGAAGTTTTAAGTTTGTTCTTAGCTCGAATTATTGCTATAGTGTGTACAGAATAATGTATTGAAACAATTTTCAATCAATTCACATTGAGTATTGACAGGTGATATATAGTGCAAAAGACACTAGTGGATGTAGCAATAACCTTTTAGCCAATTCATCATACTCAATATTCTCAGAAGTAGTTTTCACTTTCCTAGTCTTTTGCTTTGTCTGTACTTTTGTACAGCAGTAGCTGCCTGGACAAGATTTCTTATACATTGCAGGCCCCCTGCTTTCTTCAATTTTACATATCTGCGCTAGTTCTTGCAAGGCAGAAAAGTATTTTGTCACTTTCACTGCTTTGAGACTTGAGGCATAAGTGCACACATGTTTAGAAATCATAAACTGAAATGTACATCTGCTTTCCGGAGCATGTCTTATTCAGTTTTTCTGTTACATCTCAGTAAACCTGCAGCTCAGCTTCGACACCAAGGTCAGCACCAAGGCAGTGCATATATGGATTTAAAAAATATATTGCTTCCTTGCACTGTATGTCAGTTTGTCATGTCAAAGGAATACATTTCCATGTCTTCCATAATTGGGAGCTTTTATTTTTTTATATTTGTGTTTCAGACTAAACATTTGTCAAGAGCTGTTACCATCTAGTGCCAGTAGATAAAAAGATTAAGGCAATAAATGTAGACTAGTTAAATTGCAGCCCTGCAGTGTGCATTAGCCTTGGTGTGCTGACATTTCTATTGTTTTTCCATCTGCCTCCCCTCAGACACGGCCCACGCCTCCCCACCTCACCTCCGCCATGGCTGAAAACATCCTGGCAGCTGCCTGCGAGAGCGAGACACGCAATGCTGCCAAGAGGATGCGGCTCGACATCTACCAGACCCATGTGAGTGTGTGTGTGTGTGTTTGTGAATATATGAGAGAGAAAGAGAGATATTGAAAGATTAATGGAGGACACAAAGTCAATATGGGAACACAAAAGAACAGAAACTCATCTTAAACTACAGTGACATAACTCCAAAACCAAAACTTTAAATCACTAATTTAACTTACTATATAATACTCACACATCATAGCTGCTGCAGACGCCTGCTATTTTCAGCTGAGAGTCTGTCAGTGTTTGATATTTTATTAAGTCACAAACAAAAAATGTAAAAAAAATCTTTAATTCAGAATCAGTGTGTCGTTGAGCGGTGCTAATGAACATTGATGAAGTTTAGAGAAAAAGAAAGATTTACTCACATTCCTTCTATACTGATTTATGGTGGATCATCAACATTATGCTGCATCATTACCTATGCGGAACCATTGGCTCATTTATGTTGGATCATTAGGGATGTAAATTATTGTTAATTAAGAAGACTATTCCTGTCATGGGGGGATCACTGGTAATATAGCACAGCCACAGATCCAGCCTTCTGGACTCGAGGGGATTCCTCTGGCAAGGGGACACTCCAGCCCAGAGAGACTGACCAGAGAGTGAGTGGCTTGCTCCCTGTGAGAGCTGAAACTGGAGGAACACTTCTGCACCCTGTGGAAACCAGCATGCAATCTTGAGAAGCAACCATCAACTCACCAGTGGTGGGATGTGAACCAATATTGCTTAGTTGCTCCCTAGCTTTAAGGCAAGGTTGGCTTGTCTCTCTGGGGCTGGAGCTGTGGTATTGCAATCCTCTTTTTTGTTTTGGAGTTTACTCGAGTGATATCTACAAAATAAATAATCACTCTTTCATACCACTGCTTGTATTTCTCACCACACACACTCACTGCTGCCCTCTACAGGATGAGCCAATCACTGTAGAAAAGTCCAACTCCAGGGACCCGGCCACCCTGGCTCACTCAGGCTTCACACTGGCTGCCTCAGCCTACTCCCAGGACCAGCTGTACACCAATGGTGGGCTTAATTACAGTTTCCGTGGTTACGGGGCCCTAGGAAACAGCCTGCAGAACAGTGGGACAACGCAGAGCAATGGTTAGTGACTTTTCAAGTGCAGCAAAATCCTAAATCACTTTTACCTTTCTCCATCAAAAAACTCCTTCCTTCATACAATTCTCTCCTAAGTTCTTACCATTGCCTTTCTTTCTTCCAGGCCCCACCGATCTTAGCATGAAGTCCCTGGGCTCCAGCTCCTCCTCATCCTCTACTTCTAACAGCCATGGTCAGGGTAGTGGCGGCGGTGGAGCATCAGCCCAGCTCAGTCCGCCTGAAGTGACCGCTGTCCGGCAGCTCATCGCAGGCTACCGTGAGTCTGCAGCCTTCCTGCTCCGCTCCGCCGACGAGCTGGAGAACCTCATCTTGCAGCAGAACTGAGAACTTGTACTACATGCGGTTCAATCCTGTCTCACACACATGCACACACACACACACACACACATGCACAAACACACACACAAACTTACATATGTGCACAGACAATTGCACACAGAAGCATACATAAATTGGGATATGCACATTAACAGAAAAGGCATATGTAGCTACATGGCTCACACGCACACACATGCACACGCATATACACATTCCCCTCTTTCTATAGAGCTACCTAATTTACATTCTTCATGACAGCCTTATCTTCGTTATAGTGTCTTTACCAAATTCCCTTAGCCTGGGTTTAGATGTGCAGCAGGGCACAACTCCCCCCTTTTACTGAAGGAACTGAGGTGGCTGTGTAGTTGCATGACAGAAAAAGGATTTTGGACAATGATGTCTTAACATAGCACTGTATAGAGCACAATCTGACACATAAGCCATCCAATGGCTGATTACATTGCAGCACTTGTGGAGAATAGGATTGTGCTAATCTACACAATCAGTTCCTTGTAACCCTCTCCATCACTGATAGTGTTGCCATAATGAACACATGATGTCATTTACTATCTGATTTGATCATCAATATTCACCAGTTATTCTCCACCATTCATGTCTAAGTAACATAATCGTGAGTGGGATCGTTTGCACCTGGATTTGCTGCAATTATGCAAGAAATATAAAATGCAGTTTTCTCAGTGTGGAAAGCTTTGCATTCCAATTTAATTTAATTACCCTCTTGTAATACACTGGTTTTAACAGGGAAATAACTTATTTACAATAGCTACCAGTGTTGATTTGTTTTGTTCTGAAGAGTTACATCATATCTGGTCCCATTCAAGTGCCAGTGACAATGGACAAAAGTAAATCCAGATATGATTCAACAATGAAACACCGCAGGGTGTGAACATCCTGTTAGAGAACGACATATCCATACTCCATTGCCTTGGAACCATAAGTAGATGAGATTGTCCAGCTAGATGTTTGGGACCAAATTCAGCCCACCCATCACCTTCAGGTGCACTGTCTATATTTTCAAGGGCTTAGTTAGATTCATATCATTTAAACAGCATATGCAGTGGGAAAGAAAGTCTTACTCGGCAAAGATGTTGAGTTGTTGAGTAGGGATGAACATGTAGGATAAATATGACCTCAAGAGTTAAAGGGGTTGGGGGGTGGCAAACAATAATATATTTGACGTATGATTAATGCTACTGATGTTGGGTGTAAGGTGCAATGTAGGTGGTAATCGTTAGAGTGCGTTGTCCGACACTTTCCAAGACATTACGTCCATTATTTACATACATTCTTTCTAACATAAGTACACAAGCAGACATAAATTCTACTTAAAGAAGTAATGCTCAATGTGGACTGCTAGAGAAGGCTCAGCTCTGTCGAAAGGGCACATCAGACTGTTGGACTTTATGCAAATGAAGCTGTGCTGAGTGGAAGCTCAAACCCCCACTCCAAACCCCTCCTACACACTTCATCGCCTTGGCAACCCCTTTGCCCTCAGCACAGCAATGCATTCTGGGAGACACAAACTCACAGAAGGAGCAGATTGGTGACAACAGTCTCACTGTGAGGTGCCTTCCAGATGAACCGGCATATCTATATGTGAGGAAAAAAGAAAAAAAAAAAAGACAAAAGGACTGCATTTCCCATGCTGCATTGTAAACAAATTTTGTTAAGTTGTGAATGCTGCTCTTCTTTTCTAACCTCATGACTGAGTCACTTTCATACTGCACGGGGACCAATCAGAATCATCAGAGGGACTTATTTATGTACATATGCACAAGTTTAAGAGGGACCTAATTATCAGCAAAAGGAGGCCAAAGCTTCAAAAAACCTCCATTCTGGATATGTCATATTTATGTGATGTCAGTCTTACACAAGGGTGATTTCTGATTGGCTGCAAATGATTAACTAGGAAATCTGAAGCTCATTTCTCTTATTCTTAAAGAAATTAGATTTAGATAGTAGACACGGCTATTCTATGATCCAGGCTATGACTCCTTTTATGCTTGTCTCCCACCCCAGCCTTTTCTTGTTTTCAAACTAATGCTTTCCTACACACTGTATAAAAAGCAAAAGACAATCTTGGACAAGTAAATATACACCACATAATGCTATATTAGCACTTGCTCCTAGTTTAAAACCTTTAAAACTGCAGTGTATATATGGCAAGTGCTAAAGCCATACTCTGAAAACTGTTCATGTAAGAGACAGATTATTCTTACTGGGGGAACCATTAAGAGGAGCAATGCATTTTCCTCTAGCTAACTATACCCACTTTTCATTTTAATTTAACATCTAGATTGGTTCTTTTTTTTTCTTCACTTTATTTTATGGATTTTTAATTTGTAGCTCTACTGAGTTTACAGAGCCCTGTCTGTATGATTCTGTCTTACTCTAAAGGGAGTACACATTGTGTCTCAACGTTCCAGTCATAGAATTCAGCGCTCAGAACAATCAGCTCGGTCTGTCAGCAGCAGGTGCAGAATTCAGCCTCCTCCAACTTTTAGGAGAAGACTGAGATCTGTGGCTGAAAAGTCAAATTCAGTATAGAATATTGCCTTTATATGTAAAGATTCTGGATATGTTCACATTTGATTAATTCACAAATTCTCTATTAGCATATTGTCAGTTACAATTACAGTAATTTCAGTGCAGAAGAGGAAAGGCAAAATGTCTGATGTTCCTCAGTACTTCATAAAAGATTAAACATATTAGATTCTATTTTAAAATCGTTGAAGGTCCACAGATAATCTGTTCATTTACTAAGTACACAAAAACAAGCTGAAATTATTCATTATGTCTGTCATAATGAAAGGTTATTGTCACTACAGATGTGGCAGCTGTGGTTGCAAAGTAATAGAATCACATTAACCTGAAATATGGTAGCACTTTGTAGCTTGGTTTGTTTCAAATGAAAATAGTCATAGACCATTGCTGTCTGAATTCTGAATCTGACCTCACTTACATTATTAAAGCATAATCTACTTTTATTTATTGAACAAAAAATAAATATTTAAACTAAAAACAGCAGATTAAGATTAATATTTCCAATATCTCACATTAGTTTGTGTTATTATTGCTGGCATTCAAACTGCAAATCCACTGTATCCTGTGAGTCTATAGTGTCTGAAAGGACCAGGTTGATTTCCCTTGTGCACTTCGAGACAGACAGTAAGGTAGGATGGAAATCAGGGCTTTCTCTTTCCCTCCATGAGTTCTTATTCGACAATATTTTTTTTTTCTGGAAGCACCAGGCATTCCATTCAGCCTAATATGGCACATCAGCCTCTGTGTGTTTGTGAGTGTGTGTGTGTGTGTTAGGTGCGCTTGGTGTTCACATTTCTTCTTTTATGAGATTACATGTGAAATGACAGCAGTAATGTATGTATGTTCATATGTCTTGTTGGAGAAGCCCTGAGTGTTTTGTGATCATTTCACGAGGTAAAATCCAAGACACACAAAAACACAGACACACACACACGTGCAAACACGTAAACACAAATAGGAAAATAATGAAAATTTTGTGGGGGGGTTGGGAGAAAATGCTACAACTTATTTTTTTATACATGCAGCTGAGGACTGCAATCAAAATGTGGTAAAACAACCATTGCCTGTGTTCTTTTATTTTGTGGTGCTTTGTAATATTATTGTTATTGTTATTAATATGATTATTGTATTTTATTTGTTTCTATTCCTGTACCTACTGGAAACTGTAGGCCGAAGCCACAGTTTCTCTTTGTATACCAATGTGAAGCTTTGTATTATTTCTTTCTGGTTTTTTGACTCAGTGGAAGTGTGTGATGTTTACATGTACAGAGGATCTGATTCTTTTGTTGTTTTTATTTTATATGATTTTTTTTTTTTGGTCAAAGACTCACCCCTCTGCTCAGCCCCACAGCCTCTGTTTTAGGACTTGAGTTGTTTCTTAAAGCTAGTGAACGTAGGGGCAATTTTGGAAGGTTATAGAGACTTGGTTAAACCACTGTTAAGGTCCTTGCACACTTTACAAATATGTCATGTTTGAAACAAGTATCTGTGACTGTCGTTGCTCCATGGTGGTTAATGTTAGTATCCCAGGGCATATCTGTAAATGAGAATACTCTTGTTCCTTGACAACTGTTCATATCTTTTCTTCTCTAGTTCTCACTTAGACTCCAAGTCTTGAAAATGATACACTATTTCTCATTTGTAGTGCTACTGTAATAGAAGCCTGTTTTCATTTGCAGGTTTGCTTTACCTCTCTTAAAACACTGTTCATTTTTTTGCACCTCAGAAGTGCATTACTTCCTCAGCGTTAGGCCTGGAAGAAATCGGGGTAGGGAGTCTTGTGCAAGGGCCTTTAGAGGCGTTGTTGCGGTCAGTGCTTGTAGGTGAAGGTACTAGATGAGAAGAAAACAGCGAGAGAGCAACAGAGAGCTTCTTAACAGCTCAAAGTGCAACACCAATCCTCCTCCCCAAAATGCAACGGAGCAAAGAGCCTGCTTCTTAATGGCCTTCAAATTATATTTTTTTCACCTTCACAAAGACTTGAAATGTTGTTTTATAAGTAAGGCCAATGGTACAGGGCCTCCTCACTCTGGTCCAAATGACTAAAGATTTTCCAATGTGATTATGGTCTCTAATGTTAGAATTTGCACTTTGACCTTTTGTAGAAGCTTCTCAGTGATTTTAAAAAGCCATTCCCCTCATGTTGTTCGTCTATATGGGGAACATAGAAACCTCAGGAATCGTTGAATCTCTGAGTTGTTTTTTTTTTTTTTTTTTTTTTTTTATCCAGGCCAATATGTCCTGACCGACCAGTCCTCGCTCTCTCTCTACTACCACGTCATTTATATCGGATTTGCTATATATCCTTTTTTTATATTTATTATTGTGATTTAAAAGTGAATCTTTTTTTCAGTACATGTGGCTGAATATTTGAATTCTTTAGAAAAGTGTTGATAAATATAAATATATATATGAATATATGTGAAGCGCCTAAAAGATGGAAAATATGGCAGGTAATTCCATTTCTGTTTGTTTCATGCAAAAAAAAGAAGAAAAAAAAAACACGGGGAGGGAGGAAGGGGAGTTTCCCACCTCGAACATATCACTCTGATGAGAGACTCATTATCGTCTGAAAAAGACTCTTTTTACATTTTCAGTGTGGTGTCAACGCTACGGTCTGAAAAACTGTCTGGTTTTCCACCTGCTGCAGAATTGCTAGGTTCTTTTCTCCAGAGGTTTGTGTCACTGAGTTGCTGAATAAAACAGTGAGCTGAATTGTGTTTTGTGGCTGTCTTTTAAATACACACCACTTGAGTTCCTCTCTGTTTACTTGGACAGTATTGTCTGAGTCACATTTGTAAAACATGCATGCATAAATACATTCTAATAAATGCAAAGAGTAGGTAAATTGTTTTAAAGACATGTATTGTTATATTTCTTGAAATAATCTTTACAATCTCAATAACAATCAGTAAATCAAATGATCTGGTCATAAATAAAACAATTCCTTTTCAATATAGACCCCAAGACTGGTAGAAAATCCAGTTATTTCAATCGAACTGAATGTTTTTTCCTTCTCTTGTAAAATAACAGTTTTGGGAGGTCCATTTTTTTTCAGTGGACAGCAATAGCTTACTAAACTCACTGTCCATTATTGACAGTTCATCAGTCTTTATCCACACAGCTCCATGTGGCTGAAAATGTTTAGTGGGTGGACTACTCTCAACAGTACAACACAGTAACACTGGAAAATCCTAAACAATTTTTGCTGTTTTGCTGAGTCTCATAACAACACAACACACACTTGCCTGTGTGTCATGTTCCTGACTAAGGTCCACCCCAAATAAAATATTGTGCCACACTCTATGGTCAGGAAATACAATTCGGGTCTGAAAATGTTTTCATTTAAATGTGTATGCAGATAGTTGTGCAAAGCCTAATATAGTGGATGGTGAGTGTACATTTCAGTTTTAATTAAAAAGCAACAGAACATTAAATCATGGCTTTTTTGTGTTCCAGTGCTTAATTCTACAGGACCAAAGGTTTTATTCAAAAGGAAGAGTTGCTTGTGCCCCTTAGCTGTATTAACATACTCTACTCTTCCGAGACTTCTTTAGAATATATGTTGAAGCATTTCGATGAGGATTTGATGACATTCGGCCATTAGAACTTCGCTGAGGTCAATTACAGATACAGGTCATTGAATGGTTCATTCTGGGATTAGAAATTAAGCATATTTTAATATTTTTTAGAATCTAAATCAATCCGTTGTGTAGTCCTGCATGTGCGCATTAATGACACATTGAATACTTTACACAAGATTAAAATCGAATCATTAAATCGAATGTGTGCTATAGTTTTAAAAAGGTATTAACATTTCCCATAGAGAACTCCTCCCATAAAGCTGCCCCATCCGGCACGCGACTCCCCTTCGTTTTCACCGAGCACATTTGCAAAAATGAAAAGCCCGGAGGACGATGTTCGCTGTCCTTGTCCAAATTTCCAGAACTTGCGGATTCTTTTCTCCCGTCTGTTAAAGCGAGGAAAGAGCGACGAAGAAAACAGCGGAACTTCACAGAATGGAAAAACAAATTCAGAGCCGAGAGAAGACGCTCATAGAGTCGTCCATAAAAACACACTTCAGTCGGTTAATGACGGCGAGGTGGTCTATAAAGCGCTGTGGTCATTCAGGGGTCGGGCTGAAGACGAGCTCTCTTTCGAGTCAGGAGACTTATTTAAGGTGCTCCAACGGTCAGGAGAGTGGTGGCAGGTGAAGAAGCTCAATCCGGGGGGACTCTCAGAAACGGTAGGCTTCGTGCCTTCAAACTTTCTGGCGAGACGACAAACGGTGGACGAACAACCGTGAGTAAAACGAGATTTAATCCCAAATGGCTTAATACTGGCTTTGTAGCGCACTCCCTAGGTCACGAAACTATACCTAAATTGTTCTTTAATTATCTCAGTGGCAGTACTGCAGCTTAGTTGAAGATAAATGTTTCAGAAAGTTCTGGAATAGAAACCATTATTTAATTAGTGATATCTAGAGCATTAGAGTAGGAAGCCGTTTGAGACTCAGTCTTTACACAGTTTATCTTTCAGTCTTTATTTTTAACTCGGGATAACTACTGGCAATGGGGCCAAAAATATAGAACATGAAATATGTATCATCCCTTTTCAGTACCTAAAGTCAGCAAGTAAATGTGAAGTTCTTCTTCATATATCTCCACCTCAAACTTCTTCCACCATTTGTCTGCAGCTCGAAATTGCCATGCACTTCGACTAGATTGGTTCCTTAGGTTTAGGAGATGAGAAACCTTGGCTGTTGGAAGTTAATTTTTTAAGAGAAAACTATATGGAATTACACTGTCCAAAAAAATACTTACACATATCTAAAAATGTAAAAACAGGTAGGGCTTCAGATCCTAACAAGCTTTTGGCCTTGGCTAATTGAAAGAAAGCAAGGCCCCAACATAGGTTTTGTCAGTTGAAAAAAATCTGAAGAATGATAAAATTCCTTCGAGAAGGAAATCCAACACAGTGGGTGTATTGTTCTTGGTTCTTGCATCTATAGTCTTTATTTCATAGGATCCATGAGGATGGCTTTTGGTTACCCTGCCCACTCTTCTCTTATAATATAATAAATTGTCTTATGTTACCTGATGTCCTGTAATAACTGAATACATCCTAGAAGTGGCTAACAGTTGTGCTGCCTTTTATTAACTATTTCACTAGTGAAAGAAGAATGTGTTTAGTCTGTGGAAATATACCATGTGCTATTTTTTTCAGTTGGTATTTTGCCGTTCTGAATCGCTTGGAGTCCCATAACTTGCTTTTGACTCCAGGTAATTCTGTTGGTGCATTTCTACTGCGCCACAGTGGGAAGGTCCAGACGTGCTGTGTGCTCTCTGGTGAGTGGTTTGTTTTGTTCTACTTGCCCCCAGTTAAGCAAAACATACTAAACTATATCTAGAAAACTTGCTTCTAATCAACATACTGCATTCTTCATGACCTTTTCCTAGAGTCTGATAGTCAACCCATATAATCAACAAAAGGCAATAATTTAGGCAAATATTTAAAATAGTAATTGATCGTTAAAAACTTAAAACATTTGAACAGATACAACTAAACCATACTTTTCTCAAATACCTAAAACATGGCGCTATATAGCATGCCTCTCACATAAAGGAAGTAGATGCCCAAAATAATAATACAAATTAGCACGGCATCATTTTAGATGCAAAGAAATGGATGGCACTTGCTTGGAATATTCTCACATGCACTCACACTTTTGTATGAGTGACATTGTGTTGAATGTCTGCTTTCATTATATATCATCTCATGTTCTCTGACACTCTGTGCTTCTTTCTCTCTCTTGCTGTTAGTTCGGGTGAGTGATACAGAGGTGAAGCACTTTAAGGTTTATGAAGGTGAGGATGGTTTCTACGTAAAGGAAAACTGCACTTTCCGTGAGATTGAGGAGTTGCTGGAGCATTACAAAAGCCATTCTCTCAATTCCAGGATCTGCCTCACAGAACCCTGCACACGAGTGAGTGTGTCTGCGTGTGTGTCTGCGTGTGCGTATATATGGCTACATCACACAAAGGCTCATATGTTCAGTTTAAGGGAACTAGAGTGAAAAAAATGACTACCAAGAAACATCTGTAATATGAAGAAGAGCTCTACTGCTACTGCCAAGAAAACACATGTCATGATGTAATTGTATTCATAAATGATTTTGCTGCTATTTTAATGCCATGAGTGAGTAAGTGAGTGAGGTATGGCTTCTATTATCATGTGGTCAGGGCTGTGGATTTCTACACCCTCAGAAATAAAGGTACCTTACAGGTACTTTATTGTCACTAAAGGTACAAACAGTGTAAATGTATCATTAAAAGTACAATAATGATGCTGAAGTCCAGTTGTGTTCCCTTAAGGTACATTACATTCTACTCTCCTGTGACTGTCTGAGAGGAGTTTGGTGTGTTCTCCCTGTGTCCACGTGGGTTTCCTCGGGTTTCCTCCCACAGTCCAAAAACACATGTTGGTAGGTGGTTTGGCAACCCCAAAGTGTCCGTAGGTGTAAGTGTGTATTGACCTGTGAAGGACTGGTGTCCCCTCCAGGGTGTGTTCGCCTTGTGCCCAGTGATTCTGGGTTGGGTTCACTGCGACCCTGAACTGGATAAACAGTTACAGACAACGAATGAATGAATATTATATATCCTGGTTTTTCAAAAGGCATATGAAATAAACACACCTTAAAAATCTACAATTAATATAGAATATGGTGCGGTTATGTTCCCTTATTAAAGGTATTGAATATGACCCTTTTGAGGGTTCCAACTCAATGACAGCAAAAGGTAACACCCAAGGGCATAGAATTAGCATGGACGGAGGTGACATCTCCCCACCAATATCCAGCGATTATTGAATTGTCCCCACCAATAATTTGAACCCCTCCAAAAAATAAAAACCCGATCTGTCAACATCTCATTAACCTAGAAGTGCAGAAAGGGTTAAATCTTGTCCTCTACTCAAGTCCTACCTCACCGTTATACATATGGCCAGTGTGATTGGCTGTGCCTGAGACTATAGCTATGTTTGGTTGTTAGCAGCACCAAAACTGGAAGGAAAACTATCCAGTATGAGAGACTTACTGTCCAAGACTCGGGTGCAAAAGCGAGTGAGGATGGCAGTAAAAAAGAAGGTGGACATAAGTAGCTATTTTTCAAAGAAACTTGTAAGTCACTGAAAGTCAAGTTTGCTAATGAGTCCATCATAATAATGTTAATGGAAATGCTAGGATTTGGCGCACAGAATACACCAGGCTAAATTTGTCTGTAGCTATGAAACACAGGGCTTGGAAATTACACCACAAACTGCCAACTTCTTTGTCAGTCATTAGTTTAACATTAATTTAACATTATATAAATAATTAATTAAATTATATATTTTTATTTTGAATAATTTAAAAGCACATAGAATAGCATAAGTGGCAGAGTCGTTTATCGTTTTATCACAGAGAAAAGAGAAAAAAAAAAGTGTAGAATTTTTGTGTAGTTTCATAGGTCCCCACCAATGTCAAGAGCAAATTTATGCCCTTTGTTCCACCACAGCGACAGTTTTTCTGAGGGTGTAAAAATGTGTTAAACACTTACAATATTATTCAGTCACAAACATTGTTTTCATATGTCTGCTACATTTTTTTGCGTGACCGCCTGCCAGGCCGGCCTAGAACAGGCATATGCGCTTACTGACCGACTGACTGACTGACCCCTAAAGTTGAAATGCACATGCGCGAGTAGGAACTTTTAATTCAGTCGTATTTCACAGAGAGAACTTAAGGTGGGATCACTACACTGCACCGTCTGCTGTTAGTTCAGCCATATTTCAATTGGACAAGTGCTCTTTTTATGACCTAAAAATGCATGTTCAAGTGTTCAGGGGTTTGGACTGTTGAGAGCTGAATTGGGAAACACTCGCACCGTTTCAGTTCTGTCCACCATCCACTGTGGTACAGTTCAGTGTTTTACTGGAGCCTTAAACAGAAATGTGTTGAATGTTATTGAGTCGGACCCTTATAGAAATGTAAGTCAGTAATAAATATCTAGTTCCCAGCAATGCCCTGTTCATTTACCAAGTATTGATCACTTGGATGATAAAATGTTAAGGTGCTTGGTTTTAGAAATGTTCAAAAACTTAAATGTTATCTTGCTGCTTTCTGGCAATCGAGTTGCTTTAATGTCATTTCAACACAGTGCTTCAGGTTTGTAGCTTTGTATGAACATAAAATAACAGGCTTTCATGATCATACACACAGTGACAGCAACGACAAAATTATTCGTTATTTGTTATTATTGTATTATTGATATGAAGCACCAAAGCTTCTCCAGACCTTCCAATGACAAGGGTATGTATTTTGGGCTTTCCTGTTTTTGAAATGCCAGAAAACCTCTGTGACAATGAATATATGGCAAATGGAGGTCCGGCAAAACTAGGCTTGCCTAGTTTCTCTTTGCTCTTGTTTTCTTATAGTTACTGTCATACAAAACCCTCAAACTCAATGTGATCATCTTTTTGTACTCTTGGAAAACTTACTAAAGCATTTGTGTAAACTAATTTTTTTTACTCTGTGTATCCCCAAAAATTTGTATCTCTTAATTCCCACAGTAGTACATGAGCTAAGAAAAATGTTTACATTTTAGAACATTTGTGGGTAAATTTAAACATCACTTAGAACAAACATATCATCATTTAGAGTAATCACAATTTGAACAAAAATATTACAAATAACTCTTTCTAGATTTGAGGAGCAAAATGTGTTTAGTTTATCTTTATTCATACCATGTTTTTCTGTGCTGAAGCCAGAGCCAAAACCACAGGACCTATCTCACTCTACTGTGGATGATTGGGAGCTACCAAAGGAGCAATTTGTCCTGGAGGAACTGCTGGGCAGTGGCTTTTTTGCTGATGTTTATCGTGGCACCTGGAAAGGCATAGTCAGGGTGGCTATCAAGATACTCAGAAACAATGGTAAATTATTATTATTGTTAATTGTATTATTATTATTGTTATTGTGACACTACACTAAGACATCAAATAAATATATGTAGTGTTTACTGTAGTAAATCCCCAAGAAATATTTGCCATGGTTTCACCCCTGAAAAATGATATAAATGTTGTGTTTCCTGTTCTTATCTTCAGTGACAGAAGTGAGTCATCAGGTAAGTCACCAGGTGAGGCAGATGAGGCCTTCCTGAAAGTCTAGTACATAATGTCACATTTGTTTTATGTCACATAAGTGTTGTTGCTAATAACTGTCTTCAGTTCAGTTTGAATATTTAAATACAATGCAGAATTGTATATGTTTTTAGTTTTCATTTTCTTTGTATTTTCCTATTTCAACTTTCTTGTACTTATGGTCAGTTTTTCGAGCAAGATGGATCAGAAAGCTAGAAGATCAAGGTTAGAAGGTGAAAACTAGCATGTACTTCCAGCGAAACACTGAAACACTTCAGTTCAGCATGCTTGGAGGAGAACTGTAATGGCTAGCCTTGAATTGAGTGATGGAGGAGTGTGATCCACCCTGAGAGATCACATTCTGTTATATTGTCTTTGATTTTTACACACAAATTACTGACTCCCCATACAATAGCAGCGCCAGTGGGAGCCCAGGAATGAGCTGTCAGTCATCGCTACGTCTATTTTGAAATAGATGAATACCCAAGGAATTCACCTTTAACTGCTAATTGAAAGGGTTTTTTTGAAAACCCCATATCTGCATAATTGCTCAGCTGAAGAAAGATGTTTGTTCCAGCTGGCTCCATGCTGTTGCTTTGCTGATGTGTGTGTCTTTGTTTGTTTTAGACTCTCTGGACCAGAGGGAGTTCCAGCTGGAGACTCAGATTCTGAAGAAGCTGCGACACAGACACCTCATCTGTCTGTTTGCTATCTGCAGTAACAGCATCCCCTACTACATCATCACTGAGCTCATGGAGAAAGGCAACCTGCTCAGCTTCCTGCGAAGTCAGCATTAGCTCCAACCTCCAACTCCTGAGATAAATCATTTCCATCACTTGCCACATAACATAGAAATGTTCTATAGGTTCAGTGTGATAAAACTGTAGTCGTATTATTTTTGAAAATCACAGGTCAAAACAAACGTCTTGGTGTCTTCCTGTGGCAGCAAATTTGTAACTTTTTGCTAGAACTGTATTGGAACTTCTTATGACATCAAGCATCGGTCAGCATGTGAATGTTCCTGGTGCAGACTAAAATGCTAATGTTTGAAAACAGAATAATAAACAACAAAAACACTTTCACAGATAGAGCCTAATTAAGTAATGTACATAAGGACAAACACAAAACTTCAGTATTCAATAGAAATGTTAAATATGGGAGGTAATTTATATAAAGTATCTAAGTATTATTGTGTATATATTATCATGGTAAAGATAAATCCGTTGTAATATATATTCTTTTTAAACTATAAAACACTGAGAAATATACATGCTTTTCGAAGCAGCTGTTAGAAGCATTAAATTAAGAAGTGTTCTGGGGCAGATGGAACTACATCCTGAGAGCACTAAGAGCCTACACAGCATGAGCTAATAACACTTCTGGAAAAAAAAAAAAAAACTCGTTACTCAATTTAGCCTAATTTATTTTAATGACTTTAGAAATCATTAGCACACTATTTAGGTCACAGGGAGACCAGAGAAAGAAAGATATTTAACTGTATTTAAAAAGGGTTGTTTAAAGCTAGAACAAAAACTGCAAAAATTACTTTAGAATTTTTCAGGCTAAATATTACAGTCACATTAATTTTATTTACTAAGTACTAACAGAGGACATCCCTGACTTCACAGGTATTTGATTTCATGATGATTTAACATCTTAGTTTGGATGCAAGATCATTTGTAAAACACTCTGAATATCTCTAAATTATACAAAGTGAAAGAACTGATTAAACAATGGTGTAATACAGACAGTACTAGAAATGTAACGAGTGTTCGTTCTGGTGTTTGTATAATTTTTATTAAATATAACTAATGCAAGTGAATCTTGATGCACTATGATATGTGTGGTTTTATGGCACTAATATTGAAATATTGAATCAGTTCTGTGGGGTCTGAATAAAACATTTGTTTACATGCCTTGGTCAAAATACCATAACATTCAAAAAGTACAGCAACCTCCCCCTGTCTAAACCTCCCTGTTCACAACAACCAATTGAAAATGATTCAGAGTCTCTCCGACTCACTTCTTTTCATGTTCAGTCTGCACCAGTGACTGCTTCAAATTCAGTAAATTTGTTTTTCTTTGGCTCTGTGTGCAGGTCAGGAGGGGCAGAGCTTAGATCCACAGGCTCTCACCGACATGGTGAGCCAGGTGGCTGATGGGATGGCCTATCTAGAAGAGCACAACAGTATCCACAGAGACCTGGCAGCACGCAATGTTCTGGTGGGGGAGGACTACATCTGCAAAGTGGCTGATTTTGGCCTGGCAAGAGTAATCAAGGTGAGAATCTTATACACAACTGTACATAAAACAACTGTAAGCATGTAAAACTAACTGAATTTGATGTGTGTGATGCAGAACAGCAGTGAGGGGGCCATAGTGAGCAGGGTTCCTAGGAACCTAGGTTCATATGCAGCCGTTTCAGGTTATCCCTCTTAAAATGTTTTGTTTAGGAGCTGACTGGCTGTACCACTAGTAGGAATTAGACATGGTTGAACATTTTATTATCCATTCTTTCTAGGAATTAGGAAAATGTTTGTCGTAGAATCAAATTATTTTGGGCTTCGTAATTTGCAACACTCATGCAGTTTCATACTCATAATGTTTATCACTTCAATTGTGGAAACTGATTCACTTTTCATAACAGTCAAGTTAAAATCACAATTTTTTTTTATTGGGTGTAGTGGTGGAGGCGCTTGGGGAAGATTTAAAACTACACTTAGAAATTACAACCGCAAATTCAAATTACATTGTTCACAGAAACCGAACACAGTCAGTGTAACATACTGATCAGTGTGTTGTTGATGTAGAAGATGTGCACATGTAGGGTGGTTTAGGGCAACGATGAGTCATAGTAATTACAGGTTTAGGACACTTAAAAAAAATAAATGTGAACCATTAACAGGAAACTCTGGATCTGATCGTAAATGTGTTTTATTCCAGATAAACAAAGGACTGGTAAATATTAGGTTTATTTGTCTGTATAAAGAAAATGTATATATTACCCATTGTTACAGAAGCTGAATATCCATTACAGGAGCTTCACATTCCAGGCAATATACTTGTACTTGCGGAAAGTACCTGATGTAGTGACTGCTACTACAGTAACACACAAACTCGTTTACATGTTTTTTGTAGGAGCCTTTTTACCTGTCTGAAGACAAGATGATTCCATATAAGTGGAGTGCTCCTGAGGCCATTAGCCACGGACGATTCTCCAACAAATCTGATGTGTGGTCTTATGGAGTCCTACTGTATGAAGTCTTCTCTTACGGTGGATGCCCTTATCCAAGTACATTTTCTGTTTCCTTTTATATCTACTGCATTTACTGTAGATCAGTAAACACAAACCTTTTGAATTATAGGGGAGATATGGCAGGGTGATGAACTTTGTCTCTGCCTCTATAATGTGTGCTATATGTTTTAAACTTATATAAGATGCTAAACATGCTTTGTTACATGGGGTAGAATAGAAGCAAACAAGACAGACAATCCCTGCCTTTAAATTCTGGTGTTAACTTGCCCTCGCCCACTTCGCCATATCCCCTCAGGGGAATCCCCAACAACATCTTAAGGGTGGTTCAATTTCTGTATTAACTGAAGTGAAGTGTGTTAAATGAGCCCTCTGTTGTTTAAGTGGACCTGTTAATAAATATGTCCATTTCAGTAGCAGAACTTGCGTAGAATGCATTGTGATGGGATGCAATTTACATTGCAATGGGAAAAACAACATCGAACAAAGTACTTTATAAGTTAGGGCTTGGCAATTAATCGAAAATTAACTTCTAATCAACATAATCTTGTCTATATCTATTTTATCAATTATTCTCTTATGTCCCCACTGTGTGTTCATGTGTCATGCTACCAAGCTGTTGTCACGTGATTCTGCCCCTATCTACCACATGGAAGAAACCTAAATGCAGAGGCTGACCGAGCGACTCGAGCAACTCATACCAAAGTTAAACACAGTGTCTGTAGTTTGGACGTGCTGTTTTTGACTGTAATTAAGTAAAATTAAGACACTGAACAAAAAGATGTCAAATGTAAAATCTGAGAAAAAACTGTTTCAGTAACCAAAGTGCAATCACACACCAAATATAAACATTACTCAGAAAAAGAGAGGAACAAGCTCCTAGCAACATTAGAAAAAATATCCCAGCTTTAATACTGGAGCATGTTTACAGTACAAGCCTCATCACTGAACTATGAGGGTCAAAAATACAAAAAACAAATAATCGTTCATTAATTGTAATCGTGGTAAAATGTACAATTAATTGTGATATTGATTTGTGCTCACATCGCCCAGCACTATTATAAGTGAAAGCCAAAACAAACAAAAAAAAAATCTTCACAATGCTTAAAATTTCTGGATAAAATCTTGTAACATATTTTACCCTATGGTTAGGCTATTAACGTTGAAAAGAAAGAGTGCATTTTAAGCTCTTTTTATCACTCACTGAAATCTTAATCTTTTCAATGCTATGACTATGTAGATAGTCTGTCATAAACGTCCAGCGATTCAGTGGGATGCATATTTTGTGTTGTGTTGATGAGGGCGAGTGTGTTCCGACTGAAAAACCCACTCCTCTTTGCCCACTCCCCCTTTGCACTGTGAGAAGCTACTTTTTTGACATAGATGCTAAACCTTTGCGAGTGCTCAGTAGAAGTTTAAAGTGGATTTAACATGCAGCTAATAATTCTGAACTTAGTCAATTACAAATAATTTAAGACATGTATCACTGTATATATGTGCATGTGTTTGAAATTGGGGAATTAGATTTGACTGTCCTTTTTGATTTGTCATTTTTTTTAAGCATGTATATTTGTATATTTTAAAAATGAAACTAGACTGTGGATATAGACATAATCAAGAAAGACATTAAACCTCCACTAATATTAACCAAGCTATAACTCAGATGCTATGTTTTGCTTATGTTTTTTTAAATTAATATATAGCTGCAAAAACACCATCTCTTCAGATGTAGGAGAATGACTGCGTACATATCATCTCTGAATATTATTTCTGGAAAACGTGTGGTGTGAAAGCTCACATTTATTATTGTTTGCCTACCTACAGTACCAGTCAAAAGATTGGACACCTCTTCTTATTAGTCATTGGTGGAATAGGTCTGTTCTACTGTACAGAACTGTGTACCAGGGCTCATTATACTTTGTAAGCAAAGGCTGAATGCTTTATTTTTTTCAGAGGTTTTTTCTTCTGGATGTATTTTGTCAGGCTACGTCAACCATGAAATTTACAACCTGATCTCATCTGGATACAGAATGCCTGCTCCAGACAAATGCCCACCCCACATTTATAAAATCATGTTGAAGTGCTGGAGTGGACCTGCAGCAGAAAGGCCAGACTTCAAAGAACTCTTAGCGTGGCTAGAAGACGCCAGCAGCTACTGGACCACAACATAATACAACTTTATGATTCACGTCCACCAGAGGGCAGTCAAGCAGAGAAATCCAAGCAAGAATTGCGTGAATGAAGTCTTCATGAACAGTAAGAAATACTGGAAAGTGGAATGTAAATGAGCCTTTATTACCGTTAGAATATTTTATCAGTTTTTTTAATGCTATATTCCCTATATTATATTCCCGCAATCTTTACTAAATAGCTCTACAAAAAAGCTATTACGTAGTAATTGAATAGGAAACTGCAGAAATTTGTTCTCTGTAGAAGAAGTTCATGTATTTTCACTTAAAATATCAAGAATGCATTTAACCAAAGCACGCAAACTTTTCCATATAACTTTATGTATGTGTCTATTCTATATGGATTTGTGGTTATATATATTTTGTTCTTAAAATATGGAAATGCAAGAGCCTTGGCACATCTGCTACCACAGCCATATTTCTCTGCAGATTTAATCTTTACACTTTCACATCCTGGGAACACACAGCTGTGTATCATATCGATGCTGACTGCTGGATAACAAGCTGTTTTAGCTACAAAAACAGCATGTTGCAGTGACTCCTGACAGGCTGATAATGCAAAGCAGCCTGTTGTTAATATTGTGTTGGTATAGGAGAGCAAGGAGAAATTTAAACTATAAAATAAAATGTAATTTAACCTTTAAGATTACTGCAACCCACATGGAATGATGTAAGTTATTGTAAAATGAGGTAAACAGTATTCATGGCATAAAAAACAAGAGGAGGTGTTTGTCCTACCAACATATTTTCTAAGCTTTCTGGTAGCAAGCCGGTTGTTGAAATTAACAAATGCATCTAAAATAAATGTAGCCCTGCTCTGGGCTGGCACCCATTGATTCTGGAAAGGGCCTATCATGACCCTCATCAGGATAAAGTGTTGACTGAAATAGATGAATGAATTAATGAAACCAATGTTCGTTAAATAAAGGTTTTAGTAAAACAAGAAGTATCTTTTGAGGATCCACATAATGGATAAAGCAAAACTATTAATTTAAATTTTAGCCATTATTTGTGTCTTCTCTAAGCTTACCATCCCTTTACTTGAGCTTTCTCTGAGCTGCAAGATTTTATCTGAACATTGTGTTGGGATGCCCCTCACTATCCTGACGAAATCTTTGCTACCTTGTCTTTAAATGCAGCTTTCACATGTGTGATCACCATGTTTAAACTTCCTGTTTAATCTGTTTGTGTTCTTTGATTGTAAAAGCATTCTTGAGCATTGACAGATCATTGACAGCTTTTTTCGTGAATAGAAACAAGTTATTAAGATAAACAAATGTTTATCTCTTCTACCAGGGTGAATATACAAATATGACATTTTTTTCTTTCTTTTCAAGTGGAGAGAGATGTGAGCCCACACTGAGTATGGTCATAGTAATCTTTTTCTCATATTCCCTCCCACAAAGCTACAGAACCTACAAAATTAAAAAACAACTGAGCACTAATAAGGTCCTCCAGTTACATCCAGTTGAAAATTTTGTCCCAAAGATAAATCCTTTTGGCTTCTCATTATTCTAGTCATCTCTCCCAAAATAATGGAATGCACTTTAGCACACATTAAATTTAAAGACATATTTCAATCTCTGCTTTTAAAAATTATATGAGAAATGTTATTATTATATTAATGTACTGGTTTTCTGCTGTTTTTCACAGTTGATAAATTAAATCTGACAACAGGTGGTCAACTCATACTTAATGACCAAACTCAAAACACTATAAAAAGTTCATCTTGACATTCTGTCTGCAGGGGAAATACAATACATGAGAATCCTTCTAATTGTTGACAAGATATATGCTGTCAATTCTTCCTGCAGTGGGTCAGGAGCCTAGCTGGATCAGACACAGCCATGCTACTGGAGTTTTTAAAGCACTCAGTCCACTGAAACTAGTCCACCAACCAAAAATATCCAGCTAACCACTGATGAAGGACTTGAGGAGGACCAGCATAAACTGTGCAGCCACAGATGAACTACAGTCTCTGACTTTACATCTACAAAGTGAACCAACAAGTTAGGTGAGTCTAATACAGTGGACAGTGTTTATAAACTCCAGCAGCACTGTTGTATCTGATCCTCTCTTACCAACGCAGTAGCACTGGTCACTGCAAATGGTCCACCACCGAAATAAAACCTGTATTGTGATGGTCCTGTGGGATCTCAACCATTGAGGATAAGTAAAAATGGGGCAAAGAAAGTATGAAATGGAAAAGGCTTTAAACTTTAATACTATATTTATAATACTTTAATGCATACTACACACACTGAAAAAGGTTTACAATTAAACTCCACCTCAGTCAGATACTATACTACACATTTGTTTTGTAAGGTTCCCAAAGATTTCAGTTCAGTTTAGTGTTCACTGGTGACAAAGCATATTATTTTTGACTGTTTAATGAGTTTGTAATTTAAAGAATAAGTTTGGAAGCTTGGAAATTAACAGAAGTGATTTTGAATAATGCATTAAATTCCACAGAGTCTTTGACATGCAAAATCCAACTACAAAAGGAAGACATGAAAATATTGATAAAGATTAATAATTGTTTTTTTAAAATCCACACATTTGACAGAATGTATACATTTTAATAATATAAGGGAAAGCAATATATATTTTCTTCAGATATACACATGCAATTTGATTTGACTATTTTGCACTACAGGAGTCCAAGTCAGTGTTGTCTATTCCTAATTATTTTCTACCTCCTGACCCCTGTTCCAGTCTCACACACAGACCTGTAACATGAGAAGTGCCACAGGCTGCTCATGTCACTGATGCATGCTGTGCAGAAATAGACCTGTAATTGTCTAGTGTGACGAACAGGACACACTAGACTTGTCTTGTTTAAAAATAAAGTCTAAACAGACTCACATTTGTGCTGCTGAAGGTAAAATACATCTAACGGAGCACAATAAATATATAATAAATACAACATGTCCCTAATAAACTCAGTAGAAGTAATTGACCACATTTGGACTTAGCTGGATTTAATGAAGATCAAAACACTTCAGTATGTCACAGATGAATGGGTCTTAGAGTTAGGTTAGCTATGTAATCTTATGCATATTTTGTCTGGAAGCCTTGTTGAGAGATTGAGTGTTTATAACTGATGTTCCTATCATAATAGGCTGATTTATGCCAATCATTAGCAAACTATAAAACTGTTTATAATGTTTAAACAGTGTATTTGAAGTGCAGCTATGAGGCTGGTGTGGCTAACAAGCAAGCAGTTAGAGCAGACTGACTTATGTAATGACTGGAGTACACAGTGCAAAACTGCACAGCGACAATATGTTTCCTATATTTAATCAACACTATCCTTGTAGCCTGAGCACACACCTAAACCAACAAAAGTCAGAAACTAAACATACCTCATGATTCCATTCAAAAGCAGGTTTTTTTAATACAAAATATACATTTAATGAACTGTTTTATTATTATTATTATTATTATTATTATTATTATTATTATATCTTCACTTTTCTTATCTGCCGTGTCACTATTAGGTTGTCTCCCGGACAGTCATGTGAATATACTTGGTGGCAATAATTAGGTCATGCAACTAACATGAGAAGTGTGTGTGCATGTGTCTGCCCTAGATTCCACTTTTATCTTTGCACACTTCTAGTATCTGCATTTGGGTCCCCTATACCTTCTCCTAAAAAACAGTCACCAAAAAAAGGTGAGAATTTTCTTTGTGCATGTGCCAACATGGGACATAGTGTCAGTGCAAACAGCTTTGGAAATGGAAATGCTTATGCAATGGAAAATGTGTAAAGTCAGCCAGGCTTTTCTTAATGAAGCATGTCTGTTACTATTCTTGTCATACAGTAAGTCCATTGGCAGCAGATGTAGTTGTAGATGTATAGTCATGTGTGGAAGCTAGTCAGTCATGTGTGTGAGTGTGCATTTTGCTTGCATATGAATATTAAGCACATGTAACCTGGTTCATATGTTTGTCCCATGATGTCAAAACACCCTTTATTTTTATACCAATATGACACCCCAGCCAGAACTACTTAGTGGAGCCCTCACTGAGTTTAAACCGTTCTGGTCCCATCACTGACCCTGGATGGCAATCCTATATGGGTCCAATATTTAACCTACAGACAAAACTTGCTGGTTAAGGAGTGTCGTATCTCTGGTTGCTTTTTGCATGAGGTAGAGCCAAAGAAGTATATGTAAAATCACTCAGTCATATACAGTATGAGCCTTAAAGGGGAATGAGTTGTTTATTTCAAAGGTAAATAAAAGAAGGAATCAAAAGGGTCTTGTAGAAAAATTGAACTAACTAGTTTTGGAATATAAACACATGCGCCATGAAAATGATCAAATGTATGAAGAAAGCAGGAAACAAGTCCTCAGTTAGGTATGATGGCCTTTTAGTTTCCATGCAATCATCAAGGCTTGAGCACTGAAACCAGTTTCCATTAGCTCCCACATTTTATTTATAGTTGCAGAAGAGACAAGACGTGACTAGAGGGCTATACGTACTGAATCTCCAGAACAAACATGTCACCACACTGCTACTATCACTAACACAACACTGCAGCAAAGATGGAACCCACTGTTCGGCATCTGTTCACCTTTGTACACAGTAACCTTGCAGACTGGGTATGAAGTAGGGTGTGTTTAGAGTCTGCATGGTGGGGAGATTCCCGAGTGTGTGTGTGCGGACTGAGCATGTCTGTTCCACTGCCATCTCTAAACTCAGAAACAGCAGAGCGAAATGTGCTGAACTATACACAGCACTAAACTGGTGAGGGAGGGCTCACTTCTTATATGTCCTCCATATAGCCTCCACTGTGCTGTCCACCATCATGATTTAACACATGAAAAATGCAACCAACATCTAAGAAATAATCTTGAACATGTGGGGGGGTATAAATACTGAAACATTAATATTATATTTAGATGTTAAGTCATATATTTAATTTCAGTTACATATTTTTAAATGATTATTTTAAGGTATTGTTCCTGGTGTTTACAAATGGGTGCCTGCTCTTATACATTTTGCATAATTACATGATGAACCCATCAATAGAAACAGTCCAAATGTATTATTGTGAGTATTAACTCACACTAACTTATAGTAAGCAATGCCATTGGGTGAGTATTAAATAATTATATTTGTCTTTGTGAGTGTTGATGGTTGTGTAATTAAAACAGTGTTTTGAAGATTGAATCAACATTTTAGAAAACCAATATCTTTCACAGGAGTGTTTAAAAATTTGTGAAAACCTATCATCAAACTTGGTTGTGCAGTGTGTTGACGCAAATGGAAATTTACAGTGAGCCAGCTGTTTGTGGCAGAAGAGGTTAACTCATTACATATGTGTTTCTGGTTTAGTTGCTTGTATTTAGTTCACGTCTGTCCTCTTCTGTCATTCCAAACAGGTGTGTTGTTATACAAGCAGCATTAGCCATGAGTGTCCATTCTTAGCAAGCTAGCAGATTTAATCAGACTGATGCCTGCTTAATCCTCACCTCTCTGTTCACATACAGCCTGGGGATCATAGCAGACACGGGCTAATTTGACTCCGACAGTATCAAAACAGAATATTCAGAGGTTTGAATGCTAATTAGCATGGTACATACATTCGTATTATACCATTTATATATTAAGCTCAAATGTTTTGTTTTTCTTCCCTTTTACATTATTTGAATTCTAACGTCCACCTCGTTATCTGAAAAGTAATAGAAGGGTAAATCCAACTTGGCTTCAAACCCAGATGTTCCCACCTTTGAAGGCATTTATTTAATTTACTGTAAAGTGGTTTGGTGGAAACTGCCCTGCTTTTGTTGTGTATCATCATATATTCTGGTGAGAGTCAATATTTCTGCCGCAAGATTGCTCAAGTGCAACTACAGGAAACTAACAAGGCTATGTATGAATAGAAATGAAGGTGTGCTTCTGACTGAACATTTTTCACATATACTCATCATGTCTGTTATTTTAGAATCATTTGTATATTTATTATACTCAGTTATGTAAACTCACCCATTGCTCAGGACATCAGGAGCTTAAATGAAGGATGTGTTAAACTGAACACATTCTGAAGCTTCATGGTTCATCTAAAAACATTTACATGTGTTTTATATTAGTGCTAATATACTATGTTTAGCATTGTTGTAATTTTTGTCTAATTTGTGATGATTTTTAACATTCAAAAGTCATTATGATCCACTATGTTCAGTTTGAAGCCTCAGGCAAAAATAAGTGAAGATGTGTTTCATATAAATAGGAAAAAGCCAACAACAACTGAAACTAAATGGGTTAGATTTGATTATGAAGTGATTTAGTACATACAAATAAATAGAGGACACAGCTACAGGCTGCAGACTTTTATTTAAGAGCAATCAATATGATGACAATGCACACAATGATAAAGTGGTCAAATCTACATGGAAATACAATGCCTCTTTTTTGGCTTTTATGAGATTACTTTGGTCGTCAATAAAACATAGCTTTAGAGACACAACATAAAAGCAGCCTGGTTCTACTGAGAGTAAAAAAAAAGAAAAAAATGAAAAGAGTCTCCGTCGCCTGCGTCTAACACGGTGACTCTGGGTTGGGGTTATGCGTGTGGCTGTACGATAAGATTTATGGATGCAGTATTAGAAGCGGCCAGGGATTATGAAGCGGGTGGGGTGGTAGCTTCTGGTTTGCCGGAGTCACTACTTTCGCTTAGCTGCCTCTTCTTCACCATCTCACGGGCGATGCAGGTCACCTGACCATTAGTCACTGTGTAGGTTCCAGTCCTACCATTCCAATGACAAGTAGATGATTTTTACATAATGCATCAGGGAACACATTGCAACTCTGATTGTTACTACTTTATTTATAAACTTAATTTGACCATCTCAAACCATTAGACTCACTTCTGCTGGGCGTCAGTTCCATTAGGCGTGCCCATCTGATTCTGCTTCCCAAAGAAAAAACTGGACCACCAGTGGCCTGAGTCTTGCCTCGGTAGGGCTGAAATGACACCACACATCATTTTATCTCAGTGTGCAAGACAGTGCTTGTAAGTGTCTTTTATTTACAGTATAATTAAAATGGTACCTGGGTGGTGTGGAATGACTTCCCCAGTATACTCCGAACTGCCACAGGAACTGTTGCTGGAAGTGGATCCTATGCGCCCTGGAACGTTCACATTTACAAGAACATATTAAAAGAAGAAGATGCCATTTTTTGTTGATAGAAGTAAAAACACAATTTACTTTAACAAATTTATGGAGAGAGAGAGGACTTACTTCGGTAGTAGTCATGGGTGGCAACGAGGGAGCCGCCGGATGGAATTGCTGCCATTTTTCCCCAACTGTCAAATCAATCGTAGAAAAAAAGAAATCCCTGCAGAAAACGAGAATATTTGTTATCACTTGGAAGACACCAGAACATTATGTTCACTTCTTAAAACACTGATGACAAATTCAGGGTTATCAGGTCTGTTTTAATCATGAAAATGTGTACAACTGCAAATCCAGCATATTCATTATCATTGTAGTCTTCTTACTCAGCAAAGATTAAATAAAGCCTTGTAACAGCACAAAACAGACAGCAAGCATCATATAATAACTATTA
Source organism: Hoplias malabaricus (assembly GCF_029633855.1). Lineage (NCBI taxonomy): Eukaryota > Metazoa > Chordata > Actinopteri > Characiformes > Erythrinidae > Hoplias > Hoplias malabaricus. The sequence continues at coordinate 27,872,757 of NC_089813.1, read as the reverse complement.
ACATTGAATAAAATCAAAAGACATACTGAATACATGTCTTGATATTTTTGGCCTCATCACCTAGCCCTACAACTCCATGACACTATCAAGAGCAGAATGAGGTGGCCATTCCCAGCAGTGCAGGGTAAATCAAAGCATCCTCTGAAGGCAGACGTCCAACAAATGTCTGCTCTATTTTCAGTCTAGACCTTAACCTGGTGAGAGTGCACCTTTAATGGAAATGTTCACATTAATATCCTCTAAATATAAAATGATAATGTTGTTCCTGTATTCACATTTTTACATTTTGGAGAACGAGTGCCTCTGAAATACCTTATGTACATTAGACAAACTCAATTATGTGCATTATATTATGTATCTTATGTAAATTATAAGAACAGTAAACGAGCTGGAAAAACCAAAAAGTTCCTTGGTTCCTAGAAAGGTGGAGAAACATTGTTAAAAGTGTCAATGTTTTTAAGGTACTGGCTTCACTGCAGGAAAAAGCCTTCCTAGGACCTGAGTTTAATGACATGTGTGGACAGCTGCAGGCAGCCGGGTTTGGGTTTCCATGCCCAGCCATCCACTTAAATCAGCCAGGGAAGTCCAGCTAGCAATTTGTAGCATGTGCGCATGAGTAAGCTCACACTACATGGCGCTCTGCCATGTCACCAGCATTAGTTCAGTGACTGCCCATGCCAGTGTCCTCTGATTAGGACACGTACTGAGGTACCTCTCTATGCTACTGATAAGCCCTGTGTGAGCTTAACCCCTGTATGCCTAGATATATTTTTAGGCTTAGTGCAGGGTGGTACTGATAAAATTCAGTGTTATTAATACATTATTTCTTCTGATATTTAAAATACAATTGAGGATTTCATATATATATATATAAGTGAATGAACAGGTTAATCCCAATACAGTGTTCATTATTTTCTGGATTGGTATTTAATTTAACATTAAAAGAAAAATCAGTGCTATATCATTGCTTACTAAATTACTAAAGTTTCTGCTGAATGTGTGTGTGTGTGTGTGTGTATAATTTTATTTATATATATATAAATATATATTTTTTTGAGTGCGTTAAACCTCAGCTGAATCTCTGAATCTCTCTGGAACACCAATACCAATAATTCAGTCATTTTCAGTCATTGATATTTATTATTCAGTAATCACTGTTTAATTAATATGTACGTTATGACTGATTAATTAATATATGGGCTTTAAATAAACCTCAAGGGATTTAAAGGATTAATACCAAGAACATTAGTACACAGAATTAAAGACCATTTGTAGTCTATTCAGATGCAGGTGCAAGTAAATAAGTAACCTAAAAACTAAAAAAAATCTAAGATCCAAAAATATAAAAGCATTGGCCCCGTCAAATGCCAACCTTTTCCATCACTTCAAGAAAACTCTTGTGCTTAAATTATTTTACCTGACTTGTTTACCTATTTACAAGCTAATTAACTTAACTTGTTTTTCCTAATGGCTTGCAGACGTCATGTAGTGGTAAGCACCTGAAGATTTCTATGTTCCAGCTGAACCTCAGGATTTAAAGCTGAACCCAGCTAATACCTGTCTGTGCTAGATACACTGAGTAATACACCAGCTGGTTATGTAAACTCTGCGGACATATATGTGACACAGCATATATTCACTGTTACTTAGGTGGAAGGGAGCAAAAGAGAATCGTAGCAATGAGATAAAGCCACGCTGTTAAGCAAACACGCAAGACTGACACAAAATCTGGCCATTTTGAGGCAACCTTAGGCTTACCTCGACTTCGACCAAGTGTCGGGCGAAGAAAAGTGGCCTTGGTGTTATTTGATGAATAACAGCACTTACGTTTGAACCTTTTGACCATTTGCAACATAAAACATAAAATGAAAGTTAGGCCCAAATTCAATGACTAGCAGTTTGTGTTAAACCCACTGTGTCAGTTTAGACTAGCCGATGTAAGATCCTTTTCTCACCTTTAAATCGTAGGGTTGCCTGGTGTTCAGGTGGTGGCAGTGTTAATCCCGGCTGGTCGCTGAAGTTTTGGGGGTAAACGCTAGGCGACGGAGCCCATTTGTATCGAGTTTTTTGGGCAGAGCCCTCCAAGGTCTTCCTACTGCCTCAGCACCTCTCTCTGACTACTAGTCCGACTCGGGGTTTTTATCAACAGACCTCAGTTTTGAGACCCGCCCAAAGGCGGAGTTTAGTTCTAATCCACAGTGACTCAGGTGTACAGACCGAGTGTGCTCTACTTTACTGTCCAAGCGTGGCACCATGGAGGTACGTGGTTATGCGTTATTTACAGAACTACTGTGCTACACCCTGTTAAAACGACTCATTATTCAGTTTCCAGACATTGTTTCGGTCAAGCTCAAAGCACATTTTTGTTAATCAAGTGCGCTAATATTTAATGTTGCCTGCTTAAAGTAAACTTTAACAGAAATACAACACAGCGAAAATATATAACACATTAAACGGTATCCAATAAAAATCACAAGACCAAGCCTGGGCAAACCCTGGAGCTCAATAAAAAGTTTGGTGGCTGACTAAAACTGATCTACCGCACTATTTCGCAGGCGGTCCCTGGTGGTCTAGTGGTTAGGATTCGGCGCTCTCACCGCCGCGGCCCGGGTTCGATTCCCGGTCAGGGAACAATCTGTTTTATATGGTTTTAAAACACCACAGAGTTGATACTTTTTGAGTGAAAACTTCAATGTGAAAAAATGCATGTCCGAACATCCCCTAACATTACAGTTTAAAACGTCAATTTGCTATCACTCTTTATGACTACAGCCACGGTTCAGCATCGGTTCTAATGTTTTGTAGCGCCATCTCCAGACAATTAACTGCTTTGATCGCTATAGCCATGGCGGTCTTAATAACATAATATAGATTTATACTTAATATGTTTGTGTATGCATATTTGCAAATGTTTAGATCATGTTTGCACATGTTAAAAACGTGGAAGGATCATAATAAACTGAAGGTTGTAATGAAGCGAGAACAGTGAGGAAAGAGGGAGAGAATAGTGTGGAAAGAGTGAGGATTGAGGAAAAACTGGTAGAAGAGGGTCGGTGCGTGTGTGCTGTGAGACTGAGTGGTCTTGTGCCTATTGTGACATCATCAATGGCGGTTAGAGTTTGAATATTCCTCCATTAATACTATCGGAAATGTTTCACTATGAAACGTAACTTCAAAAATACATAGCACACTTCTCATTGCAAATACATTGCAAATAGGTCAATCTATGGCTGAATCTTGGTTCCCAAAATTCTCTCAAGTGCACTATATAGGTCATAAAATAATGACTTCCACATCTAAACAGTGCACCGTTTGTCTAATTGGGTATAATCTATTTTCTTCTAAAAGCTGTTATTCACTGACCACCGTTCGGGCCACTAAAATGTATAGTTTACTCCCCCATGCAGTACACTACATATGGAGCAGGATGAAATCTAAGATTGGGCCAACCTCATGAGGTCAATGCTTGCCTATTTTATCAGGCTCCCATTTATAATCAAATGGATTAAGCACTACATTATATGTTTAAATTTAAAGAGGTTTTCTAGGTTTAAATGATTTAAAGAGGATGAGTTTTCTCATTTCACATTATTAAAATTGATATATCATTATAGATATTAAGGCAAAACAAGAATAATCATAGTCATCTAGCTCTACCTTTATTTAAGCATTTCTGTAACAATTTTCATACCCCATAACTTTCAGGTTTTGCAGTTAAAACCTCAAATACAGAGACAGCGGTTAATTTATGTTCATGAAAGTTTAGTCTTATGTTTAAATGATCATCATTGGAAAATCTATAATTGAAACGAGCAAATAATATTGCAAAAGAATTGCATAATGAAAACATCATATTTTAGTTCAACTTTCCACACCAAACATAAGTGCACAATTGTACACCATTTGACTGCCCAGTCACATTTGAAAACCTCATATTTTGTCTACTTTTATTTTTAATCACAACGTCAGGTTAAGTTGGTAAACTAAGCCCTTTGTATAGAAGTTAAAAATAAAGGTATATATATTCTTTCACCAGAAGAAAGAAAAAGAACAAACATATCAGACAAAACATTCAACCAAATACTAACACACACACACACATTCAGCAGAATCTTTAATTGTACCAGAACTCAGGTCTGCATTGACTGATTAGAAAAATGTGTCTGGTCTAGAGGGCCAAAGGGCCAACAAAATGATTCCAATTTAAATCAGGATGGGATAACCTCATATACATCAAAGCAGTGAAAACAGCTATAGATGTATGTGTTAGTCACATTGTTCTTTAAGTGATAGCACCTTTAGCCCTGAGTAATAAGCATTTAGTAAGCAGTATAAGAATGTAACATTTATTCTCAATATCACAGGCTTATATCCAAGAAAGCCTCTGGGAATTTTCTACAGTGTGTATAGGAGTGATAATGACGATGCTCCAAATCGTCATGCAGCTTCTAGGCATGAGTGAATTGCATTAAACAACTACAGTCACAGGTAACATCAGAGCTGGCCTGATTCCAAAAACCTTATACATTCAGAAAGGAATAAGTGCACAGAACATTTCCTTTGAAGCAAGTTGTACCATTAGCAAAATAGTTTTCAGAAAAAAACCCAAAAACATTGCACCCCTTTATGCATTGCCAGTGTCAGTTTGAGAGGTTAGGGAGTTTCTTACATACATACAAAGATATACACTTTTAAATAATTAACAGCAGTACGGCCTTAGTACAGCCTCATATTCATTTCTATGGCATTTCCTGGGGTTCAGCAGATTGCACTGGAAGGTCACAGAGTAATGAGGGTCTCAGAGGTCAGTCTGGGTGAGGAGTTTGTGCTTCTTTCTGTTCAGAAGTTAAGAGTCGTTTCCAGGTGGAGGGTGTGCATCTTCACCATTCGATCCACTTCCAGCTACCTTAGACTTTATGGAACAAACTGCACTAAGCTGTGATCATGTGCTTAAATTCACAACATTACATATTCATCATATTCAGCCAAAACACAAAAACTTCAACACAATAAATCAACAGACATGATGTGTTGATTTTTTTTTTTTAAATTGAAAATAAGTTGTTCCCAATCCCAGAAAATCTGTGCTCTAACATTAATCAAACATGTCATATGTTCAGCAGTACCACACAAAATTTGCATAAATCTTTAAACAATATACAGAAGGAATAAATAGTTTGTTCCAGCAACAACCGTATTCAATTTCAGAATATCTAGTACAGATCTACATCTTTTACTTATGTTTCCGTCATACTTACCAGTTTGTCCTCAAATGTTTTGAAGGTTGATGAGTTCCTAAAAGAAGCAAAGACATGTCAAAACTCCAGAAATGTTTTTAAAATTCTTTGCTTCATATTTGCATATGGGAATAAGATAAAGAACACATACTCTTAAATACACAAAGAGATGTACTGTATGCTTATAAAAATTAATTGCAGAACATGTTCTTCAGCAGTCACAGAACACTATAGCTAAATTTCATGACAGTTAGCCATTACCTGATGAACTAAACTTAGTTCACAATGAAGCAAATAAATGAAGCCACATATGAGGATAGTAAGCAACAACCAGGTGCATTAAAACAAGAAAATAAAATGGGCATAGAAAGACTAAAGAATGATTCTCAAAATCACTATACAAAAGAATATAACCTCAAAGTTAGAGCAGTAATGTGCAGAAATATACTCCCTTTTACATGGCAACAGGTGGAAGACCGTTTAGTGGAAGTATAAAGGAGAGACAGAGAGGAATAAAAGGCCTCTAGCATCTGGTACTTTACCTCATAGCGGGCATACTTAAGGAGTGACGCATGTTGTAGTTGTTACTTCAGACAGCAGTGAGGAAGAAGACGCAGAAATATTAGATGAAGCAGTCAGCATAAGCAGAGCAAAGAGCAAAGCAATCATTGCAGTGTTTAGTTTAAAAAAAATTATTTGAAAATTTATATGAGATCTTGCAAGTAAAAAGGTTCTGTTCCACAGTCCCAGATTACGCCTTAACCTAGCTGTAATGAGGTGGCTTCCTAGACTAGTCCTGGACTATATCCTCCATTTAGTGGAAAATCCCAATTCAAATGCTATGTAGTCCAGGACTAAGCTTAATCCCTGCCTGGGAAGCCAATTCAAAGCCTAAATCACTGTTGTATGGGCACTTCAGTCAAGCAGAAGCTTAATCTGCATCCAGGATTTTATCCACAAAAAATGCACTTGTTGCACTGACCATACAGGAACACTTTGTAGTCTTATAATTACACACTACAGTCCATTTGTTCCTCTGTATACTTTATTGTTCCCCTTTCAGGTTGTTCTTCAATAGTCAGGACCCCCATAAAGCAGATATGTTTTGGGTGGTGGATCATTCGCCCTGTTGCATTTACACTGAATTGGTGATGATGTGTTAATGTGTGTTGTGTTGGTACAAGTGGATCAGAAACAGCAGTGATGCTGGAGCTTTTATACACTTTGTCCACTCTCCACCTTGTAAATGTATAGTATAGTCAGAGCTGATGTGTTGCTGCACAGTTTGTGTTGTTTTTTCACTAATCCTTAATCAGTGGACAAAGGATGACACTCACAGGACATTCTTGGCTGGATATTTTTGGGCGGTGGACTACTCTCAGTCCAGCTGCACTGCTGTGTCTGATTCACTTGTTACCAGCACAACACACACTTACATATTACCAAATTACTGTCAACGCAGCGCTGAGAATGATCCACAACCCAAATCATACCTGCAGTGTGGTGGTCCTCTGGGGGCCCAGACAATAGAAGAACAGGGTAAAACAGGAAAAATAAACTGTAGTGCGCAATTATAAAACTACAAATTGCTCCTGTATGGTCAGTGAGTAGAAACAAGGAGGTGGGAATAATGTCAAAGTTAAATGATTTATAATAGGCATAAGGAATCACTCTAACATTTACAGTGTACAAATATGAGAGAAAAACAATTGCAGTTAGTGCATTTCCTCAGCAGGTTCTTACCCAGGTGAGTTAGTGTAAGTCAAAGCCCTGAGCAGCCCAAAGCAGCGATAAAGGAAACAAATACAACTGTTAACAAGGAGCCTTTCATCAAACAAATGGCAACACTCAGTCCATGCTAACATTAGAGCTAATATTTGTGTGAAAGGTCAAAGAGGTTGTATGGGAAAAAAAAAACAGAAATAAAGCTGCATGAGAACTAGGGAAAAACAGCACTGAAAACTAGTAAGTTATAAACAATCTGAGCTTGATAATGAGCGTTCCACAAGACCCAACTCTGGGATGGGACAGGTACGTTACACAGTGAAACTTGACATTAAAATGAAGCAATAGGAAGGGTTGCCAAAATGTACAAGTCCTCAACAGAATGTACAGAATATGTTTTTCACTGATTGCTTGGTTAAATTTAAGGTTAACTAAATATGGCAAAGGGGAGTTGGTATGAGAAAACTTAAATAATTCACTGCACTGGTTATTTTTTCTCTGTAATGCTAATCCAAGAAAACTATTAGATACAGGCTTGGGCCCAAGCAAAAGCTAAAGCGTTTTAGACTCACTGAACAAATAGATGAAAATATATCAGTGGACTTGATATAAAGCACAGCATTTAAGAGGTAACAAGATGAACACATAAGAGAGACTTTGAAAAGGTGATGTGGAAAAGGAGCAATCAAATAAGAAAGGACAGAACAAAATAAAATAGGTTTTAAAATCAACCTCATTTCTCCAAATCTGTTTCTGAGAGCTGAACCCATTGTGGAAAAAGCTGCTGATGTCATTTGGCTAGCCTGGGAGAGTGTCTCCTGAGTCTTCTTATACCTGTGATGAGAGTGCGAAGGAGAATGACGTTAAGAATCCTGCATTCAACACTTACTGACTCTGTAGGAACAGGGTTAAAATGTTATTTTGCTATTTCATAAAATAATAAAACACATTAAGTCCTTTGTTAAAAAGAGAACAGTTCCAACAGAACACATCACCAGCCATGTGAGAAATTTGATGGCTATATCTAAACAGGCTTTTTGGAAAACAATTTAGTGATCCGAAATAAGGTTAACTAGAAATGGAGAATTCCACTAATGTTTTAAAAAAAAACTCCACGCATTTAAATAGTTATATACAATGTAAACAGTCGTAGTTCTTAGATAAATCTATGCATATCTTAAATATCCTTTCAAAGCTGAGAGCTACATTCAAGGCAAAAAGTTGTTTTATAAAGCAAGAGAGCCCAAAGGAATCTTTTATTAGCATTATTCCTATTTCACCATTATTAACCTTGTATACAAACATTTAAGAATATTCAAGCTGGTAAGTTTTGCCACAATGCTTCATTTCATATTAAACAAAAAAAAAAAAAAAAACAACAAATCAATTCTGACTTACTTTGTTTAAATCACAATGACTAAAGTCAGATGAATTCCCTTTTAGGCAGTTTTTCGTTAAAAATATTTAGATTTAAGGATAAAATTTAAGGATATATTTAGAAATATTATTTTAAATTAGTAAAATGCACTTTAATCCTAAATAAATTAGCATTATTCCAATATAAATAACTGTTTGTCAGTTATTAGAAAGAGAAAGTAGCAAGCAAAAGAAAAGACAAAAGTAGAAAAAATATATACTGCGAGAAAAAAAGCAGGAAACTACAGAAAAACATTTAGATTGGATATTAATATCTGAGATATATATTTATCCATATTTATGACAGTGTTAACTTGCTTAATAAATGTATACAGCATGCCTGGAAAGCCATAGGAGTGAAAGCTCACAGTGGTCTTGTGAACCTGCTTTAGCATAACAGTGTGCAGTTGTTAAGGAGTCACTCATGCACATTTACACATATGTAAAGGCACATGCAAACAAACAATCAAATCACACAGTATCTTACATTCTCTCACAAACATGCTCTGCACAATGACCTTAACCATGACTAAGAAGCTATAATCAGAAGCCATTGAGCCAGTTTAACCTCTCAATCCCATCAGCTGTTCCCCTGGCCTGCTTGCACTTAACAAACATGAGCCATGGAAAAACATGGTCCAGTCTCCACACTGAACAACCACCTTCACAAAACTACATAACCTCAACCACATAACATTACACATTTCAAAACCCAAAGTCCACTCACATGCCCTACCTGTGACTTTTATTTTTTAATAAACTCCCCACGATAAATATAATCTGTCAAATTACAATTACTTTAAAATTTTAAACCATTTGTGAAGATATATCCTCTTTATATTATATATAGTCATTACACATATAGGGCATGTGCTATTTCAATAATCTGAATTTATTCATTCATTCATTCATTATCTGTAACCACTTATCCAATTCAGGGTCGCTGTGGGTCCAGAGCCTACCTGGAATCATTGGGCGCAAGGCGGGCATACACCCTGGAGGGGGCGCCAGTCCTTCACAGGGCAACACAGACACACACACACATTCACTCACACACTCACACCTACGGACACTTTTGAGTCGCCAATCCACCTACCAACGTGTGTTTTTGGACTGTGGGAGGAAACCGGAGCACCCGGAGGAAACCCACGCGGACACGGTTGTGGGTTGTGGTTAATCTGAATTTAGCTGTATATATTTATTTATGTATATAAATTTTTTTTTTCTCTGTAGATTCTTATAGTGCTTAGGAACACCTTCAGTTGAATATCATTTATATTTCTTTAACTATATATTTGTTGCTCTACCAGAACACAGCATGGGTGTGCAGGAAAGCAAACAACACTGTCAACTGAGCTAAGTTCACTTCTCTAAATAACAATGTTGTTATCCTAATCCTCCCTGAAAGGTTTCATAGGACTAAGACAAGTCTACAGTGACATATAAACCATTTGTAATAAAATACAACAGATTAATTAAACTCACGCGTCAGAACGGCTAATGTCCTCCAGAGTGGCAGAAGCTGTAAGATAACTACACATACAAAAACATATTTCCACATTATCATTACGAGACTTGGCTTTAAAAAGGCAGAGAACTTATGGCTATGTTACACTGGAAAAAACTGCAACTTCTAACTTTTCTGAAATGTGCCTTAATAATAATATTTTTAGAAAGGTCCCAGGAAAAAGGCTACAGAGGTGCAAAGGAACCCTCATATTTATGGAAAGCCTCAAGTACACTACAGCATATTCAAAGAATTAATTTAGGTTAAATGTATTAAGAAAAACTATCAGGTAAAACTTTGATAGCTGTTGGATTTGTGCAGTTGTAAGAATGCAAGGATGACGTTAAAATGCGTCCAGCCCTAAAACCTGACAGACTTCTACAACAGGTTTGGCCTCTCTTTCCTGCCTGATTTGTGTTGCCGAAAATACAACCAGTTCTTGTCATAGCCTCTACTGTTAACAGCCTGTTGTTAAGACCCATTCTCCACCTTCAGGTTGCCTGAAGGTACATTTCATTGCTGAATACAAAACAGGGCATAGAAGAGCACAGACATCTTAAACACAGATTCATTAAAAATATGCTGAACTGTTCCAGCTGCTTAAAAAGGCACCAGCCAACACAGGTGTCTCTTCAGATATGAAAACAAAACTATTCATTTCAGTATCATGGTGAAGACCTAAAGCAAAACTGAAATTGTTTCACTTTTAAAAACTTAAAATGGCCAATTATATTATATTCTCATATATATATATATATATATATATAAGTCTATATTATATATATATAGTCTATATTATATATATATATAGTCCAGTACAAGAGTATATGATGGAATATTACCAAATTGTTTAAAAAAAGGTTGAAAATATATAGAATCAACAGAAACTAAACTGTATAATGTTGAGAAAGATTCTGTTTTAGTTTTTGTTGATTCTCTCTCTAGTGGAAATATGTAATAAATACTTTATAACAAATTCACATAATTGCTGCTTTTAAACTGTAATTGTAATCTTATTAGGATTATTTTGTCTAACTCATGTATGTGTGAGCAAGTGCTGAAAAACCATCACAAAGCTTAAGAAGAGGTATCTGGTTCCATCCTCAAAGTGGTGAATATAAAATAGAACAGTTGCAAGTAATCAAGGTAGTCAGTGAATATTGATAGGAAGATGGCTAACTCCTGACTCTGTTAAGGTGGCTGTGTTCCTTTGATAAAAAAATAAATTCTGTGAAAAAGGAAGTAAGAAATAGAAAAGGAAGTGAACTAAGAGACAGATGAGACACAGGTGACATGGAAGGCAGCACTTTCACAGCTAGTAGAAAGAAGCATAAAATCAACAACGAGAAAAAAGCGAGAGAGAAAACTCACAAGTTAGACGATGTAACTCTATGATTCAAGTCTCCAAGAGTCTGTGAGGTTCTCATATAACTAGAGGCAGAAATGTAGCGGAAAGAAGTATATTGAGAAAAATCTAGCGTCCAGCCCCTCTACCACAGATTAATAGAAACGTAATAATGATGAAGGACATGGATGTAAACAGCAGAAGATAAATCACAAACATAAAAGACATATAGCAAAGTGGTGACCCATATTAATGAAGTGATAGATTCATGCATATCAGGAATCACATGGAACAAATGTAAAGCACTTTCAGGAGACCTACTAAATATGATTTGAAGATTTGATGGATGTCATTTACATTAACAGGTTACATTGCAGGTACTCACGCATTTGAGGACTGGACATCCTGCCAACCCTTGGAGATATTGTTTTTAAACTCAGCCAGTGGGCTTATACCCAATCTCCTCTTCAAATCACCAGCATGTCTCTCTTTTGCAGTTAAGACATGCCTCAAAGTCTGAATTTCATCCTCTACCTGGAAAAAAAAATGCATGTAGTTAAGCAACTCTTGAATCCAGGCTGCAGAAAAACATTTCGTTACTTTTAAAGCAAAATTTTATATTTCCTGTTTTTTCATTTAACTAAAAACTGCAACCTGTCTACTAATGTGAGTATCAGTTGAATTACTCAAAACAAACTATTACATTAATTTACACCAAACATTTGAGATGTTTTCCCCCTTCAACTCTAAATTTAATGCATTTTGTATTCAACATTTTTTGCTGTTGCTATAGCTTAAGCAAAGAGATTAAGATTGCTGATCAGTAGGAATTTGAATACAACAAGTGAGGTCAGAATGTGATGTTGTTTTGTGAGCCAGACCACGCCCCAATCACCTCTCCACAGCTCTATTTATACCCCTTGACATTCACATCATCCCTGTGTTGAATAACATCGCACCCACCACCATCCCGTCTTCTTCCTTCTCTTTGACCACTCAAGTGCTGGGGGGCGGGGGGTTTACGGTATTACACACATGTATCTAATCTAAGTTCACCTCCTCCCTATCACGTCTCCATGCGTGGTCTATGCTAACAAAAAGTGAATTAACATGTTGGATAGGTAAAACATCTGGTGGTCCAATACCTTTGAGAGCTCCAGCTGCAACTCCAGAGCCTCCTCTTCTGTCATGCCAGGGGGCAGACTTCCCCCACTGGCTTCATTCATCATGGAGCCTACACCCAAACCAACAAAACAAATACTAGTGTAACATGTTATATAAAGCTATTTCATCAAGATTTCTCAGTAGGCTGGATAAGAGTAAGAAAAATATACATAAATCTGTAACAAATTTAACATGTGTCATAACATTTGCCAAAGACCAAAGACTAACAGATGTAAAGATGTAATGGCACATTCCTAGACTTTTAAAATGAAGCATTTTTTGTCTGGTGCAATAGAAGAACAACTCTGGTTGCCTGAGAAGTTTTCAATAGATGGTTAAAGAACCATTTTCATAAATGAGAAGTGGGTGTGTCATAACAGTAATGTATTGATTCTTACTAACTTAAAGAGCATTGAAAAAAATTTAAACTATGTTGAGCTTCTTCAAAATGTATAATGGATCTTTACAAACAAACACGAGCACCCCCCCCCCCCACACACACACACACCTCCTGTACTGAGAATGATTATTCAAAGACCTATCCATTAAAAGGTACTCTTATACAAACTCAGCCTCACAACCTTTTCTGAGACATTTTTGTTGTTGTTAGGTAGTGTTAGTGTCAGAATATCTCTTTATTTCTGCATCTATTATCTATTGTAAAATCCTATTATTTGGTTTATGTTTTCTGGCTAACAACCAATCACTCAACCATTATTTATATTCTAACTCAGACATTTGGGATTTAAAAATGATGACGGTCAACTGGTGAGGAACTGTTGAATATTATGTAATGACAGCTCAAACTTCAGGCACTGGCAGCAGAGCAAACAGAAATACCTAGATCGAATGTGCATTGTAAAGGGCTTTTGTTTAACAAGGCACTATGAAACAGGAGGGACCTATTAGCCTGCTAACGTATTCTGTCAAACAAATAAACAAAGCACTGGGGTCTAAGCAGTGGGATTTACAATAAATAAGTTATTAACAAAGAAAACCCATCTGAAGAAACCCAGACAACTGTTAGTATTGACTGTAAAGTTAAGTTTATACCAATAGTTTACAGCCGTTGTTTTCGTCTGCTCTCAGACACTGAGACTAACCCTAGCTAATGTTAATGTTGACGTCAGCGTATTTATTAAACTGCTCCGGTTCTCTCCCTCTCTAACCTTTCCGAACGCCTTACCCTGGTTCATAGAATCCATGCCGAGGGGAAGATTCTCCGTGTAAACGGTGAGACGAGAGTGACGCTGTTCTGAAGTGTTATGGGAAGCGGAATCGCAAAGCTCTGCTCCGTTGACTTTCACAGTGAAGCAGCTTTGGGTTTAATTACTGCGAGCACGCGCTTCCGGAACATGACGATGACGTAGCACTGCTATTCCGTAGGTCCTGCACAGGTGAAGTAAACATTATTAACATGGGCACATACATGGACCCTTCGACATTTCAAAAAAATGAGGGTAACGTGGAATATATTCAGTCTCAATCTAAAGCATTCACCCTCGTCTATTTAAAATGAGCTGCAGTAGCTGTCCATTTTTAATTGTGTGAGTTTGTGGCGTCACAAAATCCAGCACGAGTACATATCCACTTAGGTACTACCAGTCACGTTTAAATTACAAGGAGTATGTCGGAGGGAATTGCTTTTTGAATTAAAGACTATATAAGGAATTTAATAGCTTTTAAAATAAATAATTCTCAAACCAAATGCAGAGATTGAAATGTTTGTGTTATGCATAAACGAAAGAACAATAACACAAAAATATAATTTAATAAAAAGTTTAATACATACAGATATTGGCTATCATATGGACATATAACGTTTTAATCAAAATTATTCAACCCTCCTTCCAATCTGGTTTATCAGCCAAATTTATAAACTTTAAACTGTTTCAATACAAAATGCCACTGTTAATGACTACTGCAGTCTCAGAAATATTCAACTCCTTCATGACAAGTGTCTTCAGTACTTAATAGAGTGCACATTTGCTGTTATGGCAGCAGTCCTGGGTAATCTAAGTCCATCCCTTATGGCCAATGGCTTGAGTTAATTAATATGGTTTTATGTGCTGTAATCGCCTTTTTCAAATCCCAGCAAAGATTTTCTGTGGGGTTCAAGTCAGACGAATTCGACAGCCACCGTACAATCTTCCAGGGCTTCTTTGGAAACCAAAGCTTGATTGTATGCTTAGGATCATTGTCATGTTGTAAGATGCCCAAGTGACAGCTTCCTGACAGAAGGCATGACATTTTTTCCTAGGAGAATTAGGAGAATTTTTTAATCCATCTTGCCCTACACACTCTGCAAGGCTGAATAATTCTGAGACAGCAGTTGTTCTTGTTTATTGCAAATAGCTGCAAAAGTTTGTAAATTGCTTATAAACTTAATTGAAATGAGCATTGAATAATATTGATTGCTACTGTATTTAGAGTCACTGTATTAACTGTATTAACCATGTAGCTACATTTTAAATGACGCATATCATTATTATTCTTATTATTACACTTGTTGTTGTATTATTATTTATAATGGGTATGTATGCACTGTCAAAAGAAATGTGTGTATCTGTGTGTGTGTGTGGGGGGGTTATTTTATTGAATTGTTTTTCTTTAGACATTCTGACAGTTTTCCAAGGCCAGCGAACATGTTGCCTTGATAACCAAACCTACTCTTGTTGACTGGGAGAGCATCACTCAGCTGAGAAAGATTAATGGAAAATGTTATTTTTTGGGAAATTTTATTGACAACTTTGGGAATGCTGTCTCCATAAGCACATTTTAACTATCAATTGTTTATTTATTTACTTATTTATTTTCCAGTACATTCCGTATGTTGGTATATAATTTTTTATTACACAGTGGCGGATGCTGGTCTTTCAAGGAGGGGAAGCTCAATTTCGGCCTACATCATAAAATGTGTTGGTTTATTTATACGTAAATACTACCTTCTGTTCCTTTTTAAGAAAATGATCTGTGACCCTGTCGTACCAACAAGGCGTCTTTTCCAGGGACTTGACTAGTGTCCTCTCAATGGCCAACAGAGTTAGGCTGCTTAATCGGCCTTGGCCCATGTGAAGTGTGTCCGCCTGTGCTCCAAAGGATCTTTACACCAAAGGATTGCTGATTCGCTTACTTCGCTGTCAATCAAAAAGGGATTCAGCCTCAGACAGATCATCCAATCATCATGCAGAAGCTGAGCGTCCGGGCCAGCCGAGGGCAGCCCATTGCCCCATAGACCCCCAGAGATGCTGAGCGTCCGATGGGCGGGACAAAGCCCAGCATTTATCCAATGACTTGTCTCGTTTTGCTGCTTCGCTATTGAACTCTGTGGACGCTCAGCGTCCATACTGTTTAAAGCACTGTGAATCTGCGGGAATGATTGAGAGGAAAGCCGCCTCTTTACCAGTGATAAGAAGCTGATTCTGAACAAAAGTTGAGCGCGTTGTAGTGCATATTTATTCAATGACATGAACACACAACAGAATATATTTGATCACTTATTTTTTGACATTTTAGGGGAAGCTGAGCTTCCCTTGCAGTCTTAGAGCAATCGCCTCTGAAGTTACATGTCTCCCCGATCTAAACATTATAGCTTTCTTTGACATACAGGGTGGATGTTGGATTGAGGTCCTGACATCAGCAGATTATTTGAGGTATTCCCTAGTCTCAGGTCTGCTGTATTTAATAAATCTGTTCTCAGTTCACTGATGCATATTTTCCTAGTTTTCTTCCATCATAACCCCCTTTGGGATACAATCGGTGTATGAAATTAATTGAAATGGAGGTACTACGCAGTCAATGAAACAGCAACACTCAGTGAACACTGAAATCAGGGCCAACATCAAACAACTGGCAAGTCAATCTTTGATTTTAAAGATTAGGTCTCATTGCACACAACCTTAAAAAATGTTATGTCAAAATGACACTTTTTTACGGTTAGAACAGTGTGTGGTCTAGGGTATATATAGCATGGTTTTGAAAATATGACTCCAACAAGAGTGCTGTTGTTTTCTTCAGGTTGGCTTTGTCTGAAATATGGTTAAGTATAAACATGTAGCTAAGGTTGTTAAAAGGAAAATATAAGGGAGTACCCAGAAAGAAGTAAAAATGTCAAAATGAAAAAGCAATATACCTTGAAAATAGGATCTGCACAACAAAACATGAAAAACAGGCACGTAGAAAGAGATATCAGTGTTTTTGGCAGAACTGTAAGATGTTTGCTGAATTAAATGAGATATTAATATAGAAAAAAAAAAACAAAGGAATGTCATCTAAATAGAACCTCTTCAGGAAAGAAATATACTCAACAAAATGGTCATGTGAAGGCTTTCTAAGCTTATCTTAAGAGAGCTGTAATCAATTTGATTTGGAATATGCTTTTTCAGTGGTGAAGTTCAAGCCTCAAATAAAGAATTTAAGCCAGAGGTGAAAAAAAAAAAAAAACACCAGTGCTAGCAGCAGCACCATACTACAATGGGTAGTTGTGGGGTCAAATCCTCCCTTTGGTCAATGTCTGCCAGGACTTTGTTGTTCTCCGTGTGTCTCCTTTGGTTTCTCCAGGTACCCTGGTTTTCTACAAGAGTCTAGCTAGTTTAGGGTGACTAGTAGAGGTGGGCAGATCGATCCAAATATCAATAATATCGATACCAACGCTGGTATTGGTATTGATCAATACTCATGGAAAAAGATCGATACTCGAGCTTACAGCCATTATAATGTGCCTCAGTTTCAGCCAATCAGAAACGTCAAATGACAAAGATAATTTGTGATTGGATGGCTTGACCGCCAAGTGGGAAGGACATACAGGCCGGGTAAATAACTCCTGAGTTTTACACACACACAAAAAAAAACACTGAACAAATAGGTTTTAACTCTGGAAAGCTCTATTGAGTTTATCAGAAAAAGAAAAAAATTACAGAAAGATTTCACAGACCATGTGGGTTCAGTTCACCCTCCTTTCATTCCTCTATATGTTATTATGGCTACATACATTGCTTTGCCAATATTTACGGTAAAAAAAAACTGAAATACTCTTTTGCTATACCTAAATTGTGAAGCATAGTTAAAGACAACTACTGACGTGCAGACTGACCAATTAAATGTTTACAGAGAAGGTTATCGACCAATAACTGTAGCTCTAGAGTCCAGACCGTCCAATCAGAAGATTCTAGGCTACTTCACCACGCCCCCTTCTCACTCAAGCGAACCAATCGGAGTAGGGGAGGGCGGGACTAGTTTGTGAACGAAACGCTTCTCGAAATTGTATGTAAGCTCTAGGAAAACAAAATCCCAGACGTTTGTGAATCTCGCCCGGAGATTTTTTAAGTCTAAAAAAGAGGACTTGTCCGGGTAAAAGAAGACGTCTGGTCACCCTAAGCCAGTTGGGTGTGGCTGTGTGAAATTGTCCACAATTGTGAGTGATTCTATGAGAGAGCGATGCCTTGTATTTAAATGATTCCCAGTAGGCTTTGGGGACACTGCTACCCCTGAACATAGATATAATTGATCTATAGCTATGCTTAAATATGGACATTGTATTTTATGTGTAGTTGTCTCTCTATAGGTTCGTGTGTGAGCCCTGATAGAGGTCACTTTCTTCTACATAGCGCCCTCTTCCTCTCGCGCCTGTGGATCACACAGCCCGCGGCACTTCATCGTGTGATTCGGCCAGCGGAAGGTTACCAACGCAGCACGGCGCTGGCCTACCACGCAGTTCCCTCCGCGGGGGAAAGCGTCTCGGAGTTCTTCACAGAGCCGAACTGGTTTCACTCCCACACGGACACGAAACAGACCGAGACCCGCGGAGGAAGAAGAGCCGAGAGAGGAAGATAACTGGGAACAAGCCCACGTCTCTCGACCTAACATTCCACATGCTGAGGGAACTGATCGAGACTTCCAGAGCCGAGAGGATGTCCCAGAAAGCAAGGTTGAACAAACACATACTCAAAGCTCTTGGGAAAAAATCTGTCCAAGATTTGAGTAAAGAAAGTCGAATTGAAGCTACTTTAGACCTTATAACTGTCTAAAAATTAAGTTCAAGAAAAAAGCCAAATGAAATGTTCATAAACATTTATTTTACACCAGCAAATCAGTTTTTTCTTCCAGACAGACAATAACCATGCTACAACATAAAGGTCTATTATTATACTTCATTATTCAGTGTATGTACATGAGACCTTAACCATTTAACTATGAGTAGCATAGTTTCATAGCCACATCCAAATAACATACCATCTGAAAGGACAAATCTTTAAAAACATGGCAAAATAAGGTAATAAATAAAAGAAAAAGAAAATGCAATTTACCATTTCACTATAATTACACACATTTTTCCTTCTTTCTGAAGACTATAAGGACTCTTTCCTGGTAACTTGTTGCTCCATTTGCATTCAACTAAAATCGTTGCATTTTTTCAACATCTCAGTGTAGAAGCCATCATAGGCGTAGCAATGTATTATGGAAGGGAAGTAGGGAAATGCACAGGAGAGGACCACAGAGGCAAACATCCATCAAAAGCCATGAAGATCAGGAGCACAAGTGGAGAAAAGACAGTGAGCAAGAGAGAGAGAGAGAAGTACAGTGTATGAAAAACAGAAAATGAACGTAAATGTGCTCTCAAGCTCAGTGTACACAACTCAGTGAAATATGATTGGCATTAAGTCTGTAAACTCCAAAAAATAAGACCAACCATGGCTGGTGACTATATTTTAGGTATGAGCATGGCTAAAATTGGTTTCCTGCATAAAATTAATGCAAGATCAGTAAGTCACAAGACATAACACACTCAGAAAGTGGGCTGCAAGATTGGCAAGCAACACTGGAAATTGTTCATGTAAAAACGTACAAGATAGATCCAGAAATGATAAGCAGCTTAATTTGTGTAGCTATAAATACATAATCACAAGGTGTGATTAAGGAAAATGTGTAGGAGTTTAAGAAAGATGTGCATGTCTATGGCCACCTCAAACTATTATATTAGATAGTGATAAAGCTACCTTAAAACACACAAACTTCCAGTTTCAGTAAGGATAAAGAACATGAACAAAATGTTACAAACGTCAAGATTGATTCTACCCAGAATGTATATATTAATAAAGACATCAAAACTTAAAAAAAAAAAATAAAAGCATTTAGGCTATATTGTAATATTGTAATATTGAGAAATGTCACACCTTGGCTCAGAGCACAACCTGTTTAACATTTAGCTGCTCGGTGAAAACCCTTTTGTTGTTGTTGGCTTGTTTACTACAAAATGTGTGGCAAAGGTTTAAACGCTGTCAGTGCTAACAGACATCTTACTTCAGCTGGCTTACAACCTTACAACTAAAACTCACTACCATCTAATAGTTTGTCCATATGGCACCCAAGAGAAATTAAGCTTGAGCAACCACGATGACATGAAAAATCAGAAGTCACTAAAACCGAAATAGCCAAAATGTGAATGCTTTGTGAAATTTCAAACTTATTATTTAAAGCACTTCCTTCTTCTTGTTCTGACTTATAACTAGGTATTGATACACCTATAAACTTAATTTTCTGACATATTGATGTATTGTTCCTGGTCCAACTATAAAAACAAGGAGGAGATATCAATGAAAGGCATTGGAATACATTTTCTCTGGAATAAACAACTTCCAAATACCACAGGCAAATTCACTCACAATGAAAATGATCTCTTGGCATAAGGGTCTCAAATGACCACAAAGGGGGAGCACTCTAGTTAACCAGTCACATCTATAGCACACTATAACAATTACAAAGTAAAAATGCACAAAATATACATATACTGTACATACACACAATTTGTGTGTATATTGTATATCTATATAAAACATTTGATTTTTATTTCCTTCTTACATATACATTTGGGTATAAGAGATATGACAGAACAGAACGTGGGTTTGTGTCATTAAGTCCCTTAAATATGAGAAGAGGGACATTACCAAGCCAGACAGTGCTATATAATGCTAAGACTCCAAACATGCTATAAAGACTAGGATCAAATAGCCTAATAAGGCTAAGGCAAAGACCAGCTAGTACACATACCGACACCCACGCACAGCACAACCTTGTGATGTCAAAAGTCAATTTGATCGACTGATGTGCACTAATTTTGGCTCAGCCTTTTCAGTTGGTCAACACCTCAAAACGGTATGGTTACTTAAACATCCAGATGGCATAAATAAATTTTAAGAAAATAGAGTTTCTCAAATAACAGTGGCATATTTGCATGTTTTCCTTAAGTGACTACAGAACTTTGTTTTCAGGTTCAGGGATAGTAAAACAAGAAAATATTTGAACACTAAAAGAGCCACAGCCTCAAATCTAGGTCTTTCTCTTTTCTCAGAAATGCAACGTAATGAATGAAAGTATGATGCATGAAAAAAAGAAACAACCACAGAAATCACCATTACCCAGTTGCCCCCTTTTTTTTTTAACATAAACATATGCACAACAACTCATGTGAACCAACTGTAAACCACACACGTACGTCCATTATTAACCTCTGAATGGGTACATAAAATGTGGGCACAGACATACCAGTTATTAAAAAAATATTCAGATTCAACTACTGATGATGGGGAAACATGCTACAGGACCGCAAGCAAATTTGGCTAGGGAGGAGGGTGATAGGAAGGCAAGTTTGGAAGTCAAGGCCAAAAAAGAGAAGTACAACAGGAGAACAAACGTCTTGTTTTTAACGCTTTTTTTTCCAAGCTACACTGAGCTGAAGCCACACTGGAAGAATGTAGTGGTAGTGGATGTGAGAAAAGGGGAGAATGGGGATGCCTGAAAGTTCAGCTTGTTTTCCATTATCACTGGCTTTAACTCCTTGCCAATGGTGGCTTTTTCTTTTTTGTTGGTGTTGAAGGACTCACTCCTCTGGTTGTTCCTCGGACTGGGGGAGGGAGGAAAGTGGCAGATGGAGAGCCACATGGTGGAGGCAGGGGAGAATGGGGGAAGTTAGTTGAAGCCAGTGTCGGTCCGGTAGGTGGTGTGGTGGCCGTCAGATGTTAGTTGAGTGGTCTCTGTGGCTGAGGGCTGCAGGACAATGGGCTCACCTCCACCTGCTTCTGTTGGGTAATAAGAAAAATAAGACAATATATATTATAATATAACATGATGTTTTAAAATTCTCCATTTTAACAATACAATATCAAAAGATTAAACATTAATATTAAAATGCAAAATCTATATATTTTACCACAAACAAATATGTGTAAATCAAACTATAAATGCTATTTTAAGTTAATTCATGTGTTTAATCCTAAATCCATAGCCAAAACACTTCACTTCTGAGGTATATATATAAGATTAAGAACACAATAATATATTAGTATGGTGTAGGGCCTCCTTTTGTGGCCAACACAGCGTCGATTCATCTTGGGAATGACATATACAAGTCCTGCACAGTGGTCAGAGGGATTTTAAGCCATTCTTCTTGCAGGATAATGGCCAGGTCACTACGTGATGCTGGTGGAGGAAAACGTTTCCTGACTCGCTCCTCCAAAACACCCCAAAGTGGCTCAGTAATATTTAGATCTGGTGACTGTGCAGGCCATGGGAGATGTTCAACTTCACTTTCATGTTCATCAAACCAATCTTTCACCAGTCTTGCTGTCTGTATTGGTGCATTGTCTTCCTGATACACAGCACCGCCTTCAAGATACAATGTTTGAACCACTGGATGCACATGGTCCTCCAGAATGGTTCGGTAGTCCTTGGCAGTGACGCGCCCATCTAGCACAAGTATTGGGCCAAGGGAATGCCATGATATGGCAGCCCAAACCATCACTGATCCACCCCCATGCTTCACTCTGGGCATGCAACAGTCTGGGTGGTATGCTTCTTTGGGGCTTCTCCACACCATAACTCTCCCGGATATGAGGAAAACAGTAAAGGTGGAGTCCCATATATGTTTATAATATAGCATTCAAAAATTATTATCAAATTACACCAATGTAATGTGTGCATCAGTGCTTTCAAACAGTCCAAATAGTAATGCAAAGCAAACATATGACCTCTCTCATCAGACTGCAGTTGGGCCTCCAAGTCTTCAGGAGAGACATAGAATTCCTGCTCTTGTCCCTCTGGTGGCCGAGGTTTACATTTCCCACAGCAGCAGTTACAGCAGCAGCACAGACAGCAGCAGAAATAGCAACCTGTAGCCAGCCCACAGAGCAAAAAAAGTGCCTGCAGATGGAGACAATGAGCATATGAGAACAGGGATGGGTATCAGAGGGAAGACAAGAAACTTAAAAAGGAAAAATAAGAGAAAATCTTAAGTATCAATCACGCAATTATTTGAACTTAATCATCCCACATATATTTGAGTTACAAATGTAACTGCTCATCACTTTCTTTACAATTAAACACAAGCATCATATATAATATATGTGAAATGCTATACTTAAAAACGTTTAAGTGCATCAAATATAGTCATACCTTGGCCCACCAGCTGGACAAAACAAAGTAAGTGTTGACGTTCTCCTCGCCAAACTGCTCGGCTACATAGAGGCCCAGGGATCCATACTTGTCATAAATGTTGCGTTTGGTGGGGTCATTCAGAATGGCATGGGCATTGTTGATTTCTTTGAACTTGTCAGCTGCTTCAGGATTGTCTGGATTCTTGTCAGGATGATATTTCAGTGCAAGTTTCCTTTGAAGAAAATATATGTTAGTAACAGTTAATAACTGTGGTAATGGTTAAAGATAGATCAGGCAACTAAACCACTGAATCAAAATGAAATTTCTTTCTTTCTTTAAACTAGGCTTTAAATATTAAAGTGAGACCTATAGTATTATGAATTTATATTACACATTTCCTTACAAAACCTTAGGACAGGATAATACTAGCATACTTCAGCCAATGTAACAATATCAGTGATGGCATGAGGGATAACTGTCACCACAGCATCATATCATATCAGCTACCATCTCTGATCTCTGTTAATGGATTCCAGTCAAATCTTATTTAATGCAAGCAGTTCCATGTCCAACCACACAGGGTTGTTTTGAGTGGCTGAAAAAGTTCAGTCTCACCTGTAGGACTTCTTGATGTCATCAGAAGTGGCTAGCTTGTCGACACCAAGCACATGATAGAGGGATTCTCCAGAGGTGGAGAGAGTGCGCTGCCTCTGCGGCTCAGACATGGCGATTCACTTCAACAATCTGGAGAAACACATAGTATGTTAGGACCATGCACTAAAAAGTAGTCCCAAACCCCACTGTCCATACAAAGGTGTATGTATGAAATCAGTTCATGTCATTTAAAAAGTTACATTCCAGGTGCAACAAGCATATAAATTTAGTTATTACAATAAGTCCAACAGGTCTGATATATTTCAAGTGTTAGTTATTATGTTACAACACATTGTATTACAAAAACACCAAAATATACAAATGACCTTAAAAACATTTTATTAATTTGTAGCATCTAAGGTCTTAATTCCAGTCATCCCATATAAAAAACAAACCCATGAAATGATTCATCTGTGCACTGTCCACACCAATTAGAGATTATAAAGTTTTATGGTATTAATATATTTATATTTATTCATATGGCATTTGCGTTCATTCAGCTCACACTTCTCTATGAATATGCCATCTCTAGGTTCCCTAACCTTTCTGACGCCCACCTGCAGCTCAAAAGCACAACAACACAACTTGATGGGATTGGTTCCCTGGCTGTATCTATTCATCCGTTGAGACTGTCCTTGCATCACGGCAGTTTCTAAGTGGAAATGCTCAGCCAGGGTGTTGACTGCATATTTCATGCATGATATGTCCTCTAGCATTTAAAAAAAGCACATAGAATGAAAACTTGTTTTTAACTGAAGGGGATTTTTAAAGCACAATCTCAGCCACAGATACTCCGCCCACAAGTTAATGGAGAGTCTAATACTTTCAGTGTGTTAAGCTAGTCTCGCTGTCAGGATTCTGCCAGTTGCATTCTGATTGGCTGATCTGCCTCCTACAAAGCATGCCAAAATAGCAGACTTGATTAGTCCTTTTGCGCGTCAGTCAAATTTCTTTTCCTGGATAAATCTTCTCCACGTTAAGTAGTGGAAGGTACCAGACTCTCCTTAGAGAGTCCAGCAATGAATCTGTTCAGTGTCATTAGAAACGGTGGACTCACGTCTTGTAGAAAGTTTTAGGTTTTAATCTCTACAGAATTGTCATATTATTATATATGATTTTTTGCATTTGCCTGCCTTAAGACTGGAACTGTACACACTAACACAGTACTTCATACTAGGGCTGTGCCATATCGTAATATTATCATAATTTTTAAAATGGTTTAAAAAATCAATTATGTGATATTAGTAATATTCTGACTTGTTTATGTAATAATTTCATGAGTGATTTGTGGAGGTGGTTTAGTTATAAAATATCAGATACACAACAAAACATGGTATTAAATATGTTAGAAATGAAAGAAGCCTTTAATATTATTAATATATATTAAATATGTAATTTAATATAATTCATATTAACATAACTTTGACTTTGTTGCAATAGTCTGTTTTTTAAATGAATACAAGTATTTTTCCATGTTTTGTTCAAATCGCCAAGAATAGCCTGAAATATCATGATATAATTTTAGGGCCAAATCACCCACCCCAATAGCCTACTGTTTTTTTTTAGTATTTATTTTAAATGGCCAAGTGTCATTTGTGTAATATGGTTTTGATTTTGACACAGCCAAAAATGATGCCAATTTTGACCTCATGTATCAGAATTTGTACCTACTTCCAAATAACTAAACCAGTAATAATAACTAGTGTGCCTTTACCATACTCATGCCCAGTGATCCAAAGTATAACTTCATAAATACATTGTATACATATCTACATTATCGTTCTACTGTTAAATATCAAATGCCTAATGTCAAATTGATTCTGCTGTAGTTCTTTCTACAATTTAGATTTGATCACAACCGAGAAGCAGAAGAAAAGCAAATAACATGACCATTGCCCAAGAGATGACATATTTGGCTCTCTGAATCAGGCAAAACACAAAATATTCAACACAGTTTCTTCTCATTCAGAGATCATACCCATGAAATATTTCTGTGTATGAATGCAGGACAAATAATAACCGAACACTTAATAGAGATGATAAGAGAATTGTAGAGGCATAAGACACAATCCAACATTTATGACAGTTCTAAGAGTGGGTGTGCAAAACACCCCCAAAAAATAGTACTATGTCAAAGTTCTTATGAACAGTCTGTTCTTCCAGAACAGTCTTTCTCTTTCCCTCTCAGGCTCCTGTGACAGTCGTGCCTTTACACATTTACACAGTTGTCATATAAAGTTTCACACTAAATGTCACCATCTTTAACAGCAAGTGTTTCAACAGATCTTACAGAAAACAAAATCTTTCAAAGTGATCAGAGTGAATCTGAGCACCAAATGAAGGCTAAAATAAAGCTACAGAAAGAAAGACAAATAAATGTTGTAAATTAGTGGTACAGCTCAGGCTCATAAAAGCACATTTGTTTATCACATTAACAGTATTTATCATGGTAGGAATGTTAGAAAAATGTCATATGTTTTATATGATATATTGTTGCTGTCCAATTAAAAACATTTTTAGTTTACTATATCATTTGAACACAGCAGCTATCCTTCACATCGTGTGAAAATTTTATAATGAATGGACCAATAGCAATGCTCTAAAACTGCTTGGAATAAAAGCTTTTGGATGGTGACAATATATAATTTTATTCATTTTTTATTCTCCTTCTGTAACTGATTCATACTGGTCAGGGGTGTGGTGTGTCCGGAGCCTACCCTGAGTCACTGGACACGGTGCCAGCCCATCACAGGACATTTCTCATTCACTCTCAGTTACTCTGGCCAGATGTTGAATTTAATATTCAAACTGATATTGGATATTATTAACACAGCTATGTACAGCCATTCGTGTACATAAATAATAAAGGATGTTGCCACAAGTATAAAATTCCTATTATTCTGATCAATTTCCTTATATGCACTGCAATTCCAGAGGTGTAAATAATACATTTTAAACATTAACATTAAACACGCCAAAATATATTATCCACAGGGCCTTTTTGTGATTGATGAACAAGAAACAAGGACTGTTACATAATAACATGAAAACTAAAGTCCTCTATATAGATTCAGAATGATACCCCGAGGGTATTCAGTAGATGTTCCTCACTGTGTGGCAGACTAACCTGCTTTCCAGTGAGAATGAAACAGAAATACATATTACTAGTTAATGCAACACGATTACGTAGCCTCTATTACTTAAGAACACAGCTGTTCTCTTTTCCATATCAAATGGTCTGGACAAAGACAGCATTTACTGATACTTCAAACAGAACCATGAAGATATTGCAGAAATGCTACAGATGATATTCAGTGCTTTCTTTGTAGGAATATAAATCCCATGGAATAACAATTTTCTCCATATGGGATTTTGCTTGTGAGTTAGGCAGTTGGCTTGCACAAAATAGTGAGGCACAATATTAAAACTGTAACAATCGAAAATTCTTTAATAGGCCCAAGTCTGTTTTTGTAGTCCCTTTTACTGATGCAAGGAACCTAAAGCTTGCAGCTGCTATTTCAGTATGAGATTTAAACACCGAAGTCACTTAGGTTAATTAGCAGTTTAAATGGAAGGCTGATCAATACTGCAACAAACTACAGTAGGAAGTCTTCCTTCACCAACACTAAGAGGATTTGAAGCCTGTTTGTCATATGACTGTGTGAGTGTGTGCACTCTGATATTCAAAGCCTGCAATTA
The DNA here is from genome assembly GCF_029633855.1 of Hoplias malabaricus. NCBI lineage: Eukaryota > Metazoa > Chordata > Actinopteri > Characiformes > Erythrinidae > Hoplias > Hoplias malabaricus. Next base: position 27,845,582 of record NC_089813.1, on the reverse strand, counting down.
TGGTGAAATGCCAGCTGGATATTAGAGATTTCAGGTGCTGCGCTATAACACCATGGATCACCAACTAGTGCATCTGATATAGAAAAATGACTGAATTACCTACATCTAACTAGACTACAGTCTACATAATACATTGTAGCTAAATGCTATAAGCCCTTCACCTCAAAGCCATAGGGTATTAATCTAACTAAACAATGCATCGTCAAAAAAAATCCCTGAATTTAAAATGAACTGACTGCATGACTGTTAGTGATTCATTGAATCAATCAAAACCTAGTACCAGAGACTTACAGTCAAATTAATTCACTGACAAATACCTCAGTTTAGAAGATTACTTAAAGAAATCAGGTATAGTGCAAAAAATGTATTATAAATAGTAAATAAATAGATCAACTTCAGCAGCTTCAGCAGAAGTGAAATTTACTGAAAGGAACCATGGGAGACCCACCCTGGTCTCCCCCCAAAAAGTTAAAACCTCTGATAGCCTGAAATCCAGCAGCTTCGATTTGGTACATTAGACAAGGCTATTAGCTCCCCTTTGTGAGACCTTCTGAAAATAGCATGTGTCATGCAGCATGGAACAGTGAAAATGCTTTTGTATGAACCACACTTCAGAGCAACCAAATGGATTAAATGCCAATTCCCTAATGCATGCATAAATTCAATAAAGGTACTGTTGGAATAAATACAATGTCTAGTGTCAAAGCAAACACTGAGAGCTCAGACATTATTCATTGTAAAATACTACACAATAATAAGCAGAATATACAGACTAGACATAGTCACTTAGACCTGGTTTACAGACATTAACTAAAACACCTTCCCTGCTCCTCACAGTTCCTGACATTGCCCAAACCCGATGACACAATGACATCATCACCAGGCCTGCACAGTGATCAGAGGAATTACCATGATTCATCAGCTGACTCATTTTGTGCTGTCAGCTGCTACTTTAGTGCTGCTGCCTTTACGAGGCGAAATCAATACTGATCATATGCCACCATTCTCAGGGACTGTTGCTCACTGTGCCGTGTATAATGTTATGCTGATAGAGGGATGCCTGCTTTCTAAGACAGATGCTCAGGAAATAGGTCTGTGCTATACAGCCAGTCTAGTACTGGTTAAAGCTGCTCAACATGACCACATTACACAAACTATAAATGATCCATTAATCTACTTGCCTAGCCTACACCCACTGATCAGAAAAATAAGTTCTGATATCAGTACACGATATTGGTTTTGGATATTTCGCATTCTATAATCTTAACTGATGCACCACTACCTGGATACCACTGACTGCAATGATACATCTTTAAATGACAGCATATGAAAATAGATGTAAAAATCACCATACATGAAAAATTATTTCAGCCAGAGATATGGATGGCAGTTACTGTGTAAACTCTACAGCGTGTGATTTAATAAAGAAATTCATGTAGGTTTTATAATCAAGACCTCAAGGCTACACGATAAAGCATGTCACATTGAGGTTAAAACATTGAGTTAAAAACACATTTCTGGAACTTTGATTTCACATGGTTAAAGCCTGGTCTGCATTATTTGGACTAAAAATGTCCTGCTGTCATTTATTTACTGGATTATGTACTCCTTTGAACTATTCTGAGACTGGTCCGTTTAGAAGCACATTTATTTGTTAAAAGACATTTTTGTTTTTCTCTATGATGTACAGGCCACAAACACAATGTATAATGCAAAATATTGCTCGGCCCTATAAATTCTATATTATATACTATAGTACAAGTGGAGCCAAACTGTGTGTTACACAATATGGCATGAGATACAAACACTAATAGTATAAGTGTGGGAGTATGTGCAATGTACTGCATTTGGCTCTTGCATATCTGTAGAGGATTGGGATGGTTTCCAATTATCCCAAGAGGTTCTAGTATCTATCAATTGGGCACCCTTCAGCTGACTCTCCTGTTTCTGTTACTTTACTCAGCACAGCTGGCCACTCATCCCCTTCCTGACCCTTTCTCCAGGCATCTTTGGTGAAAAATGCAGCAAATAAGTCTCAGGATTGCTTGGAATCCATAAAGATATTATTCATTTATTCATTGTCTGTAACAACTTTATCTTGTTTAGGTTTGTGCTGGGTCCAGAGCCTACATGGAATCACTGGGCATAAGGCAGGAACACACCCTGGATGGGGCACCAGTCCTTCACTGAGCTAGTGGCATTATTGTAAATCAAAATGTGACAAAGTAACAAGCCAGTTCAAAAACGTACAATGTAACATTTGCTTCCACCCACAGTAACTTTATTAAGTCTGGTTCAAAACTTGCTGTGATTTGCAGATTAACTCTTAGGTACTACTCTCAACCAATATGGATGCATGTGTCAGCTTCTATGGTTAGATACATAAAATATTGTTTTGTCACAGTTTTGGAGTGACATGTCTCTACAAAGCTGGGAAACATGTAGTGTACTCTATAAATAATCACACCATGTTGAGATTTTTATTTCTTCCTTTCTGATTCATTAAACTTATCACAATGGAAATTTGGTAGATTAGTGGAGGGGAAGAAGTGTAGACATAACTTATGTATAAGACGTGTACAACAGTGTACACACGAAGAAAATCAGGCCCAACACATCAGAGAATCACCAACCAGAATGTTGGGCTGCAATCATATGATCCTTGTGTAGTCTGGTGGTAGAAGGAAGATTAAAGGTTTTGTGTGTGCTGTGTAACTTGATTATAAATGCATTAGCAAAGACACATTTGTTCCTCAATTTCAACCCGAAGAAAGTAATTCTACTGAGAATTCTATGCTGAGTTCATATCATAATACAATAAAAAATTTCTTTCTCTGCCTCTTACTGTGTGATGGAGGTAGTTCAGCTTTAAAATATATTAAATAAAAGTGTCAGATACTGAATGAAATAACAGTACCTAGAGGAGCATAATACTGCAGAGATAAACAAAATAGACTAAATATCTTTTGTTGTTCATTACAATGTAATAAACGATATATACAGGCTGTGAAAACAAGGTTTACTGTCTCTAAAGGTTGTCACCTATGTGAATGTAATTGTAGATGACTGTAGTACAGCTCCATCACGGCAGCAGTAATCCAGGCAGTGGGAAAGCTGATATCAGCACAGTCCATCTACAGAAGTGAGATGCGTTTTGTTATGTGTAAAACTGTCGTAATGGATGCAGGTGTGGCAACAGCCTCTTTTTTCCAGAAGCATCACCTGGAAACTGAGCTGCTTACAGACCAGAACACATCCTAACCTCCTCCTCCTTTTCCACCATTGGGGGATTTTAGCTGAGATGAAAGACGGGACAAGGATGTTTCTGGCTGCCTTTCTTTATTCCTGGGGGGGTTGAGCAAATTAACAGCAGAGGCGCTGATTTTGGCACCAGAAATGGCACACATTTTACCATTATCTATATGCACCAAAGCAACCTCCATTACACACGGAGCAAACGACTCCACCATTCATCCACAGCGAACCAAGAGCTTTTAATTTGAATTGTCCGTTCCACCTTAAATGGTGCAGCAGATACATGGCACCAGAATGTTAAAATCGAAATCGGCAAATTCGGCACCATGTAGCAGACGCACCAGTTAAGGTGGAACGGCCAATTAGAATAAGACGTGACGAATGATTGCCAAGATGAGCTTCATGCAACTGCTGCACCATTTAAGGTGGTACCGAAAATTCTAACTAAAAACCCAACTGCTGTTGTTGTAGCCTTTAAGGTGGAGTGGAGTATTATACGGAGAAGCTGGTGAATAAGCAGCTTTAAGAGAAAACGCGCAGGACGAGCAGAAATCACGACGGCGACTGCGGTTACCACAGGACGGAGAGAAATAACGGCAATTCAACGCAAAAAAACAAAACAAAACTAAACTCATTCTCCTGATTTCGGGCTGGATTACCGTTCTGAACGGGTGGGATTTAGAGGACCTACCGTCGCATCACCAGCAGCGCTCGCTTCACTAGCCGCGCTATAGCATCCATATTGTTTTAGCCCGTTAGCTGAGCTCGGGCTCCGCGCGGAATAAAGCACCGTTACTCGGACTTACAGAGATTAAATCGCCGGGGCTAAGGAATACCCTTCATCTTAGGAAATTAAAGCGGGCACGGCTCTTACCGTGTCGCCGGTTCGCCTCACTGCGGGTCGCTTTGTGTCGTTGCGGTGAGAGTCACCGTTAAATCCGTGGCTGCATCCCCGGGACGCGCGCGCTCTGCTTCGTGAACACTAAGCTGCGGCGGCGGCGGCTCCACCCCCCGCGCTGATGGCGTAACGGGGCGTGCGATAGGGTCGCGAGGAAGGCCCTGATATTGTGGGGATTTTTTCCAGAGTAATATTATCTACCGACCAAACAGATGTGTTTCTTAACATGTAATTATTCAAGCTGGATTTGGTGAAATCTTGAATTTCTTTTTTATTTATTTATTTATTTATTTTTGTAATATGTCCTGAATCTTTACATAGCAATCGGCAAATCAAATGCTCTAACCTGAATGAAAAGATTCATTTTCTATATATCGCTAGGCCACAGAACTGTAAAAGCTCTATTCAATAATTTCATTCAGACAGAAAGAAATGATTGATTTGTTACAATGTGAATGGTAAAATGTATAAAATTAATTATAAATTTGTAATTATAAGATTCATAGATGTGGTTTGATTAAAATATTTAGCACTTTATTAAACCGATTGAAAATACCTTGATAATAATATAGTAATACAATTGGGAGAGGTGTTGAACACTTTGGCCATATTTACAAGATATATTTGGCTCAAAAACAACACTGTGGATCACCATAAGAGCACCATACCCAAAGGGAAGCATGTTGGTGGTAGCATTATGCTTTGGGGAAGTTTTTCTCCAGCTAGAACATGGGTTTTGTCACAGTAGAGGAAATTATAGACAGTTTCAATAATTAATCAAATTGGGAACACATTTCACCTTTCAGTATGACAGCAACCCCAAACTCCACATCAACAAAAGACTGGGTTCACGAGAATAAAAATAAGACCCAGCCAGATTCCAGACCTGAATCCAAATGAAAATCAGTGGGGTGAGCTGAAGAGGGCTGTGCACAGGAGATGCCCTCACAATCTGACAGATATGGAGCACTTTTGCAAGGTGTGCCATGCTGGTAAAGTCCTATACTGTCATACAATCTCACACACACATACATACATATACATATGTGTGTGTATATATATATATATATATGGCGGATGCTGGTCTTTCAAGGAAGGGAAGCTCAATTTCGGCCTACATCATAAAAATGTGTCGGTTTATTTATACGTAATTTCTACCCTCCGTTCCTTTTCAAGAAAATGATCTGTGACCCTGTCGTACCAACAAGCGGTCTTTTCCAGGGACTTGACTAGTGTCCTCTCAATGGCCAGCAGAGCTAGGCTGCTTAAACGGCCCTGGCTCATGTGAAGTGTGTCCGTCTGTGAGTGCTTTGTGACGGTGGAGGGGCTCAGCAGCACCCGCTGGACAGAAACTGCGATAGAAGTCAGAAAGAGTGATAGAAGTCAGTCTCCAAACACAAGCAGCTAAAAAACAAAAACAAAAACAAAACCAGAAATAGAACCTAGTTTTGTGGCTAGTTGTTATTAACAAAAAAAATGCCGCTAAGGGAATTAAGAAAGTCTCCGGTTCAACTCAGAAGAGAATGAAAATGTAATGCTTACATGGATCTTTACACCAAAGGATCGCTGATTTGCTCATTTCGCGGTCAATCAAAAAGGGATTCAGCCTCAGACAGATCATCCAATCATCATGCAGAAACTGAGCGTCTGGGCCAGCCGAGGCCAGCCCACTGCCCCATAGACCCCCAGAGACGCTGAGTGTCCGGTGGGCGGGACAAAGCCCAGCATTTATCCAATGACTCGTCTCATTTCGCTGCACTTCTCTACTTAGCTATTGAACTCTGTGGAGCATCCACACTGATTAAAGCACTGTGAAGCTGCGGGAATGATTGAGAGGAAAACCGCGTCTTTACCAGTGATAAGAAGCTGATTCTGAACAAAAGTTGAGCACGTAGTGCATATTTATTCAATGACATGTACACAAAAACAGTATATATTTGATCACTTATTTTTTGACATTTTAGGGGAAGCTGAGCTTCCCTTGCAGTCTTAAAGCAATCGCCTCTGATATATATATATATATATATATATATATATATATATATATATATATATATATATATATATGTGTGTGTGTGTGTGTGTGTGTGTGATTGTATGACAGTATAGGACTTTACCAGCATGTCACACCTTGCAAAAGTGCTCCATCTCTGTCAGATTTGTATATATACAGTGGTTGGACAATGAAACTGAAACACCTGTCACTTTAGTGTGGGAGGTTTCATGGCTAAATTGGACCAGCCTGGTGGCCAATCTTCATTAATTGCACATTGCACCAGTAAGAGCCAAGTGTGAAGGTTCAATTAGCAGAGGATAAGAGCACAGTAATCCAGTATTTCAAAATATTCCAATGTACACAACATTATGAGTGACATACCAGAGTTCAAAAGAGGACAAATTGTTGGTGCATGTCTTGCGGGCGCATCTGTGCCCAAGTCAGCAAGTCTTTGTGATGTATCAAGAGCCATGGTATACAGGGTAATGTCAGCATACCACCAAGAAGGACGAAACACATCCAACAGGATTAACTGTGGACGCAAGAGGAAGCTGTCTGAAAGGGATGTTTGGGTGATAACCCGGATTGTATCCAAAAAACATAAAACCACGGCTGCCCAAATCATGGCAGAATTAAATGTGCAGCTCATTTCTCCTGTTTCCACCAGAACACATCCGTTGGGAGCTCCACAGGGTCAATATACACGGCCGGGCTGCTATAGCCAAACCTTTGCTCACTCATGCCAATGCCAAATGTCGGTTTCAATGGTGCAAGGAGCGCAAATCTTGGGCTGTGGACAATGTGAAACATGTATTGTTCTCTGATGTGTCCACCTTTACTGTTCACCTTTAATACTTACAGATCTAAATATTATTGAGCCACTTTGGGGTGTTTTGGAGGAGCGAGTCAGGAAACGTTTTCCTCCACCAGCATCAAGTAGTAATCTGACCACTCTCCTGCAAGAAGAATGGCTTAAAATCCCTCTGACCACTGTGCAGGACTTGTATATGTCATTCCCAGGATGAATTGACGCTGTACTGGCCGTAAAAGGAGGCCCTACACCATGTTAATAAATTACTGTGGTCTAAATCCAGGTGTTTCATTTTCATTGTCCAACCCCTGTATATATATATATATATATATATATATATATATATATATATATATATATTAAAGCATTAAAGGTGGAACAATTCTGAAATAGTTAAAATATTGCATTTAATAAATGTAATTTATCTCATTTTACATCACAAAATCTGGCATTTTTATGGAGGTGTGTAGACAACTTTTCCAAAACAAATATAAGCAACATTTAATCCAATAGTTTATTTTTTGTACATCCTTAATTCACAATTCATTAAAACAGGAAATATAAAGATACAATTCCTCTTTCATCATATCATATATTAACATTTGGCACATTTCAGAAACCTGCTCTGAATTTGATTACGTCAAACATAAACCAGGTGAGGAAATAATTATTAGACAATAATATAACATTTAATCTCTTCCTTCAAAGTCCCCCACCTATATCATAGAGTCAGAATCACCTTATTCACCAAGTATGTTACACATACAAGGAATTTTGGTGTGAGCACACCTGTATGACATGTAACAGACTGGACAAGCACACAGACTATTAACAAGCATTAAACTAAGTGTTTATTGCAAGTGTTGTTAAGCGTTAGATAAAAATGCTGAGACCCTCCCTGATACTGTTTCATTTGGAAATATATATCCTTATACATAAAAGAATACTGTAATTATAATGATGATGATGATATATTAAAGCTATTGTCATTAGTTTCAGCTTATTTACGTTTAGGTTATTGATAACAAAAGTACTAAATATATGAGAATAATTTAAAATATTTACCAGAAAGTGTTCTACTTTGTGTTTATTTAGCCTACACTGTCTGAAATAATGGTATAAATGTTAAAGCCCATGAAAACTACATTACATCCCTTTAATACCGAACAATTGTACTCAAAAAAAAATATAGGCTGCATTATGCTAAAATTAATCTGATATGGTTTAGTGATCATCACTTGGAACTTGCTCGGAGGAGGCTTTAACTCTCGCTGTGTAACCACTTTGCTGTTGTCTTAATGTAAATACTTCCCACATTCCACCTACACGCTTCTTCCATAAGAAATTTAATTCACATGCAAGATTCTATTTCAATGGCTGCTTTATCCTCTTTAAAGTGGTAGGTGATTTCTGGCAATGCAATATATATATATATATATATATATATATATATATATATATATATATATATATATATATAAAATAAGTTGAAAAGTTTAACTGAAGCCCAGATAGAGAACACACACTCTTGTTACTACACATCAAACCCCAAAGACAACTGCAGAACTGCAGATAGGTTAGGAACATTTAAAGAAATACGCTACAGATAGGACATTTTGAAAAACTACAAAGCTTGAATCTGTTAAAGCACATCAAATAATATACAACAACAGAGAAATACATAAACATTTTTCAAATCAAGGAAATTCAGACTTCATTAAACTCTTTATAAATAATAAAATATTTTTAATCTGAATGTGGAAAAATCCTGCTGGTACAAATATCATCAAATTAGTTCAGTCCCTGAAATGAAAGCTTTTATGCTGTTGTTAAAACTTTGTATCTTCTTGTGCCAGTTGTGTGTGTGTGTGTGTGTGTGTGTGTGTGTTTATATATCTATATGCATATACTGTATGTATAGTAGTTTGACAGTGTGTGTGTATTTACAGGATATCTAAGGTATCTCCAAAGTAAGGAGACAGTAAAGTAAGGGGAAAAAAGACAGCATAAAGACAGTTATCCAATTTTAGACACAAGCCATGGGGAAGGGCAAGACATGTAAGGCTATGGTGTCCCCTTCCCCCACGGCTTGTTTCTAAAATTGGATCTGTGTCTTTTTTTTTTTTTTTCCTAATGGGTGATTCCTTACTTTTGAGACAATGTATTTGTGTGTTGGTACACATACTGATGGACAACTGGATTAGAAACACCTGTCTTGTATCTTTACCCATTGTCCATCAGCTTTAATTCATACCTTCTCTGTGGTGGTTCTATAGGGGTCCTGACCATTGAAGATCAGGGTGAAATGGGGATATAAATGTATGCAGAAACACAGGTGGACTACAGTGTGTAATGGTCAGTGGAGCTGATAAAATGGACAATTATATAATATTTAATTATTTTTTAAATTACATTTTATATAGACAAATCATAACTTTTTTATATATAGAGAGAAACCACAACCTCCTACTCCCTGGTTATTCTGGTGATACAAGGTTTTGTGCTTCGTTACATAATGATGTTTCTTATTGAAGACAATACTGTGTTTTAGAGCTCAATCACCTGGGGCGGATCTACTTGGTCCACACGCTTTGCTTCACCAAACACAATGAAGGCAAATATCCCAGTAAAGTTCACCAAAGAAAGGAGTGTAAACACGACTGCCCAGGATCCAGTCATGTCAATCAGAAAGCCACAGATATAGACCAAGAGGAGACCTGTAGAGATCACCCACAGTTCAAGGGAAAGATTGGAAAGCACACATATTTTTTTCTCTTAAACCAATTTCACAATACAGTATACCATTACAGAAGCTTAATTTCCAAATTATTTGTTTACTTACCAGTGAAAGCAGCACATGTGTTCATAATACCTGTGAAAGTTGAAATGGCCAACTGAATTTTTAAGAACATAATAGTTAAAGCCAATGCTGATTTTATTTAAATTACAAAAGGCCTTCTACTTCAAGTTTGGATTCCCCACAGAACAAATACAGAGAGGTTTAATACTAAATCAGTAAGCATATAATAAGTAATGTCTTCCCAACATAAGATACATTCCCAGAGGTTTATCTGATGTTATGTAAGATGTTAATGTGTTTAAAAGAAACACATTAACACAAGCAAAATATCCAAACACAACTTAGTTGCCTTGCCTTAAGGATTTAAGAATAGCTTGAAGCATAGTGATTTTTGTTGTAGGAAAAAATATCCATGCAGTTTACTTTAAAAGACCAAAAGCAAGTTTTCTGAATACATTGAAACATCTAATGAAACAACAAAATAAAAAATGTATATTATAAACTATTGCTCAGTCGTCTGTTATTCTGTTAAATATTTTCTTTGACTGGAAATTAAATAAGTGAAAGTGTGATTTCTTACTTTTGCAAAGTCATTATGTGTGTATATAAAAGTACTGTATATACATTAATTTCCATTTTAAAGATTGACAATTCCTGACAAATATAACAAATATAATTTGCAAGTAAATGTAAATAGTTCAATAAAGGCCAACTGACCATAGAGAGTTCCAGCACATGATGGAGCAAGATCATGCACATTCACAGCCACGCCACTAGATGGATACAGATTGTCAGTTATTTTACAGTCATTATATATATCACAAACCTTCGCATTATTCTATGAAGCTGTATACAGTGTACTTCCAAATGGTAGAAGGAAAGGGTAAAAATCTATATTAATTTAGGGTTAATGTACCCTTTTTGTATCATTCCCTTTCATGACATTTAAGCTATACAGGTGGGGGGGGGGGGGGGGGGGGGTTAGAAACCCTAACCATTTTCCCTCACAGGACATATTTGCCACAAAGACCTCTTTTTTTTAATTAAAAGATAGATTTTTTTGTCTAATTTCAGTGTGAGATTTAGTTCGCTAATCACAAATATGTGTTAATGACAGTTTTTATTCATTTTTTACCAAGGTGACTAAATATAACTGCTGCATAAAATGACCAACTGACCTGTTATGGAAGGTGGACAGGCCTATAGATGCTGAGACAAAAACCAAAGCATGTAAGAAGGTACTGGCCTTGCACAATAGAATGGTAAACACACTGGCAAGTCCCATTGAGCAGAACTGAAAAAAAAGAACAACAGTCATTACTGTAACAGGAAAAATAGATCAGTTTGTACACATAAATTTAATGTGATATTTAAAAAGGACAGGACATTAGATTATTAAATATTTCATAGAGCTCAAAAGCAGAGATGAAACCTAGTGTCCTTGGGCCCTATAATTCCATGCTATTCACTTATAAAATGACATCTCAATGAAAGACCATTTTAAAATCTAAAAATAACAGTACAGATAAGCTTAATCAGCACAGTGATGTAAGTGTTAGACTCATAGTGCTTAGTCATCTGGTGTTTGTCATAATTAAACTGTACCTTGGGGCAAGAATCTCATTATATTTTAGCTAGTTGTAACAGGCATTTAATAGATTGTAGAATGTTAATTTCTAACCAGGAATAGTTTAGTTTTGCTGTACACCTAAATGCAGGGCTGTCAAACTGGGTTAATTCTTACTCATGCAATGTTTGACTATGTATGCCATTCACTAAAGAGACAAAGGAATGACTTTGAGCCATACAGCATCAAAAATCACATAAAGCAAGTCAATCTGAAATTCTTTTCCAAATTAAAGCAGTTTAAGAGAAGTGTGCAAGGATTTTGACATGCATCACATGCTAACCTAGCCATTAAAACGATTGTTTTAAGCAAATAATGTCACTGTTGGGACAATGTATCTTTGTCAGTCACATGTGATTTTTGCCTGTAACCTCACCAACAAGCCATTTTCCAGATATGGTTACAGTGACCAGGGCAGTTAAAACACTAAAGAACATCGAGCAGCAGTGACACCACTAAACCTGGAGAAGCATGAGCAAAGTGAGTGTTTTTCACACAGAAAAAAACTCAGGAAAGATACCAGGAACTGTTATTTGTATAAAGTGTCCAGTTTTAACAATATTGATCCTTATGATTTGACCCCAAAGATATTGGCTGACCCTGCATTCCTTCCTCCAAACTCCCAACCATCTTCTTTACAGTAAAAGTGTGTAAACCTAGGAACAGTTCTGAAAATATTAATTCTTTAAAGTCCATGTCTGGGTGCAGGAAACGTGTTTACGTTTCACCACAAGTAATAACAAATCCTTAACAGCAGATGCAAGCTGGCTGTAATCAAGGAAATTGTGTGTAGTACAGCATTCTTAACTTACATTCAGTTTTACTCCATATTATGAGCACCATATTATGAATATATTTCAGAATTAGGCAGTAATTAAAATGGCAATGAATGTTATACTGTTATTGTATATATAATCAACGCTTAGGCCTAACCAGAAGCAATGTATAACCCAAACAAATATATATTTTAAAAAAAGTCAAACTATTGAACAAACAGATTACTCCATTAAAACAGAAAACATTCGTTATATTTATGCTATTATTTTGTGTAGTATTAAATACAGGAAAAAGTATCAAAACAATATGCTCACAGTTTAATTACAGAATACCTCTTGATCAGGATGAGACAGTTACAGAAGATGAATGAATGATTGAAACATATTGAAAATGTCAACTGCTCCATATTGTGTGAAATTTTCATAATGAATGTAACCAGAAAAGAGCTCCAAATTTAATTTAGTCTTTGATGTAGCATACTAAGTTTTGTTTCATGAAAAGACACTAATTTGGAGGTACAAATAGAAAGTAATAATATGCTATGCACATGGAGATTTTGGTTTACAAGATCACAGTAATGTAGGGATTTCCACTTACCTGCATGGTTTTCCTAATAGTCACTATTTCATACCCTTTGGGAAAGACAAAAAAAAAAAAAAACAACAGTGAAACTTAAGCTCAAACAGCTAAATATTCCACGCTGAATTCCATTAAATCAAAGGTTATACGAGCTTCCTTCATTGCCACATGGAAACATAAAAATGGAAAAGTTTAATATTAGTTACAAGGGAAGTTGTGTAAGATTGTTTTGTGTTAACATAAGTGTGTATTACCTTCTCTGATGAGATGATCTGATATTGTGCCACCAAACAAGGACGAAGGCATGGCCACGAACCAGGGAATCACATTAAACACCCAGCCCTGTACTCCAGCACAGTGCACGAAGTGAAAAATAATATCAAGCAGTTAAAACAAGAAATAATATGTTTAAAGAGAAACACAATTTAAATCAAGTAACCAAGCCCACATTTAAATTAAAAAACATTACTGAGGAACATTTTACTTAAGATGCCGTTTCAATCCACTGCAAAGCGTATTTTTTATTTCCTTAAAAATGAACTTCTTTTCAGCAAAACATAAAAACTCTTTATTACTGCCATTTAATATGTGAACTGTAAGTATAAATTAATATTTCCATTAATCTAAAAATACACATTTTGGTATGCAGTTCTACTGCGACATAGCCCACTGTTTTCTTTTTATTTGCTCATGTTTTCACTGGGTATTGTGAACTTAAGCTCATGTCTAGCTGTTCCAGAACCTCCAATTTTATTGATTATCTATGAAGATTATCAGAACAACATTGTCAGCACTAAGCCGACATTAAAGTAGCTGAATATTCACAAGTTTTGTTTGGGTACTTTTTAACATACAGTGCATGTAAACAAACTTTATTCTAATCGGTTGCCCTGCCTACATCTTTACATAGTTTTTTTTTTTTTTTTTAACATTCTGAAAGCTGAACTCGCAGGTACATGCAAAAGAGTTGGTTTTCATGACCAACATAAAAAACAAAGAGTTGTGTTGTTTTTGCAGCTTAAATTTCCTCGGGACTGTGGAGTGCACGACATGTTTTGTTCACAACAATCGTTAATGTATTTTAAATATATTAATATATATTTTTTTATAAAATATGTATTGATTAAGGCAAATGAAAATATATACTTTAAATGTTTAAATCTATCATAAAATATAAGGATTCTACAATAATTTGAGAGTTCTTTCCAGAACCTTTACAAATATAACCTCAATTAAAAAGACTAATAACGTTCACATTACTAAATATAAAAATAAATAAATACATTTAAAAGACTTACCTTTGAGTGAGGATATGTGTCTTTGAAGAAGGTTGGTAGCCATGACATTAATGTGAAATATGTACTGCTGTAGCAGAGATGTGCAATAATCATGGCCCTGAGAGAGAGAGAGAGAGAGAGAGAGAGAGAGACTAACTAACTCACACTATCCAGCCATTTATATGTTTCAACCACACATAGCTCTATATGTGGATTTGTGGTTTCCCATGGACTAATGCTTAGTCCTAAATGAGAAATAAATCACCTACCAAGATAAAAGGTTTAACTTGATAAATTATGAAGTGTCTGTGAAAGCTGGGCATTTGCCTCATTAACCATTCAAACATAAAATTACTAAACAAAGAGCATGAGGTGACCATTTGTTATCTCACCACACACAGGGTTGCTTGAAAAGATGAAGCCAATAGGTTTCCAAGGATTTTGCTTGCGGTGTAGATGCCAAGCTACTTCTTAAAGACCCAGGTTTGATTATTGGCCCTGTATGATTTCATAAAACACACACACACAAACACACCTCTACTATTGAGACCTATTCAAAATAGTATTAGTGAATTAAATGTAATCATAATCGGCACAATTTTACAACAATCAAACTGCTGTAGTTCTATATAAAGTTCTTTGGTTCACTGTAGTTTAAGGCTTCAACACAACCTGAATCAACATACATTGCACTCCGTTGCCATCTAGCAGCGACAGAATGCAACTAGTGCACCATTTATGGTGAAACAGAAAATCCAAATGAATCGATTGCTTATCCTTTGTTTCCCGGATGTGTAATTTTTTCACTCGTATTTTGGCATCTGACATTGGTCTATCGAATTTGAACAACTTTGAAATATATTGTTTGAATTATTTAAGCTTGATTTTTTTTATCTGAATTTATTAACCTTGAATAATAACAGTGAAAACGTGTTCTTGAAAATTCACAAGTTCAATTCAAGAGTAATTATATTCAGATGCATAATTGCGAAGCAAAATATTCAGAGGTGGAAATCTGAAGACTTAAATTCAAAACCAGAAAAATTCAGATGCATAATTTCAGTGCAAAAATCAGTGCTACAAATTCAAAGATGGTAAGATTTCAAAGTCCGATGAGACAGATTTGCTTCCATACCATTACCTTTGAAAATAATTAAAGTTTGTTTTTTTTTTAGAAATCAAAGGTTCTTAGAGACATTTAAGTGAAATTCCAATCCACTCCAATGTCCAATTTGTTATTGTTTTTGTTATTTTGTTCTTTGCTGATATATTTCTAGGTTTCATGCATGCATTATTCAGCATACTCTTCTTAAGCTGTTACAACTTTACCCTTACTAATGCAGTGTGGCCTGTTAAACCATTACAGGGTTTCTGAATGAGGCACAACACCAGGCTGTCCATTAGAACACATATATTTAAATATCAGTCATATGCTAAAGACAACAGCCAAAAGCCTGTTTATGTCTAAGGGATATAGACAGGTCATGTGAGAATGAAATAATAAAAACATTTAATAAAAGTCACCCTTTTTTGGGGGGACATATGTAATTGAATATATTATATTTAATTAAAAAATAATATAAAAATGTACTATGCAGGAGAACAAAGTCAAAGCAATACAATTTTAGTGAATTGTACTGTACCTCTGATTAGACATTTCCATATGCAAAAGGCGCACAGTGCAGACAGTAGACCGGGTCCATAGAACACACTTTCCCAGCCATACCACTCCAGCATGAGTGAACCCACTCCACCTACTAACAGCATCCTGATACAGTAAACGGGGGGACAGTAGAGGGCCATATCATAAATTTTTTAAATAAATAAATAAATAAAACACCCCCCAACCCCTACAATTCACTATAATATTGTTATAGTTGTACGTCATGTCAGTTTTTTCTCTTTGTCCCATGTCTTTAAATATGCTGTTTTTATTATTGCATCTAACACATTTAAATGGCTCTTTGTCATTTGCTGTCACAAAATTTTAAAAAAGGTTAAAAACGACCAGACAACAAACATCCGTCCCCCCACATTGCTGCATATGTGTGCTAAAACACGCATGAGAAATAAACATGCTTCTTAACTACTGTAATAACAGTAACAGCTATAATAATAACAGCTATAACATGCAGCATAGATTCCTTATGTGGACAGTATGACTTGTGAAATGAATAGTACCTTTTGAAAATTAATCTACATTTATAAATGCAAAACACATGTTAATTATATAAGTAGGTAACTATAGAGAGGTGTGTGTCATTTATTTACAGTATGCAAAGTTACTGAAAGAGAAAGAAGCCTTTACAACAGGTTAGTAGTTTCATTTTGATTCTGGGTTTCATGATATAATTCGTCTGCTCTTACCCCAAGTAGCAGCCACAGCTGAGTGTACTCATCAAGAAGCCCCTCTCCCCCTCAGTCACACGCTGAGCACAAATGCTGGCAAGAGAAGGATAGTGAACACCTAGAACACATGAAAGAGGCAATTGTTTCTCACCAATTATTCACATTATTCTAACAATAACCTTGCAGCAACTTTAGGTTCATGTTGGCAGCAGAATGGAGAGGCCATTGGCATCTGCCACTGACCAGTTAGTGGGAGCTGGCAGTCAGTCAGTGGTAGATGCAAGTACCAGTTAGCAGTAAATGGCAGGTGCCAAAAAAAACAACATAGGGAATCAGACCAGTAAGAACACGCAAATATGCAAGTTAACCTTTCAGAATTGCAAACATGTGTAATCATAACATTAATTCCTATCTGGCTCTAAGACACCCCACCCCATTAATTACAGAAATCAGCCTCCTGTGGAAATGTTTTAAGCTCATTTCCTCTCTCAGCTAGTTCAAACATGTTTCTGTAATTTCACATATTAGAAAGACTCTTAGAATCTATCTTTTCTCCCACTCTCTCACACTTTGATTTCTGCGTCTGATTCCATTTCCCTTTTTCCCTTGACTTTCTTTCTTCTTTCTGTTTTAATTTGTTTTTCCAGCTGCTAACCTTGCATCACACCCATGAGGAACCTGGCCAGCATCATGGTGTAGAGTGGAGGGAGTCCCACGTTGGCCAGAAGAGGAGTGATTGTGGTCACAGTTGCCCATGAAGAAGTGGACACTAGCACTACTCTCTCTCCCCCAATCCTGTCAAAACAACATTTCAATCTTTGTCAGTGAAGTCACTTCATAAGTTCTGCCTCTCAGAAAACTGAGGACACCTTATCGCTGTTGCCTCAAGCCAGTTTTAGATAAATAAATAAACAAAATAAATAACTCCAGCACCAAACATTTGCATTATAGATAGCTAGGTGGCACCTAACTTTTGACAGGCCCCACTATTCCAGCCATATTATTTGTTTCTCTGCATATAATCGAACAATAACACAGCAATTAAATTAATATGCTTAGTTTTATCCAAGGAGACCTCCACAGATGTTTATTTATCTTTACAAAAATTTATTCAGTTTACTGTGAAATGTTTTTTATGTTTAATGTAGAAGAACTTACCAACCAAACCATTGTTAGGACTAGCACTAGGTGCACACTTCAGTATTAAACATACCATCCACTGAGGGAGACTAATTAATCCCACAGATGTAAAAAGTATTTACTCACATATCTTAATATTAGGGCTTCTCTGGTTTTGAACCAGGTCTTGATCTTCACCTCCTCACCAAACTACATAAGTGCAATGCATAACCTAGGGTGACCAGACGTCCTCTTTTACCCGGACATGTCCTCTTTTTTAGACTTAAAAAATGTCCAGGCGGAATTTCACAAACGTCCGGGATTTTGTTTTTCTAGAGTTTACATAGAACTTCCAGAAGCGTTTCGTTCACAAACTAGTCCCTCCCCTACTCTGATTGGTTCGCTTGAGTGAGAAGGGGGCGCGGTGAAGTAGCCTGAAATCCTCGGATTGGACGGTCTGACTGTAGAGCTACCGTTATTGGTCGATAACCTTCTCTGTAAACATTTAATTGGTCAGTCTGCACGTCAGTAGTCGTCCAAACCCCCCCCCCCCTCCTTTTTTCCATAATCTGAGATCTGGTCACCATAGCACAGGGGTCGGTAACCTTTACCACTCAAAGAGCCATTTGGACCCGTTTCACACAGTTAAGAAAACACTGGAAGCCACAAAACCCTTTTGAAATTCTAAATGAAAATAACAGGTTTTTGTTTTTTTTGCCTTTGTGCTATGTATAAACAAACTATACTGTGTTACATTTATGAAATCAATGAACGACTGCAGAGAAAATGAAATAAATTTTCTGCATGCAACAAAATATTTTTAACACAATCGTGTTGACGGTTAAGTAAAATACTCAATGTCAGTTTGAGTCCTTGTAGTAATGGAAAAAAAAAACGCAGAACTTAAATTATCCACTGGCAGCAAACAAAAATGCTGTCCTCTCTCTGCGTGCCGTCATTATTTTACTGGCGCCGTGCAGTCAGCGGTCAAAAAGTTCAAGAAATCGCACACTGGCGGGTGTCGTACGTTGGAAGTTGTGACGTTTATTAAGAGCGACAAAAATTTTTAAAAATTAAAATATTTTAGAAGTTACAAGATCGCCATAATCTTCATTGAATTACATTTTGAAAATGAACGCACTAAAATAAAATACATTTTAATTAAATACTCATTAATTATTTTCAAAAGCTGAGCCACATCAGAGGGATCAAAGCTATCTAGGCATCCTAGATATCCAAACTCTACAATTCCCTAGCCTGTTTGCTTTGTATTGGTGGGTAGTAGGAGTTTGTAGAAGTGGAGTATCATCCATGTTGTTTGATGACAATGTGTTAGCGTTTGAATTCATTTGTGCTAGTTGTGTGTTGATTTATTTATTTATTTGCCATTAGCAGTTTGATAGATGTTAGCCTTTAGGGGGTTGTATTATTTAGGCAAACAGAACTTGTTTTGTGTTCTTTAGGCCAAAGTTTATCATCTCAGTTGCTGCTTATTGAAGTTATCTGTAATACAGATTGCCTTAGCACTAATGAATTAGCTAATGTTTGTTGAAAAATAAAACAGCATACTTGTATATTTGTATGTGTTTTACTGTTTCATTTTGGAAGCTATAGTTAATGTGTGAATCATATATTTAATTTGAGCTATTTTGTGTGCATTTGCTTTCTGGAACTAAGCTTGTGATGATAACTGTTATGGTACTGGTTCTTGTTGTCTGAGTAATTGTGTAATCTAAAATCAGAATCTTTTAATGTTTGTTTACCTAGAAGGGCTACTGTTGAAACAACAGTTTGTCCATCAGAACCATCTCTGCCTTCCGTGTAATTCTTGCAATTTGCATAATATCTCGTTTGATTCTGAATCATATGTTCAAATAGAATCTGATTGGGTAAAATTAAATCCTAAAAAGCAATCATTGATTGTTTCAAATTGCAGAATAATACGATCTCATATTTAGATTAAGAGTTAAAGATTGATCTTGTAGATTTACTGTACAGCCACTGAGGTTAAGTGATCCAGTAATTGAGGCAAGACTGGCAAGAAAGCAGAAAGAAAGGAATAGACAAGTGGTGAATAATGATAGGTTTTTGGATCCTGAATTGGCCAAGACTGAGCTGGGGAAGTTAAGGCAAACTCAGCAGAAGAGCTTACAGCAGAGTAGACATTAAGCTCATTCTGATGTGCCTGCGTTTTTTTTCCAAAATGTAATGATTGTGAGGAATAAGTGTTCCTAGAAGAATTTAAGAAAATAGCAACAGTACTGTTGTGGCCAGAGGATTGCCACAAAAAATGTTGTTCTAGAAGGTGAAGCTGAGGAGGCTTACACTGCACTAAACTAAACAGTGTAGGGATTAAGAAATGGTTTAAAAAAAAAAAAAAAAAAAGGTGAGACATATCTCGATATGGCCAGTTTTCAGACGTCATCAATGTTGCTTCGGGGTGTGGGAGGTCTGTTGGGCGCATTAACTTTACATAAAGTTAGACTATGATGGTAAATGAGTATCTGGAGGAGTTTCCAGCCTGTGTGTTAACCCTTGTATAATGGATAATGTTCCAGTGTCAAGTGCAAGAGAAAGTGAGGCTCAACAGGAAACGCTTAATTAAAAAGTGGTGTGAGAATGCAGTGGTTGCCTCATTGTGTAAAGAGGCTTTTAATTTTAATGAGAACGACAGACAAAGTCATAGATTGTTTTACTGGCATCAAGGGCTGCTAATAAAGGAGTGGAGAGCTTCTCAACATCCAGCTGACAACATGTGGAGATTTGCCCAAGAATTTTCTGTTCAAAATGCGGTGCTTAGGTCATAAGGCACCCGTGGCAGGGCATGTGGACATTCGCAGAAGTGAAAAGAGAGTTATGCGAATTTAGGAATTAGATATTGCCAGTGACATCCTTGTGTCCACTTTAACAAATTGCTCATTTTGACATTACTCAAATACCAAATACCAAATTTCCTACACCCTCAAGCCTGATTGTGCTGTGCTTGTGGCCTACTTGTGAGCTGGTTAACAGCAATCTCCAAAGGGTAAGAGAAGAGCAAGAGAAGACTTGGTATGTGATGCCTCAATCAATTACAGGTGGGGAGAATTTATTGGTCCTCCCAACAGGTCCCTAGTTACTATTGCAAAAGATTATCAGGTTGTGCAAAGCCACCAAGTTCTGTGATGTAAATTTGTGAAGGCCTACCAGGATTGTTGTGCTATTTCTGCTGTTGGTTTTGTATAGACTCAGATGAGGATTGTGTTGAAGATGTGGTAAGTGTTATGTTAGGATTCTCACAGGCCTTCTCACATGAGCAGCTTACTCATCTTACTGTACCTAAGTGCACAGATTTTAAAAACATGCTACAAGATTAATCCATGTTTGCTTAAGCATATTCTTGGTCATACAAAAGTGGTGACTAATGATGTAGAGACAGGTGAGGCACCTTCTATAAAATATATAAAACCCCATTAGATAAGATGCCAAACCTGATGGGTCAGTTCACTTTAATGTGGATTGGTGGAAAGCAAATTCTGTTTCTAAGACAAAAGCTTTTACCCTGTTGAGAAGAAACAGACTGTGTTGATCACAGAAGCAATCTTTAATCTGAGTCTAGGTTTGCCTTACTGAAAGATTACTGGCAGGTGCCTTTGTTCAAGCACAAGCGATAGCTGTACCTGATTACACCTTTTACACCTGATGCTTTATACTGTTGCAGTACTCTTCCTTTTGGTTTAAAGTAGACTCCAGCTATGTTCCAAGGACTAATGGACATATCAACTGCAGGCCTTGATAATATGGTCTGCTGTATAGATATTTTGGGTTGTTTATATTTCTTCAGGGCGGCACGGTGGCGCAGCAGGTAGTGTCACAGTCACACAGGGACTTGGAGGAGCTCCAGGGACTGTCTGTGAGGAGTTGGTGTGTTCTCCCTGTGTCTGCGTGGGTTTCCTCCGGGTGCTCCGGTTTCCTCCCATGGTCCAAAAAAAACACACATTGGTAGGTGGATTGGTGACTTAAAAGTGTCCGTAGGTGTGAGTGTGTGAGTGAATGTGAGTGTGTGTGTTGCCCTGTGAACGCCTGCGCCCCCTCCAGGGTGTATTACCGCCTTGCGCCCAATGATTCCAGGTAGGCTCTGGACCCACCGCGACTCTGAACTGGATAAGCAGTTACAGCTAATGATGATATATATCTTCATGAGCTGATCTGATTTATCACAATGGGTAACTGCTGGACAACTGAAGAAAGCAAGGATGGTTACCTCCAATATCATTTGTGAGATTGAACAGGGTCAAATCACTTATCTGGGACATCAGTTAGAAAGGAGCTCTGCAAAGCCATATGCTGACAAGGTACAGGTCATTTTGGTTACCGGACCTGTTACTACTTTGATGAAAAAAGGAGCCAAATTTTTATGTTCACATGACTGTCAACAAGCTTTTTTGTTTTGTCTGCCATTCATGTTGTAGCCTTTCTTTCTAGTTAGCAGTCTATGGTTGTGATGTGGGGGTAGGAGCTGCGTGGTTGCCTGTGACTTTGCAGGGCTGATGCAAATAGCATGTATCAACCTGTGACCTACATCTCTAAGAAGCTGAACAAGGGCCAGAGAGCCTACTCTACCACTGAGAAGGAAGCCTAAGCTCATGTATTTGTTTTAAAATTTTGAAGTGTACATTTTCTAGTATTGGGGGCAGAATGTCTTGATGAAGTCTGGCATTGCAACCCTACAATTTAATTGTTAAACAGGTTCCATGAAGAGAAAATGCTGATAATGACATCATCAGGTAAATCAAAATAAGAATTAGTTGCTTTATATGTGAAATTGCTTTACCGTTCGTCAAGTACTTTTCCCACATTCTTTATAACTGGTTTATTGTGCAGAAATACAAAAATATTACCACACTCCAAATTTTGGCAGAAACCCACCTATCACTGGCATGGCCTCCTAATACTTGTGTGAAGCAGTAGCCCCAGAAGAAAGATCCCAAAACCAGTCCAGTCTCCGTCTTACTCCATCCAAATTGATCCGACATTGTAACGGCACACACTGGCATAGCCATCCGAGCCCAGTGGACCATACACGTAACTAAGAGCAGCATTAGGGTCCATTCCCGAGCAAGTGACCTATGTGACAAAAACAAAAAACAAAAAAATAAAAAAGCAAAAAAAAAAAAAAACACTTTAAAGAAGGCCATGTTCTATAGGAAGCTGAGTGATTCCAGCCAGGGGATGACAAAACCTATAATTTGTTAAAGAATCTAATCCCCCATGAGAATTTCAAAATACATATGCAGTATGTTTAATATTTGGTCTGATGGTAGATACAGTAAGTATTACCTAGAATACGTTTGGGTTTTTTTTTTTTTTTTACTACCTGCCAACCTGTTTTTCCAGATAAGCTTCAGATGCAACATGCTATCCCTTGAAACATGTTACTTTTCCTATATATAGGATGAATAGAGACACAGAACCTGATGTCTATTCAAATTATTGCTTAACAGGGTGTGGTGCATTTGGTCACTATGAAACAAGTGGTCTTACCAAGAGCAAGTTATGAGCCCATTTATATTGAACGATCTTTAAAATTAATTTTAGCTTTTGCTTATATCTTATTTAATCATAGCAAAGTTAATTTCTCATGGAATTCCACACAAACTGTTAAAAAATTATATATATATATATATATATATATATATATATATATATATATAGCTACAGTTTATATATATATATATATATATATAACTGTAGCTGTTTTTGGTTTGATATAGAACATTTCAATAAAGACTATAGTAGTTGTCCCTATGCATTTGGGAATCTTTATTTTAAGTGCTTATTATGCTTATTATGTAAAATAAATATTATGTATTTATTTTAAATGTTAACTGTCAGTGCATAGGCATAAATTAAGTTAAGTGAAAATATATAAGGTATAAGAGAAAGTTTCCACTTTACCTGGGCCATAGTCCTGGCTTGTTTGTTCCTGTCGTCTCAATGCTGGTGGCGCACACATGACCGGAATTTGTCAAAGTGTCAACTTCTGAACTGAAGCTGACCAACTTTTCCTCAAATTCCATATAGCTTCCACCTGACTTCTCTTCATGCAGTAACTTGTGTGATTGCTTGATGAACTACTGAAGAGTTCATGGTTTGTAATGAGCATCAAACACCAAATACTGCAAGACAGGATCAACAGGTAGGACACGTGGGGTGGGGTTGGGGGAGGTGAAGTAAGGCTGGCTCTGCACCAAACACTGGCGAGCCTGCATGGGAGGCTTATCAGCATTCTACATAAATGCACATCTGTTTCAGGACAAATGTGAAAGAGGAAGGTGGACAGAAAAGCTTGAATGCAAAGACGTGTATTTGTTTGAAAAGAAAGTTTTATTGTACCTGTAAATGTGTTTAAAAACAGGAGAGGCTGGGGAATGTGCTCTGGATGAATAAATAATACTAGAAGATGACAACAATGTTAAGTATGGACAAACTACAAACTTCAGCAGCAATTATAAATGTAAAATAAGGATAACAGGGGATACAGCCAAGTCTAACAAGGCGTGGTGGCTTTGTAGTGACTGTAATGACAATATAAATATGTGCATTCAAAGTAAAAATAGCTTATGTGGTCTAAAAAAAGCATCTTACGCGACCATTCATCCACTTGAAATATTCATTATTATCTTCTGCTCCCCATATGAGTAGACCTGATTCCATTCCGAGTGGAACCGCAAGGCTAGAGTTTGTCACATACACTGTAATGCAAAAAGCACAATCTAGCCTACACAAGGCACAGCATGAGCACAAGTCTATCAGATATGGGTGAGAGGACCAACCAGTACACCTCGTTCAATTCAAACATACACATCAGTCACAACGTACAGACAATTTCAGTGTCATTTTCCAGAGAAGACCAAACCATCCAAGCATTACCAAAGCTAACTTCTCAATCCTGGAAACTTTTCTGTAGAAAAAACACAGTTTTAAAGCTTAACACCTTCCTTTAAACCAACAGCTGATTTTACCCGTCTAACTTGTGGCCTAATTTAGGCATAAAATCTGCACTGAATTAATGAACGGACGTAAAAACACAAAGTGACCAAACAATACCTAAAACGCAAGTACTTAAAATTGTAATGACTTTGATATTCACAGATAGAAATCAGTTCTACAGAACTTTTGGCAGTCTGCAAAAGGGTATACAGCAAATATTAGTTTTCAGAAATCTGATAATATGTACTTTTTGTTTACGATATCTGATCTCAAATATAATACCATGTCCAGTCAATTAAGTTACTTTTCTTATATGAGCATTAAAAAAAAAGACTTATTCATATTTATATATATGATTTACATATATGGTCCAGTCACTGACTGCTTATAAATAAGGGGAGAAAAAGAAACATAGATGTCCATTTTTTAAGTCAATTTCTACTTGGGGTCCTCGATTGTGCCCTTACTAAGGTCTGTCATTTTGGGATATTTGACTTTTTTCTGGTCCAGTTCATTCTGTGCCCATAACAAGAGTTTCAGCAGCTTCGCCAGCTTTGGCGTTGACTCTCTGTTCTCATAGTCCAGCACCGCCTGGTTCACTTCACTCCAAACCTAAGAGAAAACAGAAGCATTACTTGGGTTTTAACAGTAGAGAACTGCATCTGTGTTTTCTAAACACAACGATGCCACCTAGTGGACAGGACTCGGTGCATTTAAATTTTACCAGATACTAGTGTTCACCAAATTACATACACACTAGTGCCCGACTAGTAGATCAGTCAATAACAAGGTACATGGATTTACATATATCAGTAGAAATGGTACTAATATCTAACAATACTTAAGACAGTTCTGCTTTTGTTTCTATGCACTTATTCAATGTCTATTGGCTTAAACAATCATGGAGCAATAGGGGAAAGCAATGGAAATGTTGGAAGTCTTCCTCAAGGTCTCTTATTGGTGTAGCATGGTGTGCTTACCCAGACAGAGAAAACATAAACCCATTAGATGGTTAGAAATATATAGGTAAGGACAGATTATGCAACCTGATACTATAAGTAAATGAGAAATCAATGGGAAGAAGAAACCCAAACTGTACAAAGAATAGCTGCATCCTGGTGATCACACTGAAAATATTTGTTTTATTCTGTAATATATTTATTATGAAGAAAATCCGGGGAATTTCAGTGATGTCATGCTCTATCCCATATTTCACAAAAATATGCTAGAAATAACTAATTGGTCGTTTTCTGAAATTCTGAATTTTTATCTCCAAAAAACATATTTTTGTACCTGTCAGTTCTCGCACACACCGCATTCTTACCTTCTGCCGCTGCATCATGTTAAGCAGATCTCCGAAAGGTGACTCTTCAGGGTTATCAAAAGCAAGCAGGGCCAAAGTTCTCTCCATCTCAGTCAGACACTCCCTGCTTTCCTCGCCCTGTTCAGCCAGTTGTGACTGTGCAAACTCCAGCGCAGCTTCTGTCTCCCGCAGGCGAATCAGCTCAATCAGATGCTGCTGCTGCAGAATGGATGAACCACAGATAAAGTTATTAACAATATTTCAGTTTTCCAGATATTTCTGGAGAATACTTTACAACATCTGCACATTTAAAAATAATGTTTACCTGTAGGTGGAAGTACAGATATCGGTTGGTGTCCAGGAGCTCTGGATGAAGGCTGTTGATAAGAGATATGGCCTCTTGAATCTGTCCCTTCAAAATCATCTCCCTGATCTTTATCCTTTCATCCAGCGAGTCCAGATCCACACTAGGCTCAATGCCCGATTCCATTCGGAACTTCTCTGCAGCCTCCTTAAACCCCTCTGTGAAATGGAAACGTCATTATAGATCTAGATTTATGTCTGTTACAAAAACAATGTGATGCTATGTATTTTGTCAATATGAGTAGTGGAATTCATCCAGTACCTATAATTATTGCATACAGCATTAAGTCACAAACACATACAACTTTCATAAATATGCATGTGCCAAGCTGAACATCAATCCTTAGTTCGGCTGAAACTCACATGACCAACCGACCGGAACTGTAGCTTACTGCAAGAAAAAATATAGAGCTACATAAAAGAGGCATGCATTATTCCTTCTCTCTATTACGTGGTTAAAGCTAAAGTTAATCATTTATTTCAGAAGAATTTTGTCATTTTCTGTTTAAAGCTGTGAATAAATAGTACAAGAATGGCAGAGAGAGTTAAACTGATATATTCAAAACGTTGCGCTGCTAAACAAAGAAAGAAAGTCATGGCCGAAGTAATTGTGATAGTCTCCAGCAGTAGCAAAGCAGTGAGCATTCATGTGTGTTGGGTGTGGATTTGGAAAAGGACTGAAGGTGGTGATGTGGGTGAGGGGTTCAGTTGTGTATCTAACACATCTAACATTCCAATGCTCCGCTATGACAACCCAAAAGTGTCTTTATGAGTAAACAGACATGGTGAAGCACTAAGGCCAGTTTTACTGCTAAGCAAAAATCACCAGTCCTAGGTCCCAATGCTCAATTTGGAACAGAATATAAAATGCTAAACAGGCACAAATTAATTCTGACTATGCACCCACTTAGTGGAAGAGTAGACTAGAATGGACAGGATCAATCTCAAAAGGTCAGTATAATCCTCACCTGACAACCATGTGCTGTTAAGGTAAGGGAACACATAACCAAATATTAGTATAAAGGATGCATGGAAGTTTTTTTGTCCAGTGAGCTTATGTAAAATCATTTACCAACATAAATACCTGTTACTAAGTAGTTCATGATGAGGCGGTTCATGTCTGCTCTCTGAATATGCACATTGTTCAGTTTCTCCATCCACTCCTCCTTCGTAATGTCTTCAGGCTTTTCTGTGTAGCTCATCATTGAAATGCAACTTGAGTACGTTTTCTTCTGTAAAACTGAATAAATGTTTATATTTATACAAATAAATAAATAAATATATATATATATATATATATATATATATATATATATATATATATATATATATATATACACATACATATATATATCCTTCATACATGCATGCATAAATTACATTTACATGAGCAGCATCAGGATGTATTACACTAATAAGGGTATGAGGGAGTAAACTCAATTAAATACTTCAGAGAGTAGTAACAGTGCTGAATAAATGTAAAGGTTATAACTGTTACCCATGCGTTTAAAGAAAAAAAAACTTAATCAACTTAAGCTGTATGTAAGTCTAAAAACAAAATTTGTTGGTAATACACGCCAGATTTTTGGTTAAACATAAGCCTGCTTTATCGCTCGAGGTTTCATTTTGCGAAAGAGCACTGATTAATCTCGAAGCAGTTTATGTAACATATAGAGATGTATGACAGTGTAATATCTTAGACAATAAATATTAGTAGTAAACAAAACTACAATCAGTGGACTGAATTTTTGCTATGATCTTATTTTTCCAGTTCATATCCATAACTGTTCACTTTCACGTTTAAACGTCAGCTGGTGATGGGTTTATCGTATATCCGTTTAGTGTTTGTTTACATATTAACAGCTGAGGGGTGTGTTTTAAAACGACGGATTTCTTAGGTTAGCCAGATTAATTGAGCTTCAAATCAAGACGTTTAGGATATTCCGAATAGACAGTCATCAATTGTGGACTTAAGTCATCTAGCCAAGTCATAGATCCTGCTCTGAAACAACCCCTGCTCTTCAGTGTGACTGTGGGATAAACGAGAACTCAGTACTGAGTTCGTATTTTCGCGGTTAAGAGATGGTGTAAACGCAGAGAGAAAATCCTCACCTCTTTAGCTGTTATTAACGTGTTTTAATACAACACCAACACAGTTCACAGCTGTATTAAGCATATTATAACTAATTTAACAACACAACATGAAAAAATCGCAAAATCTACAATTTTCCGTTTTAAGAAATTAAAGCTGGCCGCGGCCTCGAGAGGAAGCAAAACATTGAAGCCTGAGCCTCGACTACGGGCTATAAACAGCGCTTTAAACCGCACTCGCACTTTTAGAGTGGCCTTATACAAAATATTCATGTAGAAAATTAAGCCTGCTCTCTGATATTTTCCATTTTCTAAATCTGCACAAACGTGTCCCGTTGTTATAAAAATACTTACAAATAATTCTCCTCGATGGTAGCGGGCCTGAGAAGGAGATCACGCGAGAAATGACGGCACTTTCGTAACGAGACTTGGGCCAAACGACAAGATTGGCCAGACTTGTGACGTCATGGTTGCTATGGAAGAGCTGCCCGGGTTGCCAGTTATTCACTAACGTGAAACATTCCAGATAATGTAATCACGAAAGTAAACAAGGGATTGTTTACTTCAAAATGTTTAAATCAAATTGACTAATCCTTATTGGTTTAATAAGTATTAAATTTCGACCCAACAATGGGTCAAACTGTCAACTGTGTGGTAAATTCTGATGATACATATCGTCTTAAAATGTATGATAAAATGGCAACATAACGTCAAGGATAACAGTCAACAAAATATTACGTAGCCTCTGTTTTTCTGTACACAAGCCAACATTTACTATCACTAGGTAGCTACATGTTTAAGTAAAACCTCTCTGTGTATCATTGTTCTTACTACATGCATGTCATATTGGTATTTAAATGAGTTATTTCACCACTACAGGGTTGTAAAAAATCTTCTAACAGTTACTTAACTTTGTTTTATAGAGCTTTGTTTTATATTTTCCCGTCAGAGCCATGACACTGACAGAAATACGCAGTACTTGATTTGAGGTATTAAAACTTTTACTGTATTTTTAATTACACATTGAGGGCTTCCATAAATATCTTGTTAGATTTAAATTTCGGAGACAAAATAAATAATTACATAAATAATACAAATACAAAATAAATAACCGTTGGTGTTATTAGTAGAAGTGAGATGTGGTCTGAGGGAAGGAGTTGGCAGACTGACGATATATTTGGGTAGAACTATTTCAGCCGTTCTTAATTTTTTTCATGTATACACTGAAAATTTTCAGACATTTACAAAAAGGAACGGAGGGAGAGGTTAGTCTATAGCTAGGATTCAGAACATGTTGAACCACGGCTAAATAATAATAATAAAAAAATTAACACCTACAAGGGAAATAATTATTTATTCATTTATTTATTCAGTTCAGAAAATGGTTCCTTTAAAAATATTGTTATGATTCTGCTTGATGACAGTTGCATTTACTACATGGTCACAGTGATGTTTATTTGTTAGCTAGTTATATTGCATTAACTTGACCTACATAAATGTAAATAAAAAAAGTCCTTTATTTTAGCTGAGTCTCAGTTCTGTGTACGACAAGAAATAATTGTTTAAAATACTATTTATTATTATTATTATTATTATTATTGTATAACACTTTTATTTAGAATGTGACATCTGAGCATAGGCTGCACATTAATCTGTCTCTAAGTTTGAATGTGTGAATAATAATAATAATAATAATAATAATAATAATAATAATAATAATAATAATAATAATAATAATACATTAATCTGCTAAATGCTATATGTAAATAACATCATATAGATAAAGCTTATGTAAATCTAAATGTAGTTTAATATGTTACAGCCAGGCACTAATGATGTGATATAACAGTGGCTGCTGATGCCTTATACTCTCACCTTTCTAAATGAGCTTTAATCTGCTCAATCTTATTACACACACACACACACACACAAACACACACCAACACACATACACTGTGCTAAACCAAAACAAACAGTAAAGCACCGTGGCAAAAAAAGAGGCATATGGGCCTGGCAATTGTATTCCAAAATAGATCAAGTCATGCAGTCCCTTTAAAAAGAAGACACTATGTTATTATTACTTTGTAGTCCACAATATCACTGGGATCATCTATTGGTTTTCATCCTATGCATAAGACAAAAACAAGGCATTAACTTCTGTGCTATGGATTAAACCCAGATTGACCCGATGTGTTTGTTGTTTGTGCTTTCAGGTTGATAACCAGGTAAATATTTAAATGTATACACTAGGAATCCATTTTTTTTCAATACAATAACATCATTGGCATGCCATATTTGGAGACATTCCATATTTATAACTATATTACTAGAGTGGAATAATACTATATTGCAGTCAAACATAACTCATTACTTGCTACAATATTTATGTGACATTATAACATAATTAACCAGCCCATCAAATTTAACAAATATATATTTTATTATTCTTCATATGAAGGGAAAATTTGACATCTGTTATTCAGTATTGTCCATGTTATGGTATAATTGAAATTCATAGCAAAGTGGGGCTGTTTAACAGTATGTGTCACCAAATTCATCAGAGAATCAATTTTTATTTCTATATCTCTAAAAATATGTCCCAACAGAAATAATGTGGCAAATGATGCATGAAGAAGCACTGTGTGGTAAATTGAGAGCACAGTGAGAATAGTTTCCTGTTTACTGCTTTTATACTTTTAATTGTTTTTTTTTTTTTGTCCCCAGGTTAGGAGAAAATGTACATAGAAAGCCACCTACATGTGCTCTATATAGTATATAAATGTGTTTATCAAAATATTAACCACTCCCAACAAAGTGGGATATATAATGAAAAAAGAGCATTTATTAAAGGATGACACAGATGGGAATTAATTGATCTGATGGGTTTGTGTTTTTCTGAACAATTTCTTAATCTCTCCTCAAAAAGCTTACAGTAGCATCCAGCACCTCTAATCAATCCTTCATGAAATCATTAAATCAACACATTGACTTCTGTGACAGGGGGCAATCCTTTGCTCTTCAAATACTTCTTATAAACAAAACATATTTTTAATTCTTCTAAACATCCAAATATTAATAATAATAATAAAAACAAACAAACAAACAAACAAAAAACAGACTTTGATTTTAAGACAATTTTGCCTGACAGTTCTGTAGAAGACAATATACCAAGCCCCAAAAAATTAGGCTCAAAATTGTCCATATAACTTTCAAAGATAGAGAGCCTTTCTGTTATGTGGATGTCCTTCACACACAACTCTGGTTCTTCAAAGCCACGCGAAGCTGCATTAGGGAAGCAGTAGTATCTATTCTGTATTCTGAAGAGCATCCTCAGGCCCCAGTAGACAGTGTGTTAGAGAATGAGTGAACGATGAATTGAAAACAAGCATTATGCTATAAATCACACAGTCCAGGGGTTTGTGCTAACAGTGCCCTGTGGCGACGTGCGCGCCGAGTTTATGTGCTCGAGCATCCTGCTGAGGTGCTGCAGCGCGCGCGCTTGCAGGAGGATGTGGTTCCTGGCCAGCAGCAGTGTGGCGATCTTGGTCAACTTCTTAGATGTAGGTCCAGCTCGGTACGGAATGGCGGCCCTCAGCTCGTCCAACGCCTCGTTCAGGTCGTGCATGCGCCTGCGCTCGCGTGCGTTGATGCTCACGCGCATGGCACGGGACCTCTCGCCCATCCTCTTCAGCGTACACATTCCGTCCGGAGACGACAGGCCTCTGGAGTGTCTGTTGGCCGAATCTACTACCCTGTGTACAGAGTGGTCTGTGTGCTCAGTATGACCCGCTTCTTCCCAGCGCCCCTCAAGGACCCTCCCTATGGCTAGAGCCTCGCTGTGAGGCGGCCAGCTGTTCTGTGGAGAACCCTGAGCGAGCATGGGTAAGTTCTGTCCTCCTGCTTCCATTCTGTTCAGGCAAACGTGCGACTTTGATGTTCATGCACCTGAACCTCGAGAGCGCGCACTACTTAACGAGAGGACGGAGTGAAGGGATTAGAAACCTGTCCAATCACATCACGAGGAAAAATAAAAACAAAGGCCTTTCATAAACATGGGAGTCAGCAGCTTTATGGTAAACATTGGGGCCAGAATGAAAGTGGTGAAATTGGCAACAGATGACGTCACCGTGGTAGTAGCGTTATTGTTCATGAACAAGCGTCAAAAACAAGATGATCTCCAGGATAAAGAGATTATAACAGGTTTCAAAACAATTCTGACCCCAACATGTGCAATAGCTCATTTCTTTACCAGCGCTGATGGTTTAGACCTAGTTTGGGGTTGGGGGGGAGGGGGTGGGGGTGATGGCAGCCAAGGCCTGAAAAGAACGGCCTTGAAATCAAAAAGTCCTAGACTAGCAGAACAAAGAGGAATGGGAGGAGTGAATGGACAGTGCTTTGTCTTCACTCAATATTCACAGCTGAGCTCTGCTTGAGAAAATGCACCAAACTCCCAACTGCTCCCCAGGTATGGTGGCTGCTTCTCAGGTTGCATAATGAAATTTGGATCATAAATGCCACACTCGCCCATGCCACACACTTAAAAGAGCAGTCACATAAGAACTATAAATAAAGGCCATAAATGGACAATTTCCGTTTGGGAATATGGTATGTAAATTCCAATACATTCATATAATCTAAAAATGTTCCCTTCAAATTTATATTATGTGCCTGTCCTGTTCTTAAATGCTTTTCATACACACATGTATTCAAAAAGTGTTAATAACTAATTAATAGTCTGTAACCGCTTATCCAGGTCGCTGTGGGTCCAGAACCTACCTGGAATCACTGGACACAAGGGAACACATCTTGGAGGGGGCTAATACTGTTACAAATGTTGACAAATTGGTGCTATTTTTGTTGTCTCTGCAATGATTTAATATTTTTGTTTGTTCTTCTCCCATGATGGACTAATGCTGCTCTGTTAAGTGTGTGTTCCTTTCAGGGTCCTGGGTTTGATGTTTGCCTTGGGTCACTTTCTGTGAGGAGTTTGGTGTGTTCTCCCTCTGTCTGCGTGGGTCCTTCAGGTACTCCAGTTTGTGACTGGATGAGTGTATGAGGCCCTGGGATGAACAGGCACAAGTGTGCCCTTGCGTTGCACCCGATATCTCAGGTGAGGCTCCTCTCACTGACCTTGATCAGGGTGAAATTGTTACAGAAAATCAAAGAAAAAATTTATGTTTATATCTTGTATTGCATTTGATCTTTGCTTTCTTAAACCCCTAAACCTCTGATTGTCCTGTTCTTACTACAATGTTTTTTTATCACCCCCCTCCCCAAACTCTTCTATTAATTCCAGAAATGGGCAGTGGGCGGCTGATTGTCTTTGTATGTTGATTTGATTTCTGTCTAATAGATGCTATAATAAATGACAATATTCCTCCCATTTGTGAGAAATGCCCTAAATGAGTCAGATTAATTAGTCATCATTTGCAGATGCAAATGGCTGTGTGTTGGAAATGAGATGCTGGCTGTTTCTGGAACGTTCTGTACGAGGAGGGGGTTGATGCAATGCAATCAAGCATTCAGAATTAACCAGCAACACATCTGTTTAATGGGAGACCGTTGATGGTCTAATTTGTTTTTGCTAACAGTATTCTTGTAAACATTACTCATTTTGGTGATAAATATGCAAAGAGATCTGTGAATCACAAAGCAGCCAGCAACTCGGCACAGGGGTGGTGCCAAAATGACCTTATGGACAAAATATTTTCATTGTCATAATTGACAGTTATCTAAATTATAAAAACATTTTTCACTCAAGTCTCTTTTAAATAAAGGGGGTCTATAGAGTACCAAAAACCAAGGCAATTTTAACCTACAGCAATGCCACGGACAATATTTGCTATAGAAAAGTGGAAATGGAAGTTCTCCCTGTGTCTGTGTGGGTTTCCTCCTGGTGCTCTGGTTTCCTCATATTGACCAATAAAACACATTGTTTGGTGGATTGGCTACTCAGAAGTGTCCATAGTTGTGTGAGTAAATGTGTGAGTGTGTGTTGCCCTGCAATAGACTGGCGACCTCTCCAGGGTGTGTTCCCGCCTTGCGCCCAATGATTCTGGGTAGGCTCCAGACCCACCACAACCCTGAACTGGAAATGTGGTTACAGACAGTGAATGAATATATATATATATATATATGCTTATACATGCTTATTTTCTTTTGCATTTTTTGGACACTGTGTATAGATGTATTAACATAATTCAAATCGTAAAAAAAATAATAAAATTCTGAATTATTTGGCAAAGCATATAGTTATATCAACATGGACTTGTTTCTTTTTTGGCATCAAATCCCAAGCCTACCTACACATAAAAATGCTATTTGTTAGAAGTAGTTTCATTAGTCCAGTTTTAAGCCCTTAGCTAGAACAGTAGTGCTTATCAGATGTTACAGGCAAACTATACATCTATAATACAAAAGGTATAATAACATTTCTACATTAAAATCTGTTTTCTAACTGCATAATTTTACCAAACTGGAACTAGAACCCACACATCCCAGTCCAACCTTTGGCCATATCAAGAGCTGTGTACAGGGGGAGGGGTGACACAAGCCTAGGAGAACAAAGAAAAAAGAAATGGATGGGCAGAGGGATGGGGCCTGTGAGTAACTGATATATTAATATATGGAAATTAAAGCACGCATAAGCGTGGCAGACACACCCATCTGCAAACGCACAGATGCTGACACACCCTCACAGCAGCATTTGCATATGACCTTACACCTTCAAGGGGCGCCTAGGCTTTTTGCCTTCAAGCTAAAGAGAGCATCATTTAAGGGCATAGGCACAAGTCATCTAGACCTATAACAAAAGGAGTGTGGGGTAGTAATACCAGCAGGAAATATAATGTGTCAAAGCTTACACTATGCTCATTATCTGGGTTCTCTGCATTTGGCATACTGTGAATATGCTTCAGATGTGAAGCAAGTGATTCAGGAGTGATTCATCCAAACAGAACGAAATGTGCAGAACAAAATGTCAGTATTGTCTAAATGTTTGACTAAATGTCAGCATGAATTTTGAAGAAATAGAGACCTAAAGAGTATTGAGTAAATGACAGATGTAATGTTTTATTACTTTATAACATTCTAGTTTTCACATACAGGCGATAGTTCAAAATCCAAATCTAAATTGATCTATAATGCAATAATTTTACATTAACTTACAGAAACTTAGGCCGTCTCTGATGAAGTTACTGTTATGGAGTTTGTCTGGAAAATGTATACTATATAGATATCAATATATAGTAAACACCTGTTTATAATCTGTAAATTCAGCCTTGTTCACCCATTGTAATAAATGTATAAAATATATACGATTGCTTGATCTTAAAGTCACCAGGCTCAATGCTATATGTTATTTCAGCACCCAGCATTGGCCTGTTCACCACATATCAGTGGTGTGATTTGAAAATAGGCATCCAGCATCAGTTTCTCAACTCACTCATGCTCTGGCAGACAAAATATACATTTGCAAAGAAATGACCAATGAGCAAGTGTCCACAAAATGTCCACAAAATTGGCCATCTTTTTTTCACACTGTGTGAAAATGCCAGCTTTTCCTTACATTTTATGATGATTGGTCCAAAATAGCTTAGAATTAAATGTAACCACATTAACATATATTAAAGTTTCCCTTTAACTTACAGGAGATACAAAATATTGCTGTGAAATGCTTAATGTGTTACCAATTTAGGTTTTTAGATCAGCCTAAAATCATATTTAATCCAGTTCTGAGGAGCAACATCTGATTCAAAATATGATCCTGTTTTGTGTCATTTTGCAAAGTCTAAATCTTTTCATAGCCCAGAAATCACAAACAGAAGGTTCTGCTGCCCCTCTCCACTTATCTCGTTCCATATGCCGGTCTGAGGGTCTGGGCCGGTATGGACCCTCACCCTCTAGCCTCATGACGCCCGCCACACAGGCCACTACCGGGAGGTGTGTGTGTGTGTGGGGGGGTCTCAGCGTAGATAGTGGGGTGAAAGAGAAGCCCGTTGCTGGGCGACGAAATTGTGGTTGCTATGGTGAATTTGAGCAGAGCAGCTGGGCCAATCATCCGAGGCATGTGGGGCAGAGTGGGTCTCGTGCTAGCGAGAGATATGTATGCACGTGGGAGGAAGATTTGGGAGAGAGAGGATGAGGAAGGTGGAAGGCAGTAGGAGATGAATGGAGGGGTGTGTGAAGAGCCAGTAAATGAGGAAAAGATTTAGTGATCACTTCTAGGGTTTATGATCACTTTAAAATGAAGATTCAATTTTACTTATTTTATTTGTTGCAATAAAGGATCTGGGTCTGTGTGAATTTAACAATAGTACAATATAGTTCAAAGTAAGGGGCCACCAGTGGTGAAGATTTGGTTCTGGCACAAATTTTAAATAGGGAACTAACTTTATGCTTTGTATTTTGAGTTTCTTATTTTTCAAGCAAATGTTGGTTTCTGTGGTAATGCCCCAGTTAAACCATTTCAACGCTTATATTTTCCCCCAAACAAACACAATATTTAAAGCAAGGGAGGATGAGGGCAAGTAAACAAAGCCAGCTACTACCAGTCTTTGAACAGCTGCTAACACAACACTACTGGAAAGCTCAACCTACTTGTAGGAGAACACTAACTGCCCAGATCTGTTATGTCAGCAAACAGGTGCATGCTCTGCCTAACATTGTGCTAAATTATAGGCTGGAGAGACAATATTACACATAAGTACTTTATTGTTGCTAAAGGTTCAAACAATGTTAATGTTGTAAACCATGTAAAAGGGCTAACGCTCAGATTGCTGCACCATTACTTTACTGGTGAACAAAGATTCCAGTTACTATAACATCAATATCTGACCTCATTATTTCTCTTTTGGCTGAATGCAATCAAAGTGTCACTCATTCTGCCATCACGTTTATATAGTATAATAATTTACCATATTTCACATATCAAATGACTTGTATGTTAATTTTTGTGTGACAAAAGCAACAACTAAAACCAGAACTTTGAATAGGAACAATAAAATATCTATCAACTATCACATCCACATATACAGGTGCTTGTCTCAAAATTAGAATATCATGAAAAAGCCTATTTATTTCAGTAATTCCATTCAAAATGTAAAACTTGTATATTATACTCATTCGTTGCACACAGACCGGATATATTTCAAGTGTTTATTTCTTTTAACTTGATGATTATAACAGACAACTAATGAAAACTCCAAATTCAGTATCTCAGAAAATTTGAATATTACTTAAGACTTGTACAAAAAAAGGATTTATTAGAAATGTTGGCCAACTGAAGAGTATGAACATGAAGAGTATGAGCATGTACAGCACTCAATACTTAGTTGGGGCTCCTTTTGCCTGAATTACTGCAGCAATGCGGACGTGGAATGGAGTCGATCAGTCTGTGGCACTGCTCAGGTGTTATGAGAGCCCAGGTTGCTCTGATAGTGGCCTTCAGCTCTTCTGCATCATTGGGTCTGGCGTATTGCATCTTCTTCTTCACAATACCCCATACATTTATTATGGGGTTATGATCAGGCGAGCTTGCTGGCCAATTAAGAACAGGGAACCCATGGTTATTAAACCAGGTACTGGTAGCTTTGGCACTGTTACAAGTGCCAAGTCCTTTTGGAAAATGAAATCTGCATCTCCATGAAGTGCTCTAAAACCTCCTGGTAGATGGCTGCTTTGACCTTGGACCTCAGAAAACACAGTGGACCAACCCCAGCTGATGACATGGCACCCCAAACTATCACTGACTGTGGAAACTTTACACTGGACCTCAAGCAACGTGGATTCTGAGCCTCTCCTCTCTTCCTCCAGACTCTGGGATCTTGATTTCCAAAGTAAATGCAAAATTTACTTTAATCAGAGAACATAACTTTGGACCAATCAGCAGCACTCCAGTCCGTTTTGGAAGCAAGATGCTTCTGACGCTGTCTCTTGTCACTTGAGTGGCTTGACACAAGGAATGCGACAGCTGAAACCCATGTTTTGCATACGTCTCTGTGTGTGGTGGTTCTTGAAGCACTGACTCCAGCTGTAGTCCAGTCTTTGTGAATCTCCCCCACATTTTTGAATGGTTTTTTTTTCACAATCCTCTCCAGGGTGCAGTTATCCCTATTGCTTTTACAATTTTTTTTCTACCACATCATTTCCTTCCCTTCACCTCTCTATTAATGAGCTTGGACACAGCTCTGTGAATAGCCAGCCTCTTTAGCAATGACCTTTTGTGTCTTGCCCTGTTTGTGTAAGGTGTCAATGGTTGTTATTTGGACAACTGTCAAGTCAGCAGTCTTCCCCATGATTGTGTAGCCTACAGAACTAGACTGAGAGAATATTTAAAGGTCTTTGCATGTGTTTTGAGTTAATTAGCTGATTAGAGTGTGGCACTAGGTGTCTCCAATATTGAACATTCTCAAAATGTTCTAGTTTTTTGAGATGCTGAATTTGGGGTTTTCATTAGTTGTCAGTTATAATCATCAAATTAAAATAAATAAACACTTATTTATATATATATATATATATATAAGTGAAATATATCAGTCTGTGTGTAATGAATGAGTATAATATACAAGTTTCACTTTTTGACTGGAATTACTGAAATAAATAAACTTTTTCATGGTATTTTAATTTTATGACCAGGTGACACATGCATGAGTACAGCTAGTATTACCTTTACACTGATTAATTTATATTCAATTAAAAATAGAGGATTCAAGATTCAAGATTTGATGGAAAAGAACTATGACAATGTCACTGTCTGTTCACTGCAGTGCTGACAATGATCCACCAGCCAAATACTGCATGCTCTGTGGTGGTATTTCCCATTAAAGGACAGGGTGAAAGGAGGGCTTAAAAAATTACACTCCTTAGTTGTAGAAGTATAAAGTTAACATGTATGGTTAGTGGTTAATTAAGTAATTTCTGAAATGCTGAAATTGGTGGATGCATCCTTTAGTTGTTTGCATCCTGACATACCATGTTTTGGCTCATCAACTACATTTTGGGTAAAGGAAAAACTATATTTAGTCACTGTTGGGAAAAATTATATCTCCAAAATTATAATCTTAAAGTATAAAATCAAAGGTGTTGTAGATGTCTTTAAAGTTTGGACTATTCTATATGGTCTTTTCATCAGTAATAATGTAGTAAAACATGAAGAACACCTGGTGTTAGCAAACAACAAAATAAGTAAATAAAATCAGAAAAAGTTAAGATATCAGGTTTTGGACTTTCAGTGATACACTTTAATATAGAACACATTTTCAGTGGTTGTGGTGGGGTAGAATGCAATGGCCTATGTGCAAAGATAGCCCAACTTTGACTTTG
This sequence comes from Hoplias malabaricus, assembly GCF_029633855.1. NCBI lineage: Eukaryota > Metazoa > Chordata > Actinopteri > Characiformes > Erythrinidae > Hoplias > Hoplias malabaricus. Next base: position 27,806,043 of record NC_089813.1, on the reverse strand, counting down.
TCAATGGAAGCAACATGGCTCATTCTCATCTGTGCTAATGTTAAAGCAAACTCCCTTTCTCTCTCGCTTCTGTCTGTGCATTTTGTGCCTTGTAATGAAGAGGCCCTGGCCTGGACTGACCACTCAATGCCCCTTAGACCAGAGGGGCGCCATTGTAATGCAGAGCCAGCTCCTCCCTCTCTCTTCTGGGGGTGGACAGGGCCCCGGAAAACTGAGACAACCACACTGAGCTATGCAGAAACACGTTATAGCCCACATTTCAAGGATTTCTTGGAGATGGAGCTTTACTCTGGAACTGGATGTAGGCCCAATCCTTCACCAACAAGAGCTCAGACTAGCCTTCAGAGTGCGACCCGCAAGGCCTACTGGACTATGTGATGGGATGTAGAACACCACAGGGTTTAGCTCCTCTTAACAGCAGGGATATGGCATGTAGGCTGGGGGGTTGGGGGTGGAGGGGGTTAGGAATCAGCAGGTGCCTGCATGCGCCATTTTAGATGCACACTGCTGCCTCTGCAGCTTTTCTGGGGCTATTAGCTGCGTTGTAGTCCGCAACAGCACTTGAGGCTAACAAAACACATTTCCGTGAGTTCATTCATTATCTAGGGAGCTCAGAATGGACTGCCCCTTTTTAGTGGCGACCGAAGCACCGCCGCGGGATTTTTCGTAAAGATATGTGCAGAGATATCTACGATATTTCTCCGCTCCTGCCACAATGTCAGCGGGGCTGGTTTTCAAGGGCATCCGGCTGCTGCTGAGGATTTGCTTTAGCGGCGAGGGGGAGAGAGAGAGAGAGAGAGAGAGAGAGAGAATGTGTACGATTTGGGGGGGGCATGACGTCACCATGTCCCGATGTAATCCTCGAGCGTCGCGGCTCCGCGGCAGAAGCAGAAGACGGCGCAGAGAACCGCAGGACGGAGACACGTTTCTTTTAAATTTTGTTATTTGTTTGGTTTCTTTTTCTTTTTTCTTTCTTCTTTTTTTTTTTGCTGGATGGGGGCGTTGAGGCCCACTGCGGCTGCGCGAAGCCGTTTTGTTGACGGGATGCGCGCGAGAAGCATCCGCGCCTTTTCCTTTCTTCTCTCTTGTTTTTTACTCCTGTATCCCGCATCACTATTCTTCGCTTTGTTTCTTTCTCTCTCTCTCTTTCTGTCGCAGTGTTTTTCATATTTTTCCACCTTTTTCTTCTCTGTCTCTCTCTGGTTTTGGTGATAGTGATGATGGGGGTGTCAGGCTGCAGTGGGGAGGGGCGCTGAGAGCTTTTTTTCCCTTTTCTATTTTCTGTTTTTTTTCCTATACATTTTTTTCTGTCGTTGAAGAAAAGCAGCACTGGCTTGAGGATGCTGCTACTGCTGAGCGATGCTGAGCGGCTTCTTTACCGACGGACGCGATGCTACTGCGGCATTGGGAGTTGCGGTTCGGCGCTCTCATTTAGGAACGAGGCTACTTTGCTTTTCGATGAATTTAACCATAGCTTTTGTTTATAGAAGATGGACAGAGCCGCAGGTTTGAGACGGTGCGGTTTTGAAGGCCCTGTGTGCTTTTGTTGTGTGCTCAGGACTGGACACTTGCGCTGTAATGAACTGCAGCAGTGATGCATTAGAAACACAGGGACAATAGCCGCCGCTCGCTTGCACTGGAGCTTGTGTGCAGGCTAACGCAGAGCCCGTTGCGCATGCGCAGCCGGCCTGCTGCGCGCTTCCCTGCCATTGAGCGTTTCGATGCTTTGAAACGAGATGTTCTCTCTTCTTCATGATTTCTGTTTAGGCACCAGCCTTCTGGCGATCTTCTCGTCGTAGCAGCGCGCCATCACGCACGCGCGCGCGCGCCCCCGGGACTCTTCCTCTCTGCGTGTTCACGGCGGACCTTGATTTAATGTCCATACAATTAAGGCACGCGGTGAATGCCAAGAGAGGGTCCTCCAACTCAGCGGAACAGGGTACAGACATTCTGGTGCCTGCGGGGAATAATAATTCGGGGGGGAAATTATAGAAAACGAGAAACGAGAAAGAGTAGACGCAAGAAGGGAATGAAGCGAGAGTGTGTGCGCGTGTGTGAGATGCCCTCTGCCTTTCATACATCTGCTCACACTGCGGTAAAGATGAGCAGGACACGGTTAACAATCGCTGAACCTAAAGCAGTTAAAGAGACAATTATGTTTACAGTAAGTCTGAACGTGGTTATTTCTACCTCCATAAATAAATCCTATAAATCCTGATGGTGCAGTTGATCCGTTCAAATCAGCACAGGAAAATGAATGACATAACACCTGATCAGAGCGAGACCCTTAAAAATCACCATCTACAGATGTAATGATACTAGCAGTACTGTATTATTAAAGCTAGTAAAATCATAGTCAGAAATGGTAAACTGACCAGGATACATTTTGAAGAATTTGTCTGTGTTTCAGTTTTGCTACAGTGCAGTCCAGCCACGAGAGCCGGGAAATACATTATATATCTAATCTTAGCAGAAATTAACAAAAAGGTTGCTTGCTATTGCTGTTCTGATTTTTCAAATGCTAATAAAATGTTTTCTGAATGTCTGGGACTGGAAGGATTTCAGTGACCACTTTCACTTTCCTTTGTCTCCTTCAGATTCAGTGTCTGCCTTTCACAACACGGTGGCGGTCGGACATTGGTTAAAACAACTTTAAAGTCAGCATGGATTATTTCCACTTGATTAAACATGGCAAGGTGTTCTTGATGGAACTGAAGTCTTGCAGGGTGTGTGGAAAACGGAAACGTCATTCAGTGGTGGATGTCGCGACTACTTTAGAAGTTAAAACAAAAGACACTTCTCCTGAAGAGAGGATGAAAATAGTGAACCCTGGGACATTTGTTCAAAAACTATTTAAATACAGTGCAGCATATATTAAATACTACACTACAGCCAGCACAAGTTAAACAGGGGGATGCAAGGGGTCTACCTCTGAAGAAAAGTTCCCCTAAACAGTTAATGTGTGTAACTAAATTGCCAACACTGGTCTTTATTCACTTTTTTTTTTTTTTTTTTTTACTTTAACTGACAATTAATTTACTATTTTCTATGAACGTTTTTTGAGAGATACCTCTTTTTGGACAAAAATCACCTTTTAAATAACTAATGGTATGTACTTAAGTATGTTATTGCTTATGAGCCTGTTTATAAGTGCTAGCAAACCCAATATACCTCCATTATTTTTCAGACGTAACAAGGCATTTCTCCGGTGAAGAATTACCATTAAAGAAACAGTTTATCCTTTTGATTACGAGTAAAACAAGGGCTTAAATATTATTATTAGCATGACAGTCTGTATAATAAGGCAAAAGATTGTTTTTCTTCTTTCCCTAGGCCTATACAATTTTTAATATACAATTTTCAAAACCCTAGTACTGTACATTTTTTCACACTGGCTGTAACACCTGTAATATCAGTTAAATCTCAGGCTTAAATATTTTGGTCAAAAAAGTATTATATCGCTCATTTTACACTTTTGATTTCAGAGCCAAGTACATCACACATCTATGGTATAGAATAAAGAAGAAATGTATGTCTTAAAAAAAACTAAACTAAAAAAAAAAATAAATAAAAAAAAAACAAACAAAAAAAAAAAAACAAAAAAAAAAAAAACAGGTCCTACAGAAGAAAACGTCAAGGCCTTTGAACAACAGTTACAACATAGAGTATTATTTTAATAATGACCATGATCAAATCTAAGAACGTGATAGATAGTGACCTTCCATACAATGCATATTCATTTCAGGGGTGACTTAAACGTTTGTCTTGTATTTTTTTTTTTTTTTTTTTTAGTATTTCATATATTCTCATGAATCATTTGTTATATGATTATATAAATCTGAATCCCTCACAAGATACACTCCCTCTTTCACACACTAACACACATACGCACACACGCCCACACATGACAGCAAGCAGGTCCTGAAAAAAAAAATATATAAAAAATAAAAAACAAACAAAAAAGAAATAAAAAAAAAAAAGAAAAAAAAAAAGGGGGGGGGGGGAATCAAAATCCACACACAGAAACCATATACTCTTTTTTCTTACTTTTAACAGTAAATCAGTAACATTAATTTGTCAGGTTACACATTTGAGGCGTTCTTTGTTATTATATGCTCCTACGTTAAAGCTTAGCATTATACTGAGGACAAGGGGGTAAAACAAAAACAAAACAAAGCTCAATAAACTGAAATGTTAAAAAAGGACCAAAAAAAACAAAAAAAAACAAAACAAAAAACAAACAAAACAAAGTGACTCACCTAAACAGATTTCAAAAATGCAGTGAATGCTACATTTCTCTCAAATTGGCTTAAACGAAACAGCGACCTCTGCTGGGCATCGGTGGAACAGTACAAAGTTACATTGCTGCTTGCAAAACAATAAGCAGAGAATAACAGAATCATAGCACTTGGCTCAGAACCATAACTCAAACTGTAATTTTTTTTTTAAATCTTCAGTCCAGCCAGTGACGATGTTGACTTCCCTTGGGTAGAGGGTACTTGGGATGTCTTTTCCCTGATTATGCTGTTGAGGTATAGTACAGCAATTTAACGGTTTTGATGACACTATAGCTTTAAAATATTAAGGCTCCAAGCAGGAAAACAAAAAGAGAGAAAGAAAGAAAAAAAAAAAAAAATCAAAAGTATAGTGACTGATGTGACTAGCCACAAAAAGGTTATAAGCTGAGTGTTACATAATTCAAAAATATACGTTTTCTTTTACATCAACATATCTTTTTTCAAGACATTTCATTGTCCCTTATACGCAGTTGCACATATACTCCCCAGACCATCATCAGTCAACCCCTTTAAAATCCCCACACCAACAACATGGGTGTACAGAACATACCGATTGTACGAATTTAACTGGCCAGGTACATTTACTGATGCTGGGGAGCAGCCCCGATGGTTCTGGATGGTTCTTCTTCCGAATTCCACCTAACCAACTACCACAACGTCATCACATCCTCTCAAACACTCACAAACAATCACAGGCTTTTAACACTCACTCACGTCACCTTGACAACTCTCACAGCCAGCTTTGAGAGGGAGCGGAACAGAAGGGGCGGGACAAACAAAATTGGGGTAAAAAGTAGAGATGTGCAGACAATTGTTGGTCAGAGTTGGGGATGAAACAAAGGAGGGAGGTGTGTGAAAACCCAAATGAATAACAGAATAGAAGACACAAAGAAGATCACTAGGCCGTTAATCAACTTTGCCTCCGACAGAGCCGGAACCAGGAGAGCAGAGGCTTGAGTTCGACGCTGGCCCAAGTCACCAGAATTAAATAGAGAGGAGAAAAAAAAAAGTGTTCATTTTTCTTTTGTAAATTTCTTCTTGTGTCCTTTTTTAAATTTATTTTTTTCAAATGGTCAGTCCTAAAACAACCGTTGATCAAGCTATGGGGTGCAGTCTTCTACTGTTTACTTCGATTCTGGCGTTCCTGTAAAAAAAAAAAATAAATAAAAAGGAGAAAGATGAAGATTTATGCTTCTAGTTTCATTAGAACAATGCCTTTGCAAGGCATGGCCAAATCATGATATTTGTGTACAGTATTTCACAGACCCCTACACACACACACACACACTTTTACCTGATCCAGTCGGGATCGATTCTGGATTGGAGCAGGTTCATAGTTCTGCCAAAGTAAACAAGAAGGAAAGAGTGATTAAAATTTCTCATAACACACTTCAGTCCACCAAAACAAATGCTTTTTAAATGTAGATTCCTGTGTGTAAACCATGGTTAAGCAACTTGCATTGAGCACTGTATAATGGTGTGCTGTATAAAGCATTTGTACAAGAATTATAAAGTCAACAACAGCAATGTTAACAAATATACATTAAGGGTTATGACTTATTATTCATCATTATCTGTTAAGCAGATTAACTGTGAAAAGTTTAACACTGCACTGGAAATTCTCAATTAGCACTAAACAGCTTTAGAATCTTTCGTTATTAACTTCCATTTTTGCAGAATGACCAAAGCAAGACGGTTTCACAGGACTCAGGTACATGAAACCAGATATCAAATATAAAAACACAAAAAAGTATTATAAATGAAATGCCCTGTATTATCCCCCCCACCCCACACCCTCCCAAACATAAATATGACCCAAGCAAACATACATTCCAATAGTTATTTCAGAAGCGCAAACATCTTGGCCTATTGGAAATCCCTTTATTCACTGCCAGAATGTTAAACTGCCCCAAGATATTTGCTCACTACATTTATTTTAACTTCATTCTCACATAATTCATTTTCTGTAACTCCTTATCCAGCTCAGGGACATTGAGGGTGTATAGTCTACCCAGAATCACTCGGTGCAAGGTAGGAACACACCCTGGTCTGGTTACCAGTTCATCACAGGGTACCACACAGTCACACATACATTTACACATAGAAAATTTTGAAAAGTCAATCCACCTAACAATGTGTTTTTGGACTGTGGGAGGAAATCGGAGATGTGCCGGCCCTGATGGAGATTTCCCTTGATAGGTTCCATCTACCAACCTTCCAAAGTTAACAGTCGAATGTGCTAACAGACTGCATATAAACTTGGCACAAGAAGTAAAGAAATTTGTGTTTGTAGATTATTTCTTTATTGTAACAACTGGCAATAAATCTTATACCATTGGAAAGCCTATTAATTTCCCCTTTAAATGGTGCTGCATTTTTAAGGAACATGCATTTGTGGGATAAGCAGTAGAGCTGAGTATGTGTGTTGCACCCATGAAAAATTTGCCAAATCCTCTCTGTCAATGCCACACAGCTTATTCTGCCATTGATTGTTTGGTGTTTGGTGGACTGGGTGATTGAAGTTCGAAGAAACAATGTATATTGTCAATTTAACCATTTATTCATTTAAAAAAAAAAAAAAGCCAGAGCATTAGTAGCCACAACAGCCTGGCACCTCCTTCTCATGCAACTATTTGAGATCAGAAAATTGCATTCTTAAAAAGCAATTTCTACATGATAACAATTAATCTTTCAGACACACCTTAGTCAACGGTGAGTCTCTGTGCTGTATACAAAGTAAGCATGATTGTGCCGCTGTTTATTTGATCTCTCATTGTAAAGTGCTATGCTTATTTTCAATGTGTGCTATTCTTCCTCCTTTCTCTTAACATAATGCTATATAGAAAATGGTTTCATTCAGCTGAACTTAGAAAAACAGTCAGTACTTGATGCCGTGTCTGGTTAACCAAGTCTTGTGCTCTATTAAGGTAGTGCTCTGTTTATAGCTGGCTTGGATATATGTTATTGTTGGTAGTTGTTATTTTAATTTACCTATGTTTATTGCATAATAAAGTATACAGTAGGGCTGCAACAACTAATCGATTAATTCGATTAAAATTGAGTGTTAAAATAGTTCGCAACTAATTTAATAATCGATTAGTTGGGTCCAAGTTATTATACACATAGGTACAGTTGCTACACTTGACGAACTCTGGAAGAAGGGTTTGAAAAATGGCGGAGGCGGTCACAGCAGAGGATAATGTTAGCACAACCAGAGAGAAAAATGTACGACCCAAGTCATCAAAAGTATGGGAACACTTTGCATTAACGCCTTCAAGGAACAGCGTTAGGTGCAAAATGTGCACAGCTGATCTCGCATGGCACATCAGCACAACATCACTGCATGAGCATCTGAAAAGGAAGCCTGTTGGAGCTATGTGTGAAAGAGATTAAATATAGTAAGTTAATTCTACTTTTTCTCTCACTCAATGTTACTAGAGCCTGCTAGAGTAGTTAAACAACATTTGTTTTTCTTAGTACATTGATATTACAGTCACGTTTAGCGAACAAACCTTAGCATCTCCCCGAGTTTTCTCTTCCACCTTAAATGTGTCAGCTCGACCAGCAGTTCCAAAACAGGCCATAGTTTTAGTCAAGCTAAAGTTAGCGACAAGGTCTATTTTTCTCTCACTCAATGTCACTAGAGCCTGCTAGAGTAGTTAAACAAGATGTCTCATTTTTAGTAAATTTATATCACTCTTGTATTTAGCGAGTTTCCGTTCCACTTTAAATATGGCGGCAGTTACATTCAGAGTAAAAAAAAATCAAACATTTTTTAAAATAACATATTTAACGCCTTTTTCAAGGTATTTTCTGACTGGAATTGCGTGATAGTGTTTGAGTATCACAGTCAAGTGTATATTACATTACATACACTGTGTTAAGTATTGATAAATATAAATTTAATGCAACAGTTGGGTTAATTCTACCTGTAAACGCTAATTTTTAATAATGGCAGGTTGTGTGTTCCTTATGCAATTACAACATTAGTTCTCTAAAATCTTAAATATCTTAACGATATCTGATCTTATGTGTTAATGAATTTCCCTTTTATTCTCAGCACATGGCAGCATCACCCAAAATCCATTTATGTAATTTCAATTTGCCTGCATTTTAGATCAGTAGTTATTAACTTAAAAAAGGTGTATGTTCATATCTACACTTTCTCTCTCACCTCAGATAAAAACAGCCCAGCATTACTGGCTATGTTTTGAAGAAGATCTGCACACCACAGCAAGCAGCTGTTCTCACTGATGGTATCCTGAATATGCTAGTAACAGACAGGAAACCAAATTTGGCTTGTCTTTCTTTTTATCCGATTAATAATCGAATAATCGAAAAAAATAAATAAATAAAAAATAAATAATCGACAGATTAATCGATTATCAAAAGAATCATTAGTTGCAGCCCCAGTATACAGTACTTTGAAATGGTTGGCCCTTCCCAGACAAGTGCCTGTGTATGCATGTATCAATGCAATTTGAGATCGACATCGGCCGGTGCCTCTGCTCACTAGACTGATTGTCCAAATATGCCTACAGGCACAGCCGAAAGAAGCCCCATCAGTTGGGCTGCTGTGGCGCATAGTTAGAGCGCCCCCTTGTGTCCATTTCACCATTCTACATGCAGACATTTGTGGATGATATGAAACATGCTTGGATATAATGTTTCCTGAGAGAACATAGTAAGCCATTAATTTCTATCTTTCTAAGCTCAAAATATTTAAGCTCAAAATGTTTAACGTCTGAATAATTAGACTGATTCTGGGCTTTTAGTGAGAAAATGCAAGTGATGTAATTACAGCTAAACTAGCTAGCAAGTTTTAAAGGCTTAAAAATCTATTGTTCTGGTCTCAGCTCAACTGTGTGCTGAGTGATTGATCTGATAGTTATAAGATACCCAAAGTTACTTAAAGTCGGTTGCATTTGCTACCGGGAGAGTTAAGTTGTCGTCTTCTGTTAACAGTTCTAAAGCTAGCGTTAACATTCTCAACAGCGTTTGGGGAAACAAACATTATGCAACATTCTACGTACAGTTTCTGCATTATGCAGTCTCTCTCCCTCTGTGCGTAGACCAGTTTGGAATAGTTAGCTTAACTGTTCGGGAGACATTGTCACCTCTAGTCACTTGTTAGTGACTAGAATCTCTAAACAAACCTAAACAATAGTTATGGCAAGATGGCGTAAAAGTTAGAGCTGTGTACTGTAACTCTCACCCACCCTTCTATAATGTTAATATTTGCCTAAATTTCCTCAGTTACCATTTATAGTCTTTTCTAAATGTTAACATGTCTCCCATCCTAAATGACAGCAAATCTAATCTAAAACCATTTGTGGTTAGTATTAAATATATATAATATTATGTTATGTATTGAATAATGCAGTTGAATGACGTGATTTCTGACATACTGAACCCCGTTCTCCCTGAACTACCTAAATGTATTTCTCCATTTCATCAATTAACAAATTCCTATTAAAACAACATTTTACTGGCTAAAATAACCATGTATATCAGAATGTGCATGGAATAATGGACTTATACATGTCTTATCTTTGTTTTGTTTTTAACCCAAATACCCCATTTTTTTTTTTTTTGTTTTAATAATTACAGATTGCTTGACAGAAATCATATCTGCATTATATATAAGCCATCAGTCGCCCTGCTCTTTAAATATCAGCATCGGCATCAGCAATTAAAAAACCCTAATCAGTAGACCACTAGTATGTATGTATGCATGATTGTTTATCTTGTTCTTGGACATGCATGTAAATGTGATTAATTATAACGTGTTAACCACAAACTTAAATCAAGTCCACACACTTTTCTTAAGCTAAAGCTTTATAACACAGGGCCCTGGAAAATAACTGGAATTAGATGAACTGCAGATGCCCATTAATCATTGTAGCTCATGAACAGTATAAGCTAAATAAATGAATATACTGTTTTTATTCGGCTAAAAGGGAATTTTTACCTTACATTTGACACAGAGGAACACAGCTAAATGGTACTGTATAGTTTGTGCTCAATCAGCTAGCAGCAGTGTTACGAGTAGGCTGTTCAACAACAAGGAAACCTTCATGTTTTTTCCTTTCTCAAACATACTTCATTTTAAGGAGGATGCCAAATTATAAACACAGTATTATGAACAGAATCAAATCATGTTCTGGGTGATTTGTGAAAATGAGCAGAAAAATAAAAAATAAAAAGCTGAGATGTTATTACCTTTCGCACCACCTCTTCTTCCTCCTGCCGTTTCTCGTAGTGTGAGAAGTCGTCAAAGATGGAGGTGGTATGTTTGTAGGTGGCAATGATCTTCAGCACCTGCTTGGCCTTCTCCAGAGGCACCTCTTGCGTGTCACGCGAGTTGGTCACCGGCTTGTTGTCGTTGTTTTCCAACCGGATGTGCCTGAGCTGGCTGTTGGGCACATCTTTAACGAACAGCCAGTCCACGTCAAACTTGCCCTTCCACTTGTCCTGTGCCCAAACGCCAGCGCTGGTACCGTAGTCCACGGGCGAGCGCATCTCGGCCACGCCACAGAAGTGCCCACTGCCATTAACGCTGAACAGTAGGTAGACAGGGCCTTTGCCGTTGATGGCACGGAAGGCCGCATCCAGCCGCTTGTTACCATGCTCCGTGCTGCACCAAATTGAGTACTTAATGGATCGGTGGATGTCGTCCTCAGAGTAGCTCTTGATGATGAACACGCGACCATTCTTTAAGTTCCAGTCAAAGTCCTTGGGGTTGTAGCTGTGTGCTGCACGCAGCTTCTCTAGGACTGGGTGCGACTCACCTGCTCCAGAGCCTGGGGGTCCACCTCCACCACCATTGCCAACACCTCCTCCACTTGAGGAGCCACTGCTGTCCACACTGCCACCTCCACCATAGCCGGGGTTGCGGTTACGTGGTGCAACCCACCGGGTCTGAGGAGGTGGAGCTGGGTTATGATTCTGATAAGGCTGAGGAGGTGGAGTTGGCATGGCCATCTGCTGAACAAGTGATTGGGCAGAGGGCATGGGTGGTTGGGGTTGGGGTGGGAGTCCATGGGGGTGAGGGGGCAGGTGGCCGTGAGAGAGAGGTGGCTGCTGCTGCTGGTGCTGGGGAGGCAATGGTGAAGCCACTTTGGTCACAGGCCCTTTGTTGTCCCAGGTGCCAATGTCCATGTTGTGTTTAATGGGTGGTGGAGGTAGGGCACCCCCAGCCATAGGCATCCCAGGTTTGGTTTTGACCTTCAGTTGCTGAGGTTTTGCCGGCTTGCTTGCAATGGCTGCCCAAGAAGTTGGTTTTGGGGCTGGCATACCTATTGGGGTTCCACCATTACCTGTGGCTACTGCTGCCGCCACTGCCCCGCCACCAATCACTGAGCCCACGCTCTTGACACCTGAGCCACCACCTGTGACATCACTACCAAGTTTTAGCCCAACCATGCCCTGCTCTAGACTGTTCATGCCTGGGGCCTTACTCAGGGTGTCACTGTGAAAGCCTGTCTGCCCATCTGGCACCAGGGTACCACCTAAAGAGCTGGGTGGGTAGCTGTAGCTGCCCCCATAAGCAGAACTCTGAGTCTGCTGACCCTGAGAACCGCTAGTGCCCCAGGCTGAGAAAGCAGGGTTCTCTGGGAAAAAGTTAAAACGGTGGGGGTAAATACTACTCCCCAACCCCCCCGGCTGTCCAAACACAGTGTCGTGCATGAAATGATGATCTCCATTGCTGAGGGGGGCGTAAGGTGTGAGATAGGGGATTGGAGGATCACCGCCAGTTGACCACGGAGCCTCGCTAAGGGGATAAGGAAACCCAATGGATGGAGCATAGTAGCTGGATAAGTATGGATCAGTCATGGATTGGTAGCTGTTGTTCTGAAACACAGAAGGTTTGTGATTTAGATATTTTAACAAAAGATATGATGAACAGAGAATCATCTCTCATAAGTTATATGAGATTATATATATAATTGATATAAAATGTAGCAATTTGGTAAAACCACAAAAAACACAAAATAACTAACTTTATTAACAAACAGTTTAACAGATAGATTTTATAGGATGTGAAAGAAGTTTGCTCCGATTTACAACAACATTTTGAAACGCAAAACAAACAAACTGATAATTTTCTCACCGGATTAGACTGGCCAGTGAGGTATGGTTCAAAGTCATTGTCATGGACTGTTTCTTTTTGGTGAAGTGAGCCATTTTGCACTGCAATGAAAAAAAAAACAAAAAACAAAAAAATAAAAATAAAGAAAAAAACAAACAAAAAAAACAGTTCTGTGACAAACAAATTAACAAAAACAACTAAAATTACATATTTGAACATTTTCTTTTCATTTACTATTGTCCAGGGCCCTCACAGGTCCTGCTTTGGCTACAAGGGGAAAAAAATTATCCACAATGATCCACTGCCAGTTTTATTACAAAGAATTTCTATTACATAAATGCAAGGTTTTGTCCAAAACTTCCATTGCATGACTTGCTGCTGTGAAGTTAACTATAAAATGGCTTTACAGTCAAAGGTCGTGTGGACAAAATATTTGGTATGATGAAATAAGGGCTAGAAATAATAAATAAAAAAAATAAAAATACACAAATACATATATATAAAAATGAAGTTCCAGGGTGGGGTGAAAGAAATTGTCTGGTTTAAGTACGAGTTTGAAAAGGATATAATCTGTTGAGCATGTCACTAGTTTACGTGACAGGCAGAATGGGGAGTAACCACTTCAACTCAATATTCAGAAACATGAGCACTGTAAGAGTGCAATAATATTCAGCAATCAAAATGGAACACAGAGGGCCAACTGATCAAAGCTTTAAGGAGATGGAGATGGGAATCTTCATTGTGTCTTACAATAGCTTATTGTATTTTAAAAGTCAAAATCTTCAGTTAGGCAACCAGAGACACTGGCTTGGCAGATCAAGAGACTAAAATTTATGGGTCTACCTCTGTCTCCAGCTGCACCTGTGCTCTGGAGGCTGTAGTTCTGAACCTCCTTTTGCTTACAAAAGCTATGAACTATGATGTGTCCATTATAGAACTGGAGAGAGGGACCCTTTAACATAAGCGCACATAACACAACTGAGGTTTAATCTTTCCAAACTAGACTCACCTCAGTGATGCCTTTTAGCTGACATACTCAATTAAATTACACATTTCAATTCCTAAAACATAGATAGAGGTAAATGTGACAAACATGGCTACCTTGTTCCTTCCAAAATAAAAGCATAGGCTAAGTCTAGGGATGCACCAATGCCACTTTTTCACTACTGATACATCTTTAAGTAGCTGCCAATACCGATACTAACTCTACCCATCTTAACTACTAGACAGGTACCTATAAATCCAGATATTTATAATGCTATACTTACAGATTTTAATTTGTTAAAGTGGTGTTCTGTATCACTAAAGCTTGAATGAACAACATTTAATTCTTTATTAACTGCACATTAAAAATGTAAAGTTTCAGAGCCAAAAGAAAAAATAAAAATCAATATTTCCACAATGCAGTAACAAGTACATGTAGGAAGACATAGTCTAGCCTGACTGAACAACTTTTTACACTGTTATGAGGATATTTGTCACGACTGTGAAATGCATTTTCTAAAGACTGCTGCTGACCTGTGTTAACATGCTTAACTGTGGTTGCTTGAATGAAGTCAGTGTTCGTTGGGATGCAGGGGTTACACTACATGACTTTTAGCCGGATTTTAAATATTTTTTGCCCTGAAATCATGTTTCAGACCAGTCGCAGCATATCAATCGTTTGATTTTTTTCGACCCAAATTTGACATAGTTGCGTAGTGTAAACTCTCCACCAACTTGAGGCAGAAAGTGTCCCTTCAAAAGCCAATGAGAACAGAAACTAGACACATGTGCATGCAGTGGAGCTCTACAGTGAAGGACAGACTAAATGGTAAAACTAAAATATATTACATAGTGCTGGATGCACATGTCCCCAAATAACGAGTATTACCTGTAGGATAACATGGTGCGACACATCCCTCTGTTACAGCCTTTATTCCAACTAAATTCTAATTTTCACTCCTGTGTACTATATGTAGGGAATAGTGAATAGTGGGCCATTTCAAACACATATATGGTATTGGCGCTCTCTATAGCCAATACCGATACTGTGTATAAGTGCCAGTATCTGTGCCAATACTGATATGGTATTGGTATCTGTATCGGTGCAACACTAGTTAAGTCATCATTTACCTAGAAATAAATTACCTGAGGCACTGACATTGTAATCATGTACCTCAGTCCATAACTTGTTTAATCAATCAGAACATGTTCTGTAATTATAATCATACACAGGATAAGATGTAAAATATCATATGCCAATCCATTAGTGAAATCACATAGGGCCCAATCACATACTCTTATCTGCAGCCACAAGATTTCTGTTAAATCCCACACTTCAACACTAAGTTTGCTGTGGCTGTTTATGATCCGATCAGCAACAGACTATCCTTAACAACTATTATTCTTTGAGCCCTGCCCATGAGTACCCAAACCACCCACTGTATCACTAGCTCCTCACAGAAGTCATTAGGTAGACCCCTCTCGTCGGTCTTTCGTTGAATAACCCACAAAGGCTCAACAGTGAAGTCTGGCTTCCCAGACCCAACCCCCACTACAATACAGGTTTACAGTCCTACCTTACCTTTTACCATCAACAACTGTAAATCCACACTAGCCTCTCTGGTGCCTAAGGCTGTACCAAGCCTCACTGGCACCGTTAATGCATGCTCAGTGCCACCAGTTCCATGTGAACTTTACGTGGTACACCACCAACAATCACAGTAGCATCTCTACAGTGCACTTCCCCAGGTAATCTGTGCTCTACTTATCCACAACCACGGACTAGACCTATCAGCTGTTTCTCATAACTCCTTCACAGCTGCCCTTAGTTTCCGGCCCCTGATGCCGAAATGCACAAGCAGGGATGTGGCTGACTTGGCTACAAACCTCCTAATCTCTACTAGTCTTACATGTGCCTGCCACCCACGTTCCCTCACCTCAACCGCCAAATCTGTGTATTTCAGCTTATTCCTTTTGAATGCTTCATCTACTGCATCATCAAATAGAACTGTTAACTCTATGAAATAAACTATCCATTTTAAACTTCTGTATGAAAAGCATGACAGAGCAGGACTTTATACTTCAATTAAACTGCTGAGTGGAGTGTGCTTGTACATAATTAAAAAAAAAAAACATTAATGCAAACTTACCATTTATTTAAATTAATATACAATAACTAGACCATGAGAAGTGCTAATGTTTGGACACCATTTCAGTTGATCCACTAGAAATTTTTAAAGGTCTCAACATAATTTAGTCTAATCCAAGACAGGTGTAGGCAATTCTAGAACATAACGAATTGTGTGACCCTTCAAACCTGAGAGTCACAATTAAACTCAGTAGCCATGGGCTCATCTAAGTGAATGCCTGAGGATCATCTTCTAAAGATAATTGATTTTGCAAAAAGAGAGAAACCAATAAAACATTTGAATACATTCTATTTGTAATTTACTCCCAGGTGAAGTTAGAGGAATCATGACGACAGAAAATTTTAAAGAAAAATAACACAAAAACAATAAAAAACAAATTGCTCACAACATGTTCAGGTATGCAAGCAAATCAACCACATAACAAGCATGAATCATAAGGAAGACTTGGCTGTCACATCTAAAGGAAATAAAACATCTACAATAAAAGACATCCAAAGTTAACTTCATTATATTGTGCTCATTAGAATTAAAATCAAATATATACATTTAAAAAAAAGTATACACAAACCATGTATGTAAAAACATAGACTATTTAATAATCAAGTGGTTAGGTCAGACAGAATAACTTAACTCTTTGGCTAAACGCATGGCATGTTCAGAATAAAATAGGATAAACAGTTCTATAACAGGACAACTTGCTAACTGTAAAGCATGTGAGTGGATCCATTATGCATTGTGGGACTGTGTGGCAGCATAGAAAAAAAAGGTTAGAAAATTCTACTTAAAAATAATAATACTTATTTTTTTTAATGAAAAAATATTTTATATATATATATATATATATAAAAAAGTATTATTATTATGAGACACTGGCTTTGTGTGTGTGTGTGTGTGTGTGTGTGTGTGTATATATATATATATATATATATATATACACACACACACACACACACACACACACACACACACACACACACAAAGCCAGTGTCTCAGAAGTTGTGATATATTACAACAAAACTTTGATCCAAAACACACACTCAGGCAAACATTGTATTTAAAATTTTGAAATGCTCTGCAACACCCCAAAACCTGATCATAAAAATCTCTGGATGGATATGCATTGTTTTATACATGTAAATCAATCTATGAAAAACTCTGAACTGGAAGCACTCAGCAAGGAAATGTGACCACTATCTGGTCAATCAATCAATCTTCTGACCGAAATGGATGTCATATGGTACATTCCACATTTTTCGTTCCCCCCAACCCCCCAATGTTTTAACTCAACAAATAATCAAGATATATGCATTTAAACATCATCTCATGTAGCTGTTTTCCACGTAGAGATGGGTTCATGGAGAAAATTAGGCTTATTTGTATGTGTATCATATTGCAGGGAATTGTGTAATCACAACACAGAATGCAGGTGTCAATCTTTTTTCGAATTTTGAAGTGCAAGTCTGTGGATATGACAGCGTTACTCCTGGGGGTGCTCCACAAATCAGTATTTCTCGGTTTAGTCAGATAACTTAAACCCAAAACAAGCCTGTCCAATAGGGAGAGACAAAACTTGGCTATTGGGCAATTCTCAACATTGGACATAAGTTATCTGGCTAAATGTTTTGTGAAATATACCCCCTGCTAATATGACGCTTGACCGGGTAAGTACCACCACAATAACCTGGTCTAAAATTCGATTTCATTACAACAACCGAGGGGAAAACAAACAAACAAACAAACAAAATAGACACGCACACACACACGGACGGAAATTCCCGTTAGGCCACAGCGACGAAACAACTTATTCAACAATTACATTTATAAAACTAAATTTCTATGGTTCCTATAATGCCTTTTAGTCTAACGTGCTTTACCTGTGCTGGTCTGACAGCTCAGTCTGAACACATCTGAGAAAATAAGAGGTTAGCCGTTATCTTAACGTTCACTTACCTTTAGCATCTTGTCCTTTTGACGTCTTCAGGATCCGCGGGCGTAGATTAACGTTACACGGAGAAAAGGGAGAAAAACAAACACAAATGTAATTAACTTTGCTAATTTTCTGAATACTATGTACTTTTTTCAACTAATACTTATGAAAGAATCCCTGGTTTCCTTACAGGCCTCAGTCTTTCAACGTTAGCGCACACCAAAGTAAGACACTAGAAAAACACTTATACACTTTTACATGTAGTCGACGACATTTGTCACCGAACTGCTTACCTATTACTATGATAATAAACATGTTTCCCATTTTAATGTAAGAGTAACTAAATATATATTGCTGCCTTATATAAGCCGGCTAGCTAAAGAGAAGAGTACTAGCCAGACTGCTAACTTAGTTCACTGTAAATTAAGTAGCTAAAGCCCTGATGGTCTTAGTAGATACATAAAATTCGCCAGTCAAATAACCGAACATCACCAGGTCTGTTATTACCGCTTGTCTAATTTCGCTGTGAATGCTTCCTCAGGTTCATGTGATACTAAGCAAGCAGCGGTGGGCTAAAGCTAAAGGAGAAAGCTGGTCGTACGCAGCAGACGCTGGCTAACGTTACTTGTGAAGCTGAAGTTCGTTTTTATTCTAAATTCCCGTCTAAATAAACTCAAACTGGTTTCTTATTCGAATTTTTCGAATTCGAATTTCCAACGTCAGAATGTAATCTTGGTGCCATTTAAGGTGGCATGGGAAAATCGAATTAGAATCTGGAGTACAAGCAGAAGCCAGTTCCCGCAGCTCGAGCCGAGGCCTCGTCTGCGCTCAGCCGGGAACCAGTCGCAAAGAAACCGCGCATTCCTCCGGAAAACGGAGCAGGAGTAAGGCCTACCTGAGGGTCAATACTGGTGGTAGACATAATTCATCAACAGAACCTCTGTAATCGATACGAGTCTTCAAAACAGTCCCGTTCTGGAGCGTATTTCCAAAAGCCTGTGTTTCCTTCTTCGGCTGGATTTTTTTCCTCACGGCTCGATCCTCAGTAACTTCCACGGCAGATGCTGCTGATTCCGAGCCTCGTATACAACACGATCGCGTGGTTCTGCGCTTTCCCTAAGCTCCAGTGTGTGAGGTTTTAGTCCAGTTCTGATGCGAGGCGTGCTCTTTTCCGAGGTTTTTTCTGCTCCTCGCAGCCTTCAGTTTATTGTGCACCCAGTTCACTTCCCCCCAGCTCCATCCGGGGTCTGCGCACCTCCAGCTGACGTCACAGAGGCCGGGTGGCCACGCGGAGAGTCATCGTTAACCGGGATTATTAACAGACCGGGGAAAAACTACTGTACTTATACATTAGAGAAGTCTCACCTTTATAAAGCTAAGCCGTATTTCCCCAGACCCAGCTTTATTCACTTAAACAATCAGCAATACGCTAATCATAAAACAAGAAATCCTGAAATACTGGAACTCTCACAATCATGACATTTTGGCTGACAGTTGTCATAAATCACCAAGCATCCAGCAGCAGCGTCCTGTGGGCAGTGTCCATTGACCACTGATGAAGGACTAGAGGATGGCCAACACAAAATGCATCTGCTGACCTTACATCAACATGGTGGACCAACACTGTCGTAGCATAAAGTGAATGTGTACAGAGAGCACTGTGGGAGACCTAAACGGGCTTCATGTTTTATTTGATCAGTTGATGTCTGCTACTGGAGCAATCAGGTGATTAGCCATATTGATTTTTGGTAGATAACTATGGGTAGGAAGTGAAACATGTTTCAGTACACAGATGACATAAGTAACAGTAAATCATGTTTCCATGCATTGTGGACACATTATTTATTGTCTCAGAGACACTAAACCTAACTATAACCACTTGTTTTCACCTTAAAAATTGTTTTATCTGAAACGTTCATGAGCTTGTGGTCTCAGCAAAGGAGACATACACTTGTGACTTGTGCGTTCATGAATAGATTTTGCTCCCCATGATGTAAATGAACATACTGTAAATAAACACGCACACACACACACACACTTAGAAGGTGATGAAAATTAAATGAATGTTTTGAAACGGTCAACATGCAAAACCAGTAGAACATTGTGGTTGCTTTTCATGTTTGTGTCTCAAAGTTATATGATAAAATAAAATGATAGTGTGTCATGGTTATATAGGATGCACATTTCAGTTCTGAATGGCACAGCCATTCTTCACACTAAACAAAAAATAATTTATGAAATATATTGGCCTATTCAGAGATTTTCCCTTTTTCATCTCACCTGCTGAAGCTTTGATGTTGGCCTGATGGCCCTTGTTTTAGTTGTATTTATTAACAACTTTTCTCTTTTTTCAATTTGCAAAACTGTAACAAATATTGTAACAACTGCAGGTTTTAACAAATTAATTTGTTCAAGGAAAGGTCAACAAAGCTCCCACACTTACTGATTGTAATTGTGTTGATTAATTCTCTTTTATAGGTATATGTAGCCTGAGGCAGAAATTAAGAAGGCTTTTATTATATATAGCACTGATTCTATGTTTTGTAATATAAAAGGCCAAATCTAATTTTAGATTACACAAAAAAATCTTAGAATCACATTTGTTATAATCTCGTCTTCTTGTAAGAAAATAACTAAAATTTCTCTTATACACCTGTTTAATTATTATTATTATTTTTTAATTTAATGGACATCCTACAAACTAAAGTCCAAATTACTGAGAATAATTTTATTCTGCTTTCAGAAGCAAAATACCAGGCATAGGATACTGTATAATATACTTTGGGGCATAATCCTATACACTGAGGTAATGCCTGTCTTTTTGGAGCTGGTCTTCTTTGAACCTCATATTCCAAAAAGGTGGTAACAATTATTCAGGCAAGTGTACTGTGTTATAAAGGTAGATTGTTGTAATCTAAGTCTATGTGCTGTGGGGGTTATGAATCTTGCAGATTCAAGCACTTTTCAAAGTGTGCCACTTTAAGAGACTATGTAAGGCTAGGAAGAGGATGTAAAAGATAATGAATCCTCCGGAGAGTTACCTTCCACATAGTGGGCCTGCAGTTTAATTTCTCTAGAGTGCTTAAAGCATCTGTGTGTGAGAGAGAAACAAAAGCAGGTAAAATGAGATGGAGTTTCTGTATTTAGCACCACATCACTGATCAATTACAATGCATTACCATTAAGTCTTACACCGAAAAATTCAAAGGGCTTAGGAACTACCCACAGTAGAACAGTGAATAGAGCATAGACTCTTCTCTGTTTGAGTAGCGTGATATCCTAAGTTCTGGCTGAATTTAAGAAATGATGAAATGACTTGAAGTGGGGGTGGGGGAGCACAAATTAAACCCGAGCTTTCCTGCTGTGGCCACTAGGTGTCCCCATCAAGTCTACAACTTTAAACAGGGTCGTATGCATGTGTATATAGCAAGAAATATCAATTAAAGCACTAAAGTTTTTAAATATTTCACCAATAAATTATTTTACAAAAGATAGACATATATCAAGTTGCAGCAAGTGCACATTAATATTGAATAAAAAGATGCCCATTAAAATAAGCAGCTGTAATAAATGCGGGAAGCACAATGGCGTAGCAGGTAGTGTCACTGTAACACAGCTCCAGTGTCCTCGAGTTTGTGGGTTCCGGGTCACTGTCTGTGAGGAGTTGGGTGTGTTCTCCCTGTGTCTGCATGGGTTTCCTCCAGGTGCTCCAGTTTCCTCCCATGGTTCAAAAACACACTCAAAAGTGTCCATAGGTGTGAGTGTGTGTCACCCTGCGAAGGACTGGTGCTCCTTCCAGGGTGTGTTCCTGCTTTGCACCAAGTGATTCCGTGTAGGCTCTGGCCCCACACGACCCTGAACTGGATAAACAGTTACATACAATGAATGAATAAATGCTATGCTCACAGATACAAACCCCAATACAGAAACAGTGGGGACACTGGGAGAAATCTAATTAAAAATGGAATGCAATAATTTGTTAATCATTTAAAGCCTAGGCTACATTTAAGCGAAAACAGTACAAAAACAAAATTTCAAATGTTGAAACAGTAAAAACGTTTTTGAGATTGATACCAACAAACCTTCCAAAAACTTTGGGATGGTGCCCGTTTACTACTGTGTTGCAGCAACCCTTCTATTAACAAATCTCTGTACACATTTGGAAAACGAGAACAACTGCTGTTGTTTTCAAAGTGAAATGTTTTCCCATTCATGCTTGATACAGGGTTTCAGGTGCTGAGCTGCTCTGGGTCTTTGTTAAAGTGTTTTTTATTTGATAATGAACCGATTGTTTTCAATGGGTGACTGGTCTGGATTAATTAAACACCCAGTATCTTTTCTTAAGGAGCCATACTGCTGTAATGCATACAGAATGTGGATTAGTTTGCTTTATTGAAATAATTACTTCCTGGTGGATGTCATTTCCTAAACAAATTTTAGATTTTGATTTTTCATACCTTTGGACATTTTTTTAACTTCCAATCAGTCGATCTTAAATGAGCTTGTGCCCAGAAAAGGCAGCAGCATTTTTGGATCCTGTTTTATATATGGGTTATTATATGCATTAGTGAGTTTTAACTTGCATTTGTAGATGCAGCGATTATCTGTGATCAAAGACAGTTGTTTTAGAAAGTGTTTCTGAGCCCATGCTGTGATTTCCACTACAAAATCCAGTGTGTAATCCACTGCCACGTTAAGGCCCAAAGATCACAGCCAGTCAGTATTGATTAACTTGACCACCTGCATATAGAGATTTCTCCAGATTCTCTAAATCTTTTGACTTTATTATGTACTGTAGATGATGGTTCTTTGCTATTTTACATTTAGAAACTTTTTGTTTCATTATTTGCCCAAAGACTATTATTTCTGAAACACTCAGCCTCTCTGAGTTGCTCATTTTAAACCCAGTCATGTCAATGGCCTGTCGGTAATTAACCTAGTGTAATGTTGTAGCATTACACAACTTTTTTTGGAATACGTTGCTGTCATCAAATTAAAAATGGGCACACATTTTTCAAAAAGTGGTAAAAGCTATGAGTTTCAACAACTGAAATATTTGCTTTTTAGTATTTTAAGCTAAATATAGGGTTTAAACCAATACTACAATGATTTGTACATTATTGCATTCTGTTTTAATTTACATTGTGCATTCTGACTTTTCTAGTAATGGTGTTTGTATTAAAATAAAGTTACATTTACAACAATATCTGCACACACAAAATTATTATACAGTGTTAATGTTATTACAACAGAATTAGCTATTTTCCTTCACAGCAAACATTATATGGACCTCTCACATATTTACCCCTTACATATTTACAAATCTCTGCAAAAGTTAGAGACTACTTGTCATTTAATTTCCAGAAAAAATAGTAACCATTGTAGACCAACAAAATTATCACCTCAAGATAAACAGTTTTAATACATATTAAATGGGGGGAAAAAAATCAAACCTCACACTTGCTTCAGATCTGGGAAAAAACAGAGATTGTTTCTTTGTGTCCTTCCACTGAGAGAAGATAACTCAACACTGGGTTTTAAAGAATGTGTACCTGTCAAGATGTCATTACTGAGACAACAAAATAGACACAAAAAGGCTTGTAAATCAAAGAAAGAAGCTGCAGGTATTCTCAGAAATATGGACTGACCAAGGCAGATTTCAGACTGAATATTTTTAGTATTTCTTGGATTATATGAAACTGCATAAGAAAATGCAGTAACTTGAAGACTGAACTTTGGAGCTTACAAATATTCTAGTAAAGAGGAAAGTATGTTTCCTGAAGGAACTGAGGCTGTAAAGGTGAAGGGTAAACAGGTTAAATACTGAGACAAATATTGGGGTGGTATCCTAGACAGACATTGAGGCTAGTCCTGGGCTATATCCTCCTTTCAATGGAAAATCACAATTAAAAATGCTGTGTATCCCAGGACTAAGCTTAACCCTTGTCTGTGAAACCACCCCATTTTTTTAAGTTTTCATTTTTATATTTAGTATTACATTACGTTTAATTATTTGTTAGACTTAAACTGGAATAAAAAGCCTGTGGTGTCTGACTATGTAACCTACCTTTTGGACAATAAAAAAACAGTACATAACAGGATGTTCACAATGTCACCAAAAATATACTCATCTTTATCACATAAAATATTTGATAAAAAAAATTTCTGCATCGCATACATGTTTATGTGAGAGAAATCAAATATGTACTGGATGCTTCTCTTGTTGCTATCTCAGATATGAGCACAGTCCTCAGAAGTTAAAAGTAATATGGGAAGATAATCATGGTCATCTTGCTCTTCATCTCTTTTTGGCTTAATGTTTGCATGTCAGCTGGACACATTTCACTTGTATAGGTCTGAAATAAGAGCACAAATCAGTACATAAAGTTAGACACATACAATATAGCAACCAATTAACTGCATGCTTCTTGCTTTCATATGTACTGTAGTTTTGCTTGAATGTAGAGTGAGTGTCCAAAATAACAAGAACATCACATTAAATTCTCATTTTCACGGTTTAGTTTTATCAGTTAAATATAGTCGTTGTTATATATATATATATACATTTTATTCATATTTGAAAACTTCAATCACATAGTGTATTTATAAATACACTAAAAGGAGTTTTAGGGAATGAAATAAGTTCCTTCTTTGGTACTGCTCTAGACAACCATTTTAGTACCAGTTTAGTATTTAAAACTAGACTTGTGTTCTGGCGATGTAACCCAGGAAAATGTTCCTCCATGAAGGTAGAGCAGACAGTATTCTCATCTTGAGTAATGAATTCTACTGAAAAGCCACAGAACACAATTTACAGAAAAACAGTGATATGATCAAGAACATATCGAAAGTCATGACAAACGTTTTCAGTAATGTTAGTCACTTACAAGTGTCCTCTTCTTCACTGAAGACGCTAACCACATAGCAGCCAAATACAAATCCCAGCAGCTGGGGGTGAACACAGAAATGAAACCATTCATGTATGAGTAACACACACTCTCCAAAGAACAGTCTAGTGTATGTTGGTGGTTTTGTTTAGCAGTGCTTACAGTATTTTGCCATTTTGAAAAATAGAAAGCGTACTTATATTGTGCTGATGTAATTATATTATTTTGGAACAACTTCTTTTCACATGATCTGTTTGTTTGATTTGTATTAGTGCCTTTACATTTTATTTTAGAATTTATTTATAACTTAAGAAAACTGAAAAATATATCATTAGAGTTCAATTGGACAGTATCATTTTTTCATAACCAGCATGCTTTGGGCTGGTTGTACTTACAGAAATTACCAGTTGCAGTGCACTGTGCAGAACCTCTATGTACTGGTACTCTAGCACACAGCCCAGAGTAGAGATCAATGCAGGGCTGTCTTCACTCTGCCACTTAGCCACTGGAAAGTCCTTGTTCTCGCAGCCTGGTCCAATATCCTTCCACCAGGATCCATGTGAAGACAGCCCCAGAGACATGTAGTCACTTTCCTAAACAAAATAGGAGAGATTACCATGAATCCATGCCCTAAAGTGTAGGTTATATGGAGAGTTGGCCCACTGAAAAATTTCCTTTAAGCAAAGGATCACACAAACATTCACATGTTCTGTGAATGTAACCTATAAATTAAATAAATAATAAAAATGCCTGAAACCTGGGCTGATTATGTATTTACTAAATTTTTATTAAATTATACCATCAATTCTGTAACAACCATGAAACTAAATGTTATGCAGTGTGTAACCTAAGTGTGGGAACACATATATGCCCTTAAAAGTTAAGAGCTTCTTTCATTTGATCACCATGACCGTGACCATGATGAAGGGGAGATGAATGAATAACTGATTAAAGGGAGAAAAAAAAACTTTATTTATACCAGTATACTATATTACTGACACAACACAGTCAATGCCTTTAATTTTTAGCAAAGGTTTTAGTGATATATTTCATAAATTATAAGAAAGGTAAGGTTGAAACCCAGAAAAGGTATTGTTTAAAAATTATATATATATTATATATATAATTATATATATATACATAGCAGCACATTTCAAAAAGTGTGAATGAGGTAAAGTGTGTAAAGTTACAAGAATATACATACTGGTTTATAGACAGGTTTCAGAAACACAGCTGACTGCTCTGAGCTTCGGCTCATTTAAGATTGACTGAAATGGAAAAGTGTCCTGTGGTCTGATGAATCAAAATTTTAAATAATTTGTGTAAATTATAGATGCCACATCCTCTGGGCAAAACACGAGAGGGACCATCAAGCTTGGAATAAGTGCACAGTTAAAAAGCCAGATTCTGTAATGGTTTGGGGTGCATTACTGCATAAGGCATGAATGCATATCTGTGAAGGCACTGTTAAAGCTGAATGATATATACAGGATTTGGAGACACATGCTGCCACCCTGACCTGGTCTTTTCAAGGAAAGCCTTGCTTATTTTATCAAGCATATGCCAATTCACATTTTGCATGTAATACAACAGGATTGTACCATAGTAAAAAGAGGTATTTTGAGTTTTTTGAGTAAAATTATTCCATAGAATGCTCCTTTATATATTTTATATTTTATGTCACAGAAACATACATATCAGCAGCTGACCTAGTTTGTAATATTCTTTAAGTATACAACCAATAAAATACTGCACATTCATGTCACAGGCATGTAAAGGAAAAGACTTGGGAAATTGTGGCACCCGACACATCTACACTAGCTGCTAGCTTGTTGCAGACTGTGTACACAAGTTTTTTTGTGTGTGTGTGTGTGTGTGTGTGTGTGTGTGTGTGTGTAATCTAGGAAGAGAGATGGGGCTTCTGAGGTTCAGGGACAGAAACACAGGTGGGGAAGGCATGTACAGCCTGCCAGCTGCCTATGGATGCTGCTCATAAAGAACAATGTGAAGAACTGAACACAAGTGGTGTTTGAAAATGACTCATACCACAAACCATTAAAATGTTTTTTAAAGCAGGTACTGTCACAGTCACACAGCTCCAGGGCCCTAGAGGTTGTGGGTTCAAATCCTACTCCAGATGACTGTCTGTGAGGAGTTTGGTGTGTTCTCCCCATGTTTGCGTGGGTTTCCTCCTCCCACGGTCCACAAACACATGTTGGTATGTGGAGTGGTGACTCAAAAGTGTCCATAGGTGTGTTTGTGTGTGTGTGTTGCCCTGTAAAAGACTAGCACTCCCTCCAGGGTCTGTTCCCGCCTTGCGCCCAATGATTCCGGGTAGGCTCCAGACCCACTACAACCCTCAACTGGATCAGCAGTAACAATTAATAATAATTAATATTTCCAAAGTGTGTATGCATTTACATACATACTCAATTTTGGGAAAGGTTAGGACATTTGGTAAAATACAATTAAAACTAACTATCTTAAACATTCATGTGATTCTGGGTAGGCTCTGGACTCACTTCGACCCTGGACTGGATAAGCAGTTTCAGACAATGAATGAATAAACTCATAGCAGGTGAATGTATCATGATTTGGTTTTTTAAAAAAAGTAGCAAAGATAGGTCTGGGCTCAGCAATTTGTCCCAACTTTTGTGAGAGAACAGTCAAACAGCTCAACAGTTCAGAACAGCTTATATAAAAGCTGCAAAAATACTACTTTTTGAAGTATTCAAAAAGGTTAACCAAAATAAATCTCAACTGTTGGATATGTGTGGCCACTGAGTCCCCAGAAAACAACATACAAAACAGATATGCTACAATTATAAAGCCACTTGGGCTTGAGAGTACAATAATAGGTTTTCCTTAACAAAGCCCACCACTTCAAAATGGAACTTAAACCTCTATAACACAAGAAGAAAGTCATACATCAATTCCATGCAAAAACAGTGTTGAATTCTCTTGGCTCATATTCAAATAAGATAGTCTGAAAGACAGTGAAAATATGTGCTGTTGTCACGTGTGCATGTTTCAGCTTGCTCTAGGGGGATAACGGACAGAGAGTTCCAAGACAAAGGGACCATACAGATTTTTTTTTCCACTGTAATTTATTAGATTCAGTTTATTGGGTACTCCCAGTAAATGACTGCGTGTGATACCTTCATAACAAAATACCAATACAACTCTGTTGTATTACTGTTGTGATGAGAATAGTCAAATGATATCTGTCCATTGGTGGACGTAAAGTGGTCCCTTTCTTTCACTCTCCATGCCAGATAAATTGTGTAAGGGAAAAAAAAATCAGCAGCAGTAAATAACTGTAAACCTACAAAGTGCAGCAATATGATTTATATATAATAAAATGGTACATGCGAATAAATAAAAAGTGTAAAGCATGGGGCCTCTTACCTTAGAAAGACCTCCCAGATCAAGGTAAAGGCAACAGATGAAGATATTCCACGTCACCCAGAAAACAGTCCAGACTATGTACTGTGAGGGAATAAGATATATGAGTGTAAGTATATGAGGATAATGAGTATCATTGCATTGCATGCAGATAATTATTCATTCATTCAGATTCATTTATTTTCATGGTTCTGCAAATTGTCCACATGTGGGAGTGATTGGATGAGTGTGTGGGTCCCTGTGATTAACTGGCACTCTGTCCAATGTATTTCCTGACTTTTGCACAATGATTCTTTTTCTGCTTCCTTTAAAAGGAACACTAGATAAGATTTGGTATTTTTGCTCCTGGGCTCCCCCTGCAGTTGCAGAGTGTAATTCAATTTTAGTGCACTGTCCTGAAATCAAAGGTGGTGTTGGTCTGGAGGTTCCTGCATTGTTCAGCTTCAAGTAGCAATGACAGAGGCTCTATTCTCCCTATTAAAGGTCAGTGAAACACCACAATAACTCAGAAGCTGTAATTTTAAGGTACAATAAATACTACCTAGTATACCTACATAATTTACATGTATTGGCCCCAATAAAATACACAAAAACACACCCAATTTACAACACATTTGATACAAAAAAAAAAAAAATCATGTAGCTGTGAAAGTTATTGCTGTGGGAAATATTTATATTCTGCGTAAATAATTTGAACCACTCAGAAAAACTAAAATAGGCTAATTATATAATAAATATAACAAATCCATTCATGTGAAAATTTTATTTGCTTAAGCACTGATGACTTCTGTCAACAGCAACTGGCTATATATTTATTGTATACCATAATAGTTGAGATCATGGAGAATATATGTGCAAAAAAAAGTTTACATACCAAAATAACATAGCGGGGATGGTATTGTATGGTTCCAAACAGACCAAGGATGACTACAATGATGTGAAGAAAGTTAACCAGGATGGGAGCCCACTGGTAACCAAGAAAATCAAATGCCTGCCTCTCCAAAGCAGTGATCTAGAGGAAAAGAGAGAGAGATATTTATATGATACATATTCCTAGTACAACAACTGATGCAGTTATCTGAGTTTGTATATAATAACATTACAGAAACAGGTGGCATCAATTCTGAGTTCATTGGCAGATAATGATAACAAGTGATTAATAAATCTGTAAATAATTCATCATGCTTTGGCTGAATTTGGCCACATTTTGGGCAGATTTGCATTTAAAAACATCAAAAATAATTAAAACCAATATGGATTTTTACTTTTATATACTACAAAACAGTAAGTATTACATTCAATTATTATAAAGGCTTAGATTTATGTATTTAGCAGAAAATCTTATTTAATCATTTACAATGCAGGTTTTATTGCCTAGACCTTGAGAATTCCCTATGCAGGTTATGAAGTTATCCATTGTAATGAGTGAGTGATAGGGCACCATGCAATCAATCATAATTATGTGTTGTACATTCCTGTACCGGATGAATAATAATAATAATAATTATTATTATTATTATTATTATTAATAATAATAATAATACATTTTTGCATTACATTTTTGAATTCAATTTCTGTTGCCGCCATATCTTGCAAACCGTAAGAATTATCTATATGTCCCCAGGTTTTATAAAACTGCTATGCTGTTTCAGAATAAAGACCGACCTATGGGTCTTGATCTCAGTGATCCTGAAGACCCCCATCACAGCTGGGTCTCCAGAGATGCACAAAAAATACACTGCCTCTGTTTTTCCACAGGCTAGTTTTTCACTCAAGGTTGCCTAGGTAACAGAGCCAAGGGGGTACAATGCATGTCACAGAGAAAGAGAGAGAGAGTGAGCAAGTGATGGATGGGTTGGGGAGATGAAGGTTTTACTTCGAGGTCAGTCACTTGATCACTCATCTGAGAGGTAAAAGGGCGGGAACTGGGGGGTGGGGTGGGGGACCTGTTCTTTTTCATATTGTTCTACAGCAATCATAAAACCACAGCCCACTCTTCTCTCCCACTGTCCACCCATCCCCCCCACACACACCCATCCACATCTCTCTTATTATTACACTGCGACTGCTTTCTACAGCAAAAGCCTTTGATCACCAACTGACACCACATACAAGTCACATAAGAAATATCTCCTTCATAAGCAAAACTGCTTAGAGGCACACATAAAGCTCCATTCTCCATTCAGAATAATGTGTTTTTTTATGCATAAGCTGATCGTGTGAATGAATAGGTAGGAAGATATTTTATGGTCATTGTTAGAAATATTGCTATCCTAATAAACAATATCCCTTTTTGAGCATATCATGGACATAGTGAATACTAAAGCATGAAAATATATTTTAACTAAGCTAAATAGAAATAAGGCAATATGAACTGCTGCACAATAATTTAGTCTGTAATCATGATGCCAGTCTTGGCAAAACAGCTGTTTAAAGGTATATCACATCTCCAGTATCTAGCCACTAAATCACACTACAGAATTTCCTCCATATCGCTGCAGACCTGAATGGTGCAGTGTGACTGTGATGAAACATCCATGGCTGAATGATCTGAATGTCAATTACATTGGTGCAGGTGTAGACTGAATCCAGTTGGACACTGCCGATAGCTAGACCCTTTCAGTCACAGCCTTAGGTGAATATAACTTTAAAAAAGGAGTATGACTGAAGATGCAGAGTTCTGAATAATAGGGATACACAAAAGTATATGTATTTTTTGGCAAAAAAAATATTTTCTTTATCATATTTTAATCATAATTCTAACCAATATTTGATGACATTTTTACAGTACTCTGGAAAAACAGAACATTTAGATTATGCTAGGTTATTGTTGTCGCTGTGAAAGAATTTTCTGTGCTGTGATTTAATGGCGCTCAACACTGAGTTGTTGAGAATGAAATGAATGAAATGTTACTGCCACAAATTACTCAATTTATTCTGATTCTGTTGCTATACTAATTGTCGACTAGAACCTGCCTGAACTGTTCATTTAGACGCTGCTCCATTACTTGGTGCTGGTGGAGGGAGCTGGGCTTTGATAGCTGGATTTCAGGTAGCTAAATGAGATCTTAAATTTGATGTACAGGGTGGACCATTTATATGGATACACCTTAATAAAATGGGAATGGTTGGTGATGTTAACTTCCTGTTTGTGGCACAAACAAGTTTGATGTGTTACATGACCCTCTTCCCATTGAAAAAACAAAAGTTGGATCCAAAATGGCTGACTTCAAATTGGCCGCCATGGTCACCACCCATCTTGAAAAGTTTCCCCCCTCCCATATACTACTGTGTCACAAACAGGAAGTTAATATCACCAACCATTCCCATTTTATTAAGGTGTATCCATTTAAATGGCCCATCCTGTATTTCCCCATTTCTTGCACAGTTTTGCATATTGCCTCATTTGAATTGGCTGAGTCTCCCTTCTCATTTGCTTGAAATCTGAAATGAGCACAATAATAGAAAGGCGAAGGGAAAGAAAAGATGTGGTAGAAAAAAAAGTGTACAAGCGATAGGGATAACCACACCCTGGAGAGGATTGTGAAAAAAAACCCATTCAAAAATGTGGGGGAGATTCACAAAGACTGGACTACAGCTGGAGTCAGTGATTCAAGAACCACCACCACACACAGAGACGTATGCAAAACATGGGTTTCAGCTGTCACATTCCTTGTGTCAAGCCACTCAAGTGACAAGAGACAGCGTCAGAAGCATCACTTCCAAAACGGACTGGAGTGCTGCTGATTGGTCCAAAGTTATGTTCTCTGATGAAAGTAAATGTTGCATTTCCATTGGAAATCAAGGTCCCAGAGTCTGGAGGAAGAGAGGAGAGGCCCAGAATCCATGTTTCTTGAGATCCAGTGTAAAGTTTCCACAGTCAGTGATGGTTTGGGGTGCCATGTCATCAGCTGGTGTTGGTCCACTGTGTTTTCTGAGGTCCAAGGTCAAAGCAGCCATCTACCAGGAGGTTTTAGAGCACTTCATGCTTCCTGCTGCTGACCAACTTCATGGAGATGCAGATTTCATTTTCCAACAGGACTTAGCACCTGCACACAGTGCCAAAGGTACCAGTACGTGGTTTAATGACCATGGGTTCCCTGTTCTTAATTGGCCAGCAAACTCGCCTGACCTTAACCCTATAGAAAATTTGTTTCTATAATTGTGAAGAGGAAGATGCAATACGCCAGACCCAACAATGAAGAAGAGCTGAAGGCCACTATCAGAGCAACCTTGGCTCTCATAACACCTGAGCAGTGCCACAGACTGATCGACTTCATGCCACACGGCATTGCTGCAGTAATTCAGACAAAAGGAGCTCCAACTAAGTATTGAGTGCTGTACATGCTCATATTTTTCAGTTTCTAAAAGTCCTTTTTTTTGTCAGATTTGATTTTTGTATTGGTCTTAAGTAATATTCAAATTTTCTGACATACTGAATTTAGGGGATTGGCGACTCAAAAGTGTCCGTAAGTGTGAGTGTGTGAGTGAATGTGTGTGTGTTGCCCTGTGAAGGACTGGCGCCCCCTCCAGGGTGTATTCCTGCCTTGCGTCCAATGATTCCAGGTAGGCTCTGGACCCAACTCGACCCTGAACTGGATAAGCAGTTACAGATAATGAATGAACTGAATTTGGGGTTTTCATTATTTGTCAGTTATAATCATCAGATTAAAATAAATAAACACTTGAATTATATCAGTCTGTGCGTAATGAATGAGTATAATATACAAGTTTCACTTTTTGAATGGAATTACTGAAATAAATCAACTTTTTCATTTTTTTTTTAATGACCAGCACCTGTACATTATAGTTGTGATGGTTACTTGCCATTCCCTCTTTGGGTGGTAAATATGGTATTACATATTGCATTTATTGTGATAGCCCTATGCTATATTATTATTCTAAAATGACTGCATTATTTTTTTAATACATATACTTGCTTTTTAATTTGATTTAATTTTGTCTAGTGTTCATTTCTACATGTTTCCTGAAAAGAATAGAAGCTCTAAATAGATAATATATTTTGTGCTGGAGGCTAACGCTAAACTTAAAATTATAACTTTTCTGATATCACCACTTGACTGGAAATTACATAAATTGAAATATGGTCTCTGATGTTTACCCTGTGGACATACAACAATATGGCAAAATGTCAATAATTTGTATACAACCTCTTATATGTGTCTCCAAGTACTGTTGTGGCATTTTGATTCCTTTCCATTATGTACTATAACTTTGTAATTGAATACCTGTTGCCAGTGAGCTTTCCCTTTGATGCTACCTGATTTGCATGCTTTATTTGCTTATTCTAGCGCTAAAAATCAGTGACCTAACCCCTTGTTACTGTGGAAGCCTTCAAAAAAAACTGACCTGTTTACATGCAAACTCTCACAAAACCAGTTTATTACATTATTGTACTAGAATAATACACAATACTACAATTGTGCATTTGTACTACAATAGTTCACAAAATGCCATCACTGGATCATTCCACATGAAGAGGAAACCCACCAGGACTGAGCTATGAAATTTCTACTTGTATACAATCACACACACACTATGGAAGCAAATCTGTCTCATCAGACTTTATTATATAATATTATTACCTTTGAATTTGTAGCACTGATTTTTTTTTTGCGCTGAAATTATACATCTGAATTTTGCTGCTTTTGAATTAAGTCTTCAGATTTATACCTCTGAATATTTTGCTTAGAAATTATACATCTGAATATAAATTTCTCTTGAATAGAACTCGTGAATTTTCAAGAACACGTTTTCACTGTTATTATTCAAGATTAATAAATTCAGATAAAAAAAAATTCAAGCTCAAAAAATTCAAACAATATATTTCGAAGTTCCTCAAATTCGGTAGACGAAATTCAGAAACCAAAATACGAGTTAAAATTCCGAGTAAACATCCGGGACACCAAGGACGAGCAATCGATTCATTTGGATTTTCTTTTTCACCTTAAATGCTGCACTAGTTTCATTCTGTCGCCGCTAGATGGCGAAATACAAACAACTTCCACATCGTGGAAAAACTACGTTTAGCTTCCTTCCGCGGATATTATCTCTTTATTTTCAAAGTGTCTCAAAAATCTGAAAAGCTCATTGAAGACACAACATAACAGGCTATTGATATCCTCAAGATGAAGAAATTTTATTGTGGAGATTTTGTCATGGCCCTGTGAATATAGCATGTGACATGACAGAATATTTGGAAACATGAACTTTGGAGTAAATATGGAATGTTTATTTTTTTATTGTCAGATTATCAAGAATCTGCAATTGATATTACAGAAGGTTTGTAGATTATTTCTTTGTTGTAACAATGCCTCTTGACAATAAATGTTATACCATTGAAAAGCCTGTTAATTTCCCTTTTCAGTGGTCCCACATTTGTAAGGAACATGCATTTGTGGGATGAGCAGTGGAGCCGAGGATGTGGGTTGCGCCCATGAAAAATTTGCCAAATCCTCTCTGCCAAAGACAATTACACTGTACAACCTGTGTTTAAGTAATTTCTTCAGTTTTATTTGTATAAGCTCTATTTCTTAGTGCTGTTCAAATGAAAGTCAAATGTACATATGTTTAAATATGTTTGAAATGTTTTTCCACGGTATAGAAGTTGTGTTCATATTTCGCCATCTAGCGGCGACAGAATGGAACTAGTGCAGCATTTAAGGTGAAAGAGAAGAAAATCCTAATGAATCGATTGCTCGTCCTTGGTGTCCCGGATGTGTACTCTGAATTTTTTTAACTCGTATTTTGGTTTCTCAATTTCGTCCTCCGAATTTGAGGAATTTCGAAATATATTGTTTGAATTTTTTTATCTGAATTTATTAAAATCTTGAATAATAACAGTGAAAACGTGTTCTTGAAAATTCACAAGTTCTATTCAAGAGCAATTATATTCAGATGCATAATTTCGAAGCAAAATATTCAGAGGTATAAATCTGAAGACTTAATTCAAAAGCAGCAAAATTCAGATTTCAGTGCAAAAAAAATAAAAAATAAAAAATTCAGTGCTACAAATTCAAAGGTGGTAATATTTCAAAGTCTGATGAGACAGGTTTGCTTCCAAACATCACCTCACACAAAGTAGAGAATATGGATATGTAAAAATAAATACATGTAGAGGGTTGGCAAATATTTATCCCTGTATTCATGTATTTATATTGGGCGTTTTGACCAAATTAAACAATGATATAAACTAATGCTGGATAGACTTCAGAACAGACCCGGGAACAGAGAGACACATTTTGACCTTCATGTGTAACACGTTAAGAAAATCAACTTTTTTTTTTCTTTTGCTCAAATTGTAGGTTAAATAATGCTACAATTTTTTGCAAAATTTTTTTATGTAATTATCACAGTAAACATATCACAGACATATTATTACAGCCAAATTTGTGAAAACTGCCAAAATAATGTAAACCGTCCTGTATCTACTTCATATCAGTAGACTAAAGATGTCCCATGTTATTGAAGGTTCACAAAAGTTTTCATTCATCCATCACTGGCTAGACTGCTTTGCAAATATTTTACAAGTTTAAATATAAGTTAGTCATAAACTCATCAACCTGAAAAAATTAACCACTTTCTAACACAAAATTTTAGTTCATACCCATTGACTCTTCATAGCATACCATTAAAACATAGAAACATTCTTTTTTTTCTCTCCTCAAAGTGTTTTGTTTTCCTTACACGTAACAAATGTGAGTTTTGATTATGTCACTATGCAAAAGCAGTCAGGGAAAATCACATTCCACCTTCACCTTCTTTCTTCCTCACCTATCATCAAGAAATATGCTCAGCTAACTCAGAGACTGTCCCTGACACTGGACTCATATGAAACATCATGGTATGGAAGGAATCTGTTTGATTTCACACTGATTTTAAGTCATATGATTTTTAGACAACAATATAAAACAGAATTCTTACACAGATGGACGTTTGAGTCACACACAGATGGATTATGTGAGTCACATAAGCTCTAAAATGTGGGAAACAACAGAAAATATCTCTGCAGTGCAGCTTTCCATAACACTGTAATCAGAATCTATCTACTGCTCTTTGTAAATCAGCAGTAGTGTTAATCCAATCTGAATTAGTTTGCACTAGGAGATTCAAAATGATAAATATTCATTCATTGTCTGTAAGTGCTTATCCATTTCAGGGTCGAGGTGGGTCTGGAGCCTACCTGGAATCACAGGGCACAAGACATAAACACACCCTGGAAGGGGCGCCAGTCTTTTGCTGGGCGACACACACTCACTCCCACACTCAAACCCATGAGGACATGGAGAGAACACACCAAACTCCACACAAACAGTCACCCGGAGTGGGACATGAACCCACAACCTCCAGGTCCCTGGAGCTGTGTGACTGCTACACTACCTGCCGCCCTGTAGATGCAACAGTTCATTCAAAATGATTAACATTTGATTGAAAAGTATTATGTTTATGAAAAAAAAATGCAACACTCATGTTAGGAAGAAAATAGCCTGTAATACTATCTCATAAATGTCTTGTTTTTGAACACTCATTCATCTTTTTTATTAAAATATATATATTCAAATTTAGTGGCCTTGAAAATAGCAGTTTTTCTTAAATCATAAAGAGAAAGACCTTATTAAAACTGAGATTACAGGAAATAGAAATGTGGGGAAAATCTCAGTTATCATTGGTATCTAAAATTGCAACAGAGGCAAAGATGGGTGTAACAGACAACTAATGCAGAGGTAAATATATAGAATGTATAAAGAAGTAATTTGAGTCAGTGCTATTCTTCAGTGTATAAAATGAATGAAATATGTTTTTATGCCATTTTAATTCAAAATAAGCAGCAAAGTAGTACTTTATTCATTAATTTCACTGCTTTGTTCTAATCACAGTTGCCTGCTGCTCATTTCAAACAATGAACGGCTAAGACTTCAAAACACAAGACCACCACCCTCCCTTAGCCCTAAACATAGCCCAGCTACACAAAGTCTGAACAAACTCACTGCGCTCACAACGGGCTAACACCTCGAATTACTCTGTTGGAGAGACGCTAACTTACTCGTAGACGTCGTTAAAAAAAGCTTTTGTTTTCAAACACATCCCCAGTCTCTCACCAGTTGAAGAGTGCAGAGGAAGATCAGCACACATCTCCCCGAGCAGCAGCCCATTCTCCCTACTCTCGCACGG
The DNA here is from genome assembly GCF_029633855.1 of Hoplias malabaricus. NCBI lineage: Eukaryota > Metazoa > Chordata > Actinopteri > Characiformes > Erythrinidae > Hoplias > Hoplias malabaricus. The sequence continues at coordinate 27,769,108 of NC_089813.1, read as the reverse complement.
CCGCAGTCCGCCGAAGATACACAGCAAGTGTCCGGACCGGCGAAGGGGGAACTTATACACTCAGTTAATCCTGTACATTCATCTCAGAGTCGTGACGAGCAATCTGAGCGTAAATCAATGGAGTTAATTTAGCCGCGACAATATGAAACGCATATAACAGTCAAAACACAGTGGGCGGGTCTATTGTGCCCGAGAGGACGGAGTCTGTTGGGGGGGGAGGCGGGACGGTACACGCTGGGCGGAGCGAATGATGAAAAAGCGTTCCTCAGGATACTTGGGGGATGCTTGAGGTTCTTGATCTCCCCCTAACACCCCCACCCCCCATACACATACACACACACACACACACGCAAGTCTATAAACACACGCAAAACAACACTGCATAAAATCTAAATTTAAAGTCACACTTAAAGATAAGCTACTATTGTTTTTAAATGTGTTTTTCATTTAAATTTAATTAATTTATCTACTGGGCGGCACGGTGGCGCAGCAGGTAGTGTTGGTTCGAGTCCTGCTCCGGGAGACTGTCTGTGAGGAGTTGATGTGTTCTCCCCGTGTCCGCGTGGGTTTCCTCCGGGTGCTCCGGTTTCCTCCCACAGTCCAAAAACACACGTTGGTTGGTGGATTGGCGACTCAAAGTGTCCATAGGTATGAGTGTGTGTGTTGCCCTGTGAAGGACTGGCGCCCCCTCCAGGGTGTGTTCCTGCCTTGCGCCCAATGAGTCCAGGTATCTGGACCCACCGAGACCCTGAATTGGATAAGCGGTTACAGATAATGAATGAATGAACAAATGAATGAATGAATTTACTTCTCCAACAATAAGCATCTAATACAATGTTATACTTTCTTCAGATAATTCTCATTTATACCAGACCTACTGAACACATAAACTATGTTTGTTAAATCCAGAACTTTAACTCGTAAAGGCAATCCTTTTCTAAAATGGTAACATTTGAGAACAAAGACTGCTTTTAATTTAAACACTAAAATATTTCCCTGCCATGTCCGAAAGACACATTGTGTTTGTTGAATACCTATGCCTCTATTCCGTGCACCTTAAATTAGTTCAAAACGTTAGAAAGTGTCTAAAAACTTATCGACATACAGTTCAGGTAAAGCGTTTTTTTTTTCAGTTGTGAAAATGTAAAATGGTACCAAAACACCATCCTCAGTTATGCGGATAGAGCCCCCTGGTGGCGGGAGCCCTGAGCTGCAGGCTCCTAAAGTCCATTGAGCTAACAGCCTCGATGAGACCAAATATTACGAAGCTCTGATTGAATCAAATAAATTTAACCAAATTCCATTTTGTACCTTAAATATTGATATTAAATATTGAGATTTATTCTGAATGTATTGTGGGTGTTGCCTGTATTTTAAAATCCCTGGCCAACCACATATTTCTTCAGTTGTGGAGTTATAAATGGCAATGATTTTATTTCCATTCATTTTGTGTTGTGATTACAGATTTAAATGTGCCATATCAATTGCAATATTGCAAAATTAATTTCTTTATTGCCTATTTGGCCTTTCTTAGTATATCTCTCATAATGTCCATATATTCTTTTCCAAAAGGAAGCTGGTACATTTGTTCAAATAATTAAAATCTTGGACTTAAACATATCCCAGATGTAATGGAATCTAATCTAAGACATGCCAGAGAATGTAGGTTCTGCTCCACAGGCAAGTGCTGAGAGATTTCATACCCCTCTTGTCAACACTTGGCATTGGGCATTTGGGACTACCAACTTAAATATGGCAGTATTACAATATAACATAAAAATATTTGTAATTTTCTGATAGCAAGCAGTGATTTGTAGAGCAGAGTGGATGAAACACCTTTGTCTTTATTAGCTTTAAATATAAAATGCTATAAATAACATGTCTGCAATGTCCGTGTTGGCCACTGTCTTCTGTCCTAGTCTTGTGCTAGTAACTGGCTTTTATTAGGAGTGAGAAATGGGCATTTGGCCTTATTTATTTATTGTATCCCAGCTGGGGTTATGTAGCTTTCTGTAGGATTTAATGGCTGCACTGAGGAGGGCAGAGGTATTGGCAGCTCTGCAGCCCACTAAAGAAGATTTATGTTTTTTTCCTACTGTGAAATTGAATCCAGCAACATTTTAGCTTGCAGCATGTTACACTTTATCTCTGAACTATTTATGGTCACTATCGATCACAAATCGAATCGAAGAATTGTGCAAATATGCGTGTCAATGCAACACTGTAAAATGGAACTCTTTCTCTATCTCTCTCTCTCTCTCTCTCTCTTGCTCTCTCTCTTTCATGTACACACACACACACACAGTTTACTGATCAAAATTAAAAGCTTTTCTTTTTTTTTTTGACTGGCATATGGCACTTATGCAAAACTTGGAAGAGTGCCTTTTGTGGTGTATTTTGTTAATTAATGCGAGTGAGCAAGTGTGTGTTTGAACGTTTGAGTGAGAGAATGCATATGTGAATGAATGAGTTACAATTCAGTTCCAGGTGCTTCATCATCATATTGAGCACATGTCTCCAGATGGACATCATAAGGCTGAGTCTTGTTTATGCTGAGCTTCCATTTTTATACCTTTAAGGTTCCTCACCTTGCTGTTTTGCTACATGATTGCTAGCATTTTCTACTTGACTTCTCCCCCTGTGTGCTGTGTCCAACCCAGGCTTCTACCTGCACACAAAAAACAGTGTTCAGTGCTAATACAGAAGAGCAGCAGTGAGTCAGCAGAGCAGCAGCCGTTACAATCATCCAGTCATGAGCTCAGCGTGTGGTGTTCTCTAACACAACAAATAACGGCATGGAGCTCCACTATGGGAGGCCGTCTAGGGCAAATACACTGAAACACTTGCGCACTACACTGAAACACTTGCACAACACACCGAAACACTTGCGCACTACATTGAAACACTTGCGCACTACATTGAAACATTTGCTCACTACATTGAAACACTTGCGCACTACACTGAAACACTTGCGTGCACTACATTGAAACACTTGCGCACACTACATTGAAACACTTGCGCACACTACACTGAAACACTTGCACGCACTACATTGAAACACTTGCGCACACTACATTGAAACACTTGCGCACACTACACTGAAACACTTGCGCACACTACATTGAAACACTTGCGCACACTACACTGAAACACTTGCGCACACTACATTGAAACACTTGCGCACACTACACTGAAACACGTGCACAGTACACACTGAAACATTTGCACTACACTTCACATACACTCGTATATATATTAAACATGACGTGTGTGTGTGTGTGTGTGAGAGAGAGAGAGAGAAGATGCACTCAGCTGTGTAGCACAGGGTACAATCTTTTATGACTAATTCCTGTGCTCTGTGTCTTTTCAGAGATGAACAAACATTTGTTCTTATTATTTTTTTTTAGTCTTTTCATATTTGATCAGCCATTTCATATTTCTGGTAACAGTGAGGATATCCGTAATTTTTTGCGTGATGTCCTGCGTTGTGTGGAATCCATACAAAATGACCCGCTACACAGACACTACACTGAACTTGAGCACCACACAAGAAACATTCAGTCCATCATACGTGTAATTGGGCGCAGAGAAGGGCCTGTGGTGAGAGAATGCACGACTCTTTTGGAGTCTTTATATCAGTGTCTAATTCTCATTTTACAACAATATCCGGGCCAAAGACATCAAGGCAACAATATTCTCATAATTCCTCCAACAACTTCCAGTGGCACGTCTGGTCGCCCACGGTATGATTTAACAGCAGACCAGATTATCCACTGCCTAAATCTGGGATTTAATTGGCAAAGAATCGCTTCCATTTTTGGAATTGATCGACAAGTGTGCAAGTGTCTCAGTGTAGTATGTGCAAGTGTTTCAGTGTAGTGTGCGCAAGTGTTTCAATGTAGTGTGCGCAAGTGTTTCAGTGTAGTGTGTGCAAGTGTTTCAGTGTAGTGTGCGCAAGTGTTTCAATGTAGTGTGCGCAAGTGTTTCAATGTAGTGTGCGCAAGTGTTTCAATGTAGTGTGCGCAAGTGTTTCAGTGTGTATTGTGCAAGTGTTTCAGTGTAGTGTGCGCAAGTGTTTCAATGTAGTGTGCGCAAGTGTTTCAGTGTATTTGCCCTAGACGGCCTCCCATACTCCACTGCCTTTCACTGCTGATTGCTTTCAGTGAGATTTGCTGGAGATGTGGGTGTGGTCTTTTTGGCCTCTGTGTAGCTGGCCCTTTGGGAAGAGAGGCAGTTTTCAAAAATAGATTCATCAGGTAAATATGAACAGTGCTGCAAATGAGTGGGAAGTAACAGAATCCTCAGACGATATTCTCTGAATAGAGGAATCTATTTTTTTTAATCAGAAGCAAATTGTTCTGTTATTGTAATGCAGAATTTAATGAAGTATGTAAACATTATTATAATTTCCAAAATATAGCATTATCTTCCAAGTCCAAATGCTAAATCTCAGCTGCAAAAACACAATGCAAGGCACTCATCGCTGTCCAGTTAAAAACAGGTATCTCCCAAAATAGCAACTTTAAAGGAGAAGGGAAATACCATCTTAAATTTTAATGGAGACAAAATAAAAAATATTTTATTCCTAGTAACTTTGGAGCATTTCTATTGGTTCATGAAGACTGACCACAATGTGAAAGGCAGCTGCTGCATTCAAATGATGCAGTAAACTAAAATTCCACAAAAATGGAGATACATGTTTTTAATTGGGCAATGACGATAAATATTAGACTTAAAGGCAGGTTGGAACATTTCTGTAGGGATTTGATCAGCCACAGTAGTATTAGTGAAGTCAGGCCTGATGTTTTGCCTCCCCAGTTTAGCCTAAAATTACTGACGGGTGCTTCAACACTCCGGAAAATTCTGTTCCATTGTTATACAGTTCATTGCTGAGGGGATTTGCGATCCTCTTGCCCATAGCTTTGAGCATCGTGACCTTAGGTTCATGTGCAGCTGCTCCAGAACATCCATTTAATTCCTATGGAGATTATACAAGCTGATGTGATGAACATCTGTGTCCACAGTCTGTGTTGTTAAATAGGTTCTGACATAGTGTTTCATAGTACAATGTTAAGTGCAGTGGTCAGAAGTTTGGATGATATACAGGCATATGTTTATTCGCCAAGGTCTTAAGATTCAGTATTGCACCTTAAATTACTTTTTAAAATCCACAATATTCACGTTCCTTATCCATATTTGAAACAAAAACAGGAAGCATACTCAGTACAAGCTAAACACAGTACATGTAGATCCTGAAGATAAGCCCCTCAGAGACAGTTAAGCATCTATTCTCTGACCGTGGAGTGCGTATCATGAGACTACACCCCCTTGAAAGCTGTTTTCTGTTCTCCATGTGTGTTCCCACGTCTAGTCTGTTTATACATCTATACCTGTAATGCCTCTGTGAGCCGCTAGTGGGCGTAGATGCAGATGCCGTTGGAGCGCTGTCACATGGTAACGTCGCCCGAGCAGCAGCGAGACACCGGGCAGCGCGAGCTTTACGAGCTTCGGGAGTCTCGGCGAGCGGACACACGATTTTGCTCGCTCCTACGGCAACGTGGAGCAGCGCGAGCCCCAGTCGTCGCCAAAACCGAACAATGGGAAGGCTGCGAGCTCGTGATGTTAGACGGCACGGCGCGCGCGCCTTCCCCGCCACGCACGGATAAGTGAGTGATGGTAACGGAGAGCGGACTGTGCACGGTGTATGTGACGGAGGGCCACGGGCAGCACGAGCGATTCTCAGGCGCAGAGACGAAGAAGCCAGCAGGGCGGACACCCCCCTCCTCCAGCCTCTAACCTGAGTGAGTACGGCGCGTGTGGAGGTCGCGTTCCCGCTCCATCAATGCCACCCACACTAGCATCGTAGAAACGCTTCATGCCGTGAGTGTGATTGGTGCATCCTCAATACAGAGCTCTAATGAGGGTTATGCGTTAGCAACAGAGAGCCCTAGAGACTGGCTTCGTGTAAAAGCAAACGACACGTGTGCAGCAGCCGTATGTATCTGCATTGCCCTTTGTGATTGCGCGAGCGCTGAAATGATTCCCCCCTTAAGGACCGTATGGTGTCACAGCAGAGGTAGAGCCACGTTTGCTTTTGCTTGACGTTCGACGGTGTTGTGTGAGCATTTTGCCCAGCAGCAATAGAGCTGATTCATTCACCTCTCATTCTCTTATGTTTTTTTTCTGTGCTTATTTGGCACTGGGCGCGTCGTGATTGGTGGGACTGAGCGCGAGCGAGCGACGAATGGCGCGCGCCGCAGACCGCCACATAGTCCAAGGCGTGAAACAATGGTGTAGAGTCTGATGCATGGAATAAACCAGAATGAAGCAGAGCAGGATTTTAGGCGGGAAAATCCTCGTTGGTTCCTTCAGAGATTCAAAAATAAACAATATACTCACAGCACATCCAGGACCAGGTCCACACAAGGGACAGCAGACACATGTAGACTAGTGCAAATGGAAGCAATTGATCGAAGTTTGATTGCATCTGGATCAGAAGATGCCATAAAGATCCTGCGTGCATGCATCTTATGCTCTGGTGCTTTTAAGCTGAGTGGCAGTCACTATGGGATGCATCCTCAGAGAAGGCAGGATTTAGCTGTTTTGCCTTTAACCTGTTGGGTGTAGGAGACTGCAGTCCATACACTGGTCGGTCATCAACCTCTGAAGGTCCAGTCTAAAGCCAGATCCGAAACAGACATGCAACTGAATGACATGACATTTTGGCCTTTAAGTGGTCAGTGAGGCTGATAAATGAATTGTAAACCCAGCTTTTCAGTCTGAAGGAGCTGCTGTTTTAATGATGGTCTACATTATCAACAGCATTGTCTCAGCAAGGGTAAATTTAGCCTAACAACACAAAGCTGTGATCTGCCTAAGGATGAGACCAATCAGAAGCAAACAAACATGTGCTGTGTACATGGCAACACAACCGCAACTGACTGTGAGTCTGGCTTGAGCCTAGTTTAGTCGGCTGGGATTAAATCTAGCCTTGGACTGTGTTTTTTTGGTTATTGGAATATCTTCAACCAGAATCCTATGAGGTCCAGAGTAGGCTTTAAAAATGGATATAATTTATCTCAGTTTTTTAAGTGAGGAGATGGGTGTGTCTGCATGGGTTTCCTTTGGGTGCTCTGGTTTTCTCCCATAGTCCAAAAACATAGGCTGGGAGGTTGATTAGTTATTCAAGAGTGTCTATAGTTGTGAGTGTGTTCGTGAATGTGTGTGTGTGTGATGCCCTGTGATGGACTAGCACACTGTCCAGGGTGTGTTCTGCCTTGCGCCCAGTGATTCTGTGTAGGTGCCAGAGGCTCAGAAAAATTAGACAATTACCTGAAATAGTCACTTTTCCCAAGCCATAAATGGGTTCCATACAATGTTTTTGTGTGTAGGTTTTCCTGTATCTGAGTTGTATTTCCATTGCCTTCTCTAGTGTTTCCCACAGGTTTGAAACAAACCTGGGGAGGGCCATTCATTGACATGATTTGACTATATAAACACAAACTGATGTTAATATTTGTTTACTTATTTGGATATTCAAATAATTCAAATGAGCCTTAACATCAGTTTATGAAAAGCCTGCCATGTTTTTACTTTTATATGTGAGACACTTCATTGACTCATCTGAAGTGAAATTTATGTCATGGAAATCACCACAGGGGAACACTGTGTGTCATTAGTTATTCATAAAAATATAAAATATTAAAATTGGATAAAATATACTTGAGTGGCCTCAATATACTTAGGGCGGGGTGGGCATCAAAGCATATTCTATGTGTGGGAAATACTTCCTCTGTGTTACTTCAGCTCTTATTTAGCCCTGCATCTAATGCCTTAAACCCTCAGGACCTGTATTAACCTCACACATCCTCACTCTAAATACTTCATAAATTGTATATTCATAGTATCTACTGAACAATATGGACAATGTATATTCAACACAAATGGTAGCATTTTATTTGTTATTTGTAATTATTTTCTGAGCAAAAGTAGCTTAGTTACTCATTTATATAATTGTATACAAATGTTATACATTTTTATGCCTTGTGCACCAGCAATGTTTAGTGAAACAAATCAAATAGCCCATCATCAAAGCACAAAGACCTTGTAAAATGTCCTTCCACTTTCAAGCCACATCATCAAAATGTGGTTTTCCTGGTTTTAAAATGGCAAAATCGCACTGTAGAGAATAATATAGCATCACTTTTGGAGGTTAGAAGGCATGTTTTAAACAGAGGTACTAATGGCTACATTTTTAATTTTGCCCAGAGTGTCCCTTTATATTTTCCTTTCAATCTGGGGACATTTGGTGCCTGCAATAAGCTAATGCATTACCTGGCAAGATCCCCACACAGTAAAAGATTTGAAGGAGAAAGAGGGGACAGCGAGTGTTTGAAATGACTCAGAAAGCAATGAGGCCAAGCTGCTCAATCATATAAGCTTCCAGCTGGCAGGTGGGGACGAAAAGATGCTACCTCTGCCCATGAGTAAATGAGATAGCAAGAGCTATAGCTTGACCATGATAATGAATGAGAAACATGGAGAAATCAATACATGAAGTGACAAAATCAGGGGCATAGACCTTTAACAAGAAATCTCTCTCCACCCGTTTCTGAAAGGTTTAAATAACTTTCTGCATTTGATAGTCATACTCGGACACACCCAAAACTGCTATTTCTTCAAAGATTCTACATTTGATTCATGTTTATGGATGTTGTAAGGTTCAACAGGTCTTACAGTGGGAAAATCCAATTGAAAATAATTAACTCCTCTAGAACATGCTTGAGCATTTGAAAAATGAGCAGGGAGGTATTGTCCACCAGCTAGAATGTGCACTCCATGCTCAGAACATGCATTTGCGATGAGTAGTAGCACCTGTTCTTGTAAAATCCCCTCAACATACACCCACACAAACCTCCAGAAACACTCCAAATTCCAGAGAGGTCCCAGACACTCCCTGGTATGAAATCCAGACAAGGACTATAGTAATATCTCAGTTTTCCAAGAGGGTAGGAATTCAAATGTTACAACAACAATTACACATCAGTTTAATGAGCACCAATAATGTAAGTCACTACTATACAATGTACTACTGAATTACAATGTAATACTGAATTAAAACCCAAAGTATTTGTTATTCCATACATGAGATCTCTTCCTCTCAAAAAAAAAACAAAAAACAAAAACAAAAACAAAACGGTGGCACCATACACGAAGTATACCAGCGCTTATGTAGATTGTCCCCTTCCAAACAAGATTAAATTTGAGTCTTTTCAAGAAAAAACAATACAAAAAATATGTGCATCTCCACTATGGTCGTGTAGCTTGGGCTCTCGGCTTTAACGACACGTCCATCAAGTCTGCAGGCCAAGCAGTCGCGATGCTGAGCCAAGGAGGCGGGGAAGCAACCATGCTTCGGCACCTATCAGACGCACACCATGAGAGATGACTCAGACAGTTTTATATGGCAAGAGCAATCAAAATAAACAACAATCAAAACAATAAATAAGTTTAAAAGTTTCAAATTTGCAAAGCTTAGATCCTTTTCACTGTCTGCCCTGAGACCATTTAAACACAGGAGGGGAGTGAGGGAGGTGGACTCACTCTACAGCCAATCGGGGAAACCTCCCTCCTTCCAACGAGACTGGCCTTAAAGTGCAAGGCTACTGGGTTAGAAACGAGACTAAATATCAGAATAAACCTACATGAGTCAGAACTATTTTCCTGTTTAGTGAGGATAAAAAACCATTTGGAGAGGTGCATGAGATTAGTTTGTCATTCATTGTCTGAAACCACTAATCCAATTCAGGGTCGTGGTGGGGTCGAAGCCTAAACGGAATCACTTGGAAGTAAGACAGGAACACACCATGGAGGGGGCGCCAGTCCTTCACAGGGCAACACACACTCACACTTTTGAGTCACCAATCCACCTACCAAAGTGTGTTTTTGGACTGTGGGAGGAAACTGGAGCACCAAGAGGAAACCCATGCAGACACAGGGAGAACACACTAAACTCCTCACAGACAGTCATCTGGAGCGGGACTCGAACCCACAACCTCCACGTCCCTGGAGCTGTGTGACTGCAACACTACCTGCTGTGCCACTGTACCGTCCATTAGTTTGTCAAGGAAGGTAAAATGCAAAATGTGGCCATTAAGCTTTGACAATACGTTTTTTTCTGCAGTAAAATGAATAATTTTCCTTATGGAGAGGTTGGGGTCTTTGAAGATTTCAAAGACGATTTCATTAATTCATTATCTGTAACCCTTATCCAGTTCTGGGTCATGGTGGGTCCAGATACCTGGAATCATTGGGCGCAAGGCGGGAATCAACCCTGGAGGGGGCGCCAATCCTTCACAGGGCAACACACACACTCACTCACACCCACATACACTTTTGAGTTGCCAATCCACCTACCAATATGTGTTTTTGGATTGTGGAAGGAAACCCACGCAGACACAGGGAGAACACATCAACTTCTTACAGACAGTCACCCGGAGCAGGAATGGATCCCACAACCTCCAGGTCCCTGGAGCTGTGTGACGGCAACACTACCTGCTGTGTCACTGTACCGCCCATTAGTTTGTCAACAAAGGTAAAATGTAAAATGTGGCCATTAAGCTTTGACCATACATTTTTTTTCTGCGGTAAAATGAATCAGTTTCCTTATGGAGAGGTTGGGGTTTTTGATGATTCCAAAGGAAGATTTCAAAGAAGATTTCAAATTAAATTGACAAAAGTGCCTGAAATGCTTTGCGGTTTTGATAATATTTTGACCACTTAAGAGTCATTTCAATATCTTTAATAATTTTGAAAGGGAATTCAGTAGCATCACTTAATAAAATTGCCTCTAGTTTATTCACTGCCTCAAGATTTGAGCATGTAATTTCAGGCAGAAAATGGAAAAAAATACCTGGAGTGTTGAGGTTAAAAACCAGCATGAAAAAGAATCTTGATAAAATTGTGACTGTGATCCTGCAAAACAAAAATTGTGATTATATATTTTTGCAATATCGCCCCTCTCTAAACCTAACCCTAACCTTTATTCTCAGTTTGGTAGCATTAGGGGAGACCTATTAATGGGTGGATTTGGCAGTGACTAAAAAAATGTGATTAAACTTGGGTAAAAATATTAATGTTCAGGAACCACCCAAGATCCCTGGCCCAAATTTAGGCAGCCGTGCTCTGTGGCCCTTCTCTAAAGAACACCTCTTGGCTTGCTTTATTTTTTTCTCTTTTTTTTTGTTAGGCCTTACTGAGTTTTGCTGTCTCCCAGTGGAAACCGGCAACTTTCCCGTTTGTCTACTCATTCAGGGGTATTTCCCACATTCATGAATGGACTCATGGCCTTTGCCCTTGGAGACAGTTCAACACTACAATTACAGTCAGAGAGCTCTTATTCCTTGCAGACTTAAGCATAGCTAGCAAGCAGAAAGCAGTGAAGTAAAAAACGGGGAGCCTTAGCCATTGAAAGACATTAAGATTCCATGTACTGGAGCAGCCGAGCATGTACACATCATGCATCGTGAGAGAGAATCTGAAAGGCTCATTGGCAAGGAAATTAATTTAATCTTAATATTTCCTGCAGTCCATAGAAGAAAGAAATCTCCCTCCACTGCAGGCCTTCTTACCTGTTACCACATCACTGATGCTTTAATGTGTAAATATGAGCTCCTGATCTTGCCAACAGATTGGAGAGAACCTGTGCAGGCCTGTACCTGGACGATAAGCCACACGGCACACTTCAGTTAACCCGCTGCTTCTCCACTGGTCAAATTGGTTTTTAATGGAACATAACACATGGCAGAGCCCTGGCATTTTAAAGCCATACTCCCACTCCCACAATTTTCAACCTAATTTCTGTCTGCAGCATTTGTAACAGTTGATCATTATAGATTCTATTAGAGGGAGAATCAGAAAGAATGATCTGATTTGATGCCCTGGTTTGAATGCAGTATTAGGGGTTGTGTGTCAGAATGTGTGTATGTGTCTTTGAGAGAGATGTTCCATAATTCTGACAGCCATTACAGGAAGGTCAGCGCTCCCCTCACTGCCATGTGCTGGGGTTAAGGTCAAAAGGCAACAAGAAGGAAATCTCTGATGAATTTGCGGTGTGTCCAGCACAAACACAGATTTTCATTGCTGCCTAGACATGCCCACTGCTGTCATTGTGTTCATTTCTTTGTGGTTTTATTTAACATGGTGATGTGACGGAAATTCCCATCACACAGTAGGCAGCAACAACCAATCAAGATTATTGATAATTAAAAAAAACAAACAATTTGTATTGGTTAGTTGGCTTGATAATGTCTGTGCTTCCCATTTATAACGTGACTCAAAGAGGGAAATGGCAGAGACAGAGATTAGGAAGAGACTACAATACAGGGTTAGGCACAACAGTGTCAGTACTAGAGGAACACATCATTTTAACATAATTTAATCCATTATAGATGTCATAGTTATGCCCTCCTAGTGTACAGTAATCTGAAACTGAAATAGTTTCCTGTAAACATTCTAATGCATGTCTTTCTATGCCCTCTTGATTGTAATCACAAAGGCAGCAACACAGACAGTGGTCAATATGAGGGCACAACATGTTTTCTAACACATTTACAGTAATTTGAGAGAGTCTCTCTCATCTTGCTGTTTGTGTCATGCCTATCAGGGAAGTACCTGTGTAATTGCACGGTCAGATAATTTAATAAAATTAAATGAAGATTAATGTCAGAATCTGTAGCGTATCCCCAGTATCATTGGGCTTTCCCTCAGGGACCCTGTTTGGAAAAAAAACTAATAGAGACAAAAAAAACATACTGTGATTATATTGCTTCATATTTCACTTGCAATAAAATAGTGAAATTTGATGGTACTGGATAGACCTGCATTATTTATTAGGCCTTGATCATGTTTCCTTCATCAAAGAACCTACAAAAACAGTCCTGAAATATCTGATATTAATGACAATGTTGACAGCACAAGCACAAATGTAGCTCCCTTGGATTTCGCAGTCTTATGCAATATCAGTGCAAAAGCTAATTTTGCAATCATTAATCAAAACTATAAGAACACCTGCGTCGTATTGTATTAAGGTCTGTGTCAAGTCAGTGTTCATTTGAATGCCCTGGTCCAGGGTTTCCAAGCAGAACATTTCCCAGTACACCACACCAAACCCTTACCTTGGCATCTATGTGGAAAGGAACTGAAAGAGACTTGTAAGATCAGGCCTATTTCCATTCCATTCTTCCATTCATGCACTGTCAGAAAAAAAGTTACTGTACAGGCACATTATAGTCACCAAAACTACCAGCAGGTACAACAGTGGTTTAAAATTCCAGTTGTGTTTCCTGTTTCTACTGACAGGGACAGCAAAAGATACAACCAGAGTGACGGTTTTTCAGAAGTGTAGGTCCAGTCCCGACACACACACACACACACACACACTTCTTCCCATAGCTATCATAGCAGAGAATATAGAAAGTATATATATTCATTAACTTCTCACATCATTGAGGCTTGGACATCAAATACACAGTCACTGGTAATGGCATGGGGTGGCATGGTGGCGCAGCAGGTAGTGTCGCAGTCACACAGCTCCAGAAACCTGGAGGTTGTGGGTTCGATTCCCGCTCCGGGTGACTGTCTGTGAGGAGTTGGTGTGTTCGCGTGGGTTTCCTCCGGGTGCTCCGGTTTCCTCCCACAGTCCAAAAACACACGTTGGTAGGTGGATTGGAGACTCAAAAGTGACCGAAGGTGTGAATGTGTGTGTGTCTGTGTTGCCCTGTGAAGGACTTACGCCCCCCTCCAGGGTGTAGGGTAGGGGGCCACCTTGCGCCCAATGATTCCAGGTAGGCTCTGGACCCACCGAGACCCTGAATTGGATAAGCGGTTACAGATAATGAATGAATGGTAATGGCATGTCTCTACACAGACCAATGTTGATAGATACTGACCACTGCTGACTGGCAACAACCTTAACAAACTCCAAAACACTAACAATAATATCTGACTGTTAACTTATCATGTAATATACCCCAGGCCTTGACATGCAATGTTGTTTATAAGTATTTTTTAAATTAATAAAATATTCATTAAATATAGTGTTTTTGTGTCATTTGTGAGTGGTTTTAATGTTTGGTTTACCAGTGTATCACGCTGGTTAGTCATTTCTTACACCTGATAGATATAAATGCTAACTGGACAAGCATATGTAAGGCCAAGAAGTCCAGTTATGACTCTGAAGTTAAACTGCATTCAGCTGAATGCTGGTTCATAATATAATTTTATTAAGTGGGTCAATGAAAATAAAATTAAGGGTGAGCAATTCAAAGTAACGAGCATCAGGAAATACACAGGAGCTCTTTATCTCCAGAAACAATCATCTACAGGGCTGGAGAATGGCTTTATTGCTATTGTCCTGAAAGATCTGTCAAATCTGCCTGATGACTGTTCTCTGTCACTGCGATTCTCCACTGCAAGACACGTAGATATGAACAGCGTCCATTAGTAATATCATGTAGTGAGGGCAGCACAAGCATGACGAGTCAGGTTTGGACATGGTTGACCCCAACCAAGGACAGGAACACTGCCACAACATCAACATGTCAGATAGCTATCGTCTCAGCGCATGAATAATGTTCTTTATTTGGCTGCTTAATTTCCCTATCTCTTTTACTTACCTTTTGCTAGTGTTCATGAGTCAGTTTTACATTGCAGGATTGCTATTTTTTAATAGGTCCTGGCTAATATAATATTTGGCAGCTGCGATTGAAAATGCCAGTAAGAAAATGCTGTTTTCATACAACCAAATATGACTCTATCCTATAAAATACCCTTAAACTGCATACTATTATTGCTAAGGGAAAACTCTTAAGATTTCATTCGAAGAGATCAGATTTTTTACCTGTTCAAAGGGATGCATTTGAAGAAATGAAAAAAAATGAATAAAGATTGCCATATTTATTGGAAAAATGCTTACTCTTACACCAGGGCTGGTGTAGTCTCTGTTGTTAATTTATTGTCTGCAGCCACTTTATTCTGTTCAGGGTCACATTGTGTCCAGAGCCCTCCCAGAATATTGGGCACAAGGCAGGAATGCACCCTGAACAATAATCCATCATAGAGCACCACACGCTTACACAGTCACTCACGCTTACATATATGGATGCTTTTGCATGACCAGTCCACATACCAATGTGTGGTTTTGGACACTGGGAGGAAGCAGGAGGAAACGTACGCAGACACAGGGAGAAAACACCAAACTCCTCACAGAAACCTGAGGCAGGTTTTGAACAACCCCAGGACCCTGGAGCTATGTGGCTGCGACCCCATCTGCTTCACTAACGTGCCGCCCTAGATTCTGTTGTAAGATTTCCTATGAAAAATACCCTTTTTGATACATAATGAAGGTGGAAGAAATTTTTGAAAAAATGCATGTGTTTTTGATGAAGACTGACCAACTAAACGTTTTTTTGTAAAGTCCTAGGTGAAGTATTTTAAGAGAATTCCTTTCTATTCGTCAGTGTTTATTTATTTTATTATTATTATTAATATTGGAGATGCTGCATAGTCAAGCATCTGTTTCCATAATAAATGAACCTTTAAGAATGTGAATTCAGGGTCAACACAACACTTGGAAACATAGATAGGAATTAAGCTTAGCCCTGTACTATATCCTATTAATGAAAAAAATTACAGTTTAAAATGCTGTGTAGCAATCCTCTCACTACAATATCCAGCATGCTTTACACAAATACATCACACAACAAATTCAGATCCAATCCAAATCCATACAGCACTCAATAAACCCTGGCTAACTACATACCTAGCAGCTAATTGTTTTTGTTTTTTATAAAAGTCTCTAGGGAATACATTTGTGATTTCTTTGTAATAGACAAAAATACTGATATCTTGTGCAATATTTGTCAATCATTTTAAAGAGCACATAAAACATTTGATATGCTTCACCATTATTCGCCTGTTGCAGTGCAAATTAGGCAGCGCTAATCTTTGCTCATGCTGATGTAATCCGTATTCTATTCAGTCACAAAGCTGGATATACTGCCACACACAACTTTAATTAAAAAAAAGGTCTATCTCTGTTTGAGTCAAACAAGAAAAGTTTAACCTAGCATCAATCCAGCACATATGGACGAGCCTGTTGTCCACTGACCCTTTTTTTTGTCAGCTTGTTTTGTTTGTTTGTCCATCTGTTTGTTTGTTTGATTATCCATATGTTAGCATTCAATAATTAACATCCAGTTGTAAAATACAAAATAATCGTTTTAATAGCATTGCAAAGTTAAAGATGAATAATATTTTCATGAGTGGACACACCTGCCATTAAAAGGCCAATAAAACCATTACAGTTACAACTCGATGATTTTACAGTTTTCCTAACAGAAACTGGCTTAATTGTCATCATTAGAGACCACTAATATCCAGTTGAATAACTTTAGATCCTCCTAAAAAATCATATGCATCCAGAAGCAGCCACAGTTCATATGTTAAACTATTAGGACCCTTTATACAGTGAAATTTACCCATGGGGGGAATCAAGTAATATAAGAACTGACTGTTGAAATGTTTCTGTCTAATACTATTGGGTACTGATCTGGAGTGGTTTTGTGATCCAGAGCTAATGGCCAACATTAGTACCTGACCTCACTAATGTTCTTGTGACTAAATGCCAACAAGAGCTCACAGCAATGTTTCAACAATTAGTGTAAGCCTTTCTAGAAGAGAAAAGGTGGTTACTGCAGCAAAGAATGGACAAACTGTCTTAATATCTTTGATTTCAGGAGAAACACTTAATGAGCAAGGATCTACAGATGTTTGGCCTATTTATTTATTTATTTATTTATTTTATTTAATTTACACTAAATTACGGTCAGCAGCAAAAGGAAATGAGTTACAATCAGAGCAGCATTAGTGTTACTGGAACTGAAAGGTCAGCACTTTGTTTTGTTGGCCTGGATAAAAAATACACCTTTCAAACAGAACACAGAGCTTCAGGCCAGTTAAAGCACTGCTCTCCTGGAAGTTTATTCTGAAATAAATCATTGAACAGCTTGCATAAAGAGATTCACCAACTCCTTTAACGAGCAGATCCTATGTAAGCCTGTGTTGTGAAGTCTTGCTGAGGGCACAGGGCTGCTGCTGTCTGTTTTCGTGAAGTGTATTCGTCTGTTATTGCTTCTCAGCTATATCTCTCGTTTCCTTTAGATGAAAGAGGCTCTGTCTCTGATGCTGGTGGAACCAGCATGGCGAGTGGGAGAGCTCGAGAAAGGGAAGAAGAGAGGAGTGGGAGAGAGGAAAAAATGGGGGAAAAGTAGAGAGAGTGAGGGAGGAGAAAAGAGGGGGAGAGGAGAAGAGCAGAACGAGTGGAGAAAGTCGTGTCTCGGGGGTTTAGGGAGGGGGAGATGTGCCAGTTTTTTCACTCTCTCTCTGAAATCTAGGGCTTCACAGTAATTAAAACATGCCATTCCCAAACCCCCCCCCCTTCTCTCTCTCTCTCTCTCTCTCTCTCTCTCTCTCTCTCTAGGGCAGTAATTGGCAGGGAATTGGTAGCTGGTGTCTGAATCAGGGATGAAGCTTCTGCCATTGTTACGTGATCGGAGTTTTGACTCCCGCACACCAGCAATTAAAAATTAGTAGAAACTGAGACATTTGGCACCTAAATGAGCAACCTAATTCATGTACTACTGACCATTTTTTTACCATGCCTTGGATGTGTTGATGTTTCTGGGAGGTTCCTGAGGAGTGAACAGATTTGATGTTTGATATGTTTGCAGTTGCAGGTGGTGACCAACAGGGAGCGTTGTGTGTGGCTGAGTGTGAGGAAAATTATGGGCAAATCCATCAGAGATCAATTAACATAAAAGCAGGAAAGTTCTGGCTTAAGAGCTCATTGTATGCATCAATAAACTGAGGGGAATGGCTGAGAAGAAGCTATTAAAACACTCCAGTGTTCTTGGGTTCATTCAGATAAAGCTCAATTTCCTATAGAGTAGGGGTGGGATAATTATTATTACCATAATAAATAACCTGATATCACACAACAATATGCATATAGCAATTTGGAGCTGATGCTAATATTCAGTATTTACCATGAACACACACTGTATGACTGGGCTTAGGTGCAGTGGATCCCTGCTGTTTGAATTGACAGCTTCTTTCAAATCTTTGGTGTTGAGTTGGAGTGATGGTTGTCATCCACTAATGAGTACCTAATGTCAGTACCGGACCTCACTAATGGTGATTTTCCACTGAATGGGATCGGCTCAGCACGGCTCGCTTTTAACTGGTTTGCTTTTCCACTAGCAAAGCTCCCCCACAAATTGGTGCCGGTGACATCATAAACGCTGTCTCTAACAGGAACCATGGGCTTTGAAACCACAACAATGTCCACGGTAAAGTTAGGCATTGTTTATTTGTTGTGTATTAACATGTTGGTTTTGTTTTTTGGACTGAACACTACTCCGTGTCCCAGTTCTCAGATCAGTTTTCCTTGTTGCATTTTGGGCTTTTTGCTGGAGATTTTTTGTCTGCCAGCAACCCAAGGAGCATTTGAACCACTTCAAAACACCACAGGGTTATTTTACTAGCTGTTGTGAAAATAAATGTGACCACTGGTGTAACTTGAGAGATTTTACACACGGCATGTTTGTGCTGGAGCTCTACATTTTGTGGTGATTGACAGGTCTCTCTGGCCAATCAGCACTCTGCAAGGTTTACACTTCACATTTAGTACCTATTTGACGCAAGCAGTGACTAAAAAAATTACCCGGCTCCAGGGACCAGGTACCAGATTTGGCTAGTGGAAAAGCAAAACACCTGAGCCGATTAAAAAATGTAGGTTCTGTGCAGTGGAAAAGTGCCATGCTCTTGTGGTTCAAAAGAACACTAGATAAGATTAGGCTTTTTTACTTTTGGGGCTCCACCTAGGGTAATTAATTTTTACAGCCCTGTACTGAAATCATTGGGGAGAGTGGAGGTTATCTACCCTCCTCTAGATATTACATAGTGCAGTTTCTGCAATGCTGAGCCCGAAGTAGCAAAGACAGAGCCTCTATGCTCCATATTACAAATCAAGTGAGCATCACAACAATTTTGAAGATCTAATTTTAAGTTAAAAATATTACATAGTGTTCCATTAATGCTGTAAAATTTCACATATAATTTTTGCCACATTCCTCACAACTATTAAACTTTCTTCCTTTCAATTTTGACCATTACACTGTGACAATTTCAGATTCATTAGTTGTATTTCGGATGTTTTATATTTGCAGTTGTATATTCAATTGAATGTGTGTGGGTTTTTTTAATACACAAAGCTTTCTGCCTTTGCCTCAGAGGCAGTGGTGTTCCTCGCCAGGATTTGAATCAGCTGTCTCAAGTAATGCTGCGTCATCACATGAATTAAAGATAACATGATTATAATTTGAGAGGAACGCTCTGTGTTGTTTAAATAATTGCTCATATTTGGCTGTTTTCATAGTAATTATACATGAAAATGTCCTGTCTTGCTTGAATACATTAGTCATTTTTTCCTTTTTTTCTTACAGAAAACTGCAAAAACTAAAACCTTAAAAATAGGAAAAGAGACAGCAGCAGGCACAAGATTCTGGTTCCTTCCCAACCGTGACCATGCAATTAAGCTGTAGGGGGAGATGGCTATTTGCTGGTTAATTAGGCTTCTCTGGAAGGCAGTACAGTAGGCCTACTACTGTCACCTTCCAGAGAAGTGCTGTGGAAATAATAAAGCCCCACCTGCCAACGGGCAGATGATCTGGCGACTGGAGGCAGGCTACTCTGACCTTCCTTTGCATCCGTTATCCTCTTCTCCTCAGCCATGCTCCTACTCAAGGCATATTTGAACCCTGCTCTGATATAGTGGAGGTGTGAGCTTGGGGATTAGAGCATTATAACAGAGCCTCAGGTCTGTGTGTTATAGCGGCTGGAAGAGTGCTGTTAGTGCCGAGGACAGTAAGAGTGTGGAGGGGTTATCAGAGCTGTATGTGCACTGTGTGAGATTGGCAGGCTTTAGAGAGATCCGCTCAGGGCCTGGAGATTGCACTGCAGTGGCAAGGTGTCACTCCTATTAGGGAAACAGAGGGAGAGCGAGAGGGGATGGGTGAGCGACATAGGCTTAGGAATAGACTGAGGGAGGCAGGAAGGAAGAGAGAGAAAAAGAGGAATTGGTCAGGTGGGGGTTGGAGGTTGTGGAGGGAGTGCTGGCAAAAGAGGTGGCGTCGCAATTCTGTCTGCGTAAGTGAGAGAGAGTGAGAGCGAGAGATTATAGGCATTGGCAGGGCTGGAGAGGAAGAGGAAATTGGATACATCTGTGCATGTGGCTGAGCTTGTTTGTGGGCCACTTTCAAAACCATCTCACGCTAACTCATATTTTATAAAAGTACAAAGAGGCATTTTTACATCAGTAAGATTTAAGTGCCCTTATGCCCCATAACAGTCTGCCATATATGCTGTTTGACCAGACTATGTTCTGCTCACAAGTGCAAAAATCTCTGTTGCAAGTAGAGCTGGGCATTATGGACAAAATTTTTATAACAATATATTTCTTAATTTCAGTACAATATAATTCAGATATCAGTAACATTGCTCAATATTAACCACATACTGAGCATAAAAAGAGCCATATCCTCAACATTTCTATTTCTATAACAATTTCTATACTTTTCAATGCTCTCGGGTCTCTCCATCATTCAAAAACCTCCAGATGCCTTTTCTCGTGGGCTAAGTCAGGGACACAGAAAAATCTTCAGCCATGTAGGACCAAGACCTTTAGTTGAAAATAGATACAGAGTCATTCTATGTTTGAATTAATTACTGAAACATGATGATAAATGAGTACAAACACTTGCTCAAACACACTTCTCTCCTTTACTCGCTCAGAACCACTTTATGGCACTCTCCACTGCACTAATTAGCGCCCCTCTACAAACTATTCACTGCGGAACCTGCAGTAAATCTTTGTTAGAAGTATAAATGATCTACACCTAATAAACTTAAAAAGTTTAGAAATGTACAAATACTGAAGAAAAGGTTTAACAACAAGACAAGATTTTGTTTTGCTTCAATCCAATGTGAATTTGAATTTAATTAAAAAAGATAACATTTTCTGTTATTATCGGTATCGGCTACTCCAAAATGCATGGAAGTGTGTATACATGCATGTAAATAGAGCCAATCAGAATGCAATCGGCAGATTCCTGGCAGTGAAGCCAGATTAGTGCCATGAAAGTATCAGACTCTCTGTCAACTTGTGGGCGGAGCGCCTGTGGCTGAGACTAGCTAACATGCTTATTTTGGCTAGCCTGCCTACCCAGAAAAAGATGATGGTTAGCGATGCTCTTTTGATCTCCTGGCCAATGGATACCTGAGGTTTCACCTATGATCTAACTCACAATGATGATAGCACCAATGCTTAGGAAGATGCTTCACTCCTGGATGTGATTGTGCCAACATTCAGGAAAGCTTGTTCAATCTATCATTATTTTGTTATCTGAGCATAAATAGATTAATTAAGCCAAGGATAATAAACTGAGGCTGACTCTGAACTAATGAAAAATGATTTCATTCTGGTTCTTGTGTATATTTATTATGGCTGATTAGAGTTTTCAAGGCTAGGTGACTTCTGTGTAAGAGTGAAAGAGAACTGCAATCACAGATCGTCAGTGAATCATTACCCCTTTCCTTCCTGAAAGATCAAACGTTTGTCTCTTTTTAAGAGTGAAAATGTGCTCCTTTCAATGATTAAAAACTGCCTACAGTGTGGCATTTGCGTGAGCATCACTCTAGAGGAAATATGCGCTGTGATGCTAGTAGATTTAGTGGGCAGCAAAACTGGATATGGTTGGGACTATAATTGGTGGGAGCTGATGCGTTATTTTTTTTTCTTAAAATGTAATCCTGACCTTAATTCTCTGAGCTAAAAACATGCTACTACTGGCCTGGAGACACGATTTAAGGGCATCCGCACCTGCTGTAATCCTGCAGACTGTTCTCTTTCTATTTCTGCTGCAGTCAGTACCACAGAGTATTATTTGACAGTTTGTGTCCAATGCAGGAACTGCCTGAGCTACATGCCCAGCAGTGGAACACAAACAGCAGTGATGGTCGTGAAATTGGATTCCCGTCCACAAAAACTCACCTCAGCCTCCATCTGATCAAACTAATGATGTGTTCATAGTGGAGTGAGTCCTGACGGACCTCCGTTGTAGACATACACACACACATAGTTGTGAATACATACAGATACACACATATCTTAAGATCTCTGTCCCAGACTTTGGGCTCTCTGGCTGTAATTTGAAGCATGGAGAGGCAAGAGAATATCTCAGTGGATGCCATTTATTTTCCATAAGAAGGTTCAGTGCTGTCATAGAGGATGCAGGTACATGAGGAAACTATCACACCAAATTTGGTGGACAAATTCTGTGCAGTGGAGACACGGTGGCGCAGCAGGTAGTGTCACAATCACACAGTTTCAGGGACCGAGAGATTGTGGGTTGTAGTCCCACTCTGGTTGGCTGTCTGTGAGGAGCTTGGTGTGTTCTTCCTGTGTCTGCGTGGGTTTCCTCCAGGTGCTCTAATTTCCTCCCACATTCCAAAAACACACTTTGGTAGGTGGATTGGCGACTCAAAAGTGTCCATAGATGTGTGTGTGTTGCCCTGTGAAGGTGTGTTCCTGCCTTGTGCTCAGTTATTCCGGGTAGGCTCCGGACCCACCACGACCCTGATAATGAATGATCCTATATGCATTTACAAATCCTATATGCATTTATCCAATCAGTAGGCATTTGCATGCTCATTATTACACAATGCTAGACTACATTATTTACAATGTTTGAAATGTTTCTTCATTTCAATGTTTGATGTTCTTTATTTATTTCACTTATCCAGCATTTCAGGACAGCAGTGCTCACAAAACAGGCACTCTCCAAAACACAATTAAATATGCATATCTAATGAGCCCTTACATATAGTCTTAGTATCAGTAAAATAGTGGTAAATACTGTATGTTTTTTATAGAAATTTTGCTTTATAACAACTTGCATGTACCCGTCTGCCATGAATGGAGTCATTAAACTCTTCAATTGTTTGGTTCCTATCACCATCATGATTATTTCTCACTCAGTATGTTGCTTTAAACTTTTCACATCACAGCGCTCTGAAATAATTTGTTAACAATTAAATTTGTTAACAATTTGTTAACTTAACGATTTAATTATACAGAAATATTTTAAACTCAGCAGTAGAAAATAAATCAGACCTGTGCCTCTTAACAAATTTAGAAGTGAACAATATCTTGATTATTTATGATTGAATTAACAATATTTATGTAAATATTGGCTAAATAAAGTGTATTAATTTTGACTGTGCTTGTAGGACACACATTGGTACAATTTGGTAGTATTAGTATTATGTGACTGAATACACTTGCTGAAAGTCCTTGCAGAATAGTGGAAGCTGTTATTTATGCAAGGGGTGCGGGGTGCAAACCTACTAGGTGTCCGGTACTAGTAGTATGTAAAACACTTGAGTGTAGGGCAACTTACTAAGTCAATAGTCAATCTTGTGATCCAGCTTTATTACAGAGAATGTAAATGACCAGTCACTGTTTATACACCAATGTGTGTTATGGAAACATTACAATACATTGTACTATAAAGCTTCCTTGTTCAAAAAAAGAATAATTAGATTTGATAAAAAAAAAACTTGCAGATCTGTGAAAAAAACTCTGCATTGCATTGAATTCAAATCACATACTTATACATCAAGATTTTTTCATAGCCTCATTAGATGTGTTGTTACTGTCTGTGGACACCTGGCACAGACTCTAAATGTGTGCACCACAGATCACTGAAAAACAGAAAAACTGAGAATGGACACTTTGTCTTGGAGTTTAGTAATTAAACTTGAGTAATGTACTCACCCATATGAGCGCATTAGCTCCTGAAAGAGTTAGAAATAGAGGGAAAAGCAGCAGTACTAGAAGACTGAGCTCTTTGTTCACAAGGAGCCATATGTTCCCTGCACTGGTCTATCCACAGAGGAGATACCACTTTATAGCAGAACATTAAAGAAAGTGTTAAAACGTCTGTGTGAGAGGGAGAGTAAGACCCTGAAACTGAAAGTGTTGGAGAGTGTTGCATGTTTGAGAGTGAAACACAGATGGCATGAGACATTTGGCTGATATTTACAGCAGCAGGTCCAGAATCACATTAATTGAAACGTTGGTGAGATATGCGGATAAATCATGAGGCTTGTTTTCTTTATTTTTTATGAATGCATAGGATTTTATAGCTTTTCTACCATCTGGAAATCATTTCTTTGGAAATAATGTCTGGTCATTCTTGGTCATGCAGGAATCTCATTCTTCAATGCCTTTTCTGCTTAGTTCAGTGCAGGGACTTTTGGGAGTAGAGTAAGTTAAGAGCCCAGGATTCTCTGTCTCCAGCCCTTCCTGAGGGATGACCAGGTGAGTCAGGAGGTATAATCACTCCAGTAGTTACTGTGTCTATCTCAGTTTCTCCTAGGAGTTAATCATATTAGGTATATGTCCAATGGGAGGCAACAAGGGGGCATTCTTAACAAATGCCCAAATCACCTCAGGTTGCTTCTCTCATCATGAAGGAGCAGTGGCTTTACTCTAAACTCCTTGATTCAGGAAGTGAGAACTTCTCTTTAAAAGCTATGCTCCCTTTACACAGCAACAATCCTGCATTCCATGCATCTAACCTATGGTAAATATAACATTTCTGCGTCCCATCATTTATTAACAAGGCATCAAGATACTTGAACTTCTCCACTTGGTATAGGTTCTCCCACCTTACCTGGTGAGAGCATGCCATTCTTTTCCTGTAGATAAAAATCTTCAATTCAAGCTTCAAACTTGAATTTCCGTGCTGGCCACATTAGATTCAGATTAAAATTCAGACTCAAGTTCACACTGGAAGCATCTTTACAAAGAAGACAGAAGGACAGCATCATCTACAAAACGCAGAGATGCTATTGCCAGGTCTTTCTGCCAGAAGCCCTCTTGTCCTTGTCTATGCCTTGCTATCGTGTCCATAAATATTATAAACAGGAGTGGAGGGCACATTGACCGAACTGAACAGGTCTGGATTAATGCCAAGAATGCAGACACAGCTCACACTCTGAGAGTATAAAAATCTAAATTACTCATATTAGAGTCCTGGCACCTCATACTTTTGCAGCACTTTCAAGAGAGCATCTCAAGGAACAGGATGGTAAACCCTTAAATCATCAAATCCATAAATCACGTGTAGACTGGAGCAGTAAACTCCCATGCCTCCTTAGGTATCTGAGAAAAAGACAGAATCCATAATGTTCCTCCTGAATCCAAGGCTTGACCATCGACAGAGTCTCTTTTACAGTACCCTGTAATAGACTTACCCAAGATGGTGAGAAGTATTACAACCCACTCTTTTGAAAACCCTTTCGATTTTTCTTTCTTAAAAATGTGGAACACCACCCTAGTTTGCCAGTCCTGAGGCACAGTCCCTGAGGTCCATGCAATATTGCAGAGAGCTAAGAATGCCCCTGACATCCAGGGCCTTGAGCCTTTGGTAAATCTAATCCAAAACAGGCATCTTGCAACATGTAGCTCTCCAACTACCCCACAAATCTGACCAGGGAAATGAAGATCAGAGATTCACCACCTTTGCTGAAGACAGCCTGCACAATGTTCCCCTCTCCTCTCCTGAATTTGTCAAAGCGTTTTACATAACCTTTTTAATGCCATTTGAAAGTCATTCTACATGGGCTCTTCAAACATCTCCCATGCTGTGGATTTTGGTTTTGAGATTGTCAAGACCATTTTTTTTTCACCTGCTGGTATACTGTAGCTGAATACTGAGATCCGGAAGCCAGCAGGGCTCACAATGTCTCTTTCTTCATCCTGATAGCTTCCCTCACCACTAGTGTCCAACAACGGGTTTTTGGGTTGCTGCCATCATAGGTACAGACTAGCTTTGGCCACAGCTACAGCACAATGGAGGTCTTGAATATGGTCTATTCAAACTCCATATCCATGTGAGAAACTCTCTCTCAGGGGTGGAAGTTGAAATCATTTTGGACATAGTCCTCTGTCAACATTTACCAACAGTTCCTAACTACCTCTCTGTGCATACCATGTCTGTATGGCCCATTTCCTTGCCGTCTGATCCAGCACATCACTAAATGGTGATCAGTTGACAGTTTGGCACCCCTCATTACTCAAGTATCCAACACATAAGGCCTCAGGTCAGATGACACAACCATAAAATCTATGATTTACTTTGTTCCAAAGTGCTCCAGTACCAAGTAGATAATAAGACACCTTATGGACCATAACTAGCCATAACTAGCACAGAATTAAAATAATATTACCACACTCTAGTTCAGTTTGGGCAGACCATTCCTCCCAGTTATTCATTTCCAGGGTTCCAAGTCCTAGCATTCAAGCTACACAGCCAAATATTGGAATCAGTACATGGGACTCTCACTAGATTTGCACCTTTCTGCAACTTTCTCCAAGAATGCTCAGTAGTCTGAAGTTGGTTTCTCCTCTCTGAACCACAATGTTGCACTGAGCCATCACTCCTAAAGAGGTTTGGTTGTTAGGACTCATACTTCTACTAGATGGAAGGTCCTGCTCCACCAGCTTCCACTAGGTCCAGCTCCTCCCCAGTGAGGTTATATTTCTACATACTTTATGCCGCCACGGTTTGTGGATGCCAAGAGCCTCTGCCCTTTTCTCAACAGACACCAATACCTGAAACCTTGTCAGTATCAGGTGTTTCAAAAGGAAATTACCAAAACATTTCCTTTTGAACATTTTGAAGTGCATTGTTCAGACATTTGTATACATTGCTGCAATAACTGCCTCAATTGTATTAAAACTATTGAAGTACATTTTCTCTAAGAATTTGGTTGCATTCAACCACAAAGAACCTTAGTGAAGTCATGTTGGATGATTAATTATGGAATAAAAAATGTCCAATCTCTCCAAAAAGTGTTAGATGGGGCTCTGGTCAATGCTTGGCATTGATTTCATTTCATGCCTTTCTATAGAAATGAAGCATTAATAAATTAACTGCTGATTATAAATGCTGCATACAGCATATAGAACTGGTGTGTTTGAATTGTTGAGGAAGAAACCTGAAATTCACTTGTCATTCTTTATAGGGAATTTCATTAAATAGATGTATTGGGTAGTCCAGTTTCAGAGCTCTGTTTTGTTTGGTTTGGGACTGGAAGTAAAAACGCAAGATATGCTTTGTTGTCTGCAGAAGAAAAGTGAATATGTCCACTATGGATCAATATGTTAAGAGCATGGCATGTGGTGGCAGTGATTCAGATTTCTCAGAGTTCAGCAAAGGTGCCGATGGAGCCTGGAGTGTTGAAGACAGAATCCAAGGCTTGGGTGTGTTTACCCGGCTGTGAAAAGAACATCAAACTAACAAGGGCTTCTCTTCCCTCCCCCCAAGAGTAAGGGAGAGACAAAAAAGAGGCAGGGGAGGTGGGGAGCATGACAAAATTGAAAGAAGCCTCTTGCATCTTCTTTATTCCTCACCACGTTTTTGACATCTTACCGTGCCAGAGCTTTGCCTGTGTGCCGCAATATTTTTAGCCTTCATCATGACTCACGGCTCCCTTTGATACTACACCAAAATCAGGAGCCAAATGATTAAAACGCACCCGTGTCTGATTTCAGCATCCACTCGCTGCCCAATTAAACCATGATCAATAAACAAACAGGCAGATGAACACACAAAGCAAGCATCCCTCTTTCTTCCCACACATACATAAACATACATACACACAAACAGAGATACAAACACACCTGTCATTTTCAGTCAAGGCTTGTCATATGATATTTCTTAATATTCATATATCTATTGCTGCTACATCAACCGAGGGCAATGTGGAGGCTCCTAATAAACCTAAATGAAACAAGTGTAGCATGTATTTGGGAAGCAAAATGACCCAGTAGGAGTGTGAATTCCATCCAAGAAGGTTCATTCACATCGCCATTTTCTAAACTGGGCTCTAAAGGATGGGATGGTGTATAGGTACGCAGGGAAATAAGGGAAGGTTGCTGACAGTGAATGGGCGATTATGTATACACAAGACGCTTGTTTTGGGTTCAGTTCATTTCAGTGAGTGTTTATTTCTCCTGTCAGCTGTTGAGAGAACCCCCCCCACCATGTGGAGTGAGGGAGTGGTCAGAGGGCAAGAGGAGGTTATATGGAATGAGGGGATGAGAGGCGTGGGTCTTGTGTGTCTGGGTCACGGCTGCCCCAGGGGCATCTCAGTCTGTACATAACTGTAAAAGGAGAAGAAGGGACCGTACAGTCATTTTCATGAAGATGGTAGAGTCTCAGAAATAAGCAACATCCCAGTCTCTTTGATTTATGTTGAAGGGATGTGGCATTTAAAGCAAAATGTAGAGTAATGTATAGCTGCACACAAGAGTGTGTACAACATTTATTTTTATATTTAAGATGCTGATAAGAATTTAATGTCACCATTATCAGTGCCAAGTTGTGGAACAGTGGAACTTTGATCTCTGTATTAGCACCATTTCACACCTGATGTCTGTATTCCAAAACTAATCATATAACACCAGTACCTGACTACACTGAAGTACTTGCTGCTGAATGCTGTCAAATCCTCACAGAAACATTTAGTTTAAAGACTTCTCAAATAAATAGACAAAAGATGACATGAATCCTTAGTAGCATATCTTGCCTGAATTTGCAAAGGCAGAGCATAACAAAAGCTTCTTCTTAATATCAGATTCTTATCTTCCCTAGCAACAATAATTATTCTGATATCACACCCAGGGTACATGTTCAGTGTACAATCTGATAAGAATGCATTAAGGCATGCATGCCATTGCTTTGGCTTGATCCTAGTAAGAGTAGCACTTTTGGCTATGGACAGGTTTAGTGCCTGCCGTTCGTGAATCTGTCAGCGTGAAAAGATCAAAAATGCCCCCCCCCGAATGGAGGCAGCTGAGGATAATAGTGCGAGCCGAGGGCTGAGTGACAGTCAATGGGGCGAAAATGACAGAGAGAGAGTGAGAGAAATGGAGATAGATGGAGCTGGGGCTTCCTCTTTTCTCACACACTCTCTCTCGCACATTTCATTCACATAGTGCATCTCAGGGCTGCAGGGAGAGAGAGTGAGAGTGGGAGAGAGGGGGGCCTGCAGAGGCTTATCATTTATTTGTGGGAGTGTTGACGTTTGGTCTAACTCACACTAAGCAAAAAATAATTCATTGTAGTACTGTATTGTAGAATATGGCTTTCATAATGCCCAAAAAGATAAAACCGCAAAAGTTATGCTTGTCTTAATGCCTTATGATGAATTGACCATCTAACAGTAAGGTAACACAACAGTCATCTCTGTGTATAAACCTGCAACTTATTTTTTGGGGAGTTGCATCAATTTTTAAAAAGGGAGAAAATCCTGAGAAAATGAGCAAATCAAAACTGTTCACAGTGTCGGTGATAGGAACCAGGCGCCTGAAGACTTAATGCCTCTAATAGGGAATCCATTTATAGTGGAGATATACATGATGTGGTACTGCAAATTAGTACACTTTGTTTAGATTTTCCACCTTTTTTTCATCATATACAATGTTACAAATAAAAAGTACATATACATTCACTGGTCATTTTGGATAGAAAATAAACTAGCATTGTGCTGCTGTTTTATGTATTTTTTATTTTTTAAATGTGCTCAAAGGAAGTGCATCTAATTAGAACTTTAATTGTAACCTCTCTCCCCTCTCTATCCCTCAGATCCTGTGGAGAGTGTACATTAGTGTGTGTGAGTGTGTGTGAGTGTGTGTGTGTGTGTGTGTGTGTGTGTGTGTGTGTGTGTGTGTGTGTGGGTGTGTGTGTGTGTGAGTGTGAGTGTGTGTTGTGTGTGTGTGTGTGTGTGTGTGTGGGAGAGAGAGAGAGAGCTGGTGGGAGTGAACGAGCCAGTGTGTGTGAACACTCTCATATGGCCTCGATGCAGGACGGGGTGAACTTCACTGCTCCCCCCTACGGCAAGGTGTTGCTGCTCGGGGCCATTGCTGCCGCCTCTGCCTTTGTCGTGACCATCCTCATCGTTGTGCTGTGTGTGGGCTGTCAAAGGTGAGTGACAAGGAATTTTCCCCCAACTCTCAACATATACACTTTAAAACAGGGTTTCTCAACCTATGGGGCACAGACCCCTAGTTTGCCATGAGGTACCCTCTAGTGGTCTGTTGGTCCATGTTCAGGAACTAAAATTCTTGATAACACCTACTGGCAGAAAAGAGAATCACACCTTTAAATGCAAATGCTTGGCACTTATGGGTAAAAACAGGTTAAAAGTAGGATGTCCCATAGATCAAATGACCAGCACTCTGAGCTTCCAGGATTAAACATGATCAGTTTCATCTCACTTCTACTTGTTCAACATATTTACAAATTTTAGTTTCTGTGGTTTACCTGAAAAGGGTGTTGCATCTTTTAAGCAATTGTTTAGGTCCCAATTCTCAAAGTTTTTAACCCTCTGGGGTCTGCGCTCCCATTGGTGAGATAAATTAGAACTTGCATGAAAATACTTATACTACTCATCGAGATTTTGTCCATCGAGATTTTTGAAGCATAATAAACATGAAAAGAAATACATTTTTGCCTGTTTTTATAGAATTATAAAATTAAGATTATAGATAAGTAACAAGAGGCACCATTCATATTCATATGATAATAGCATGCTAATTCGGCTGCTCTTATTGGAGGATTATGATGTGTGAAAACACTAATTTTTCACACTGAGCTTGGAGCTCCAAAACAGGACAGTCATGCATTATGGCTGCCTGAAGAGGAACGGCTTCACTTTGTGATGAGAAAGTCAAATATATTTTACTAATTTTTCTGCAGCACGTTTACCGCTGGTTAGCTTTGACACTACACTAGTTCAGTACAATATTCTAGCAAAGGAATTCGCAAAGCTGATGCTAAAGGTTTTGTAAATGCCCAGAGGCACAGACCTCAGCTGATAGAGGGGAAAATGGCTTGTAGTAGAGTTTGGATGCTTTCTGCTGCTTTCAAGCATTCATCTGAAGCTCATATTTATGGCTTTGTTGCTCCAAAGCAGTTGCTAAATAACTAAAATACCACAGTTTGCGATTCAGTTGTTCTCACTGATGGGGTGGGGACTAATGGGCCATTATCTTTGACAGTTGGGAGGGGATTTCTCACCTGTGTTCCACACCTATCTCATGAATAGTCAATGTGTGAGCCACAGACATTGAGATAAACAGTATCACATCAGATCTGTAGCAATATAGAAGAAAAACTAATTAAAATATCAGAAAGCTGTAAACACCAGTGTGTAGCCAACACCCATGTCTACAAAGTTCAGAGCTCAACATTAAACTTCATAAATGTTCACAATGTGTTTTTTCATTATATATCAGCACCTTAGAAAATAGCTTTTTGGGAAGTCCATATTTAGAGTTAATTTAAACCAAAAACAGATGAGTAACACATGTATCTCTCACATTATTGTTGCTGGGTTTGTGCTGAATATTAGCATGTGTAGCTTTTTGGGAATAAACTTTTTAGGTAGGTGAAATTTGTTAAAATATCAAGGCATGTCACATCACCTCAGACATGGCTAAAATTTTCTTTAAAAGTGGTATAGCTTACATTAACTGCATTAGCTTCCTAAACAGAACTAAACAAGCAATCCTGAAACACCAAATATGTCTTGACTAGTTGGCTTCATTTTGTGGTAAATTAAAATTTCTGTCTAAAAAATATTTTTTATATCAAAAGTAACCCATAGATACTTTGTTATTCAATTGAGAAATATCTGTCTTTTGCACTCCACTGCACTGCACCATGAATGTAGGCCCCATTCTGCCTAATGATTACTTGGTGAGAATATAGTATGCTAAGAGTAAAATAAAGAGTTCAATTGAATTAAATTGACACACTTTCTGCTCATGTCCCTTACTTACTGAGTGCTTGAATCCAAATGTATTTCAGACCATTTGTGAATGATAGTTGTGATATTAGGCTGTTAGTGCTCTGAGAGGGAACATCATTTTTGTAAAAGTAGTGATCCACAAACCCAAGGGCTTCTGTTTTCCTTGTTCAACTCTTTCATAGCAGTGTCATTTTTTGTCATTTTCTTAGCTGTGTAGATTATAAGGATATACAAAGTGTATCAGTATTGAGGGCATCACTGAACATATTAGCATAAAATGAGAAGAAAAGTACTCCAGTAATGTGTTTGTGCTCTGAGGGTCAATGTTGAGGGTAGGTACTGTGCAAAATATGACTTCTTACAACCACAATATGTGCCTAAAATGTGGTGAAAATATTGCTGGAAAAACTTGCAGACTGTAAAATAATTTCTGATCAGCAGACAAAGATGCTAGTCTTTGAATAATGTAACATGATCCGCATTGACAGATATTTGTACATTTATTGCCAAAACATCTTTAAAGTACATTCTGATTTCAGTAAATAGGAGCTTGTACAGTGTGCCTGAGAAGGTTTCAGGTGCAACATTTCTTCCAGAATTTGTTTAAGTGTATTGGCATAGCAGAGTGTATACCAGACCAGGATTACACAGTACACACAAAACTTCCAGCTCACTACACATGTCATTTGCAGGATTTAAAGGCACTCTGAGCTGTTAACCTCAGAAAATGTAAGTTCAGTGACTGCCATTATTTCCTCAGATGAAAACCTGTGAATGTAAGCAATCTAGAATACTAATTTAGCATTTAGGTAGCATATTAAGCAGCCAGTGCTCAAAGATATATGTTGAGGTATAGTGCTTGAATGCAGCACAGAGCTCTAGTCTTTATCAAACTGTATTATCAAATGAAAAATGTATGCGTGCCTCCGTCCGCAGTAAGTCTTTCCTGTCTAGACTTTAAAATCTGAAGCTCTCTCTCTCCAAAAATCCCGCACTCCTATCTAATCGTTGCAGGAGAATTTGGAGGTGACAGCTGAATGATGTTTTTTCCAAAGGGGAGTAAACGAATTTCTGCTCAAAGACACTCCAAAAAGAAAGCTGCACTACAGCACTTTAGAGAAAAAAGAAAAAAAAGAATCCCCAGAAAATTTCTGAGTGTGTGTAGTTAATGTGAGAGCCTTGGTCTATGTTCTCTTGTTGTGGTGCTATTACATGGATGACTGAGTGTCCATGAAACAACTATAAGTTACATTTTCTGACCACTGAGTCTAAAACCAAGAATACAAAATTTGTGTGTAAAATTTCATCATTGAATGTATTTCATTTGGTATAATAATAATAATAATAATAATAATAATAAAATAATTTAATATTTTTTTTTATTTTACTAGTTTTTCCATTAAAATAGTAATTTTCATTCATTAACTGTTACCACTTATCCAGTCCAGGTGGGTCCAGAGCCTACCCGGAATCATTGGGCACAAGGCAAGAATACACCCTGGAGGGGGTGCCAGTCCTTC
This sequence comes from Hoplias malabaricus, assembly GCF_029633855.1. Taxonomy (NCBI): domain Eukaryota; kingdom Metazoa; phylum Chordata; class Actinopteri; order Characiformes; family Erythrinidae; genus Hoplias; species Hoplias malabaricus. Next base: position 27,735,587 of record NC_089813.1, on the reverse strand, counting down.
ACAGGGCAACACACTCACACATTCACACCTATGGGCACTTTTGAGTCGCCAATCCACCTACCAATGTGTGTTTTTGGACCATGGAAGGAAACCCACGCAGACACAGGGAGATCACACCAAACTCCTCACAGTCACTTGGAGCGGGACTTGAACCCACAACCTCCAGGTCCCTGCAGCTGTGTGACTGCAACATTGCCTACTGCACCACTGTGCCGCCCTAGTAATTTTCAGTTTCTTTTTTTTATTTTTGCATCTTGTAATGAAAGTGGTGTAAGGACTATATAATCAGATGCTTGTCTGTGATTGGTCAATGACATTGAGTGTCATTGCCAGGAGAAATAAAAATAAAAAGTATCAGCACTTTTTCAAATGTTACAGTAGTGTAACAATTTAAATAAATTTACCCTGTCCCCCTGTCCCAGTTCTTTCCCATTTGTCTATGTCTAATGTCTGCTGAGTATGCAGATATTAATCACTACTTTAATTCTCCTTCAATGATGCACAGTCTCACTGACCAATTACAAACTGGTGTCCTTTTCTTCCCCAATCTGATGGTATGCTAATCCTACCCCTTTCATTAAAAGATGAAAAAATAATAAATAAATAAATAAAGAATCTAAACCATTTGAGCTATTTTTACCTGTAATTCAGATTGTGAAGGGCAGAAATTTAAAATTAGGGTATTAGAAAAAAAAACAATTAAATCAAATTTCTTTTTTCTGTAACAAATAAAAATAGTTTGGATGAAAAGTTTTACACCCAAATTTGTATTTTCAAAATTTTGTCTCAAATGGTCCAAAAATGTAACTTACACGGACCACTAAGTCTCTGTAATTGCTTCGAAATAATCATGGCATATTAAGTCTCTTGTCTAATGGCCTGATTGAAACCGATTGAATTACGCTATGATTTACCCAAAGACTTGGCCTGAATCCCGAATCCTGTCTAGAAAGTCAGAGGCTTCTAATCCACACTGCTAATCATTTCCCCATCTTCTAAAAGTCTGCAGTCATCTCCACTATCACTGTTTGTATAGGGACTGATAATATTGGATGGACACTGTATAATCAGCATATTTTGTGCTCATTATATGTTCCACAGGAAGGGGAAGAGTCACAATGGTTCTGGTGAAGAGAGAAAGCACAGACTCATGGACATGGTGACAGTCTATTTCATACTTCACATTGTAATGAAGCTTGTCCTTTGTTTGTCGTTGACTGGGAAGATTGCAAGAAGATGGACAGTGACTAATTTTGACTATTAATATACATCCTCAGATATTAAGGTCCCAGAATATTACCATTGAACAAACACTTCTGGTTCCCAATAAAAATATATAAGAATATTAAAAACTGTGTTTGTAAATAAGATAGGAAAGCATGAAGAACTTTTATTTACTTTTAATTTACATATCTGCAAATCATTTGAAAGTTGCTAATAAACTAATCACTTCATAAACCCAAGGCAGTGCGTAGCGTTTCCCACAGATCTGATAAAAACTAGGGGAAAGCATCAAGAACAAGCATGAAATGCAAACTCACTTCAGTGATCTTTTGTGGTTATTTAACTGAGCAGTCAAAAAAGACTAAACAGAGCACTGTTACACGGAAATAGCCACAGATATCATTCATTGTATTATTCATTCAGCTTCTGTAACCACTTCATCTTGATCAGGGTTGGTTGGATCTGGAGCCCTCCTGGAATGCCTGGGCGCAAAGAACATGAACACACCCCAGACAGGGCGCCAGTCCATTGCAAAGCATCACACATTCATTTATTCATTCATGTCCGTGAGCAATTTCACATAGCCAATCCACCTACCAGCATGTGCCTTTAGATTGTGCAGACACAGGGAAAACACATCAAGCTCTTCACAAACTGTCACCCAAGGAGAGGACTGATCCCAGGATGCTGAGATTCTGGGACTCTGGCAATGCCCCCCCCCCCCTGTTTATATAACACAACATGAAATATTTTAGAATTTTTAATTTCAGAAAAAATTGCAGCTGTAAACAGTTAAAACTGGACTGTATATACTTGAGTAAACGGTCAGTATACTTGGTTTGGGGTGCACATGTATATCCTATTTGTGGGAAACACTGATATGATACTGCATACTGTATTATGTGTTGTATTCAGTTCCGTTTAATGAATTTTACTAATCTTGTTCTCTGTGTTTCTAGAGTATATTGCGGCAGTCCAAACTGCGCTCCATCAGTAAGTCAGACACCAAGCTCCATGAGATGAACAGACTCAACTGCAATGGCAAAAGTATGTACATTCACTTCATGCACTGCTTGATAGCGTTACTGAGGTCGCCAAGCTGCCTCGAATTCGGATGTAGAGTCTGGGCATGTCTGGGAATAGAACAAGTTTCATTTGGGGATTCGGGATCACTTTCTCCGTGCTTCTGGAGTAGATGTTTCTCTGTGTAAGGGTTGGCGTCTGTGCCGCCTTTGCCTCTGCAGTTTAGCCCATTTTATTACTGATTTGTTTTCCCCTCTTTGATATCCTACATGCCTTACTGTTGACTGTGTAGGTAGCAAAATTATGTCTTCTTCACAGAGTCTTCTAAGAAGAACCGTCCAGCCAGCATGGACCTGCTCCTGCTGCCCAGTCGGCGCTCAAACTCAGACCTTCGCGCGCAGGGTCGGCAGCTGCCCCAGATCCCATCCGGTGAGGATGGTGAGCACACATATGCAGAAGTGGGCCGCCGCTCCTCCCCTACTCGCTGTCCTGAAGACTCTCTAAGAGGACGAGCTGGTGAGACAGACACACCAGCTCCCCCGGCCGTCCCCGCCAACACTCCTGCCCCACCAGATCCGGATGGAGATGGCCTAGAGGGCAGCATTCCTGAACCAGAGACCCTCCCTCAGGTGGTGAACCCACCTCCACAGCCCCAAGAGACGGCAGAGTATGCATGCATCCGGAAAGTACGCAAAGTGGACAAAGCAGCCCAGAAGAGAGACAACGGGACGGAGACGGAGGAAGGCCTTGGCCAGCATCGGCACAGCAGCGGAGAGCTAAGACATGCCCCGCCCACTCATCCAGCACCACCTCCTCCACACCCACACAGCCAGAAAATGCCGCGTAAAAACGTGGAAGCCTTCAACCTGCCATCCTTTCCTAAGGTAAGTGAGGAACAGTTAATATAAGGCCATGCGAGAAAATTAAGATACCAATGGTCAAAGTTTTCATGAATTTCAGTGTTCTTCTTGTATGTTTAAACATACTAATATACTTATAATAATATATAGCACCAGTGACACACAGTACTGGTTTAATAAAGCATGAAAAAACATTTGGTTGCTGCAGTTTGGCACCCCCTAGTGGAGAATTTTTAGCCTGCTGAACACAACTGAGTCACTGGGTCCTTTTGGTTCTTCGCATCAGAAATGCAATTAGGGACATGTCATATTCATAAAGGTTTATTTTATATTATTCGGAACCCCTAGAAATAAACAAATGTGTATACAATTATAAAAATATCAGCCACTTAAAGTATAATTTTAAACATGGGTTGTCTTTGTGGGTGCTATGATTTAATATACTGTAACGGTAAACAAATGTCTAATTTATTTTATTTTGAAACAATATGATTTCCATGGGGTTTAATACTGTGGTATATGATTAAAAACTATAAGGCATGATATCAGCTTGCATCTGTGTATTAATAACCAGGAAGATATGCTGTAACTAAAAATGATGTTTGGTGTTTACACATGCTTTTATGTCTGTCTCCATAAATGACATACAGAAAATATTATGTAAATTACAGTTAATTCCTAACACTCCATCTCTGTCTATAAATTACTGAGTGCCTTGGCACATGTTATGCATGCATAAGACCGCAGTGCCCATTCTTCTGAATGGAGAGCACTTGAGAAGAGGCGATGGAAAGTGTGTCACACAAATGCTGCCTAATTATGTGCTTCTGCAAGAAAACCATTCGAGTTACTGACACTAGCAGGAGTTCTGTCCACTTAGCATTCCTACTGAGGCATACCCAGAAGCCCTCTGCCATAAAGATGACGCAACAAACAGAAACTCGCAAGCGGAGTGAAATACCTGCATACAGTCATACACATCAGTCAAATGCAAGTCCCAGGCACACAGGCATTCAGTACGGGTGACAAGGGAAATGTGTCATAGATAAAAGCCACTATGACATGAACAATGCCTTATATGGTCATAGCTTGGCTTGGCTGCAGTATGTTGCAGCTTCTGTTGTAAGATTTCACATCTAAGGTGTTGCCACTGAAGTGGCAAAGAGGGAGAAATAGTAAGATAACCCTGGCAGGACACACTGCATTGTTTTAAAAAAAATGAACATAATAAATAAAAGAGCACACTCTGGTGCTCACTTCTCAGTGTGAGAATGAGAACGAGCAGGAGCTGAATAGCAAGCAGAAGGCTATTGCTCCCTCACCAGTGCCAGGTGGGGGGAACACATTAAGCTTCGTGTCATTAGATCCACTGAGTGGTTATAGATGAGCTAGTCAATCAGTAGTGCAAAAACCAGCTGCATTACACTGACCTTACTGCTCCATTAGAGGACACACTGCAATTCACTTCCTCCAAACTCTCAGAGCACAAATGTTTAAAAAATAATATTCATTATTCTGAACTTCATTCTGGTCCACTTGTATTTAAATTGGAATTGATTCTATTTAAATTCATTTGACATTGGGGACCTTCCATTATGCTTGATCTCCAATAGTGAAGAGCATTTTGCTTGAGATGGGTGAAAGAGACATTTTCAAATCTGCTTGTCTTTTTTGTAAACTGTGAAGATGACCACTGTGCTGCTTTGCCCTTCCACTAAACCTTGACAGCATGACTCTGACAAGTCTCTATTTGTAATGTGATAGTATGCCATTTACATTAAAGCGTTTCTTGCCATATTACAATTATGAGTTAACAAATCTTGCTACTTGGGTTACTTATATGTCACTTGGGATTAAAAAAGAAAAATTTATTTTGTGTGGTGCATTTAGCAAGAATTTTTTTTATGCAGATTATAAGTGTTTGTATGAAATTTGTATGACGATGCTACATGCAACATCTTACTGCAACAAAACCTGTAAATATGCACCACAATATGCTTAAATGTAAACAGACCTAAATAATGTGGGATATTTGTCAATGCTCGCTTGGCATTGTAAACCAGTTGGGCAATACTAGGGCTGTGTCTGAAATGGCTCCCTGTTTACATTTTAAGTCACCATTTTTCTCTGAGTTTCCAAATAGTAAAGTGTAATTTGAGCATAATTTTAAGGGGATTTCATTCTCCCACAATACCTTTGTTATTGTAATAAACAGTGGAGATCATTACATGAGCTGAATGTGGACCAAAATGCATTGTGATTTTCTTTGTTACTAAACAGACAGTGGAAGTGTCCGAATTCAACTGTGATTCTACCACTATATATAAGGGAGCTAAAAAGTGCTTAATTATATAGCACAATGGTAATGAGGGAGTATAGGGAGCCATTTTAGTCACAGCTCAGGATTTTCAGTTTCTTACCACTGTGAAATGATTAAAAACTGTAAGTTGCTCTGGATAAAAGTATCCACCACATACAATAAATGCAAATGCTGAGTTATGAAAGATCAGTCACCTCAGATCTTTTTTCCTCACTATTTTTTCAGACATTTGTGCAGCTGCTGATTAAATATTTACTGCCTTTATTGCTGGTTCTGCAAATACTGAAGAAATGGCAGTTACTTTTCATCTGCTTTGTGGACAACAGGTTAACTCAGCTTGAAGGTCGCATCATTCATAATCCTTCAGACTGCATACCATCACATATGATTCTTTTAGATCAGCTGCAAAATTAAAACAACTGACTGGTGAAGTGAATAACATGGATTATCTCATTACAATGGCACCTGGTAAAGCACAACAGGTGAATTGGCGAAAGGTTCATGGGCACCCAATTCTCACTGATGCATGTAGGAGCAAAGAGGTCAGTGTGAGCATGCAGCCTCATATGCAGCAAGGTGCCATGTATCATGTTCTTACAACTAACTGGGTCAAAGTTGACTTTTTCAGCAGTCTGTCAGCAGCTCTTCTGCGAATTGGACCAGGCTGACTAGCCTTCACTAACCAGTCCCATCAGTGTGCCTAGGAGAGCCATGCCTTTGTTTCCAAAGTCCTTCCTTGGACCACTTTTGGTCAGTAATAACCACTGAATACCAGGAACACATCACAAAAGCTAATTTTTGTATACCTTGACCAAAACACTATGACCAACAAAATTGGGCCCATGTCATTCAGATCCGTATGGTTGCCCGTTTTTCCAGTTTCTAACAATTGAACTTCATGTTCAATTCATGAATTCATGTTATTCACTTCACTTGTCAGTGCTCTTAATCTTGTGTCAGTTGTGTGTGTTTTGTATCATCTGGAAATTTTAGCTTTCATTGCCTTGCTTCCACTTTAACCTTTGCAGTCACACTCCTCGCTTTTTCTTACTTATATTCACTTGGGCACAAACCTGTAACCAGTATTTTAGATACAAAGAAGCTTGTGGACCTGGCTTGTAATTCACTCACTCACACACTCACTCACTTACTCACTCACTTTAGCAGGTTGAAGATTCTCCATTGGGTGGCACCATTATCACACAAAAATTTTCAATAGCACTGTGTCCTTGTTTTCCTGAATACTACACAATTATTAAGATCTGCAAAACATACTCACTCTACTCTTTTTTTAAGGTAGTAAGGTTGACACTCTATGCTACTTTTGCTGTGTTGGAGTGTTAAATGAGGACGTCTGAATAGCTTGTATATAAATTAGTGCTGTCAAAATTAACACGTTAATGCACATGGGAATTTACAATGATATTGTACTAATTAGCCATTGTACTAAATTTGCCAATAACCGCCCCCCCATCATCCCCCCAGTGTCATTGCTGTTGAATATGTATCAAATATCATAACTATCTCTCTCTCTCTCTCTCATATTCTCACATATTTAGCCCCCTTCCAAAGAAACAAGGAAGTATTAGTACTTTAATTGTTGTGATTACATTTTAATTGATAGACAAAACAAATATAAATATAATATTATTATGTTGATCTATCATTGATTCTTCTATTTTACATTTAAATGTAAGGAACAATTATTACAATGAATAATCATATACAATTGCAGCAAGTTTTGGGATTAGTTAATTTATTTAATTGATTGGCAGCCCTAATGTATATACATGTCTGCATTGCGTTGTGGAAGTTTTTTGTTCTTGTAGATAAAGACCCTGGGGAAATGTGGATTTCTCAGGCTGTGGTGGGTTAATTATTATTATTATTATTTTCTTTTTATTATTTTTTGGTCTCTTTTGTCTTCAGGCAACTATAAAATTTGGACAGGACAAAACAGTGGTGCACGACCTCTTTAAATCTTTTCCTTTTTTTGGCAAAGCCCTGTAGTCTGGTTTGTCCTGACAAATGTGACCTGTCACCTGTCAGACTTTAGTGCAGCTCTAACCTGCACTACATTTAAATAGAACTACTCCTTGTAAATCACTGACCTCAACATTCAATTTGATTTTGATTCTGCAGGCAACAATTCAATGCATCATGAAATCAGACTTACAGTTTAGTTCTAAACCCTGTCCTGTTTCTTGTTCTTACCCTTATTTGGCAATACAGCCTCAAAGGCATTGATGGAGATCTTTTACAGAGCCTGAGTGCATAGTTTTGATCCAGATGTCATTTTCAGGCCAGGCTAATGAAAATCAGAAACATACTATGCATTTATGAAGCTGCACAAAAGCATGTTTGAACAGCTTGTTCTCTGTGTGGGTCGATCAGGAGGCAGTGTTTATTGGAAATGGAGAGGAGTACATATGGAAACCTCCGGAAGATGATGACATCATGTTTCAACACAAGCACATAGGCCCTCTGAGTCCTCACCTGGGAGACACCATGGCAGCATCTGCAGCTGGGGTGCGTGAGTTTCTCTGCTTTTAATCTTCTCTCCCTCATTATGTCTTTACCATGGAGGAGAGTTAATGGAACTTTTGCTCAGCATGCGAAGAGCACGTGAACAGAAAAACGGAAAGGTGTGTAGGTACCACACAGACAGACTATATGTTAGTGATTATGCAGAAAATCACTGAAAGTAGGAGGCTCTACAAACAGCCACATTTAAGCTTAAGACCATTATAACCTATACCATTTTACAGAAAATACATGACAATTACAAATGTCTGCTGGAATGTCACTGTTAGTTTAGGATCAATGCTGATTACTATTAATCAACCAAGTGTATTGTCCTCCAGATCTCAGAAATGTACTCTAAAGTCTGTAAACCTGGAAAGAAGAAGAGAGGCATGCCTGGCTCCCCCACGGCCCCCAGGGACATCAGTGGCTATCGGACCTTGGCTCGTGGTGACCGTGGGGAGCGTGATGGAGGCTTCAATGTGGTGGTCAAACCACAAACGTGGGCTCCACAGGAGGGCAAAAGCGCGAGAGTGCCTCCTGGCTCCATGGAGGACCACTGCTATGAGGCTATCAGTACAGAGGAGAACGAGCTGGGTTATGAGGCAATGGAGGGCGGAGGGGGCTGGAAGAGGGACAGACCGCCGCCCAACGCTAGCGCCACTCTGAGGCCCAAGAAGAAGAAGCCCCAGCAGCCCTTGCAGCAGCCTCCACCCCCTCCCCCACCTCCACAGCAGACGCCCAAGCTGCAGCATCTGCCGGCCAAAGCCCTCCTGCTGCCCGGGGAGAATCTGTATGAGAGTATTCCTGACCTAAAACAGGGCTCTGCCACATCCAGCACCACCACCATATTTACCTTCAACGATGGGATGGAAATGTATGTCACAGGTCTGTAGGGGGAGCTGTAAGCGATCTACATTATCTTTTTTCTGACAACACTTTCCCCATTTGGAAAATTTCCAAGCGAGGGGGGGTGGGGGGTGGAAAGATGTGACAGGACAACTTGAACATAAAGGAGTTTTCCTTTTGCACTCATCACACATCTTGTTTACATTTCAGTTCCCAAGTAGCCCCACTCATTGCCTTATGGAAGCAGTCTGGGAAAAGGGACATTACTTATGGAAGATGATGGGCTTATGTTATAAAGGAAAAAGCTGTTGTGTCGTACGTCACCTGGTATACACGCATTGCACTATCACTGTATATCTAACATGTAGTAGCAGTATGTATTGTCTATTGATTGAGTTTTTAAAGTGTGATGGATAAACTAATGATAAAATGCCTAGGTATAAAACTGCCTAGGTATCTCAGTTATTTCATGCAGTTACATCTTTGTGAAAGAGAGAGAGAAAAAAAAACCTTGCACCCATCACCAACTCTAACTTACAGTACTATGTAAAGGTCTGAGATCACTCGTCACTGATTTAATTTATTTAATTTCCAGTCAAAGCCATTAAGTCATATTTTAAGGAGATATTTTTTAGATTAGATATAAAATCGTGTCCCTGCAAAAGTAAGATGTAATTGCAGTATATTAAGTGAAATATTTAAAAACCTTTATAAGACTACACAAACCCCTCTACTCTTGCTTCTGGTATGAATCCAGTGCACTATGGGTATGAAAGGAGGAGAACCCTTTTCAGAAGCCTTTACTGAGAAAAGGCAGCAAAATGCTGCAAATCGAACAAAGACGCTACTGGTGTTCTTAGAACAATGGACAGACACCAGAGCCCAGATCTCAACATGCCAGAATGTGTTTGAGATTACATGAGAAGTGGGATATTTAATTAAACACTTTGATCTCAGCTATAGAAAGATATATTAGCAAATATATTTCTTTATAAAAACTAAAAGCAGGTTTCTAATTTCCAGTAAAGTTTCCTCCCCCTCTGGCTGTTTATACTGGAAATGAAATAAATGAACGGTAGCCTCTGATTTTGCACAGTACTGTATTGCATTAACACATTTTGCACAGGAAACTGTATTAGAAGGGGAGTCCCACTTTAGAATTCTTATTTTTGAGAGCACATTCACTCGCCCATTCGTTTTCATTTGGGTGACCATCGGAATTGCGGGTCAAACTCTAATTTAACCTCTAGATATTTCCAAAGGAGAGGAAGAAATGAGCACAACTCTATAAGGAAACGTCATTTCTTTAAAGGCACAGAGCTGGTGAACTGAAATGGTAAGAGTATATCCACAGAGACAATGATGAAGTAAAAAAAATAAATATTATTTTAGTGACAAAGCATTAATGAAAAAGCAAAGTGGTAAAGCTAGTCTAAATGAGAAAGCTGTCGCCAAACCTTTTATCGCCGATTGACAATGATCAAAAGCCTTTATCTAAATTCTTTATATAGAGTACAGCTTTATCCTAAAGCTTTAGAAAAAATGTGTGACACTATTTTTGTAATGATAAAGCCTCTATTTCTCTAAAGAAATTATATGGGGATATATTATTGAAATGGATATAAAGGCAGTATTCCCACTCTTTGAATTACACAAGTGCAGTATTGTATCACTATAAAATTGATGCCCTATTTTATTCAGAAGCACAGAAGCATATACTGCGAATTTTCTCTTTTAGCACTTAATCTGTTGTAGACCCCTGTGAGACAGAAAGGTGATTTGAATTGTGAACTAAAAAGGTAATTATATGATAATTACAGTAGCAATTACAGAGAACTCATGAAGAGAATTAGCAGACGCTCAGGGACAGTGAAATATAACGGTAATCAAATTAGTTTCACACAAGTATGGTTTTCCTCCAATTGAAACAAAACTGGAAAAAAGTGGTAGGCACAGGACCCTGATGTTCCTATTCAGAATTAGATTTTACTTGTTTTCATGGTGTTTCTGTTTTGGTTTTAAGCTCATAACATGAACACCAGACTGGCTGTGAATGAGTCACCACTGCCATGAAGTACAGTACAATAAGTGTTTTACTTTGTCAATACTGTTAATGCACTTTGCCTGACAAAAAGATGCATGCTTTAAAAAAAAAAAAAAAAAAAAAAGAAAGAAAGAAAAAAAACAACAACAAAAAAAAAAACTTACAAAGGAAAGAAAGAAAAAAAGAACCACTGTTATGTGGTATCTGAGATTGGTTTATTTCTTGCTGTTGTCGTTTGCTTATTTGTTTTAAAATGCCTTTTCCTCCATCCAAGAGAGAGCACAATGTTATTTTGCTTGAGGACCGTGGGATCAGTCTGCTTTTAGGATGACAGCGCAAGGACAACTTTATCATATGGAGTGGGCAAGTGGATAAACAGAAGCAGAATGCGACTGGTCATAGTAAACATATCGTAGACAATCCTCATCCTCCTCCTCCTTTCTGCTGCGACCAATCAGGATGACCCTGTTTGGCCTGCTCATTTTGTAAGTGAACATAAGCTACAGATGGACTCAAATAGCAGCCAGCTGTGCTACACACATTATACGGTAAAGTACTGTAAACTAACTGAATTGGAGTCTTAGGTCATTGAAACATCACGATGCCCTACAGTGCTATTTACATTTAATTTATGTCCAAGTGCTGGGGCAAAAATAGTGGACAGCGTCATGCTCAGAGCTGTCCAATTTTACACAAGAAAAGAGAATAGAGAGAAAGGGGAGAAAAAAAAAGTGTTCCCTGCGAATGGGATACAACTGACTAAACAAGCCTTAGTGGCCTGACCCAAACAAACAAAACCTGGAGTCTGAGTCCAGCTCACTTACTGTCATATATGTCGATGCAACATTGTAAATATGTTACTGGAGTGTTATGAAAAGTAATGAAAAGAAAAGGGAAAAAAAGCAGTGAACATGATGAAGTTGCCCTAGGTGTTCTTGAGAGTATATGTTTCTTTTTGGGTTGTTCTTCAGGAATGGTTTTCTTTTCCTCTGGTGATAACTTTGCGCCGCAGTATCTCTGTGAGTTTTCTGAGTTTTGACGTGTGTGGGATTTTTTTTTGTTATTATTATTTCCTCTTCCCTAGCCATTTCAACTGTAAAATGTGTATTTCCAAGATCAACCGAGTATTAGTGTGGCAGCTGATGTTGTGCGTTTGCTTATAAAACAACAGGGTGGTGTGTATTCAAGCCGTGTAAGTACTCATGTGCAAAAGATTGTAATGTTTTTATAACAAAAATTACTATTCATAAAAATGTCGGGTCAAGTTTATACTTTTGTAATAAAGTAGCACCTAAAAACAATGCTGCACCGCATTCACATGCTGGGTCCTGGAAAAACAAAAAATCAAAACGCATTACAAAAACTCTGAAAATCAAAACCTATTTTTTAGCCCTAACAAGCCAGTCTTTGCCACAGTGCCGGCATAACATGAGAGCCAGATGTAAATTGTAGCTTCAGTTCGAATCATGTTTGACATTTGTGGGCATGCATGCATGAGGTCAGATGATTTTTCCCCAAGGAGATTTCAAATCTGCTTTCTGTCTGGATTTGATTGCTCAGTTTAAACTAAACCTGCTTCGATTTGTTAACAGTCAGGTAGATGTGTGGGAGGGGGGGCTGGGTTGATTAGAGATCTTTGTTTACACTAATTGACCATTGAAGATGCTTTGTCCTCACTTTACATGTCGTTTCCATGACAACAGCAGCTTCTTCATGGTATGGTACGTTTGATCCCTCCCCCTTCCCACACCCCTGCCCCAATCTGGGACAAAATTTCCTTTCTTTTTAACAGGAGATGGCCCGGAGAGCCTCGAAAAGAATCAATGAATCATATTTGAAATTCAATGAACCCAATTACATTTAGAGTATGTTTATGTGTAGCCTACACCTTGTAGTGAATGTTCCTGTTGTAGACCTGAGTCTGACTTGCTCTGGGGAGGGGAAAAAAATAGGTCATCCTTATAACAAAATGCTAGCAGTCAACATAGCAACCATCTTCTGATTTTCTATTGGCTGCCTTGTCTCCATAGTAACAGGTTAACCTTGAGGCTGCAGTCACAGACCAGTTTGTTGTCTAGGAGAATCCAGCATGCATGAGAGCTCTGTTAGGGAAGAAAGATGTCAAGCGCAGCAGCAATTGGGCAGAGACAGAGGCCAGTCTGGCACAGGCAGCTCTCCTAAAACATTAATGCTACACTAGGGTTAGCAAAGTTGTGTAACTACACACACGTTCATGGACATTCCTGAACAGAGCTGACCTCCTCTGTGTAGAGCCGTTTACAACACCACCACAATTGTCTCTGCATATTTAATCCTGTAGGCTGCTTATGGTTGGATGTAAAATTTGGTTTTTGTTCCCTATTTTGCAGATACACAAATACCAACAATAGTGGTGGTAAGCCTAGATTAGGAAAGTGGAACTGATGATGATGCCCGTTTACTTGAATTAGTCATTAGTAATAACATTTTTTAAAACCAGGATTTCCCACTTACTCTTTTGAGTTTTGTTCCAGGACTTTTTTGATATCATTTAATCTGTGGGAAAATATAAAAATAAACCGTATTAGTACTGATAAAAACATTTAATAACAGGACATAAAAAAATAATTCAGAACTTTAAAATCATAATTCAGTTAAATTTGGGTTTGGCTGTAGGATAAATTATCACACAGTTTCTTTTTATCGTTTTGTGGATATTGCCAGCAGTTAAGAGCGCTGCCCAACTGCATGTTTCTATTCAAAGAGAACACAATTTTCTCTTCTTAGATAAACTTCAGAAAAACAATTTTACAATTTAACAATTACTAATTCCAATTTGATGACAGAAAAGTGTAATTTTGACCAATTCTATTTTATACATATTTCCAAATGTGATGCTTCCTAATAAAGTGCATTCAAAAACATTAGTTGTTACAGATCACATGCATAATCTGATGAGTAGTATTATAAAGACTATGATTAAACCATCATGGCAGCGCAATGCTGTCGCTGTCACATAGCTCCAGGGTCCTGGGGTTGTGCGTTCGGGCCCCATTCTGGGTGACTGTCTGTGAGGAGTTTGGTGTGTTCTCCCCGTGGGTTTCCTCTGGGTTTCCCTGCACAGTCCATAAACACATTTTGGTAGGTGGATTGGAGACTCAAAAGTGTCCATAGTTGTGAGCGTGTGAGTGAATGTTTCAGTGTGTGTGGCCCTGTGAAGGACTGGTGCCCCCTCCAGTGATTTCGAGTAGGCTTTGGATCCACTGTGACCCTCAACTGGATAAGCGGTTACAGACAATGAATGAATGAATTTATTAAACCATCAGATGTCTTTAATCAAGACCTCCCTTCCCACATTTCAGACACAGCATAACTGAAAGTCTTACTGAGCAATCATGTCTGTGTTCATTTCTACAAATTTGTGATGCGCCAAGTAACAGCAGCGAGAGTTGTAAAACAGACTCATTTTCACAATACGGCAGTGTTACTAGGAGAATTTGGCTTCTGTTAGATGTTTATTTTTTGCAATAGCCATTACAGCCAATGAGGACAGTTTCCCGCTGAGTTGAATCTCTCTCTCTCTCATATTCTTATACCTTCTCTTTCCAGAGCTAGCTGCTTTTTCGTCTTCTTTTTGGAACCTGTTTTTTTCATTCAGGCCTTTTCGTAAGTCCTTGAGCTCAAAGCTTGTTATGAATTGTAATGTACGTGTGCCCAGTTTGAGCTTTTTTGTCCTTTTTATTACGACTCACATGGGTCACACGTGGGTCAAAACCTGTGTGCAATTGCTCATTTTTGTAGATTACAAAAATAACTTGGATTATTCACTTTTCTGCACAGAATAAACTCCTCGTGCTCCCTTAGCTGTACTTTACATAATAAACCTTACAACCAAAACTCTCCCTTTTAAATGTATTCTATAGTTCTCTGTACTTCCAATAGGCTTCCATGGTAACAGCCTGAAAAGGTGTGAGAGAGAGGGAGAGATATACTGCCACCTGGTGGTGAAGATCATACAGAACAGGACTTCAGGGATTCCAGCACTGAATCAATCACTGGGGGTGGAGCACTTGGGGGAAAAACGTCCTCTACTTATTTCTGGGGGGAGAGAGTTTGACAGGTTAAACATATCGAGTTACATAAAGTTTACACAACTGAATGTGTATCCATGTCTTTGAAATAGACAGAAAAGCATAGATTAAAGGGGAATTTCACTGATTTTTTTTATTTCTTCATAATTAAACCATTGTAAACAAAGTAGGAAAACCTGAGGTGATTGGTAGCATTGTAGCAGAAGCTCACTTTTCGATTAATTTCCATTTATTAAAAACAGATTCTTCCTAGACAAATTGTTAGGCATAACTACTATTTTTATTTTTTTATATTGTTTAGTACTATTTCACTGGATATTATGAAAATTGTATAAGAAAAAACACACCAAACCATTTTTGAATATTAAATAAAACAGCAATGCACATTTGGATATCAGGTTCCTATCATTGCTACTGAAATAAATTCAGAGTTAATAATTCTCTCTACAACTTTTATTACAACTGTTTCATTACTCCTGAAAGATTAATTGTCAAATTGAAAAATTATGCAGATTTTTTCTGATACTGGTGTCTGATACTCAGCACCTGAACATATAAAAGGCTGCTGCAATTTTCACTAGCCACACAGGATTAAAAAACACCATTACAAATTTCCATGAGGGAAAGTCTTGAAAAATGTAGTTGGTTCCCACTTGTTTTTCCGCAAAATGACATTGTTGTGTCCATTATTACTGTGCTGTTATCACTCTGAATATAATCCATCTGGAAGACAACTCTTGTGCAACTATTGCTTCAGTGTCTCATTCAATGGAACATTTTCTAATGACACCCCAGTAAGTAAGTGATATAAGTGGCATCTACATTTTGTCTAAAAGTAGTGTTGTTTCCCCATGACAGACTCCTTGTGATCCCTTGAGTACTTAAAATGCAGTCCTATTTGGTCTGGCTGAATACTGAATCTATCATTTTAGTCAAACTATTCTTGTCAAATGACAGGAAAAGTATATGGGGTGTGTTTAAAAGAGATGTGGAGAAGTTACATATACTCAAATTGCAGAATTCTTGAGGTGGATGAAATATATGACTCAACATTAGCAGCTGGGCAGTTTTTGGTCCTCATTGTCACTCCATGATGAAGGGGCATCTGTTCCAAAGTAGCGGTCCCCAAAGTCACCTTTATGTGTGAAACACATACACACACACAC
This sequence comes from Hoplias malabaricus, assembly GCF_029633855.1. NCBI lineage: Eukaryota > Metazoa > Chordata > Actinopteri > Characiformes > Erythrinidae > Hoplias > Hoplias malabaricus. Next base: position 27,719,508 of record NC_089813.1, on the reverse strand, counting down.
ACACACACACACACACACACAGTGCATTTCTCTATTTCATGCTTTTAAGAGCCACACAAATCACCTGAGGATCACTGAAAAGTTGGGTGTAGGTTTTAAAAGCACTTCAGATTAAATTATGCATGTTTTACTAAACTCCTTTTACTATTTTATGTTGATTGTCCTTCACCATATGCATGCATTTCCATTTGGGTCTTTTAGGGACTTTCTGACCAGATGGACAGATATGTGGAGATGAAGCGCAAAATATGCCAACATATGGCTTCAATATGCACATGTACTCTGTAATTTTTCTCTCAGACTCACAAGCTATTGGTTAAAGGGGCGGTTCTATATGCAATTTGATAATCTGCAGTGTCACAGTGTCATTAAACTGAATATTATGTACAGAGGCACTGTGTGTGTGAGAGAGAGAGTGTGTGTGAGTAAGAGAGAGACTGGCCATATCAAGGCACATTTTTGCATTGTAAATCTGACCCCAAGTGTTAGGACCCACCTATCCCTGGAATGACATGAAGAAAATCATCGAGACTCTTGTCTACTGCACTAGTGATGATTTTGACCTGAGGGAAGGCATAGGCCACAGAGTGGACCCCTAGTTCGGCCATCAGTAGAGACACCAAGAGAATATTCTCTTCTTGAACGTCGTGGTCCTGCACAAACACAAATACACACACACACACACCGGCACATTGATTGTTGCTACAATCAATATGTAATTCAAATAATACATTTTTTACAGCACTGTACTGCAATCAAAGGGGAGGGGGAGGGGAAGGGATTGATTACCCACCCTCCTCTAAAAGTTATATAGTGCAGTTTCTGCAGTGCAGAGCCTGGAATATCAATGACAGAGGCTATATTCTCCCTATTACAGGTTGGTGAAGCATCACAATAATTTAAAATCTGTTATTTAAAAAATACATATTACATAGTGTTCCTTTAGGAGTATTTGTGAACAACACATAATTCAGTCAAAAGAGCTTTATATGAACAATGTGAATGTATTCTTCTATGCGTGATTTTCTCTTTTTCCTCCACATAACCAGGTACACGGTCACCACTGTCTTCCTTTGTTATTGCATGCATGTGATTGTTTTACTGACCAGTTTTACTGGTCATTCTACGTACCAACAGCACTCTTATAGCCATCATGGCCGCTGCTCCAGTGGACACAGTGCTGTCCATCAGAATCACATGGTCCTCACTGATGTCTTTGGGCAGTCGCAGGTAGTGCAGCTGAACACAGGAGGACAGGGCCGAGGAAGCCAGAGGAAGAGGAGCAAATACAGATGCTGTTACCAAGGAAACAAAGTGAGGAAGAGGCAAGCTACTGGCGCCAAAATGAACACAAACCGAGGAGTCAGGGCTCTTGTTACCATGGAGACTGAGTCATGCCACCAGACAAAGAGGACAGGAGTTGTTTTAGGGGTGAAGAGAAATATACTAAAAACAAAGACATAACTTTACCTTTACATTAACTTTACCGAGTAGGGTTCACACTCCTGATAATAAACATGGAGATGAGCAAGTGTTCGTAATTTGAAAAACTCAAATAAGAATGGAGTCTCATCTTACTATTATTGAACCTAACCTAAGGGCCCATTTCTCAGGCCCAGTGTATGACTCACTTCTAATAGACAATCTGATGTGGCTAAACTGGCAAAAAGCTGCACTGGGCTTACAAATGGCATGGACAGCCAGTAATTTAACCATCCCACCAAAAGCCTAAAACAACTAAATGACTCAAAGACTAGTACATTCTTAATTTCTTGACTGTAACATGCTGTCAGTAATTGGTATTAATAATGCAAACATCATGATAAGGAGACTTTTTAAGGAATTAAATATATAGTTATATTGCTGACAATTCTACAAATTTATTTACAACAATTACACTTCATGTTCATGATTTGCATCCCTAATACATATGTAAAAGGGTCTATGGCTAATAGAGTGGTTCAGTAACTGCAGGGAAGTACCTCTGGTTCTCCTGAGTCCAAATTAGTCTGTATGAGGATCTTTCCGATGCGGACGTCCTTACACACAGCCCTCAAAGCAGGCTCCATAGTCTCACCAGCCCGCAGGACAGACACACCTGTGATCTATCACAAAAAAAAAAAAAAAAAAAAAAAAAATGTGCACAGCTCAAAGGAATGCAACAGACTGTATAGCTCTCAAAGAAACAAAGACAGACATTGTAGTCTAAGAGACAAGCAGAGGCTAGTCTGTGAAAGAGACAGACTGAGAGACAGGGACAGAGAGAAAGATAAAAGAATTAAACTGGGAATACTGTGGATGGGCATTTTCACACTCTGAATCAATTTTATGCTACTCTATGGTCCCATCAGAGGTTTGTTTTCACACGAGAATACATTCTGAACAAAGAAATCGATTGCGCAGTTCCATACATCACATACCTACACTCAAACACATGACTGCACTTACTGCTGGGTGAATGGCCTGTCTCACAAAACATCTGTCAATGTGTTTTGGGAGGCTTTCAGCACTCCACATATAACTCGTTCAATTTTAATCTTATTATTCAGACATTAGATATTCATTCATTCATTTATTTATTGTCTGTAAGCGCTTATCCAGTTCAGGTTCTTGTTGGGTCCGGAGCCTACACGGAATCATTGGGCGCAAAGCAGGAACACACTCTGGAGGGGGCGAGTCTTTCGCAGTGCGACAAACACACACACACACACACATTCACTCACATCTTTTTAAGTAGCCAATCCACCTACCAACGTGCACTGCGTGAGGAAACCAGGGCACCTGGAGGAAACCCACATGGACACAGGGAGAACACTGGCGCTGTGTGACTGCAACACTACGCCCGCCACTTACTAAAATATATTAATATTATGAAACTTATTCATCATGTGTCATCACTTCCTAATGCTTCCTCATGGTAGGCTAGTATTTACAGCTGAAATCCAATATCTAGTATCTATCCTTCATTAACTAAATTTAGTTTCTCCTGATGAAATTAAAATAAATACATACAATGACTGGAGAACAGAGATACAGAAATCAAACCTGCATTCCTCAAAGTGTAATCTTCAAACCTATATATTAATTAGCTTAGTGAGTTCATGTCTACTGGCAGCACTTTATCACTTAATCCACACAACCTGTATGTCATGTATTCAAAGAAAGAAACGAGTGCTGTTTAAGAGCAAGCTACTGAATCCAGGGCCAATTTTTAGGTTGACCAAAGGGATTTTCTTTGGTTCATGCACAAATTTCTACTGTGTACAAATGTACTGACCTCTGTGTGCAAACAGTCTTGAATTCTGAAAACAACTCTTTTGAAAGTGTGAAAACACCCACAGGGACCAAAGAACATGCTCAGACCTTCACACCTGCTCTTACCCCTTTCCCACTGAAAGTGCGTCCTTCATACGCTTGACCTTGAGGAGTCTGCACCATGCTCTTCTGTAGTAAAAAGAACCATTGTGCATTCTCGTCATTTCACACATACACACACTTGCGAATGGTGAAGTGCTGTTCGGTGTATTAATTAGTGTATGAAAAATTAATGAATCCAGGTCAGCAGAAGAGTGTAGAAAAGATACAGCAGAAGAATACAAAGCTATAATTAGTATTGTGCACTGCGGAGATGGCTTTGATCTCATAAACACCAGCAAAGTTTGCCAAAGGGGTAAAAAAAAATCTGAGAACTGCTTCACTCTCACACAGATATATTATATATATACACACACCTTAGAAGGTAAGAATGACAAAGCGTGTTCAATCAGTAACCGCATTAGTCTCTTTGAGTAGAAGATAAACTCGTCCCGACTGGTGTCTTTATTCCTACAAAAATTGAAGGGGAAAAAAAGATATAATTTAATGTAATATAGCACAAAGGATAAAAGACATAAACACCAGTTTAAGGTTTATAGATATAAAATTGTAAGTGCAATGGTAAGACTTTTTCAGAAGTTAACATTTAAATGTGTTTAAACATGTAGCACTACCACAAAATCACAGTGCAATCAGTAAATTAAGGTAAACCAGTTTTGGACACAGACTTCTCATTGGCAAAAAAAGCATGAAATGCATGAAATGAGAATGGGATACTCTGAAGCAGATTCACATAACCTAGCATACTAACTTCCAAAAATAATGCAGAATATTTACACTTTACAACCCCCCTCCCCAGCTCCCCAGGTTGTATAACAGTGGAACTGATCTAGATCTAATCATTCAACAGTGCAATCAGTATCTAACTCATATTCTGGTGGCTGAATGCCATCACGTCCTTACAGAAATGTTCAAACATCTAAGTTATCATAAGAGTAGAAGCTATTGCTGCAATCATTGAAGAAACACCTATCAGCAACTTGGATGTGAAATAGTGGATGAGAAAGTCACTAAATGAAGGTACAGAATATTTATGTTGATTTGGCTTAACATTTGTTGCCCCTCACCCAATATTTTACCCCTGCTCTCTAGGCAGGTTTCATCTGAGTGCCAACCTGATGATGGTATGGAGACCGCGGACTTGTGGAGTGCTTTCCAATACACTGAGAGTTTGAGGGAGCGGCTGGGACTGGTGAGCTGTAGCCAGAAGTGCCCTGTGAGTGTATGAGTGAAATAAAATTAGCAACATATCAAAGGAATTTCTTAACATTTGTTAACCTAATCTCCATTTGTCATATCTAGAACCTGTGGATTACTAGACAATTATATTAAAGTGTTGTCTAGACCCTAAAATATGTCTTGTAAAGCTGAAAGTGAATATCAGAACTGTTAGTTTCTTTAATGTTATTAGTATGGGCCAGAAATATTTCATAACCCTAAAATGAAATGAAAGGATGAGAAATGACAAAGTTGGAGTTGTCTTTATAAGCCTTAATAAGAAAAACAACGGTGTAAGGAATGACAGGGAAACATCTGTGAAGAATGTGAGAATTTGAACAGAGACGAGAACGCTGCTCAAAAGGGCAAGTGTGTGAGCCATTTGATTTCAAATGGAAACACACACACACACACACAAACACACAAATGTACACTTATCCACAGCTTTGCTGCTGTCTACAGCTTTGGCTCTGGGGAGAGCAGCTGACAGCTCATCTGAGGACGTGTGGCAGTGTTACTAAACGCTTTACAGCTTTGCGTCTGACCTCTGCCTTAACAGCTACAGGTAGAGAGAAGATCAGAAAGCTTGCTGTCTCTCCTTGTAGTCTAACAGAGGATAATGATGGGACAAACAATCACGACAACTCCCCCAGGATCACAGGACCAGACAGAGAAAGAAGAACAAAAACAACACTAGAGACACAGCGAGAGGATAACATGAAGCCATGGATTAATGGGAAGCTATTAAAGGAGCTAAATTAGGAAGTTAAAAGAGGTAAATACTCCACCTGACACTGAGCTCTCGCTGCTCAGTTAAGAAGACAGCAAGACGACAAAGAGCAAAGAGAGAAGATACAAGAAGTGAATAAATACAGAACTTACAATGGCCTCCACTAAGGAGTTGGACAACACCTTTTAAATACTGTTGAAACAATGACTAATATTCAATATAACAATGAAGATATTTTAATATTAATAAGATATATAGCATACGTTTAAAGATTTATCGATATATCCTAATTAATACATTTAGCTTCTTTTAGGTGCACTCGATGTGGTGGTGTTGTGGAGCTACCCTGGCCTTATGGTTAGGGAAGAGTGCTTGGGACTGGAAGGTTGCTGGTTCTATCCCCAAGACAGGCAGGAAAACTGGGAGTGGTGAGAGCAAAGGAACAGCACCGTCTCCTCCCTTGGTTCACATCCAAGATGCCCTTGAGCTAGGCACCTAACTGATCAATTGTGCTGGGGATGGATGCTTGCCACTCTGGGTTGTGTGCAATAGAGAGTGTGTGTGTATGTTCACTGCCATGGATAGGTTAAATGTAGAAGACACATTGTGCGTTGTACAATGGCAAATAAAAATGCATGTTATAAAATGCATGTTTGTGCATGCACAGCTTGTAATATCCC